>NC_060144.1:170820040-172020040 GCF_021461385.2 Schistocerca piceifrons
TTGAACGTCACCAAATAGAGGGTAGATCTCCTGGCAAATCTGCAGCACCCTCTCGTCCGAAAATAAAATACAATCTAGTAAAATGTGACTCACTGATCAATACGCCACAAGCACCAAACACTGTAAGGTCCTCCCACCGGAGCAAGAAGCCATCCGTCAGAGGACTGTGGCCTATGCAAATACGAATGAGGAGGACCTAACCAGGACTTCATGCCTGAAACGAAGTACGCCATGGCCACGTAGTGGGCTTTCTGAGACACTCGTCCCCCTATCGACGCATTACTGTTCCTCAACAGCGAGGCGACAGCATGCAGGGGAATGGCACACTGAAACAACTGAGAATCACGACACACCTCATTGGCTGCGACATCCCCCCTTTCATTCCCCGCAGTACCCACGTGCCCTGGTACCCGGCAAAAAGACACCTGCTTCCCCAGCCGCTGTGGTTGGAGGAGGACGTCCTGGATATTAAGGGCTACTTTATGTGCTGAGAGAGGGTGAAGGGCACTCAGATCATCGGAACAGACGAGAAATTTAGCATTCGAAGCACTTCTCATCTGTTCCAAGCCGTCAGGATCGTGTATATTATTGCGCCGAAAACAGTAAAGTCTCGAAGCAGTCGAACTTTGAGGACAAGATCGGGGAAAACAACATAGCATCAAATGGACTTCACCTCTTTGGACCCATCCGTAAAGATAGCTGTGGTGCTCATTAAAATGTCAGAAAATAGTATATTACAAACATATGTAGCAGTAGTCTCTCCACTACTGCAATAAATCTGTTATTACTCTGGGCCTCTGCAGTAACCAGGGTGACAGAGGGTTAAAAACCTGGTTTTAGGGTTCTACTTGCTCCACACCAAGTGGTTCCATCACAAGCCACACGCGGATCACAAATCACCTTGTTGCTCATAGACGGCTAGAGGAAACGAGTTCCAGAGGAGGACGAGAGTATGGTATAAAAGTGAATATTGAGCTGCGAGCAACTTACATGTCTGACGCACCATAAGGAGTTGCTGTCGGATTGTAAGTGGCAGCGCACCGGCCTCAGTACAGAGACAGGGTATGGCACTGGCCAGCCTAATCCCCTCGTGATTGACAGCGTCAGTCGTCTTCCCACAAGAAGGTCTCGCGATTCATACACCGATCACCCACAGTCTAGTCGCGGACCTGGGAGAGCCCTGCAAAAATGCAGCAAATGCGGCCTGTCTGCTTCCAGAGACCGGTGGATAAAGAACTTCATGATGTTCAGTGCCTTTCAAGATTCCGGCTTTTACATCTCTCAGGTGTGGCAACCACGACAAGCTAAAGTAAGAAAAGAGGCCCAGAAACCTTAGTGAGTCTCTCAGTGAGGGGACGCTCATATGCAAGGCAGGAACATTAAAAATACGATGGGAACGATTAAAATGAATACACACATATTTATCTGCGGAAAACTGAGAACCCATATTTACAATCCACTCCTCCCACCCCCGCAATGTAAGTTTCAGCTGACGGCTCGCTATTGTAACACTGTACGAAGAACAGAAAACAGCAATATCGTCCACAAATAAGGAACATTGTACAGGACTCCTCACCACAGACGTGATACTGGTTATGTTTCTCGCACATAGGGTAATACTTAAAACGATTCCTTGAGGAACACCATTCTCCTGCTTAAAACGATCTGGCGACACATTACAAACTCGGGACCTGAAAAAGCGCTAGGAGAGGAAGAACTGTATGAAGATAGGGAGATGGCCATACGCCTTACTGATAGGATCTGGTCAACTGCCTTCTGCTCCTATAATAACACGGCATCACTAGTCTGTGTCAATGCGTCACGCCACCACCTAATCTTGCTAAAATTAAGAGCTCCTTTAAGCCATACGGACACAGACTCTGACTCATTTATTTTTCCTCGCCCTGAGAATCAACGGCATTGTAGACACATAATAAGATGTACCACTATCTCTGTTATAGACTTTACATATCTGAAATGTCCGATAAGCAATAATTTATCGACTGTCTAGTTTTGGGATAGGTACCACAGCCACAGCAACCCAATCATTATCATGTCGATTAGCGTCTGCGTTAGCAAAAGACTGAAGGGACATGCAAAATCACTTGGGCACCTACTCCAATCTTTCTGCTAATAACAACATTAGCAACATCTTTATATACTGTAAGGCGCTAACGTCTTCTCCTCCTATAATAACGCGGTAGGCAGCCTTAAGTACCACAGATAAGCGTATTACACTGTTCTATGGAACATATACATCAAAGTATGTCGCAGCGGAAGTGAGACTCTCAGGGATGCCTAGAGATGCCTCACACAGAGAGTATCGTAAAATAAATGAGCCAGAGTCTGTGTCCGTATGGATTATTGAAGCGATTAAAGCTGCTGGTGATGTGACACTTTATTATACAATTTTAAATAAGCTAGCTATCTTTTTTTTAAAAAGAAAAACCAAAACAGTCCACAAACTGATCTTCCCAAAAGCCGAGAAGCGATTCTTCCTGGTGTTGTAGCTGTCAAGGGCACCCTGGGACGCTCTCTGTGTGAGGCACCTCTGGGCATCTCTGTGAATTTTGCTGCCGCTGCAACATATTTTGATATACTACATTGCCATACAATAGTGTGATATGCTTACCTGCGATACTTAAGAAAGAACGTTAAGGAAGGAGGCCGTCAGGCAGAGCTCCTAGTATCCGCGTTGTTATAGGAGGAGAAGGCGTCCGTGCCTTACAGTATATAAAGCTATTGATATTATTGCTATTAGAAGGAAGAATCGAGTAGGTGCCCAAGTGATTTTGCATGGCCCCTCAGTCTTTTGCGGATGCGTATTGAACTTCACGCTTTCGAACACAGACGCTAATGGACTGGTGATGGTTGGGTTACTGTGGCTGTGGTACGTGGACCTAAAGTAGAGGCTGTAACAGGGCTGGAGGCTTTTAAGAGTCGAGAAATTATTGCTTTTCGGACATTTCAGATATGTGAAGTCTATAACAGAGGTAGAGGTACATCTTATTATGTGTCTACAATGCCGTAGGTTCTCAGAACGAGGAACCACAGTAAAATAAATGAGTCAAAGTCTGTGTCCGTATGGCTTAAAGGAGCTCTTAATTGTACAAGATTAAAGTTGTGGGTCTGCCTTACTGAAATCAAAGAATATGCCATTACTGTGATGTTTACGTGGGTCAAGTTCTCGACAGTGGACCGAAATCTCTGGAATTGCCTGGTCTCGTACAATCAAACTAGACGATGGTTATCCATTCGGTGCAGGGCCTTTTCTACACAGATCCTTAAAGACTACGCTCTGGTAACTACTGAAGCATGGGTTGTCCATTCCTGGTTTGAGGAGAGGTATCAGAATTGCCTCTCTCCATGACTTGGGAAAGATTCAGGTCTGCCATATAACATTAAAACATTCGAGGAGGACTTCCAGTGACACTGCTGACCAATCTCGAAGCCGGCAGTTCCAGATTTGATCATAACACGTTGCAGTATCACGAGTCTCACAGAGTACCGATTCCAGTTCCCACAAGGAAAAAGGGCAATTTTAAGACTCAAATCTGTGGTATCTGAAGTCCAACTAGCCGCTCTCTGCAGACGCACACTAGTGTGAAACGCAAGATCCTGGCTGGCACCATCCCTATACCCTGCAAAATGCTCTGCCATCGTCCGAGCAATGTCTCTGGGCATTGTTTGGAGACAACGCTGTTTGACCAATGCTGCTATTGGTAAACGATTTTGTTTACTGGAAATCATCCTGACGGCTTCCAATACTTTTGCAGAACAAGAGGAACAGTTGATGGAGTCCAGGTACGCTTGTCATGGCCATTTCTTGCTCTCCTTAATTACACGTCGAGCTCTGGCTCCCACGACTTGAAATGCTATGACATTCTCTGCACTTGGGTGGTCTTAAACCGTCGAAGCACCACACACCTGACCTGGATTTCTGAGGGTCATTCACCGGCCCATCAAGGTAGAAGTTGAATTCTATACTACTGGCCATTAAAATTGCTACACCAAGAAGAAATGCAGATGATAAACGGGTAATCATTGGACAAATATATTATACTAAAACTGACATGTGATTACATCTTCACTCAATTTGGGTGCATAGATCCTGAGAAATCAGTACCCACAACAACCACCTCTGGCCGTAATAACGGCCTTGATACGCCTGGGTACTGAGTCAAATAGGGCTTGGATGGCGTGTACAGGTACAGCTGCCCATGCAGCTTCAGCACGATACCACAGTTCAACAAGAGTAGTGACTGACGTATTGTGACGAGCCAGTTGCTAAGCCACCATTGACCAGACACTTTCAATTGGTGAGAGATCTGGAGAATGTGCTGGACAGGGCACAGTCGAAATATAGGGTTTCGCAGGGATCGAATGAAGGGTAGAGCCACGGGTCGTAACACATCTGAAATCTAACGTCCACTGTTCAAAGTGCCGTCAATGCGAACAAGATGTGGCCGAGACGTGTAACCAATGGCACCCCATACCATCACGCCGGGTGATACGCCAGTATGGCGATGACGAATGCACGATTCCAATGTGCGTTCACCGCGATGTCGCCAAACACGGATGCGACCATCATGATGCTGTAAACAGAACCTAGATTCATCCGAAAAAATGAAGTTTTGCCATTTATGCACCAAAGGTTCGTCGTTGAGTACGCCATCGCAGGCGCTCCTGTCTGTGATGCAGCGTCAAGGGTAACCGCAGCCATGGTCTCCGAGCTGATAGTCCATGCTGCTGCAAATGTCGTCATCTCGACTGCTAGTCACACGAGGCAGTTGGGATCCAGCACGGCGTTCCGTATAACCCTCCTGAACCGACCGATTCCATATTCTGCTAACAGTCATTGGACCTCGACCAACGCGAGATTCAATGTCGCGATACGATAAACCGCAATCGCGATAGGCTACAATCCGACCTTTATCAAAGTCGGAAACGTGATGGTACGCATTTCTCCTCCTTACACGAGGCATCACAACAACGTTTCACCAGGCAAACCCGGTCAACTGCTGTTAGTGTATGAGAAATCGGTTGGAAACTTTCCTCATGTCAGCACGTTGTACATGTCGCCGCCGGCGCCACCCTTGTGTGAATGAACTGAAAAGCGAATCATTTGCATATCACAGCATCTTCTTCCTGTCAGTTAAATTTCGCGTCTGTAGCACGTTATCTTCGTGGTGTAGCAATTTTAATGGCCAGTAATGTAAAACGACCGGAGGACTTTGTGTTCAATAAATCAGCAGCATGATGGATCATTCGTGTAATGTGGTCCACCCATTCTTGGACACTGTTTGGTTGTCAAACACCACTAGCTGGCTGAACAGCGTCCAGTTAGCCCTGCTGACGATACGTTTTGGTGTCATCTCTTCAGGAACTGCTCCTCCAGTAGGCAGATGCAGAGTGAGAAGTGGTCACTGGAATGAATGTCGTCAGTGACATCCCATTGAACAGAGTCTACTGCAGGGCAGAAGGAGAGGTCCATGGCTGAGAGTGTCCCAGTAGCAGCACAGAACTGAGTGGGGGTACTTGTATTGAGAATGCACAGCTCGTAGAAAGGCTCTCTAGAACCCGACCAAGAGAGCAAGTAGAAGTCATGGGAGTTGTTCCATAAGATCTGTGAGGGCCTCAGAGTTTGCTGCAGCTTGCGGAGGCAGGTACCGTGGGCAAAGAGTTATCCTATGACACACAAGCATTTCAATGGCAATTGCTTTCAGGTCAGTAGCCAGCGAGAGAGCCGAGGAGTGATGCACATTGTTTACAAATATAGCAACACTTTCCTTGGCTCTGCCCCTGACAGATCATCGTCTCGGTGAAGACTATAGCCCCGTAGCTAAGTGGCGTCAGTGTCTTTAAAATGTGTTTCTTGTAGATACAGGCGGAGAAGGCGTTCCTGTTTTTGCAGTTTTAGTTCCACCATATTTGTGCTGAACCCATTAATGTTCCGTTTTTATATGGGAGCCACCTTTCACGGAGGTTACTCTTTCACCGTGCCTTTCCGCTGGGTAATGTGTGGGAGCTCAGCCTTGAGGCGATATGTTTGCCCCAGTCCGACATCAGGGCCCATTAGCTCGGTAGAAGAATCAAGAGAGATGTCAGATGGGCTGACATCGACATCGTCGGACTGATTTATTCTCGACTCCGTGGATGGTCGAAGCTTGGTCTTTGATTTCTTTTGCCCTGGGTACGTATGAGAACAACAACCGTGGCAGTAGTGGTGGCAGGACTGGACGGTGAAGCAGACTGAACCTTTGCAGGGGCAGGGAGCTCCGCAACCTTAGAGACTACGGCTCTGTATGATGTTCTGGGAGGAAGTGTGGGCTTTGAAGTAACTGTGACAGCACAAGTGCACTGGCAGGTACCACTGCTGACAGTAGTAACCTCCGTTTGTGTAGCGTCATCGATCTTCTGGTTCAAATGGCTCTGAGCACTATGGGACTTAACATCTGTGGTCATCAGTCCCCTAGAACTTAGAACTACTTAAACCTAACTAACCTAAGGATATCACACACATCCACGCCCGAGGCAGGATTCGATCCTGCGACCGTAGCAGTCCCGCGGTTCCGGACTGAGAGCCTAGAACCGCTAGACCACCGCGGCTGGCATCGATCTTCTGAACTGGCTGATTAAGAACAGATACAAAGAAGGTAGCACACTTCAGGGACTGCGTGGCCTTATAAGTCTTTTTGGGCTCACCATCCAACATACGCTCAGTTTTTTAGTCTCCTGCATCTTCCTCTCTTCAAGGAAGACACTACAGTCCCTACTCCAGACGGGGTGCAGTTTACAGACTTCGAAGGACATGAACATCCAACATCTTCATAAGCGCCCTTACTACATTTGCCACAATTGGATTCTCCCTTACAATCGAAGGAGCTGTGCCCAAAGCGCTGACACGTAAAACAGTGCATTGGGTTAGGAAAATAAAGCCGAACACAGGCGAAGGAAACCAGCCTTTACATGCTCTGGAAGTCATTATTAATGAGTCTGATTTCACTAGATCGCTATCCACAATTTTCATTACGTTTTGCACATCAACGATGCCTTTCTGGGAGCACTCAGCTTACAATTCTTCTTGGGGAATGTCAACCAGATCTCTACAAGTCACAATACTTTTGCTATAGTTCAAAGAGCTGTGCAATTCACTTTCTATTGCATACTCATTAAGGCATTGAGCTTTCTGGATGGTCTTACTCGTTGGAAATTTGATATTTCTACCAACAGCGTCCCATTCCTCAATTACTTAATAGATTATAAATTTCCTGCGATTCCATCAAAACCATTCCGTATGTAAAAAGGGGACTCTATCTCAGAGATCCCCTCTTTCCGTTTAGCTATAAGAAACACATTTTGACACCAGCATGTGGCCTGTTACGCGATACTGAAAGACTGTATGATATTCGAAACAGCTGAAATTTCCCAGGGCCATTTTTCTTAATTTGATTACTGTACTTATGCATTTGTACTTTATGCGTGTTTCTTTGTACGTATGTTTCATAATTTTAGACGCTTTTTCACTAATACTTGGAAATTATTTTTTTCTATACTTCACTACAAACACAGTTAATCCTTTGTTTCCTTTTGTGATAAAAAAGTGGCGAAATGAATACGTGCGCAATTCTGTATTTGTCAGTTAGTATTAGTATAAATGTATAAAACATATCCAATAACGCATTTAATGCTAATGTTTCTTCATTGTTGTTAGACTAATGCTTACCAATAGACGTCACATTCCATTACGTAAAAAGCAAAATCCACCTGATGATCATGACATGACAGAAACGCGTAGTATACGGCAAATACCCTACTTGCAGGTGACCCGACTCTTTAAATGTTGTATCTTTGACATGAGGCAGACGCTATATCCTCTTAATACCTTATCGATCCCCTGTCATTGGAATCTGTCGCAGCTGTTAGGTAACTAGAAGAATCTGAAATTTAATGTGAAGCAGCCGCATACATTTAGCCATGGGGAAGAGGGGCTGGTACCATACTTAGATATATTGGACGAACAATGGGGAAGAGTAATTCATCCATGATGCAAGCCACAAAACCGTCTAACGACTAATTTATGAGTACTGTTGTGACTGCAAAGCTGTCAACAAGTTCGTTATTGGAAGAATTAGAGAAAATTTAAGAAATCAACGAATTAAAGCTTCGTCAGGCGTTTGTTTAATCACCACAACAACGTCACAGAAGTGATCAGAAATCTCCTGAGATATCGTGATCAGTCTTTCTGTTAGGAGACACCAAATGAAATGTTACCGCCAACAAGCATCAAGGGCAGTGATCTGGCAGAAACAGTTATGAAGACCTTAATTCATGGAGTTCATAGCATCTCAGATGCCGATAACAGGCAAGCGGAACTGGAAGACTTCCAAACACTGTTCATGGAAAACGGATATTCATCTCAACAGAGCTCTGCAGAAAAGTAAGCGGCAGAAGAGGCCATTCGTTGAGGCCACCAAGATGACAGCCTATCTGCCATTTACCTAAAACATTTCCACGAAAATAACCAGAGTAATAAGCAAACATGAGGACACAGTGATATTTTATACCACATATAAACTAACGACGCTTCTCGGATAGATCACACACGGCTTAAAGCTGCTCGAAGCAGGTGTTTATAACATTCCGTGCGAGTGTAGTAAATCATACATAGTGGAACTGTTGGGTATAGTTCAGGAGCGAATCGTTGAACACAAGCGGCTTATTCACCTTCTTAAAGCCAGAAAATCAGCTATCGTAGAATACAGTGAAACGAAAATTTGGTCCTATGCTTCAAACGTTTGGAACTTCATTATTAATGAATCTGTGAAAATACGACTCTATGAGACCCTCATCAGTTGCTACGATAGTTTGTATTGATACTGCATGGAATCCTGCTGTGACCACAATAAACACGTGCTGTTTTGCACGCAGAATGTTAGCTCTCGAATAGAAGCTCATATCATTCTGGAACGTAACGAGAGCTCCGATGATTGCCGCCGGCCGGTGTGGCCGTGCGGTTAAAGGCGCTTCAGTCTGGAACCCCGTGACCGCTACGGTCGCAGGTTCGAATCCTGCCTCGGGCATGGATGTGTGTGATTTCCTGAGGTTAGTTAGGTTTAATTAGTTCTAAGTTCTAGGCGACTGATGACCTCAGAAGTTAAGTCGAATAGTGCTCAGAGCCATTTTTTTTGTTGTTGATTGCCACTTGTAAACTAAAGGATTTATTAGTAAGTGACAAGGCGGAACTACCTTGAAAATTTTCTCGAAACTAGCACTCTAATGAGCGTGCAGAATACGGATCTGCACCGGTAAGGCGTGTGCGACTCACATTAAATCTACATGAATTACACATTCCGGCTTGTGACCCTTCTTATAACAGGAATTAAACCTGACGTTAGCCGGCCGGAGTGGCCGTGCGGTTCTGGGCGCTGCAGGCTGGAACCGAGCGTCCGCTACGGTCGCAGGTTCGAATCCTGCCTCGGGCATGGATGTGTGTGATGTCCTTAGGTTAGTTAGGTTTAATTAGTTCTAAGCTCTAGGCGACTGATGACCTCAGAAATTAAGTCGCATAGTGCTCAGAGGCGTTTTCAACCAAACCTGACGTTGCGAAGATAGTTATCACGTTTGTGAAAACTGACGCACTACAGACATGAATGCAACGTAGTGCTATCTTGTTTCCGTGGTGTGCCCTGCGAACGGTCATCGGAGTCCGGCGTGCCTTGTTTACTGGGACAGCGCGAGAGCTCTCGCCCCGGCCGTTGTTTACTAGGCTGATAGACGACAGATGGATTGCGTTACATTGCGGATGACGTCATCGTTTGCTCAAACCCACTTATGATAAACATTCATCTAATAAGGGTTTGGTCTACTTTAACAAATCATTCTTCCAACACTATTAAAGGGAATTTATTAAATCATGTCCCACGTTTTGGAATCAGCAATACCTACAGTTACCATTAAGATAATTATCAATCACGCTTAAATCCCAGCGAGTGAAGAATCCACTCCTCTTAATTTCGCCCAATTTCCTTAATACCGTTACAAAATCTATGCCATGCAGCAACTAGAAGCATTTGCAGTTTACAATAATCTGCGAACTTTACGTTTGTTAGTTCATTACGGGTTAGTTTAGGGTTTAGCTCTTTTAAAGGAGACAAACATCTCAGTCAGCATAGGCAAGGGGAAAAACTTTCTGCTGGCTGTCACCTGTGACTTTGAGGGCAACAAAGAGCTGTTCCAAACTAGCAATGTCCGCAGCTCGTGGTCGTGCGGTAGCGTTCTCGCTTCCCACGCCCGGGTTCCCGGGTTCGATTCCCGGCAGGGTCAGGGATTTTCTCTGCCTCGTGATGACTCGGTGTTGTGTGCTGTCCTTAGGTTAGTTAGGTTTAAGTAGTTCTAAGTTCTAGGGGACTGATGACCATAGATGTTAAGTCCCATAGTGCTCAGAGCCATTTGAACCAACCAAACTAGCAATGTAGTTCAGCCGCGGCTGTAATTTCTTGACTAGACTCGGCCACGAAGGCTGCGCAAACTCATTAGCTACGCTGCGTCAGTATCTGGTTTGGACAGTTTCGTCAACACAAGCTCCTGGATAAGTCATTACAGTGAGACATCCAGTATTGGAGTTGCCATGCTGAAATGTAAAAACTTGACTATTAGACCAGCTTTCATAAAGTGATGGATACACCAAAATTACACTACACTAGATGGCCACGAAGGGACTGGTTACCAATAATCCTCGTCGCCTTATTTGCTGTGCGGAGTGTCACTATGTGCTATATTCCACCCAAAGCCTTAGTCTCAGTTTTCAAGTTGGCTACGTAACTACTGAGTGACAGAACTGAATGAAAGTCAGCTCATTTATTCCAAGTACAGTAAATACAGTTCAATCGATTTTGAAAAGTACCAACGCAAAACAGACAAGTCCACTCATCACATAAACACACACTTCTAAACAAGATAGTTTACACGTTGCTCAGTCAAAATATGTGTAACGGGCCCTGGTTTGCAGGGAAGTAGACAGTCACAGACTACTGTTGAGCTCCTAGTGACAAATGCGAGCAACGTTAAGCACTTGTAGAACAAAAAAAAAATGGTTCAAATGGCTCTGAGCACTATGGGACTTAACATCTGTGGTCATCAGTCCCCTAGAACTTAGAACTACTTAAACCTAACTAACCTAAGGACATCACACACATCCATGCACGAGGCACGATTCGAACCTGCGACTGTAGCAGTCGCGCGGTTCCGGACTTGTACAACAACTCACTGCCGTTGTTTGACCGTTGTGAGCGTGTGAGGTTGACCTGCTATTCCGTTATTCTGCGCAACGGATTAATCTGAGATGTACCCTTTATCCCGTGGCTCCTGCAAGATGCAATTTCCACCCCGACACTACTACAGAAGTCAGACAGACGCTCCTAACGTTGTAAAGAGAAATGCCTGAAAAACTTTCAGCAATAAATATCTTCTGGAGTCGTCCGCTGTAAGGAAATGACACAAACATTCACAAAATTTCTTACATAACTAGTGGGATACTTGGGTACTGGAGTAGTGCTAGTTAGTGTAAGAAAAACATTAAACTAACGAAAGTTATTATTTATTTGGCAAAAATTCTGAGAAATGAAAATGGCACATTTAGTTATGAATTGAACAAGTTATATCCTGGTTCTTTTCGGAATGTGAAGTTACCTCTCAAGGATAGGTTTCGCTAATGAAATTTCTACACAAATTTTAAGATTGTTATTGACTTGGCAGAATGGCTGAGAGGCGCGCCTACTCAACTTGAATAATTATCCATTAGGATGTTGCTAGGTACGGTCGAGGCTGTCGCGTGTGAAATGCAGTGAAGTGTATTGTTGTGGAGGAAATATGGAGCTCGCAAGAGCTGTAGCGCACAATACCGTAACTTGCGATGACTGGTGTCTGCGCCGCTCGCTGCTGACAAATAAGATAACTCTCGTTCTATCTGAATTGACCTTCGCCAATCAAACTCTCCTTACGCCTTGGTGAAGTCCCAGATTCCTATTCGCCCTTGGTCTAACTATTAGCGTGGTACACTGGTCAGACAACCAGTCCACCACGATGCCACTCAAAAATTTGCTCGCAGGCGTTTAACTATAACTCTGTCAGTTCACACTGCACAATAAGTGTGCCGGCCAACACAGTGAACAACGCCGAATCGCAAGGACTCGATATAGAGTGGCACTTTGATCTGCTCCCGACAGAGGTGCTCTCCCAGTGAAGTACTGAGGAGAGACTTCTTCCTCGCTCCAAGAGCGACAACGGAACGGCGCCTCTCCATGCCAGATGTGAAGGGGTATATCTTTCGGTCTCTTCCATTACTCCTTCAGCTCAAGGCGTCAGAAATATCGTCTGTCAATCAGCATTTCTCTTCTAAAACGGACGTTTCGTTTAAGGCGAACAATCTGGAAATCTGTAGTATCGGCATTTGGCGTTTGCTGTTTCCCTGTGAAAATCTCTGAAACTGTGTGCTATGTGTAAAGAATCCATAGGTTGGACGCACACACACAATGTAGCGGAATTTACTCTTAAGCCGAACACGGGGTCGTTCCTCCTTTCACTCGGGCACACGCTTTCTACCCCACAGGTGGCCGAGGTTGACTTGTTCTCTGAAGGGAGCGGCAACCCTGTGTGTGGTCTGCCTCTCTCGAACTAAAAGTTCCTGTGACCGTCGTGTCTGGAACGTATGTGTGTACACCAGCCTTGATTATTTCAACCCCGGTACGCACTTGTTATTTGCATATCGTTCACATGAATTCATACAACACTGACTTTATCTTATCGAGTTCAGGTTCGAATGAAGCGTCTTGATGTGCGGAATGTGATTCTGAGAGCAGAATATGTAAGCAATGAAGGTCAGGAGACTACGACGTCTTACACCGTGTAGGCCCCTGAGTACTTAGTAAGGGGAGATATCCTGTCATGCTTCTGTTCAGTGAACGAGACTGCCGTTGTGAAGTAGGGCGGCCATATCGGCGCCATCTTGTCGGTTGGAGCCATGCATAATCCTGACTGGAAATTAAGTTGTGGACTATCTTGTTGATGTCTGCCGAGCAGGCAATACCGCGTACCTGGCAGTACTGTGGAACATAGCAGTGCCCATCGGATATAATAAATACCGTCATAGAAAATGTTCGGATTATATGTAGCTGGCGTCTTTCTGCGATTTTACTATGTGAAGATGATAGATTTTGGCGAGCTTTTACCATGGAGGACAATAGCAACAGCCCACAGACTTGTGCAGAAGCGCATGTGCGGCGTCAGCGATGCTTGTTGAGACTCCGCCAAGCCATTCAGACATGAAACTTCGTAGCAGGATTTCCATAAACTGCCAAGAGTAACAAGTGAAATGGTTCCATTATAAACCTCCATCATTCTGGGCCTATGCTCCATCGTTACAGACATTATTGTTGACTCGACGTTAATTTTATTATTAATCTTATGCTAAAGAACGGTGGTCCAGATTTAAACTCCTCCCGGACGGGCATGAAGGCCCAAAGGTACCGACCGGCCACCGTGTCATCCTCAGCCCACAGGCATCACTGGGTGCGGAAATCGAGTGGCATGTGGTCAGCACACCGCTCTCCTGGCCGTATGTAGGTTTCCGAGACCGCAGCAGATACTTCTCCGTTTGTCCCACAACGGCTGAGAGCACCCGGCTTGCCAACAGCGCTTGGCAGACCGGATGGTCACCCATCCAAGTGCTAGCCCAGCCCGACAGCGCTTAAATCCAGACTTGGGTTCTCCATAATTTTCCTAAACCGTTTAAGGTAAATACCACGATGGTTCCTTTGAAAGTGCAGTGCGATTTCCTTTCCCATCGTTTCTTAAGGTGAGCTGATAGTCTCCAATGACCACGTCATCGACGGACATCAATCTTACTCCCTTCCCTAATCTTTCATTCTTCTACACGTGTTTATAGAGACGTACTCGCATGTTTTGCGCGTCGTTTCCTAACTTTTTGTTTCATCAGTGTTTTCTCATAGATATAAACTTTCGTGAGACTGGTACTTCTGGGCGTATAACAAATGGTTCAGATGGCTCTGAGCACTATGGGACTCAACTGCTGTCGTCATTAGTCCCCTAGAACTTAGAACTACTTAAACCTAACTAACCTAAGGACATCACACACACCCATGCCCGAGGCAGGATTCGAACCTGCGACCGTAGCAGCAGCGCGGCTCCGGACTGGAGCGCCTAGAACCGCACGCCCACCGCGGCCGGCAGGGCGTATAACGAAAAAAAGCTACGTTAATATTGAAGCCTTTCTTCAGTGGGTAAAACTTCATCCAGAGACGAATATTTACACCACAATACAGTTTTTCATATGAATACATAATTATTTATCCTGTTTGACTTCTTTATCACATATCCTATTTATTCAGAATTTGACTTCAGTCTGCGTATCATTCTCGAGTAAAATTGCGCAGTTCATTCACGAATGCACGGAGTATCATCGGTGACTCTTAACGTTCTGAAATGTTGTGATGAAGTACAAACATTTGTGATGCAAAAGTTTCTTAATGAGTGCAGTGTAAATGAATCCGTGAGCAGCACAAAAGAATGTCGTCACAAGTTGAAGCCGATCTAGCACCGTATCCGATAGCTGATATCATCAGTCCATACGACGCTCTAAATTTCGGAGCCAACATATGCGGAACAGAATTCTTCTACAAAAGGTAGAGCTATTGTTGTTTCCTGAAACTGCGAATAATTACAAAAAATATGGTTTGGAGTTTGTTGCTTACCTGTTAAAGAAGTTTTCCAAGAAAGAACAGAGTAATGAATTGTTTTGTAATTTCATGTCGATCCGGTTCCAATGAAAATGTTTTTGAACAATCTGTAGCCGGCCGCGGTGACCGAGCGGTTCTAGGCGCTTCATTCGGGAACTGCACGACTGCTACGGCCGCAGGTTCGAATCCTGCCTTGGGCATGGATGTATGTGATGTCCTTAGGTTAGTTATGTTTAAGTAGTTCTAATTTCTAGGGGACTGATGACCTCAGATGTCAAGTCCCATAGTGCTCAAAGCCATTTGAACCATTTGAACCGGGAATCTGTAAACAGACAGTTTCTGAATAATATGTAACACTACGGTTTTGAAATTTGTCAGTTTTATTCCTGAACTATTACTACTATTTAAATTAATTCGACACCTGGTACTTTTATTTCTTTGTCTGGTTGTCACTGTCTTACTGCGTTACTGGTTGCCATATGCAGAGCGAAGAAACATTACGATATTATTAGTACTGGATAAGGCAATGTTCGTATGTATTACAGTGTTAATACACGAGATGTTAAAAAAGCAAGTGGAGATTAGTGTTTAATATACCGTCGACGATGAGATCGTTAGAGGTAGACCACAAGGTCGCATTGCGGAAGGAAAGAGATCTCAGTGGAGTAGATACTACAGCAACTCGCACGTTCCAATGAGCATGAGTAATCCGCTGTCATCTACGGGCACGCCTCTCTAAAATTACTGAAGCCAGTAAATTATGTTTCCTGCAGGCACCACACCCTTAATGTTCACGGTGGAGGTAGGGGCTAGAGGAGCGCAGAGTACCGACCACAGATTTATTATTTATTTAAATGCTTTGACCGCAAATATACAGTGATTTGCTGGCGGTTACTCCATGTTGATTGAAATACTTTGAGCTCACGAACAAGTAATTCATTTCACCGCAATACTGTTGCACAACGTTGCCAGCACGTTCAATTAAAAATCGCCTCGCGCAGTCTTTTTATGCGTCCGATATTTATGGAGGATGCAACGTGATCAGAATACGGTGCTCTGTAATCAGTAGCTCACCCTGCAAATACGTGCAGGGATTAAACATAGTTACAGAGAGTTAACTAATTGTTGCCGGCCATCAATGAAGGCGAAAAGGCTATAGACAGGACTGTATCTTTCCTCACTCCGCTAAACTGAAATTTTATTACGTTTTGAAAGTAAGTGGAGCAGGTGGATGACTATAGAAAGACGAACTTATATGATAAAAAGTATCTTCATTTCTCAGGACTGAAGATCTCATCTCTTTTAGCTATAAAGTGATTTTTTCAGGAATTCCATTAACATGTTTTGACAGGCTGATTATTTTTTTGATTTTTGATTGTCTGCGACTTTTGGTGAGCGCACGTCCGTATCGTTACATGTGATTCCTAGACGATGGTACTAGGTGCACCTAAAGGCATCTTTCATTTAAGCGTTAGTAGCAATTTTGGGTCATTTTTATTTTCTTTGCATCAATTATCCGGATAATAGACCTTCATTTAAATACGAATTGATGCATCCCGATTTGGCACATAACTGAAACATGACAACACATTTATGGAATAATATATTATCTACGAAATTACGACAGACTTCCTCCATTGGTGTTCAGTGTGGGATTTAGTTTGAAGTCGTCTGATTGCTTGAAGATATCAAGTCTTCACGTCTTTGTACTTTCTTCTTCACTTCTCTGTAGGTGTTACAATCGACCCATTCTTTGAAACTTCCTGGCAGATTAAAACTGTGTGCCCGACCGAGACTCGAACTCGGGACCTTTGCCTTTCGCGGGTAAGTGCTCTACCATCTGAGCTACCGAAGCACGACTCACGCCCGGTCCTCACAGCTAGTATCTCGTCTGCCGCAGTGTGAAAATCTCATTCTGGAAACATCCCCCAGGCTGTGGCTAAGCCATGTCTCCGCAGTATCCTTTCTTTCAGGAGTGCTAGTTCTGCAGGAGAGCTTCTGTAAAGTTTGGAAGGTAGGAGACGAGATAGTGGCAGAAGTAAAGCTGTGAGGGCCGGGCGTCAGTCGTGTTTCGGTAGCTCAGATGGTAGAGCACTTGGCCGCGAAAGGCAAAGGTCCCGAGTTCGAGTCTCGGTCGCGCACACAGTTTTAATCTGCCAGGAAGTTTCAAAGAATGGGTCGATTGTAACACCTACAGAGAAGTGAAGAAGAAAGTACAAAGACGTGAAGACTTGACATCTTCAAGCAATCAGACGACTTCAAACTAAATCCCACACTGAACACCAATGGAGGAAGTGTGTGTAATTTCGTAGATAAAATATTATTCCATAAATGTGTTGTCATGTTTCAGGAAGTTTTATATCAGCGCACACTCCGCTGCAGAGTGAAAATCTCATTCTGGTGACCCATTCTTTAATTTTACCTATGTATTTCAGTTATGGCCTCCCTCCAGTTCTTTTTTCATTGATGTACAGGATATACCTCTATGACTGTTGTCAGAAGCACCTGTTATATCAGTAGATAACCAGAACTCTTATGACAGTGTTCCACCATCTCATCTTCTCTTCAGCAGTTTCAATTAATTCGTAATTCGTGATCTCATTAGTTCCTTTTTTTTTCAGAAACTACAACACAAAATAGTCCAGTCTTTCTCAGTCCACAGAGTCCGAGTCTCTTGCTGATACAATGTCAACTCCAAAAGTAAAAATATACAATGTTACTGAGGAGTGAGGGGGGGGGGGGGGGGGGGGGGTAGCCACGCAGGCTTGTCGCGGTCCGCGTGCCGCGTGGCTCTCCCCGTTGGAGGCTCGAGTCCTCCATCGGGCATGGGTGTGTGTGTCGTCCGTAGCGTAAGGTAGTTTAAGCTAGATTAAATAGTATGTAAGCTTAGGGACCGATGACTCTTAGCAGTTTGGTCCCATAACACTTTACCACAAATTTCCGAATTTTTCCTAGTCAGGATTGCCCTCTCTTCACAGAACGCCTCATGCACACTCCTGATAGGGTTTTCAAGGCGGTATGTGCTGTTGCACTGTCCTGCTGAAAATATCCATTTAGTATTTCATCTTCTGTGACTTGATCCACATATGGATGAAACAGTTCCTGGACATACTGGTACTATTAACTCTTTGTTGAAAGAATCCTGCTGTGATGCGGACATCAGACATTCCACATGTAACAGCCATTCTGACATTATGTAAGGGTCCTTCGCAGTAACGATGGGGATGTTCTGATGAATGACGGTGCATACTCTGTAAGTCCAAAAGCCCTGAAATGCTGAAAAACGCCCGATGTGGAGAAATTAAATACTGGGGATCTAATATCCCTGCTCTAAAAGTTCTGATTTCATACAGAAACCACTAGCAGCACTTAACACGAGAATGTTCATCCGGACGTTTCCTGCACTGCGAACGGAACGCGGAAGAAAATTTAATCTGGTCAGAAATATTTTAATGCTAAACGCTTTCAGCTTTCCTCTATACCACTGTCCAAGCGCGGCGGTCTGTCACGCCAAGGGGCACGGGTTCGATTCCCGGCTGGGTCGGAGATTTTCTGCGCTCAGGGAAAGGCGCTTATGACAGTAGATCTGTTCATTTGCGGTATCGTTATTAGAACAATTCTTCATTCGACTCTGCTACGCTTGTGCAGAATTATTAAGCGATGATCCGCAAATAATAACTCTGAGGGAAAACTTTCACGATTGACGGAGGAAGGATAAATGTATCAGTTTGGTATAAGTGACCCTGGTCGGAAACGACTGAGTCGGAAGTTATAACGGAAATTGTTATGATGCATCTGACAGTGGATCTCGTCTACTCCCAGCCCTTTGCTGTCCATATATTTGGAAGAGGTGGTATGACCAAAACAAGGAAAAAATTTGGGAAGCCTGCAGTAGAATAAATCGACTGTGAAAGGTATCAGAAAGATTTTTGTTAAGACTTTCGACTCGGTCGTTTCTGCTTTATGCTCTCTTAATCCAAATTGATGCGTTTACCATTTTCCATCATCCCTGAAATTTTGTAACATCATCATGGAATCACCACGCATATTTCTCTTACCTCATCACGCATCCGCAACGCACAACGCGTCATTCGGTCTCACTGGCTGTCATAATATTTTGACACATCACTGGTTATACAGATTCAGTAACATGGGAGTGCGGGTAGGCAAAACATGCGATAATACGATAAGGTGACAAAAATCATACTATTCTCCTGATATCGTGTTGGACCTCCTTTTGACTGTCGTAGTGCAGCAGTTCGACGTGGCATCGACTCAACAAGTCTCGGGAAGTCCCCTGTAGAAATATTGAGTCAGTTTCGTCAACAGCCGATAATAATCGTGAAAGTGTTGCTAGTGAACGATTTTGTCCATGAACTGACCTCTCGACTATGTTCCATATATTTTCGGAGAGGTTCATGTCGGGCGATCTGGGAGGCCAAATCATTAGCTCCAATTGTCCAGAATGATCTTCAAATCAATCATGAACAATTGTGGTGCGGTGACATGACGTAGTTGTTCGTGACATGAAATCTATCAATGGCTACAAATTGTCTCTAAGTAGCCGAATTTAACTATTTCCTGTCAATGATCTGTGCATATTCCAGCTTACTAGCTGGAATCTGGACTCATCTGTCAAGGCACTGTTTTTCCATTGGTCTAGGTCCAACCGATATGGTCACGAGCCAGGTAGAGGCATTGCAGGCGATGCCGCGCTGTTAGCAAAGGCTGTCTTTTCGGTCGTCTGCTGTCATAGCCCATTAGCGCCAAATTGGGGACAATGTCGTGACGGATACGTTCGTCGTACGTCCCACATTGATTTCTGTTGTCATTTCACACAGTGTTGCTTTCCTATTAGCACTGACAATTCCACGCGTGCGCCACTGCTCTCGATCTTAAGTAATGGTCTTCGGTTGTTGTCCATTGTGAGAGGTAATACCTGAAATTTGGTATTCTCGGCACACACTTGGCACTGTGGATTTCGTAATATTGAATTCCCTAACGATATCCGAAACGAAATGTGTCATGCATCTAGCTCCAACTACTATTCCGCGTTCAAAGTCTGTTAATTCTCGCCGTGCGGCCATAACAACGTCGGAAACCTTTTCACGCGAATCACCTAAATGTAAATGACAGCTCCGCCAATGCACTACCCTTTGATGTCTTGTGTTCGCGATACTGCTACAATCTGCACGAGTGCATATTGCTATTCCATTACTTCTGTCGGTTCTGTTTAAGTGAATAAAATGTCATTCATTTGTGGCATTTGCTTCTGAACGTTTATTTCTTTGTTTTCTCCTTGCGCGAAGGGCAATGCTCCTTAAGCGCTTTGCGGTTGGCGCCCTGCTGGTAGGCTGACCTACAATGGCGCCGTTGTGAGGGAACGGACGGCAGGGTGGCTGCCCTGTGACGGACCTGTAACTGAATTACGTCGGCCAATGCCCTTGGCTGGCCGCCGCTCCATATCGACACACGTCGCATTAATACACAAGGTGCTCGCCGTGATGGCTTAGTCCCCACAGAGGACAGCAGTTCACATGCGTAAGTGGAGCTTCCCGTCATTTAAGTTCTGCACGAGAGAAGAACAAGTCGGGAAGACTAATCTGTGATCTTAGTCCGCTCTTTGCACTGCGATAACAATCGACTGTACTGGACCGCTAGAAATGAGCAGAAAAAATTCCCTCATTAACGCAGCACGTAGTTATAATTTTTTTTCTACCATGACTTTCCACGTCTCTGCCTGCATTTGTGACACAATAATTGTCGAATCTATTTTATTTGTCAATGACGATGTTTTAGTTTGCTTATTAGTGTTTCTATACAAGCAATAATACAAGCGCATTAAGATAGAAGGTATTAAAAACCCTAATTCTGCATAACTTTAACATTAAATTGCATTATAGGGCAAGGCCTTAGGCACACAATAGATCAGAACTCGCGAATGGGACTAGAAAACAGGACAACAAACCAACAACGGCCACAGCGCAAACCAATGGCACATCACCACATATTACCACAAATGATGACAGATGACAGAGAGATCTCTAAATTTCACTCGAACAAGCAGCTCAACGACAACTACCCAGATCATCAAAATATAAAGACAAAGGAATCAACATCTCGGACGACGACAAAAATTACAAGGACTCTGACTCTGAAGATGTCACCATACACCAGGGCGCAACATGAGTACAACAGGAAGACTCCACACGAGTATACTGACTTTCAAGTAGTTACTCCAAAAAGCAACTGGAACGAAACTGATGAAACATACGGGCGCAATACAACAAATAGGAAAAAAAAACAACACCCATAGAAGTTGCCAATAAAGCACTACTAGTGGCAACAACCTCTGGTTTGAACAACTGAAATTTCAGCGCAAATATGGTTCACTGTTAGAGAAATGATAGTGGCCTGAAACACGATAAGCGATGCACATTCACTAAGACATTTCCCTCTTTGGTCACTACAGTAATAGTCTCTAAGAACGTGTGGATTTGCAACCGGATTCTTATTTTACTGCAATAATAGTTCGTTAATGAACAGAAGTTAGTTACGTAAAATTTAGGTAGGATATCTTCGATATTGCTTTCTCATACTGGAGTAAATTTCATTACCATTGGAATTGCGATTAAAATGCATATATGATCCTTTTCATTTAGTTTTTCTGTAATCAATACAGTGAACTTGGTACAAGGCTGATGAAACTACAAAAATGATAGTAGGTGAAGAAATGAATTGAACGGCTGGTCCCGGCGCAGGTTCGAGTCCTCCCTCAGGCATGGGTGTGTGTGTTTGTCCCTAGGATAATTTAGGCTAAGTAGTGTGTAAGCTTAGGGACTGATGACCTTAGCAGTTAAGTCCAATAAGATTTCACACACATTTGAACATTTTTCAATCAATTGAAATTCGTACCATCGCCAGGACTTGAACTAGGCAGATTGGTTAGCCACTACATTACCGTAGTAGTTTAGGTTACGCAGCCATACGGACTACCACAGCCCAACGTTCTCCCTAACACAAACTTCAGCAAAAGCCTTCAGCCTATTTTCTGTTAAATATGTAGAGCTGTCCCCTGCGTTTTTCGGCCACCACATTTACGCATATGTTTCGCAGGCCAGGTACGGTCCCTGCCTCACCCAGGAGGTCATCTGTGGACAGAAGCGGCAAGGTACGTACGAGTCGTAGCAGTCAGTGCAGTCGCGGACACTAATTTACGCCTGCACGGTCACATGCTCACGTGATACCCGCACGTATCCTTCCACAGGCGTGTACTTAAGTCGAAGATCCCCTCACGGAGAGCCAGTTAGGTCCCGAGCTCCGAACAACCAACAGCTGCCTCGACAGCGGACCACCTGCTGCTGCCACTTCGCAGCCTGCGAAGATCTCGTGCCGCCCTTCTCTTGAGTCACGTCCGATGCTACGCTTCCAACAGCCGCTCCGAGAGCAGCGCTTCGGAGTATTTTTTGAGACTGACAATGAGTGGGATAAAGACAGCATTAACACACATTGAGGGTTGCCTACAGGAGAATACATACAGGGGCACACCTATTGTTCTGGTTTGATTGACGGGTCCTTAACCTATTGTTCTGTTAAGAGGGTTATGACCGTCTGGAGCCATTTGCTCCTTTTGATTGACATGTCGCTAACCTACTGCTCTATTAAGTGGTTCTCCAAGAAACCGATCGTGATGCGTGGTGTTTGTCCTGTCCGAAAAAACAGACACCATGCATTCATATAAATAATTTAAGATGCAACTCAACTCACATGACCATTCTTTGATTTCGTTGATATGTTATCACAATCACCAGAATACTTTGATAGTAAGGATTTTGTGATGGATGCTACTTCTGTGAGAGAAATGAGTGTCATTTCCATTTTAGTGAAGGTTTTTGTATAAACATGTCTCACGTATTCCATTACACTGTTTACTGAACCCGATAACCGCAAGCAACCAGTAACAGAAATGATGTACTTGTTTAAGAGGTTTGCAACACTACATGCACTTGCTACCAATTTCTCAAATGGTTCAAATGGCTCTGAGCACTATGGGACTTAACATCTGAGGTCATCAGTCCCCTTGACATAGAACTACTTAAACCTAACTAACCTAAGGCCAGCACACACATCCGTGCCCGAGGCAGGATTCGAACCTGCGACCATAGCAGCAGCGCGGTTCCGGACTGAAGCGCCAAAAACCGCTCGGCCGCAGCAGCCGGCACCAACCTCTCATTTATTTTTAGAGCTATCTGTTCCTCTTCCTTTCTGGCCCCACCTCCCTCTGTCTTCACTATATCAGTATATCCCATATAGTTTTTATTTTGTTGCCTGATGCAATTATCTTTTTCTCAGAATAATTATGCTTAGATGCTTAGATTTGTGGATTACTTACTAGAATATTTGGCAACATTCTTTATAATGCGGTCACCAGAGCTGTTCCTAAGCAGTAGATTTAATTTCAATTTCGTCCCACATGATACCTTTATTCCTTGTGTATCCTACGGTTTATTTTTAGACTTTGGTTTGATTTGAGTTTTCTTTTGGGGGAAAACAATTTTCAAATGCTGTACAAACTTTATTAATATATGCTTTGTATTTTACAATTGAGTGAGAAGTATTGTAAATATCTATCCAGTTCATGTCTTTGAGCAGTCTCCGAAAATTCTCAATTTATTACCCTCCTGTACTCAGATTTAAGAGATTTTAAATCCTGACAAGTTTCAACATTAAACATAAGATGCTGCGTGTCATAATCAAATAGCCGATTTACTGTTGGTTTTGTGATATGACCTTTACCTTACATTTGTCTACAATGACAATGAGTAAATTATAGCAGCATTTGAAAATTTAAATTCGAAATAATTATACGAAATACTGAAAATCGAATTTTTTTGTAGCCACCTCGAAGTCAGTCGATAGGCAACCTGTATCTGATACTGGATGGCCATTTTAGGTATTTAATAAACCAAGGTGACTATAAGTGAGTCATGCGTTTTCAGAGTTCACTATTTTTCCCAAGTATTACATGGACAAATATGACTGACGTATGAAAAGAACCATAAACTCGGCATGTTTGCATTTTGCCCTCCAGTTGGTGCTACAAGTGCGGTGGGTTGTCAAAATAGCGACAATGCAAGAAAAGAATTTTTGTGTGTTGGCAAATATGTGATGTGTTTATACTTCGTCGATTGGTTTTTAACGGCCCCTAGTGGTTCCACCCTGTACACAAGACCAAACGTTGCCGTCGTTCTCACAGTAAACCGGTGCGGTCACGTTCAAAGGGCTTGCTCGCCCGCAATGTGCCAAGGGAAGGATACAATCGTCCCAAGGACATCAGCAGTGTCAAAGGTTGCCTAGAGTGTCGCTCTGTTGGTCATCGCAGTGCGGACGGTCGTTTTCGACAACGAAACATGTGGGACTGAACGTCCCATGAGAAGAGGAGGTTTCATTGATAACTTTTAAGCAACCTCCTGGAAAATTTTCGCGTCGTTTCTAAGGCGACAGTGTATCTGAAATGTTTTCCTTGGCCACCCGTAAGGAAAAAGCGTGATTTCTGCGCTGGATGTCGCGATTTTAACCTCCTTGGTGAAAGAGTCAAAAGAAAGGTGGAAATATGTATAAGAGGATGTTCAAAGACCTTCCCACCGCGTGAGATGTTCTTGGTAGCACTGGCTGAATTATGGTGAAATTTCGTGTCAATGTGACATGACAAACCCGTCTTACACGAACCTCAGCCCCTGAGCGCTGGCATTCATTCCCATGTGTCGACGCCTCGCTGCTTGAAGCGTCGTCGAGCCAGAGGGTGACGATGTAGGGAGTCACGTTTTTGCACCATTACAGAGAAAGCTTGTAGCCACCATTGAACAAAAATTCGAACTTATGCCTCTCAAAGGGGAACAATTAGGGAGTTTAGAAAATGTATTCAGTTGTATTGTGGAGTGTATCATGAAATACGTTGCATGAGAGTTTCGGGAAAAACTTTCATGTATAGCTCTTACCTTGATATCTGCAGTTATGATTGTTTCCGCAACCGACTGCTGTGTCCAAGAATATCGTCTTCCAAGACAAGACTCACCACATTGGATTATCCATGTTTGCCGCTATCTGAACGACGAACTTAGAAATTACTGCTTTGGGCGTCGCGTTGTAGACGATATGGCTTTGTTCCCCTGGGCCCCCAGGCCGCCTCACCTAACGTCTCCTGACTTCCTCCTTTGGCGGTACATTAAGAACAATGCTCTTGTGCCCCCATTGCCAAAATCACTGGAACAGGTCAGGAAATGCATCAACTCTGATGTGATGGCCATGGGCAGGCTTTTCCACATTAGGTATGGAACAAACTTGCCTTCCGCTGTACTTCAACTTCTATCATTATCGAATTCCTATTTTACTATTTATATTCTACTAGCAAATGTTGGTTTTAAATTATTTATAGAGAAATTTGCTATTTATTCATTTGCTATCTACTCATTTCAGTATTCTATGGCGAATGATATACAGGGTGTTACAAAAGGGTACGGCCAAATTTTCAGGAAACATTTCTCACACACAAAGAAAGAAAACATGTTCAGTGGACATGTGTCTGGAAACGCATACTTTCCATGTTAGAGCTCATTTTATTACTTCTCTTCAAATCACATTAATCATGGAATGGAAACACACAGCAACAGAACGTACCAGCGTGACTTCAAACACTTTGTTACAGGAAGTGTTCAAAATGTCCTCCGTTAGCGAGGATACATGCATCCACTCTCCGTCGCATGGAATCCCTGATGCTCTGATGCAGCCCTGGAGAATGGCGTATTGTACCACAGCCGTCCACAATACGAGCACGAAGAGTCTCTACATTTGGTACCGGGGTTGCGTAGACAAGAGCTTTCAAATGCCCCCATAAATGAAAGTGAAGAGGGTTGAGGTCAGGACAGCGTGGAGGCCTCTACCAATCCATCGGTCATCGAATCTGTTGTTGAGAAGCGTACGAACACTTCGACTGAAATGTGCGGGAGCTCCATCGTGCATGAACCACATGTTGTGTCGTATTTGTAAAGGCACATGTTCTAGCAGCACAGGTAGAGTATCCCGTATGAAATCATGATAACGTGCTCCATTGAGCGCAGTGGAAGAACATGGGGCCCAATCAAGACATCACCAGCAATGCCTGCCCAAACGTTCACTGAAAATCTGTGTTGATGACGTGATTGCACAGTTTCGTGCGGATTCTCGTCAGCCCACACATATTGATTGTGAAAATTTACAATTTCATCGCGTTGGAATGAAGCCTCATCCGTAAAGAGAACATTTGCACTGAAATGAGGATTGACACGTTGTTGGATGAACCATCGCAGAAGTGTACCCGTGGAAGCCAATCAGCTGCTGATGGTGCCTGCACACGCTGTACATGGTACGGAAACAACTGGTTTTCCCGTAGCACTCTCCATGCAGTGACGTGGTCAACGTTACCTTGTACAGCAGCAATTTCTCTGACGCTGACATTAGGGTTATCGTCAACTACACGAAGAATTGCCTCGTCCATTGCAGGTGTCCTCGTCGTTCTAGGTCTTCCCAGTCGCGAGTCATGGGCTGGTATGTTCCGCGCTCCCTAAGACGCCGATCAATTGCTTCGAACGTCTTCCTGTCGGGACACCGTTCTGGAAATCTGTCTCGATACAAACGTACCGCGCCCCGTGCTAATCCATACATCAAATGGGCATCTGCCAACTCCACATTTGTTAACATTGCACTGACTGCAAAACCACGTTCGTGATGAACACTAAATTGTTGATTCTACGTACTGATGTGCTTGATGCTAGTACTGTAGAGCAATGAGTCGCTTGTCATCACAAGCACCGAAGTCAACATTACCTTCCTTCAATTGGGCCAACTGGCGGTGAATCGAGGAAGTACAGTACATACTGACGAAACTAAAATGAGCTCTGACATGGAAATTAAGCGTTTCCGGACACGTGTCCACATAACATCTTTTCTTTATTTGTGTGTGAGGAATGTTTCCTGAAAGTTTGGCCGTACCTTTTTGTAACACCCTGTATTGCTTCAAGTAAAAGTAACCAATGTAAGGACAGGTGAACCAATACCTGCACGAATTTTTGGAAGTCAGTAATGGAAACTTAGATGCAAAGCAGATGTGTGAGGTGCATAGAAGTGTGGGCGCATGGGGTAGGCTGTTTGGTGGTGTCGGTGGGGGGAGGGGGTGCTTCATGCAAAATTTGCGGAAGTGTAAGCCACAGGGGATGGGGATGCTGATTCAGAGTAATGTGACATTCATGCAAACTTCATTCAAGTTTCGCTCCCACAAATGCAGAGTAGGGGGAGGGAGGGCGGTGGCTCTGAGGGCAGAGGGTGCTTCATGCAAAATTTGCTGAAGTGCAAGGGTCTGGGGAGGCCCTCCCCTCCCCTATATTCCCCTCCCATTCCTTCCCTGATCTTGACACGTGGCAGGATGCCGTATCTGTGGAATTACTTTGAAGATAAAGAACTGCTGATGCTGCTGTCAGTGAAATATGATACGCGCAACTGTCTAGCTGTAATATGATACCGCACATAAGAAAGCGCTGGTGCTGATGTCAGCACATTCACTGTCAGAACTTGCGAGGACCATAGAACAGCCGTAACGTTCGGTACATCAGTTAAAAACACGGCTACGTGTCGGACAGAATATTAGATGCATGTTTTACGTGCATAAGTACAGTAACTTTGAAACTATGGATCTCGGTAACGGGTAACCATATCGAAAACAGTTTCTAAGTTCCCCGAGAATGTCATCTTAAGAGCGTATAGCAAAAATTTCGACGCTCTGCAATAAATATAAATAAATTGTGCAAGCGGTCATCCTCGCAAATGGTACTTTTTAAAAATCAGGGTTTTCAAGCTTTTTCTCAGGAACTGTCAGGAAAAAAAATTTTCTTTTATAAACCGCCACTGGTCTACCCTATACCACAAGGGGTTGCTTGGGTTGGAGGAAGTGTGTAATGTTTGAATTTTGACATAGTACTTTAGGATGGTTACAGCGTCGTCCTTCCTGATAGGTAAAAAATACTGGCTAGGCCAAGGACTATCCAAAACACTTGACCCGTTATCTCTGTTATCAATAGAACCCGAGACACGACTCCCTGAAAACTCGCCTTTTTGCGCCAGGATTTTTGGAACCAACTGGTACCGTGCACTGTCGTCCAAAGACCCATCAACCCGAGACACCGGATCAAAGAAACCGGTGGAAACATGATTATTTTCCACCTTTTTTTTTTTTTTTTTTTTTTTTTTTACTGCCATAGTTTGGTGCCAACAGGGGGCTCAAGTAAGGGTCAAATATTCGCTGGAGCATACTACCAACATATCATGGTAAGCTTAACCGATATTTCTTTCCCGATGGAACGTCCCGAAATGCGATCCAATGGAGTGGTTTTGGCCATTGAAGATTCCCAGCACATTCTGCATAGGCTATTAAATTTTGCTTCTCCCCCGGTGTTCTCCTGAACTGTCATATACTGGCTTCCTTTACAATCGTGGGATAAGGAAACTATTGTGTAGCAGGTATTTTCACGATGACGACGAGAATATTCTCAAAGCCAGATCGTTCCTGAATAGACAAAATTCGGACTTTCATAGCTCAGGCGTTCGCCAAATCAACTGTCGCAGAAAGAAACGTGTCGTGGTGATAGGTGAATACACTCAAAGAAAAAAGAAAACAAAGAGAAGATACACCACAACTAGGACGGATATCACTGGATGTGATGCACATGTACAGTCAAATTGCGCAAGTCCGAAACATGTTGCTCTAACTCAGGCCATAAAGCAAGCAGTTATTCGGCTTGCCATTGATTAGCAGAGTTGTTCCACTTCCTCCTGAGGTATATAGTGCCAAATTCTCTGCCACCGGCGCGTTACATCGTCAAAATCGTGAGCTGGTTGGAGGGCAGTGCCCATAATGCTCCAAAAGGTCTCAGTTGGGGAAAGATCCGGTGATGTTGCTAGCCAAGATGGCGCTTGGCAAGCACGAAGACAATCAGTAGAAACTCTCAACATGGAGGGGGGTATCATCTTCTAGAAATGTAAGCCATGGATGGCTTGTAATGAAGGGTGGCAAAACAGATCATGCCGTCGACGTACCGCAGTGATGACAGGGTGCCATGGGTAGCAACCAGAGGTTTCTCCTACAAAATGAAATGGCACCACAAACCATCACTATTGGCTATCGGGCTGTATGACGGGTGACAGTTGGTTTCGGTTTGGTGTTCAAAATGGCTCTGAGCACTATGGGACTTAACATCGGCGGTCATCAGTCCCCTCGAACTTAGAACTACTTGAACCTAAGGACATCACACACATCCAAGCCCAAGGCAGAATTCGAACCTGCGACCATAGCGGTCGCGCGGTTCCAGACTGAAGCGCCTACAACCGCTCGGCCACAACTGCCGGCTCTGTTTGGTGTCGCACAGCTGTCCTAGGCGTTTCCAGGCAACTCTTTGCTGTTTATCACGGCACAGTTGGAAGGGAGACTCATCACTGAAGCCATTTCTACTCCAGTCGATGAGATTCCATGCCGAAGACGTAGGCCGATCTACTATATCCCGCCATACGACCCGACTAGCATGAGCTGTGATCTGCAGTACCATTTCATTTCAAAACAGGAGCCCTTTGCTCGTTATCTGAGGCACCCTAACGGCACAGCGTTTCGTCACGGCAAGATACCTCGGGTTTGCATTCCCCCAAGATAATGCCCGACTGCACACGACAAGAATTTCTGATGTTTGTCTTTGTGCCTGATAAACTCCACCATGGTCAGCAAGGTTGCTGGATCAATTTCCAATCGAGAACATTTGGAGAACTTCGGGCAGGATCTTCCAAGTTCGGAATTTTGACGATCTAACGAGCCAGTGGACAGAATTTGTCACGATATCCCTCAGGTGGACATCCAACAACTCTATCAATCAAAGCTAAACCGAATAACCGTTTGAACGATGGTAAGAGGTGCATCAACGCGTAATTGAATTGCTGAATTTGTTGAGTTATTCCTCTTGAATAAATTGTCCAATTTTTTCTGAAGTAGTAGCCATTTGTTTCTCTGTTTATGTACAACACTTCTACCAGTTTCCGTCCCATTCGGATAAATCCTTCTTGGCGCGTCGTCCGTTTTGTGACGGCTGCCCGATTTTTTTTTTTTTTTTTTTTTGTGGTGGTAATTAGAAATTTGTGACAACTTCTCGTATTGGTCCTTTCCGGAATTATATTTATGTTTCTGGTGCGGTGCATGGTACCCTAAAACAGACAGCGTGAGGAATTCAATAGATGTTACTCTCTCTTATAACAACTTTTTGGCGACGATGAAGCGCACTAGTTCTGTGAATCTTTTCTCAGATTCTTACTAAAAAAAAACGTGCAAGCAGTAAAGAAAACACTGGCATCCAAATGCCAGCTTACAGTTTTAGTTTCAGCGATGCGTGCGTCATGAAAGCCGTACTAAAAAGCGAAATCTGTTGTCGATGTGTACGATGAGAGAGCTTGTCGCAGCGCTGGTGATACTCTGCCGCGACTCCTCTGCGACTGCTCCGCCTCAAGAATCCCCGGGCGTCAACTTTTAATGAGGTGACACTTCATTACTACCGCGCTGGCTCCCGGCTTCTGACGAATGCTGCTCAGAGACAAGAAGAGAGGAAATTCTGACGTCATCCTCTTTTGTCGAGTACTTCCAACCGAGCGCTGGGAATTATCAACTTGGTGCTCTCCGACAGGAATCACGTACTACTAATGAAGCACTATCCGAATAGATGAAGCAAGTTAGAAAAAACTATCGCACGAATCTGTAACTTGCTACGTCGCAGAGCAGCGTGAATATACGCAAAATTTCTATAACCTACCAGTGAGAGTGTTTACGTTTTTTATTTTTGCAGGCACGAATCTCCACGGCTGATGAGCGCTTCCAGGTATTCCATCACACAGAAATTATGGCGTAGAGAATGGTACCACCCTTTCCGAGCTTTCGACACACTATTAGACATAGGGCGTTGGCTTTGATGAGATTTTATTCTGTAGCATTATTCTCAACCGCCAATAAATCTTTGGTTGTTGTTTTGGACATAAACTGAGGTGAACAAAGTCATGGGATACCTCGAAATATCGTGTTGGACCTCCTTTTTCCCGGTTTAGTGCAGCAACTTGACGTACTACGGAATTTAAAAGTTGTTAGAGCCCTGCAGAAATATTATGCCATGCCTCCTCTATCAGCACAGCACTTCGTCTTCAGGGCACAAGTGGCCCATCGGGACCCTCCGACCGCCATGTCATCCTCAGTTAAGGATACGGATTGGAGGGGCGTGTGGTCAGCACACCTTTCTCCCAGTCGTTACGATGCTTTTCTTTGATCAGAGCCGCTACAGTTCGATCGAGTATCTCCTTACTTGGCATCTCGAGGCTGGGTGTACCCCGAAAAATGGCAACAGCGCATGGCGGCCCGGATGGTCACTTATCCAAGAGCCAGCCACTCCCGACAGTGCTTAACTTCGGTGATCTGACGGGAACTGGTGTATCCACTGCAGCAAGGCCGTTTCCATGCCTCCTCTATAGCCGCTCATAATCGCGAAAGTGTTGTCGGTGCAGGATGTTCTGCATGAACTAATTTCGCGATGATGTTAGATGGTATTCATGTCGCGTGATTTAGGTGGCAAAATCGTTCGCTCAAATGGTCCAGAATGTCCTTCAAACCCTTTGCAAAACTTGTGGCCCTGTGACATAGCACATTGCCATCTATAAAAATTCCATCGTTGAATAGCCCCAAATGGTCAGTAAGTAGCCGAACATAGCCATTTACAGTCGACGATCGGTTCAGTTGCACCAGAAGACCCAGTCCATTCCATGTAAACACAGCTCACGCCATTATGGAGCCAAGCCCTGCTTGCGCAATACCTTGTCGACAACCTGGCTCCGTGGTTTCTTGTGGTATGGGCCACACTCGAACCCTACCATCGGCATTTACCAACTGAAATCCGGAGTCACCTGACAAAGCCACGGTTTTCTAGTCGTGTAGGGTCCAAACGATAAAGTCATGGGCCAACGAGAGAGGCCGCAGGCAATGTCGTGCTGTTAACAAAGGCACTCGCGTCGTTCATTTGCTGACGTAGCCTATTAACTCTAAATTGTGGGTGGTTGGTTGGTTTGGGGAAGGAGACCAGACAGCGAGGTCATCGGTCTCATCGGATTAGGGAAGGACGGGGAAGGAAGTCGGCCGTGCCCTTTGAAAGCAACCATCCCGGCATTTGCCTGGAGCGATTTAGGAAAATCACGGAAAACCTAAATCAGGATGGCCGGTCGCGGGATTGAACCGTCGTCCTCCCGAACGCGAGTCCAGTGTCCAACAACTGCGCCACCTCGCTCGGTTAAAATTGTGAAAACTGTGCTAACTGAAATGTTCCACACTGATTTATGATGTCATTTCATGCTGAGTTGCCTGCCTGTCAGCACTGACAACATTACTCAAACGGCACAGCGTTCGATTGTTATGTGAAGTCCGTCGGTCACTGCGATGCCCGTGGTGAGAGGCAATGCCAGGAATTTGGTATTCTCGGCAAACTCTTGACGCTGTGGATCTCGGTATTTACATTGCCTAAAGATTTGATAAATGGCATGTCTCACGTGGCTAGCTCCCACCACCATTCCGCTTTCAAAGTCGTGCGGTCATAATCACGTCGGAGGCCTTTTCATACGAATCACCTGGTATAAATGCAGCTCTGCCAGTGCACTGCCCTCTTACACCTTGGCCGGCCGGAGTGGCCGAGCGGTTCTAGTTGCTACAGTCTGGAACCGCGCGACCGCGACGGTCGCAGGTTCGAATCCTGCCTCGGGCATGGATGTGTGTGATGTCCTTAGGTTAGTTAAGTTTAAGTAGTTCTAAGTTCTAGGGGACTTATGACCTCAGCAGTTGAGTCCCATAGTGCTCAGAGCCATTTGAACCATTCTTACACCTTGCGAACGCTTTACTACCGCATATCTGTATGTGCCGCTATCCCATGACTTTTGTCACCTTAGTGTATATCGTCATGTTACACTTTCCAGGCAATTAACGAAGACAGATTAGTTCATCAGAGACACCAGTCATGGGTAATTAGGGCTTCGGTATCAATATCATTGTATTACTCAGAGTTTGTCGAAAATTTAGTCTGCTAAGCACTTTAGGTTTACAAACGACAGAAACTGATGGGACACACGCAAGATTCTGTTTCAAATGACGAATGAACTTCCTGGGTTCTTGACGTCTAGTTCTTGAGCACTCATACTGAAGTCTCGAAGGACGAACGTTGTTAAAATCAGAAAAGGTGTTGACAAACTGTAGAATAAACGGACAATTTTTTTTTCTAACGCTGTTCATGTGGAACACCCACACTCATATTCCAAATCTCCCATCCACCCTCCCACACACCCACACATCTAGCAATATATACAAGGTGTGTCAGAAGTGATCATTAATATTCAGAGATATGACGGCAATGATCAGTGGAAACAGAAAGGTCTGTTGAACACGGGCTTCAAAAGGCATGCCTTAAAAGCTATGAACAATTATTGATCTTCGATGTTATGAAACAAATCTATTCTACTGCGAACTGTTTGCTTTCCACATTTAGGAAAGTGATAGTATGGACAAAAACAAGAAAAAAGTGCAGTGTACATGTGCTCTAAATGTTCTGACGTAACCACAAGCGCCGGAACGGGTTTTCGTCACAGGGTTATTTGCTAAGCGTGATAGCGTTACGGAGATGTTTAGCAAACTCAAGTGGCAGTCTCTGCAAGAGAGGTGCTCTACATCGTGATGTAGCTTGCTGTTCAGGTTTTAGAGGGGGTGCGTTTCAGGATGAGGTATCGAATATATTGCTTCCACCTATTTATACCTCCCTAGGAGATCACGAATGTAAAATTAGAGAGATACGAGCGTGCACGGAGGCTTTCCGGCAGTCGTTCTTCCCGCGAACCATACGCGACTGCAACAGGAAAGGGAGGTAATGACAGTGGCACGTAAGGTGCCCTCCGCCACACACCGTTGGGTGGCTTGCGCACTATAAATGTAGATGTAGGTACATCTAGAAGAACGCATGATCAGAGAAGGCGGTGAGGTGACGTCAGCCAATAGTCCGCTGACAAGGACCGTGCCACGACAGGAGCGACGTCTGCAAGAAATGAATTTTAGCGCCCTCCCTCCCAGCCTCGGCCGGATATTAGTGGACAGGATTTGCAGAGTATTAGCATGGCCTAGCAGAGAGTGCTACGATATCAGATTGTAGCTATCCATATGCACTGCTTGTTTGAACATTGTGTATAGAAAGGACTCGGATTTATGTTGCATGTCGCCCATCGCTTGCGACACCATTGTAAATTCAAGTTAAGTTAACCTGTTTTATTGAAATAAAACTACGAATGATATATGCTTGAATTGTTCTTATACCATTTAGAGAACGCATCATCCTTTAGGCATCCCACACGAGACGAGTGTGCAGAACCCCACACTATAATGTATACCTTAAGAGCTATGAGCGCTTGTTCATCTTCGCTAATTTGAAAGACAACCCTTCCAATGAACAAGTGCTCATAACTTTTAAGGTATGCATTTAAGACAACACATTTACTTGACCTTTTTTCTTGTTCTGGTCCATGCTGCCACATCCCAAAATATGGAAAACAAAGAACTTGCCGTAGAAGAGACTTGTTTCACAGTATTGAAAATCAAGAATTGCTCATAGGTCTTAAGGTAGGCACTTTAGAGCTTTTGTTTACTTGACCTTTTTTTCCGAAAGATCATTCCTGTCATGTGCCTGAGTATCACTTCTGAAAGACCCTGTATCATGATACAAAAAAGTTGAGGTCGAAGCTAACTTTCGCATGCTGTGTCCCTAAGTAATGTACTTAGAGTACGTGGAAAGAAATGCTACAATATAGTAAACAAGCAAACGGAAACATATATACAGTGAAACGCACAGTAATGACACTTTTATTTCTAGAGAATAATTGCACTGAAGTCACTTGCACCTTAGAAAAAGGGGAGATGCTTTTCTTAATATTTTGTGTGCTCTGCAACATGCCTTCAACCTACCCACAAGGTTGGTAAAGAGTTGTTCCATTCTTCACCCAGCGCGGTTCACAGTTGCTAGATGATCTTTGGTGTATGTGGACGTGCTACAGCACGTCTCGCCATCGCATCCCACACTTGCTAGAAGGGGTTTCAGTAGGGGGAACGGACAGGTCAGGCCATTCACCAAATATCCTCTCATCACCACAGCTCCTCCAAATAGTCTGTTCGATGCGGTTGCGCATTGTCATCCATAAAAATGAGCCATGGGCGAATGTGCCCCTGAAAATACAGACGTAGGAAAATACATTCCTGGAAATGGAAAAAAGAACACATTGACACCGGTGTGTCAGACCCACCATACTTGCTCCGGACACTGCGAGAGGGCTGTACAAGCAATGATCACACCCACGGCACAGAGGACACACCAGGAACCGCGGTGTTGGCCTTCGAATGGCGCTAGCTGCGCAGCATTTGTGCACCGCCGCCGTCAGTGTCAGCCAGTTTGCCGTGGCATACGGAGCTCCATCGCAGTCTTTAACACTGGTAGCATGCCGCGACAGCGTGGACGTGAACCGTATGTGCAGTTGACGGACTTTGAGCGAGGGCGTATAGTGGGCATGCAGGAGGCCGGGTGGACGTACCGCCGAATTGCTCAACACGTGGGGCGTGAGGTCTCCACAGTACATCGATGTTGTCGCCAGTGGTCGGCGGAAGGTGCACGTGCCCGTCGACCTGGGACCGGACCGCAGCGACGCACGGATGCACGCCAAGACCGTAGGATCCTACGCAGTGCCGTAGGGGACCGCACCGCCACTTCCCAGCAAATTAGGGACACTGTTGCTCCTGGGGTATTGGCGAGGACCATTCGCAACCGTCTCCATGAAGCTGGGCTACGGTCCCGCACACCGTTAGGCCGTCTTCCGCTCACGCCCCAACATCGTGCAGCCCGCCTCCAGTGGTGTCGCGACAGACGTGAATGGAGGGACGAATGGAGACGTGTCGTCTTCAGCGATGAGAGTCGCTTCTGCCTTGGTGCCAATGATGGTCATATGCGTGTTTGGCGCCGTGCAGGTGAGCGCCACAATCAGGACTGCATACGACCGAGGCACACAGGGCCAACACCCGGCATCATGGTGTGGGGAGCGATCTCCTACACTGGCCGTACACCACTGGTGACCGTCGAGGGGACACTGAATAGTGCACGGTACATCCAAACCGTCATCGAACCCATCGTTCTACCATTCCTAGACCGGCAAGGGAACTTGCTGTTCCAACAGGACAATGCACGTCCGCATGTATCCCGTGCCACCCAACGTGCTCTAGAAGGTGTAAGTCAACTACCCTGGCCAGCAAGATCTCCGGATCTGTCCCCCATTGAGCATGTTTGGGACTGGATGAAGCGTCGTCTCACGCGGTCTGCACGTCCAGCACGAACGCTGGTCCAACTGAGGCGCCAGGTGGAAATGGCATGGCAAGCCGTTCCGCAGGACTACATCCAGCATCTCTACGATCGTCTCCATGGGAGAATAGCAGCCTGCATTGCTGCGAAAGGTGGATATACACTGTACTAGTGCCGACATTGTGCATGCTCTGTTGCCTGTGTCTATGTGCCTGTGGTTCTGTCAGTGTGATCATGTGATGTATCTGACCCCAGTAATGTGTCAATAAAGTTTCCCCTTCCTGGGACAATGAATTCACGGTGTTCTTATTTCAATTTCCAGGAGTGTATTATAGAGTCATAATAACAATGGCCAGTTGAGCACCATGTTCAAAGATTTGGTGGTCAGTACGGCCATGCAACAGTATGCCGCCCCGCACTGTAACACCTGGAGCACCATAACGATCGCCTTCCACAATGTTCATTACGTATTCCCACGCCTCGCCGTGCGACGGTAAGCCGAGCATTGTCCAACGTGATCGTTTTGCGGGTCCAGGTGTTTGGGGGAGGCATAATGTTGGTCGGGTGTACTCACCTTCAGATATTTGTATACGGCACTCTCAGTGATCAACGTTATTATGGCACTGTACTTCTTCCCCACGTGCTTCTTTTCTGGAAAGGATTCGAAAAAAAAAATGTTTCAAATGGCTCTGAGCACTATGGGACTTAACATCTATGGTCATCAGTCCCCTAGAACTTAGAACTACTTAAACCTAACTAACCTAAGGACATCACACAACACCCAGTCAGCACGAGGCAGAGAGAATCCCTGACCCCGCCGGGAATCGAACCCGGGAACCCGGGCGTGGGAAGCGAGAAAGCTACCGCACGACCACGAGCTGCGGACGGAAAAAAGATTCGTTGCTGACTTAATTTCTGTTCGTGACTCCTCGCCTACGCATCGAACTATGAATGTGGAGGAGTTGTTGGAACGAGAGGAAAATCGCCGAATGAACTGGCCTTCCGGTTCCCCCGACTTGCATCCCACACTGAACATCTGGGACGCCTTGGGAAGGTGTTTCGCAGTACTTCCACATGCATCGACGACCATCCAGCGGTTTCCCACACCGCTATGGAGGAATGGAACGCCCCACCACAAGAACTCCCCGCCAACCTTGTTCCCAGCAAAGGAGCCCGTTGCAGAGAACAAACTGCCGTCCACGGCGATCACGTATCCTTTTAAGAACCATGTTGCGCCTTTAATAAAGTTCAGGAAACTATAATAAATCGCGGTGACTTCAGCGTAATTATCGTATTTATATGAAACTGTCATTTATGATCGTTTCACTGTATCTTTCAGGTGCCCTTGGTACTGTACTGTACTACACTGTGGCAGTATTTTGTATGTGTCGTCCCAGTTTCATCGAGCTATGTTATTTGGCAGTGGCAGATCATATGAAAGTTACTTTCGTCTATAAGTTTTGCGTACCATTGTATTATGATCATAACATGCATGTTTCCGCGTTCTCTGTATTTCCTTTGTGACATCTGGTTTCTGGAAGTTTACCCACAGTCTCTCGCATATTATTTTGCCTAACATTTAATCTCCTGATTCGGAAGGCAGAGGTATGGAATGTGATTAGTCCGGTAAGATTTTCTGACGTTTGTTACTCAAACAGCAAGACATTACTCGAAAAAGTGAGCAAAGTAACACAACTTTTAATTTGTTATCCCGCAATGATCATCACAGATGCTAATGTAAAAGTTGTCAATTATAGACGAGTAGCAGCGAACTGTTAATTCGTTTATTCTGTAACACTAAGGCCGACGAATTTTTTAAATGTAAGTCTTTGTGCTCTTCTGCTAAAGAAGGTTTGCAGCTCTCATGCTTTTCGTAATTTCTATACACTTATCTACACATTCCAGGGAAGAAACTGTTAGAGGTTGGCAGAACGCCGGTTTCGGAGAAGCATATTTGGTGACCACTTGGCCATTTAATGGGTGTCTAGTAGAGCGCAGGTGCCTTTGTTTATGTTGAGCCGAAGGAACGAAGGTAAAGCTTTAAGTCTGCGTACCGTCGGCATCGAGGTCATCAGATACAGAGCTAATCTCGGAAGGGGAAGGTAGTAGACTGTGTCCAGTCGAAGGAACCAACAAGGCATTTGGCTAGAGCGATTTAGGGAAATCACGGAAATCTTTATGGCCGTACGCGGATATGAACCGTAGTCCTTTCAAATGCAAGCCAACTGTGTTAACCAATGCGTCATCTCGCTCGGCTTCTTAACCCGAGTGTTAGCGTTTCTTTCGTAGGTGTTAGTAATAACTAAGTGAAGCAGACGTGGTTAACTTATCCACACAACGATTTTCAACAATCGTCGGATGACGGCACCACACAACGTCCGTTGCGTGGCTACGATCAAACAGTTGAGATCTTGCTGTTAGTTGTGGCAGCAAAGCGTTCCGTCCCAAAACTTAGATTTTTGAACCGACTGTTTCTTCAGCGTCTGACGATGTATATCACAGCTGCATCTGTTATAAAACATTCACGTTATTGCTGGTGAGTGATATACTTCTATAATTTATGTTTACTAATACTTTCGTGCGAGTTATTTAGCGATAGCTTTTCACCTGAAACAGTTGTATGTTTTTAAGGTCATCTTATGTAAAGCGTGATAGGATTGGAGAAAACGTACCAAGGGATAAATTCGCTGTAGTTACAAGCTACGAATATTTATATGTTGTGACGCTCAATGGCGTGGTCAAGATTTTGGGATACTGCACAAGCTATCGGCTTTGACCATTAATGCAATGGTATTGGCTGCCGCGACGTAACATCTTGTGCATGTTTTGAGCTGCGTTTCTGTGTAACGTTATTAGTTGCCATATTCTTTTGCTCAGAGAGAATCTTTTTAACCTCTGCCGTGTACAAGAAACAAAATAGCGCTTATTTTGTTTTGGCGGATATTCTTATAGTTCATTGGTTCATCAATCTATATTTTTCGACAAACTTGTCTTCTTTTACAAGCTGTAGAGGTGTTTTTTTTATATTTTATTTACAATAGTGGATCCCTTTGGTTTCCGATAAATGGATAGACCTCTACTTGACTGATAACCGTTTCGAGCTACTGCTAAAGCCTATGTTGGCAACTACGTATCACACAGCCTCCACTTGAGCTACTGAACTAACATACTGTATGTTCTGTGATATCTGTTTCTTTTTCTTTGTAATGTTTTAAATATTTGAAACTTTGTGCCGTATGTATTGGTATTCATTACAGCTGTAAAGATTTTTTTACGACTCTGATTAATTATGTTTCTGATAAACGTTACTATTAATAGTCTATAACTGAGAGCCGTCATTATAACTGAAAACATTTCTCTTTCCCTGCCAGTAAATTCTCAATATCAAAATTAACCTGATTTATTTATTTTTCAAAATATTCCCAGAAAATAATCGTATAGTCACAGAATTGCTTACGCAGTCGACGCTTGCTGACTACGTCTGGTAGAGGAGAGCTGATGGTTACGAAATTTCGTTTTGTTTTACACAAATAACGCGTAAGATATTTATACAAAATAAAATGTTTTGTCATAGATATAGTGTAAAATTACCTGTTTCCACAATTTTACGAATTTCTTTCATTAAGAAATTAAATGTACATGTAATTTTTAAAAAAAGTGATAGAAGTTTTGCGTGTTATGGAATAGCGACGCGGATATCGAATAGTGGGAACAGTATTCAATGAAGTCTTCTTCATCCACAAACAATACAAATGTGCTGATCATCATAAACCAACAAATTCATCACGAAACCTTATTTGCACTGCACAAATTATGGTCTGATTTCCTCCTTAAGGCAATTTGAAAGTTTTGCCCCAGGAAATATGCCACATGTAGTGCTACTTCATGCTTCAGAATGCGTTCTAATCTCTACTTCATCAGTAAAATCTGACGATTCTACCATTTCTGAAACACTGGAGTTTGTAATTTGGAGATCTTCTCGGTTTTCAAAGTCCTTTAAGATCATTTTCATCCCACAGTTCCTTCTGGAAGACATTGATGGATGGCCGTTTACATTGAGTGAGGCAATGCAGTGGAAAGAAAGGCAAACTGTACTCAGTCATATAGAAGTTATTTCCTACCTTTGTAAGTGCTTTATAAAAGTGAAAGTGATGTAAAATGGTCTACAAAATGAAACAAAAATAATAAACAGGATTGCTGGTTTCAATATTTAATGTACTACTTACCATCTTCTACGAATGATTTAAAATATATATTGGGGCTGGTGCGTAAGTTCGTAGCGTTTATCCAGAAGTTTAATAAACAAAACACATACACATAACAGAGACTTTAGTCATCAATAATATATTCTCCTTCACTATTTTCAACAGTCTGCGAACGCTGGGGTAACTTTTTGATTCTGCGACTGTAGAGACCACGTAGTTTTGAGGCGAAGAACTCGTCGAGTGACGTTCGGAGTGTACTTTTATCCAGGAAGGAACTTCTTTGAAAGTTGTTCGATAGGGAGTGAAAAAGGAAAAAATCTAAGGCCGTAAGATCAGGTGAATAGCTTGGGTACTCCTGCATAGTGTTTTTTGTCAGTCTAGCAGAATAAATGCTCGCGTTAACGAGCAGTAGCATCACTTCATGTAGTCTTCCTTGTCGTTGTTCTGTGCTTGTGTCTGCGTGACGTCTCAGTTGTTAATAGCAGTGATTACTATAACTCGGGGAAGCTATTCGTAATATACCACATTGTTCTCGTCCCACTAGATGCATAACACTGTCTTTTATAATTCACGCAGGTCTTTGCAGGTGGAGTTACTGTTTTGTTTGGGCTCAGCCATTCGTTCCTTTTCCTTATGTTGGTATAAAGACACAATTTGTCGTCACCAGTAACGATACAGGTTAGAAATAGCCTGTTTTGTCCACGAACCAATTTATGACGAGCACGCAGAGATGCACATACGGGCACCCCTATAAGTTTTTTGATTCCGGCTTAGAGCATATACCTACCACACATCCGATTTTCGAACCTTCCCTATTCCATGCAGATGGCGCACGATGGTGGAATGCTGACAGTTCATCACGTTTGCCAATACACTGACGTGCATCATTGTGAATTAATGCATTTAAGCCACCTTCATCATACTCCGAAAGTCTCAGTGCACGTGGGGAGCCACTAATATCAAAACGATCCCCCTTAATACGAGGAAAACATTTTCTTGCCTTGCTCTGTCCATTAGAATTATCCCCATACATGGCAGAAATGTTTCTGGCTGCCTCCGCTATTGTACTCTCACTGCTGAGCTCAAACAGAAGAGTATGTCGGAAATGTTTTGTTTTCTCCACTTGGAATTTCATTTTCTAGAGTCCACAGCTCCACTCACTATTTCCAAATGACTAAATGACTATATGTAAACTCGAACAGCAAGAGTGAACTACGAATACAAAAATAACAATCGATAAATAAATCCATAGCAAACGGAATACCATCATGAAGAGCAAAAGCACTACGAAATTGTGCACCAACCTAACAAGACAGCTTTCAAAACTAGTAAATGATTTAAACAACCATGGGATACTTGGAAACGGAACTAATGCATGTTTTACTTTCTGTGTCCGGGAAACAACATTTTAACTCTATACTTCCAAATTCTGCTACCTTAACGGTTTTTTCAGTGCATAAAAATAGATTTTCCGCAGTGCAAGTGAACTCTTTTCTCTGGTATATGATCAAATGTTCGAACGCCTGTGTTTTCCATAATTCACACTGGTGATCTTCAGAGTTAACCATGTTGACTTTACATTTTGCGACTCTTTTCCTTAATCTGTTTATTGGTCTCCCTAACCCAAACTGCAGTTTTTGTCCTAGCGTGTTTTCGTCTTTGGAATGTAGGTTTATATTTTGCATAGATACTATCATAAAGATATATAGTGGGGCTGAGGGCGGCCTCCTAGCAGTACTGTCCGTTAGTCTGTTAGATAACAATTTTTGGCTTAAGACGGGTTGGAACTGTTCGGTGGTTACAGATTAAGTGCCATGGGTCAGTTTGCTGTTTCTCCCTCTCTGTTCCACCAGCTACTTTATAATGTAAGTAGCCTGTTTGTATGTTGGCAGCGCTATACACTGTGTTAATGTCGCTGACAGCGCTCTGCGCCCTTGGCAAGAGACTCTGTGGTTCGACGGACTAGCAGTTAGCGAGTCGATAGAGAAGTGTATGGACATATTTTTTCTTAGTGGAGACTGTGTTGGTAGGACATGAGCTCTAAAGAGAGATGCAAGAAATTGAGGATGGACCTTGTTGGTAATGTCTGCGTAGTGAAGTTATTGACAACTATATAATTTTGTGAATTGGATGCCACATGAATAAAGTAAAATTTTCTAAATACGTTGTTTCTCTTCAACAAAATTTTTCTTTTCCTAACCATATGCCTCCAAGTAGTTAGTATCTATAGTACACTACTGACCATTAAAATTGCTACACCACGAAGATGACGTGCTACAGACGAGAAATTTAACCGACAGGACGAAGATGCTATGATATTCAAATGATTAGCTTTTCAGAGCATTAACACAAGATTGGCGTCGTTGGCGACACCTACAACGTGCTGACATGAGGAAAGTTTCCAACCGATTTCTCATACACAAACAGCAGTTGACCGGCGTTGCCTGGTGAAACGTTGTTGTGATGCCTCGTGTAAGGAGGAGAAATGCGTACAATCACGTTTTCGACTTTGATAAAGGGCGGATTGTAGCCTGTCGCGATTGTGGTTCATCGTATCGCGACATTGCTGCTCGCGTTGGTCGAGATCCAATGACAGTTAGCAGAATATGGAATCGTTCGGTTCAGGAGGGTTATACGGAACGCCGTGCCGGATCCCAAATGCCTCGTGTGACTAGCAGTCGAAATGACAGGCATCTTATGCGCATGGCTGTAACGGATCGTGCAGCGACGTCTCGATCACTGAGTCAACAGATGGGAATGTTTGCAAGACAACAACCATCTGCACGAACAGTTCGACGACGTTTACAGCAGCATGTACTATCAGCTCGGAGACAATGGCTGCGGTTACCCTTGACGCTGCATCACAGACAGGAGCGCCTGCGATGGTGTACTCAACGGCGAACCTGGGTGCACGAATGGGAAAACGTCATTTTTTCGGATGAATCGAGGTTGTGTTTACAGCATCATGATTGTCGCATCCGTGTTTGGCGACATCGTGGTGAACGCACATTGGAAGCGTGTACTCGTCATCGCCGTACTGGCGTATCACCCGACGTGATGGTACGGCGTGCCATTGGTTACACGTCTCAGTCGCATCTTATTCGCGTTGGCGGCACTTTGAACAGTGGACGTTACATTTCAGATGTGTTACGACCCGTGGCTCTACCCTTCATTCGATCCCTGCCTTCCTGGAAACAGAAAATGTTAGACTGCTGCCCTGGCCAGCACATTGTCCAGATCTCTGACCAACTGAAACCTTCTGGTCAACGGTGGCCGAGCAACTGGCTCGTCACAATACGCCAGTCACTATTCTTGATGAACTGTGGTATCGTGTTGAAGCTGCTTGGGCAGCTGTACCTGTACACACCATCCAAGCTCTGTTTGACTCAATGCCCAGGCGTATCAAGGCTGTTATTACGGCCAGAGGTAGTTGTTGTGGGTACTGATTTCTCAGGATCTATGCACCTAAAGTGCGTGAAGATGTAATCACATGTCAGTTCTAGTACAATATATTTTTGCAATGAATACCCGTTTGTCATCTGCATTTCTTCATGGTGTAGCAATTTTCATGGCCAGTAGTGTAGTTAGAATCATTTTATTTAGCTGGCTGTAGTTGATGCTTGCTGTAACTGTTGTAATTGGAATTAGGCAATTAAGAGATTTGGAGGTCGTTTCATATTTCTCTAATTTCATATTTTTTTTTATAATTGTTACGATTTCTTGCAATTCAGGGCCGTTCATTTGTGTTAATTATTGGAAGTCTTGTTGTCACTATATAGCAGTCAGATTGCTTTGGGCTTGTATATTGTGGGTAATAAATGAATAGATTAAGCGTGTGTTGTCGTTGTCAGGGAAAATTCTGTAGGTCAGTGTTAAAATGACAAAATCATTAAAGGCATAGGTTCAACGTCTGGTAAGTGGTTGTACTATAGCCATAAACGGGTAAATTTTGTGGAGAGGTATAGGCCTCAGACATCCGGTGACAATCTTGATAGTATCTTTCAAAGGGATATGTATTTGTTAGGAATCGCAAGATAACACTGGTGCCGCATATTCTCCAGTTGCACAACAGTCCCCCACTGCTGATGGTCGAAAAACTTCAGGCTGTGCTCCTCATGTTGATCCAGTTTACGTTTAATATTGTTTCTTGTATATATTTTTCCTTAAAGCCCACTGCAGTGGTTTTCAAATGACAGAATGCGGTGTACGCCAACACCCAAGTATTTTAGTTTGATGAAACAGTTTCATCTAACCCATGACTTTATTTCCAACTGTCTTGTGGCTTCTCTATTACGCAATTGAAATGCGCATGCTTGAGCTTTTCCTAGTTGGGGTCCCAGTGATGTTCTTCATCGATTTCCCCAATACTTCCAGTGCCTTTGCCGACTTTCATTCAACCTCTCCAAATGTTTTTCCTTGGTCAGTGATGGTCGTGTGGTCTGTATGTATGAATCTTTCCATTTCCGGCTGGTGTAGCAGGTTAGTTTTGCATATACAGCTGACACTTGACAGTATTCGCAACTGCGAACAGTAATACGGGAAGGGGAGCGAGAGGTCGAGATTCCATGCAGAAACATTGTTCTTTATAAATTTTTATTATAGTGCCACTGCAAATAAACCACAACAATTCTCAGTTTATTATGTTTATTAATATTTTCATAAAAGGCACGAAAAGGAAAGGAGATGGAAAATTTAGAACCGCGAATACATCTCCAGGAAGGGATTGCAGTGATAAAACTAATTTTCCCAATTAGCGATTTATACGTGCTGGGATGATATTTATCGTAAAAATTAAGGAAGCAATAATTTTCTCTGAGGCCCCCCCCCCCTCCCCCACACGTTATGAACGCTACATCTCTTTCCCTTAATGTTTCTATAGGAAAACAACCGTAGTTTACAGTCGCTAAAGGTTACCTGTCATGTAAAGCATCATGTCGCAAATACTGGAAAGGTTAGCTGGTGATATACAGCGAAATGTATTTTTATGCAATCTCCACGGCATGTGATTTCTTTCTTTCCCTCGATGAGATAAGAGCAGTTTGAAGCTTATTAGTGAAATTCTTTTCCTGACCATAGAAACAGACATCGCAGAGTTGCACTAGCGGAGTACGCTTGTGGGGAGAAACCACTTTAATACTGCGTCATGGCAATCCTTCTTCATCTTGAAAAATGTCATTGGTTAATCGTGGATCTGTTGACCTCCCTACAAGTAATTTAACAAGAGACATTTGTATCCTCCACGTACCTCGTCATCACATCAGTCAAAAAGTTTTTGTATATGGCCGTTGTACGTTTCCCAAGTTTTGAAGAAGAAACTAGGACATTCCTCTACTTTGTCACGGACTCTGACACTGTTTTTTAAATCCTCGGTCCAGAAGAGCCAGTAATCTCTCTTAGACATATGTAGATCCTTCGAAATTTAATTTCCTAGGAGGGTTTAAGGCATACTGCGCTGTATATGAGTGGCTTACATTGTTCATATCCTGTCGTTTCAACAGAATTACATTTGCCCCTTAATAATCGAGGTTTTGGTTATAAGTCGAGGAATGACATTCACGTCGAGGAATGAGAATTCTCGATTTACCTATTTGTTTGGACGCTACAATTTCAAATTCTTCTTAGAAAGTTATTTGCTACGTCCTTGTGGATACTGCAAGTATAATCCTTTATTGGGATTATTTTGTAATTCCAAATTTTCCTTCGTCTTTCCTTTTCATGCAATTTTTGTAAATATTAATAAATATAGTATTTTGAGCAGTATTTCAGTTTATTTGCAGTGAAAGTAACGTAAGAATGAAAATAAAAAAGAAGAAAAAGATTTGTCCAGAAGATCTCGACCTCACAACATTCGGATCACCGTTCTGTATTCCTTCCGCTTCGGCAAGCACTGTCTTGAAACTACCATAAGGTAAATGACTCATGTTTCCCCCTACCCGCGCCACAAATACTATTTTGTCTAAACAATTGACCAGCTGGAGTTCCCACTTTGTCAGTTTCGTGTCTTGCCAAGCCCTATATATACCATAAATTTGACGAAATCGATAATTATGAGCAGGCGTGGTCCCTTATCTGTTGGCTATTTACCAGGCTTTAGTAAAGGGTGAGTTAAAGTGAAAGAAGAGATTTCAGTTGCAGACGAACTATGAACGACAGAAACACATTGCACATGTCACTGGATGGAGGAAGGTTCAAAGTTGTATGTTCGCATATACGTTATACCATACACTCAACACGAGCACCTTGAATTGCTCGAGAAACATCGAGACGGTAGTCTGTGTTATTTCATACGTGCATCAACATGGATCTTTTTGCTGAATCGACAGCTTTAGCAGTTCAGTTTCTCAGGTCTTGACGAGTAGCATATGAAACAAACTTCCAAGCATTTTGTACGTCAGTCATAAATCTGCTTGTGAATCTACGGCGGAATGCACGTTGCACTTGAAGAATGGATTGACTTCGCACAGATTCCAACACACAAAATCATTTCTCTCGTGGTGCAGTCTTTATATGGTTACAAACAATCAACAGCGCAGCCGGCAATTGGTGAGCAATCTGGTTCTGAGGGACGTTCGCGCTGAACAGAGAACTCGTTGGACAGTTGCTATAATTTTTTATCAGTTTCCATGCTCTTCGACTGTTATGTTTCATGTCCAGATCAGATAGTAATTTAACCCACTTTTCCATTCGTTGTTCATCTTGGTTTCGGTGTAGTTCTGCCACTTCAGTTTCATCTGCTGAGAAAGAATCTGCGTTGTACTTGCTATGATCGTCATTCAATCCGTCTTGCGAACTTGTGACGAATTCAAACATAAATAGGGTCCTACATCCACGAAGATTACGCCTACTTTTCACAAGTTCGACAAATTCCTTTTAGATTTTTGGGTTTGCGTCTACGTTTATAACATTGAGATAAAGGTCTTCTCTGAGATCCATACATTTCGCTTTCTTGAATGGCACATTTCTTCTCGGACAATTTCAGACACTGCTCAATATACGGATGAATGTTGGATCCTGAGGATGGGTTCTTCTGCTGCTTTTGTAACATTTTGCACAGTGTTCTTAGCAATGGAGATGTTGTCAGGGTTAGACCCTCTCTACCACCTGCAGCTATTAAATGATGGTCCGAGTTGAGTGTCGGAAATAATATTCAGTCCGTCTCATTCTGTCCATCTTTTCAGTTCTTCAACATTTTATCAGTCGAATTACATCCCCAGTTGGGACTTCGGCGGTTAATATTTCTCAATTCGGTCGTGATGTTGTGCTTATGAAAATTATTTGGCTTGTGCAAGGTAAAGTCAGTATTAGATGGTTTGTGCATTGGCGTAGTAGTGCACAACTGGATCTCAGTTGTTAAAATTTCAATGTTGTTTGTGCCCGTATTCGTGTTGAGTTAACCCCTATATCTGCTCTTACTACAATGTTGTTCATTGGAGCGTTCTAATGTTATCTTCATGACTTCAATTTTTGGTCTTCGGTTGTTTATCCCATAGAATGTTTATTGCAATGTTAAAATGTCCCTCGAATTGTTTGCACTTATCTGATAGTAAAGTTTATTTCTCTTTTGACAATTTTTCAGTATCAAATGGCCATTAACTCTAGTTCAATATCTCCATGGTGCCCCAGATTAAGTTCTCTGCACAAGAGTCATTCGTGGGAATTCCTTCCATGTACCTCCACTGGTCCATAATCGACTCCTACATATATCCCGGCTTCACACATGGTGGATGGTTATATTGTAAAAAAAAAAAAAAAAAACAAAAAACAAAAAAAAAACAAGCCACATGAAAGCTGTGCAACCTACAGTTAAGTTGTTTAATTTATATCTAACACACTTTTGAGGATCAAATGGTGTCAAAGGAAGAGTTCCTATTTGCACAAATTTCGAATCCTTACAATGTGGGGTATCTTCTCTCACAGGTGTATACTCGTAGCAGTGACCTTATAATGTCAAAGCTGTGGTGTCACCGCCAGACACCTGACTTTCTAGATAGTAGCCTGTATATCGGCAGCGGCTCAGTATGCGTCGGTCCTGCGTGTCGCCACTAACAGTGATTGCAGACCGAGCGCCGCCACACGGCAGGTCTAGAGAGATTTCCTAGCATTCGCCCCAGTTTTACAGCCGACCTTGCTAGCGATGGTTCACTGACAAATTACGCTCTCATTTGCCGAGACGATAGTTAGCATAGTAGCCTGTACATCGGCAGCGGCTCAGTATGCGTCGGTCCTGCGTGTCGCCACTAACAGTGATTGCAGACCGAGCGCCGCCACACGGCAGGTCTAGAGAGATTTCCTAGCATTCGCCCCAGTTTTACAGCCGACCTTGCTAGCGATGGTTCACTGACAAATTACGCTCTCATTTGCCGAGACAATAGTTAGCATAGCCTTCAGCTACGTCATTTGCTACGACCTAGCAATGCGCCATTACCAGTTACTATTGATGCTGTAAAACATGTACCGTCAAGAGCGATGTTCACCAATTATGGATTAAAGTTAAGTATTCCAGCAGCTACGTACGTTTTTTGTTCGTCTCATTTCCTTGACCTGTTCCAGACCTCACGCCAGCCTGCGTGAGCTGAAACGCGTGCCTTTCGGCTTCCTCTCGTAGTGGGTTGGCTGTCTTGCCAATCCACAACAAAAGCCGTCTCTGAAGAGTTAATTTTTGCTCTTTTAATGCCTATGGATGTCAAGTGGAAACTGAAAATAGGAGTGGCGTAAATGACAAAGCACTGCAACTATTTCGTTTAGTTTAGGAACGGATGAAAGTATTTGCGGGTATAGCGTGATGTAAACTGAACCTAAAATTTAATTTCGGTACGTTATAAACTGACCGAAAGGTCACATGGGGAAAGTGTCTTCTTGTTGTAGCACAGGAGTCACTCAAAGTCTTGACAAAAGAGTAACTGCTTAGAAGGTCGCACTGCCGAAGGCACTGTGCTGTATGTAAGGAAACGTTTTGTACCTCGGTATCTCAGTGCACTTGTTTTGGCGATCTTGGGCTCAATGACTAAGTGTAACGAACGTATTACAATACAAAAGGAACTTCATTTCTTTTCATGTTTTCATTGAACACTTCTGGGTCCTCTGGTTTTAGAGCAAAGACCCTTCTACGTCCAGGTTATTAGAGCACATTTCAACGAGTACTACTATTTATATGCTGGGTGAAACTGAACTCTACAGACAAAATTTTGGAGTTTCTTCAGGATTGCTTTCCGAGTACTTTTGGTGTAAGGAACGTACGGTATCTGGCGCTCGTTACAGAGTAACTACATTTCGTGTGGTTTCTTAGCCGATTTATCTTGATTTCTTAATTGTAATTAAAAATATGCACTACAGAGCGACTGTTGACGGTGAGCGATGCGTCTGTTGTTTAGAAACACACGTGTTCCATTAACTCAGGGTACATGCTGGTCTCAACTGTAATATCCATTCAGTAGTGCTCGGTTTGGTAAGGGATGTTTGCTTTTCAGAAGTCTTAGTTGTACGTTAACGATGATTAACACCAGTCTGGATAGATTTCCTGAAGTATAGTTGGCCTATATGCACCTCACGTATACCTTCACTGAATACAGTGGAACCACTGTTCAACGATACCATATTGAGTCATGCTGCCTACATAGCCTTCCATAATTGAAAAAGTATTTCCTGTGCAGGATTTTGTGCACCAAGTGACCTCTCGATTACGTCCCGTAAATGTCCGACGATATTCACGTCGGGCGGTCTGGGTGGCCAAATTATCCGCTCGAAGAGTCCAGAATGTTCTTTAAAACAATCACGAACAACTGTTCCCCTATGACATGACACACTATCACCCATAAAAATTTCATCATTGTTTCGGAGCATGAAGTCCATGAATGGCTGCAAATGATCTCTAAGTAGTCGAACATAGCCATTTCCAGTCAATGACCGGTTCATTTGGACCAGAGAACCCAGTACATTCCAAGTAAACACAGCCCACATAATTATGGAGCTGCTACCAGCTTGCGCAGAGCCTCGTTGACGATTCGGATCCATGCCTTCGTGGGGTCTGCGCCACTTTCGAACACCTGAAATCGGGACTCATCTGACCGGGCACGATTTTCCAGTCTTGTAGGGTCCGATCGATATGGTCAAAAACCAAAGAGAGTGGCTACAGACAATGCAGTACTGTTAACAGAGGCACTCGCGTCATCTGCCTTTTGCAATAGTCCATTAACACCAGATTTCGCCTCACTGTCTTTACGTGTACATTCGTTGTACGTTCCACGTTATTTTCAGCGGTTATTTGGAAAAATGTTGCTTGTCTGGTAGCATGACCTGTTTTCGGTCGTTAAGGCTGTCAGATGCTGTGTCGTTCGTGATGAGAGGTAACGCGTAAAATTTGGTATACTCGGCGCTCTCTTGACACTGTGGATCTCTGCATTTTAAATTCCCTTACGATTTACGTAATTGAATGTCCGTTCTGTCTAGCTTGGACTATCATTCCGCATTCAAAATCTATTAATTCCCTTCATGCGACCAAAAACATGTCGGAAACATTTTTCCATGATTCACCTGAGTGAAAATGACACCTTCGCCAACGCACTGCCCTTTTACACCTCGTGTATTTCATTTTCTTAAGATTTCTCTTAAGATCAAATACGGCGAACGTGTTATCGTACGGTGTTTGTAGTATCTAGCGTATTTATGAAAAACCATGAACACTTCGACTCACTCCTGAATATTGTATCGGGAATATACACCACATGCCATTAAGCAGCCTATATTTCCTTGTACCATAAACGGTTTAAACATTCGCGAAATGTCAACCGAGAAAAGTAGTGGTTTTGCTTGTTTTGTGGCTTTTTGAAATGATTTATGGTTTATAGTTTAAGTGTATGTGAGAAAAAGAAAGGGAAGATAGCTTGGTACTTAACGTTCGTTGACGAAGAGATAATACGAAAAAAACTAAAACTTCGGATGGTATAAGAATATGGAAGCTAGTCGTCTATGTCGATTTTTAAAAGAACCGTCATAGCAAACACATAAACCCGTTTTTGAAGATCAGAGACAACCGAAATATGGCAATAACCTTGGAAGTTTCCTACAAACTGCGAATCCAGTTCGATAATCACGGCAACTTCCTGTGCCATTTTCGATCGTAAATTACAATGTGTACGTTACTTTAATTTGGAATTTTTCTATACTCTGCTAAATCTTGGAAATAAGAAGATTATTTTGCCTAACATTAAAATAATATTTATCAGTCCACGCGTGGCCACTTTGTAGTTAACAGGCGTTATCGGGTAGTTGTTGAAATGCTCAAGCATGAACAAAAAGCCAGCTGCCTACCAGAGTATGAAAAGCAAAAATGGACAACTAGAAGTACTTTGGCATGATCCAGTTTTGCAAATGAAACTCATGGGCATTCAAATGTATTTGTTAAGAATACCCGTGCATGTCTGACATGTTACGACCGCAGTAGACTGCTGAGCCTGTTATATGTGAAAGTAGAGTTATGTGCCTCTGAAACTGATGATAAATTGTACATCTAAGGGCAGTTCATTGGAATACACCAAACATATGTTATCTGCAGGTAATTACTTATAAAAATATAAAGTGAGAAATCATCATTTATACTATAATCCTATGTAACCTGACCATGTCAAGAGTTGTCACTGTTGTTTTCAGTTTACGCAAATTAACAACTTTAAAGACGATGGTTTTATCTCAATGTGCAGTACCCTCATGGATAAGTTTGCATCTCAAACGGGATTATGAAATTATTTCAGTGAATGGGGACGTGTGAAAACGTTTCACGAATGCATTAGCGCGTTCCGATTTATTGTATTAGGTATTGTTACCTGCAATATTCAGCAAGAAATCCAAATGTGATACAGCATTCTCATTAAGTCTCGCTTGTGTAACTCGCAGCATTGGTAGGAATGCCATTTTAGACGATCAGATTCAATCTGTTGAGGGACTGAGCATCTAGGATATCAGAGTCAGAAAATGAGGAAATTTTTCGATAGCTAAATAGTGACCTGTCATCCAATGACTCGCATCTTAGAGCCGCTTTTCAATCCGAATGTAAATTATTGTGTGAGGAATAGGTCCCTGAATACTGTCTTTGTGTACAGCGAACAGTATCTAAGAACAGAGTTCCAAATAAGGCTTGTGAAGGTCAGCTACAGCATAAAGTCTCTAAAAAGTAAATTTACTATCGGTCAGGATTAAATAAGCAGAAAATGAGTAAAAATTTACTCACTGAGATTTGTAACATGGTTAGGTAGTTTATCTGTTAGTAATGGACAAATCAGCGGCGCCAATTAACTACACCAAAAAGAAAAGACATATAAAGTGAACGTGTCATAATTACCTCGTAAGGCGCTACATTTGTAAGTAAATGTACTTAGCACGTTACCCTCATATAAAATTTTCAACTTAATGGAAATTTGACATTCAGTATCGTTGGTAGTTTTTATCTCATTTGCATGATAGAGACCTATATTTATCAGTTCAATCACCGTTACATAAGAATAGGAATCTGAATCTCAAAACAAGCTGTTCTGTGCCACCCTGGGTCCTTTTTGTTTCTCATGTATATTGATAACCTGGCGAAGTAGATCAACCTCGAACTGTCGCAAATGATAGAGATATATTATTTAAAATTAGTACTGGTTCTTTTACAGGAGGGACACCTAATCGAAATACTTCAAAATATTGACTCACAGTACACGGCAAATACAGAGTCATTATAATGCGACGAGACTACATACAAATATTTCAGTTCATTTCACGACGCCAGAACGTGTGACCTTAACCTTCTGAAGCAGTGAAATATAGGAGAAAGATAGTGTTCAGATTTAGGGAATACAGGTAAATAACGGTAGGAACACTAGTTTAACAGGGTGAACCAGAAATGTGACTAATTTTCAGATATGGTAGAATGGACCAAACCAAGAAAAAATTATCCGTTAATACGGCATTAAGAACTATGAGCGCCTGTTCATTTTCGCTACTGTGGAACACATCTCTCCACAGCACAAGTGCTCATAGGTCTTGAGGTATACGTTTCAGAGCAAAAGATTATAAGATAATTTTTTCTTGTTCTGTTTTGGTCCTTCCCACTACTCTGAAACTTTGTCGGTGCAGTTCAGCCTGTACTGAAGCGCATAGGATCAGCTAAATTTGCAGCAGGCATTAGTAACAGTACAGGTTGTTTTCTAAGATCTCGTTGTCTTCGCCGGCGACTTGAACCAATATAATGTTTTCGGATTTGGAGTCATCTTCCTCGGAATGTGATTGGAGTGACGTTAACCGAAACGACCTGAAATTTAGAGGACCTGAGCCAGATGGAACCAAAGAATTAAATATTTGTTTCATCTTATGTGTATCTTAAGTATTTAAGAAAGATATAATTTTCAGAGTATTGAAACTTCTATAAAGAATTACATTTTGTATAAATTTTTTTAAGTCGTACACTTACACTTATTAAGAAAATCAACAGTCACCTTTTTCTCGGCACATATATTCTTTAACATTATTTCTCGTTAGCAGTACATTTATTTTCTCAATAAATAATGTTCAAAACATAAGCATAATATTACGACTAAAAACATTTTTTATAATGACAATAATAATGATGAATGAAAGAAATGTATTCCTTAAACCACCACAGAATATCTCACCTTGCTAGAGTCAGAGAATGTTAATGACTATTCTATTGGTCAGTTTGTATTACGACACCCCTGAAGAGAACCTTCATAGACGTATTTTATATTATATAATCGTATAAGTTTATATTAGCACATATTATTCTAATTCTTACATTAAGTCATTTTTTAAATTGTACTTAACGAACCTTTACTTTTAGGAATGCTATCTACATGATAAGAGACTTCTCCGTGGCGGGTTGGTGGAACATGGTTAATCTATTGCAACATATAGAATGAAACAGTGGCAACATATTCAATTTAAGGACAGGAAGGACGAATGAAACCGAACGAAGTTCCTGCTGTATGGATGGACACGCACGTGAAACTTTTAGAAGCATAATGCATACAAAACACCTGAAACAACAACTGAAACACGCGAAAAAACTTTTGATGAAGGGAGGAAGTCATGTTTTTTAAACAAGGCGAATGCAGAAATAGTTGACATCATGCTGCTACTGCAACAGGATACTTGTAATAGCGAATTTACAACGCTTCTTTCTTGAGCTAATTTGTGCCTCCTAAGTCCACGAATGACAGCACATGCAGTCGGGTCAATGTGCTGTACCTCTGCTTCATCTGCTGAAAGCTATTTGTGGTCAGCTGCCAGTCTGTGACATGTAACTCGAGCAATTATTTCCGGAACTTGCTCTATTTTCGAAACAGGGGTCCGGATGATCACTACTGTTAGAACTTCACAATTTCGCAGTCGGTGTTCTAGGTGGCGTAAGTTATTTATATGTCTTCTGACGCCTAATAGCGAACCCACTACATGATCTTGGATGCTGTTTTCGTCCGAATTGATTACATTCATCCCTAATCGCACCCTTTCAAGAAGAAGAAATTTGTACTATTCTTTAGAACTTTCAATTGAACAAATGAAAATTACCAACTTGAGCCCACTATACGGTTTCCGTGCATTCCGCTGTGGTCTGAGTGCCTGAAACATATGCTCTGAAACCTCCCTGATGTTTCTGTTGCTGTTCAGGTCGACAGCAATACGTGACAGTTCAAGTTTCAGGTCGTATCCAGAAGTGCCACAAAACACTAGACTTGATGTTTCTCAATAACTTCAAAATGCTTTTTTCCTTCTCGTGGTCATGAAGGTAGCGTCAATCACGTAATGGCCATCACAGAAGGATAGTTTGACGTCGGATTCCTAAACGCTATATTTTGTTATTCAGCATAAAAGTGAACGCATATGTATAGGTGCCGAGATCTGAGCACTTTGTAATTTCTGTGCAATGAATGTGATGCATCTTTGCATCCGGTACGATCTGTAGTAAATGGCGTCCTACCGTCGATACAGGCGGGCAGAGGAACATAACAGCGCCTTTGAGTCCAATCAACAAATGAACAAGGCAGCAGCTACTATTTATTGAAGCTGTAGGACGGAATGTTTTGTGTCAGTGTAGTTGATCAATCACGAGTACAGTATTAGGAATGACAACCCACTCAGCTTTCGCTCTTTATAGCTATGTTCATAAATTCAATAGTCCTTCTGAAAGTTTTTCTTTTTAAATAATCAGAATGGAAGTTATTTTGTGTAGCTTAATATTCTTTTTGATCCATATTATGAACACAGTGCTCCATCCAGTATTATGTGCATCTTAACTACGTAATAAATAATTTTCTTGCGCGGTGCAGCTGTGTTCTTTATCCCTGTTTTATTTTAAGCTTAGTCACCACCACATCACCAATCCACGAACATATTTTAACTACGTACACCTCTCTACTTTTCATTGCGTTGTAGGAGCATTACATCTACAAGCTATCTCACAGGATAACAGAGTACAGTGACACTGCCACCTAACGCACACACATTTATACAATGAGCATTCAATAAATAATGCCATACACATTTTTCTCGACATTTTCGGTGAAAAAATGCGGTATTTTTGTGAGACTCGTGGAGTATTCCCTCTTCAGCCGCTATAGTTTGATGATGTTCCGATAGGTGGCTGTGTCTGTAACGGAGGTGTGTTCCAGACAAAAAGCTGTTATTGAGTTTCTTTTAACGGGAAACCGGAGCATCGCAGATATTGATAGGACGTAGCAGAATGTCTACAGAGACCTGACAGCGAACAGAAGCACGGTGAGTCGTTGGGCGAGGTATCTGTCATCATCCCAACAAGCCCGCAAATGTGCCCGGTCTGCAATGTGCAGGCAGGCCACACGCAGCTGTGACTTACGCAATGTTGGAACGTGCCGACGCTCTCATTCGAGTTGATAGACGAATCACAATCTAACATTCCGCTATTCAACTGGACATCCATGTTGCTAGAGCTGACACACTTCTTCACCAGTTGTGGTACTCAAAGGTCTGTACCCGCTGGCTTCCTCACCTTCCGAGCTTTATCTGTTTGGCCCAATCAAGGATGCACTCGCCGAGACGCAGTATGTGGACGATGTGGAGTTTACTGATGCAGCGAGACGTGGGCTCCGACGTCGACTAGCAAAGTGGTACCATGCAGGCATACACGCCTTCCAAGTAAGGCGGCGTAAGGCCGTCGCATTCAACAGAGATTATGTTGCAAAGTAGTTTTTATGTAGCAAAAAGAGCAAGTAATAATATGATTTATTGGAATCCTGAATAAAACCAACGTACATTAAAAAAACTGTTGCATTGCTTACTGAACGCTCCTCATATATTGTACTCTTTGCTGTCAGCGTGAAATCCTGGTATCTGTTTCATATACGCATTCCGTTTGACACCTTTTAAGCTGCTGAGCGTGCCTCACAACTCGGCTTTCTGATCAATAGATAGAGGAGCGCTGCCGAGACAAGGAGTATCCCGAGAGCTTCAAAAAGTGTGCTACACATTATTATTGCAGGACAGGTAGCTTTACTGTAACTGCACTACACTTCAGACTCACACAGATAAGTACACTATACCTCAACATAAGTACCAAGTCTCTGTAAACGACGTCGGAACTTCCTACCGACCGCTCAGTGCCTTGATGACGGAAATCCTCTCCCTAATCACAGATCAGTTCGAGAACCGCTGAGTGAACGTCTTCATCGCTTCAGAATGTCTTTCTCCCTGATCAACTTTCCGCAAACAACGAGACAGCACGGTGTAAGATCTGTACTTCCCGATCAGCGTCATTACAGTCCGTGTAATCTTGTTCTTGCTAGCACCGGTTTCGCTACCAAACTTTGAATTTGGTCCAAATACTGCCTGAATTTCACGGTGAATCGTGTGCACATATTATCTTTACCGCACGAGAGCTGTATCTGCAGAAAACACGAAACATGTAAGGCGTGCTCTCTTCTGACAATACGCCACTTTTTTGCAATGGCTCTTAGTGTGGAATGATACGTGTCTCTTATTTTTTACGTACGATGTTAAGCTGTTATTGCTGGTACAATGTTCCACAGATTCTCTTTAGTTTGGTTATATTTGTGCCTCACTGTCTGGATGTTACAACGTTCACAGCTTTTATAGATGCAGCTGGAAATCCTTCATGTATCATTTACCACTGGTGTAACTGATTCCAGAAGGAATGATTCACACTTTAGTGGTGTGTGAGCTGCTTTCAAACTTCCTGGTAATGGTGTTTGTGCTGTTTTCAAACTTCCTAACAAATTAAATTGTGTGGGCCTGGGGATGGAACACAGAACTTTGAGTTTCGAGGGCAATACTCTCACCGACCGAGCTATGCACGGAAGACTTAACATCAATCCTGAACTTTAATTTTATCCAATTCCTTACGTTGTGCTGTATCATGAATATCGCCAAATCTCAAACACCTCTTAAGGAACAAATATCCATGCGTTGACCGAGTAATGTGAAATATTTCTGCTCCTAGTTCTTATAAAGAAAACAGACCTAGTAAATTCGTTTTAGCTGCTCTGTAAGAACCAGCAATTATCAGTACTCCAATAGAAGATCGTATTTGTATTACATCTGTTTTCCGGCATCTGTTTTTGTTCTTATAGAAGTGCTCAGTGCCATGAATATAAAGGTTGATGCACGCTACTACTGTACGATTATTTGAGCATTTATGAGCATATTGAAGCATTCTAGAGCAATCTTGCATCTTTTAGCAATTAATTTGGTACCAGGAAACTGAATTACTATATTCTGTTTCCTAGTTCTGATATTATTAGGCTTAGCCGTAGAAATTCATTTAGTTATTTTATCCTTACCAAGCATAAACTTGTCTGGTATTATTGAAAAGGAGGATGCTGTCTATTTCCGAGCACATTAGACTGATCACTACTCCCAGCAGCTTGGACGTCGGGAGGTCCGAGAAGAGGTCATTTTAACTAGGTTGCGTATTAGGCACTGTCCTTTTAGTCATCGCCATTTGGTGAGAGCTGCTCTCCCACCACTTTGTACACCTTGCGCCCATGTTTCAACTGTCCGCCAAATCCTGACGGAATGCCCATTTTTAACCGTTTACATTACCGCTTGGGTTTGCCATCTGAGTTATCGGCCGTTCCAGCGAACGACGCGCGGGCTGTCGAACATGTTTTACTTTTTATCGGTCGTAGCAATATGGTGAAAGCCATTTAATCTTTAGTTCTGGACCTCCGTTTCTCTATGGTGTATTTTATAGACTTTTCTTCACGTCCCTGTTTTTAGCTGTCCTCTCTTATGTCGATTGGGCTTGACATGTAGTCGTTTTTCAACTCCTCGCTGCCTTCGCGTTCTCTTGTTTTGACTTGGCCGCGTATGACCCACGTTTGTTTTGTTTTGTTTTAGGGCACATAAACAACTGACCTGTACCGTCGTTTATTTTTATTTATAACTGGTAAGCAAGCCGATCATCTGCCTCCAAACAATAGTAGCATATTCTCGTATTGAGGAGCGATTGATAAAAAAAACTGTTGTCGCCGGCCGTTGTGGCCGAGAGGTTCTAGGTGCTTCAGTCTGGAACCGCGCGACTGCTACGGTCGCAGGTTCGAATCCTGCCTCGGGCATGGATGCGTGTGATGTCCTTAGGTTAGTTAGGTATAAGTAGTTCTAAGTTCTAGGCAACTGATGACCTCAGAACTTAAGTCGCATAGTGCTCTGAGCCATTTCATCCTTTCTGTGCAGACGCACAACACGCTCGAACTCTTCCCGGAATCAGGGAAGCACTGCGAACAGTGAGTGTAAGGGGCAGGGGCCCTACGTCAACAGTGTGTGGATAAGTTGAAATTCAGGTCTTTCATGGGCTGTGTCCTGTTGACTGATGTGCTCAAGGCGATCGTTCGTGAGACGAGTCACGCTCCGGTACAGATTTTCAACGTTCCCAGTTAATTGATTTCAGTTATAGATAGCAGCTTATGTCTTCCTTTCCTTTTTATCGTATTAATGTATGGCTGCATGATTAAAATGGCGTCTGTCGGGCATGTCGGAGAGAACAGACATCGCATGTATTTAAGTAGGGCGAGACCGCCAAATGATCTTTTCTGATCAGATTACAGCACACTCGACTGTTGCTGGAATCAGCGAATCGCTGTGAGAAGTGAGAGTGATGGGCAGGGGCCTACATCAATAGTGTGTGAGTAAGTTGGAAATTTGGGTCCTTAGATTTCCGAGGCGATCGAGGCGACCGTTTGCGAGAAACAAAAAAAATCTGGGTTCGAGTCCAGGTCCGGAAAAAGTATTGAACTTTCTCCATTGATGTGTTTTATTGTCAAACGGCATCTAATGTCTTTCTTTCCCTTGTATGAACTCCTCACCTAATTAAAGCTGAGGGACACATTAGAGGCAGACTGAAAATTTACGTGTTCCGACAAGGATTCACACGACATCTAGGCTCCCAGGTATGCGCTTTACCACTAGGCGGCTAGCCTCGACTTGTTTCACAGGAGCTGCGATAGGAAAATAGTAACTTCCACCCGCACACACCCTTAGCTAGAAAATAGTATGGCGCACCACAGCAATACAGCCTTGTACAAGGCACTGACAATTTAACGTAGATTCCAGCTTCCTGCTTGCCCTAGAAACAAAAGGCAGGGTTTGTCTACCCTCCCTGCTTTACTCCAACAACCCTTGTAGACCTCTCAACGAATATAAAAAGGTCGAATAGGGGAAAAAATCCGTTTAGTCGCAAAATTTTGTACAGTGTTAGGAGGGAATGTCATGAATAACGTACTAAATTCTAACCACTGGGGTGGAAGCGTGGTGGTGTCAGTGCTTTTAGACGTGAATCTTTAACGTTCTACTGAATAACTCGAAATCTGCGGCTTCCAGTGAAAATCTTCCCTAGTATCAAACTGAACTACACTAAATGGCTTACAAAAAGCTTATATTAAATTCTTCTCTAGATTTAATACTTTCGACGTTGCAGGAGATGCAAATATCGCAGATTATAGAAAATAGTGTTTTAATAGCATAAAATAGTTTATTGTTAAGTGACTGAGTTTAAGAACATAAATTACATGTGGGCACCTCATCTAAGTAAAGTAGAACCATATTAAGGGACAAATTGCATTCTTTCTGTGTGTCGGCCTGGGGTGCAGGAGGTTGCCCTTTCCCTGCCTGTAGGTCTGCAAACTTATTAGCAGTTAAGTTAATCCCCATTCTCTCTACTCCACTACGTCACAAGAAGAAAACACAGGGTGTTTCAGAAAGTTATATTTACCCTTCCGCAGTTCGGCTTATCAATGACTGGCGACGAAGTGAGCAGACTCGCTCAGCAGTGTAATTTCTACGAAATGCGTTAACAATACACTGAATACAGACATGAGCTGCTAACAGTACTGACGCACGAAACGGATATGGAGAGAATCTACGTAAATTTCTGCACACTGTTTTACACTGTACACGGGAACGTTGATTTTTAGTCACCTCGTGAGGTAGTTTTCTTCCGGTAAAGGTAACTTTCCCCACCACGATGCTTCCTTTTCAGTATACAGACAGACCACATGTCCCCAGCATTTCCTGTCCAGTTGCCTGAAATGGTTAGACAGATTAATTTAGCTAGCTTGGGTTTTTACAGTAGAGTGTTTTCAATTCATTAACAGTGTACTCATTTGCAGTTGTTAAGTGACTTTTTATGTAAAATATATTCCTATAAACAGTGCATGAGAAGTGTTTCATTCGTACGTATAATGTTATAAGGGATCTATCTAGTGCTGGTGGTTTATGTACTAGATTGGTAAATAAGGCACCTTGCTGCTGGTTATTATTGACATTGTATTGTAAAGCTGTGTAACTGTATTGTAGCCACTTGGCGGTGAATTAGCCAATGACCAGAATTTTACTGCATTTTTCTCACAACTAATTTTGTTACTTCTGAACTGAATAAACCTGTTCCATTGGGGAATTGCTGGTACTTCTAGAGTGGCCTGCATTGAGCGCAGCCAGTTACCACAAATCACCAGTATATCTTACATGGTGGGTGTGGACGTGGAGTGGGACTGGTCACGTTCAAGGCTGGAACAGTAATATGCTGTTACGTATTACGAGGGTTTTCAGTAAGTAATACAATACATTTTTTTCTGAGAGCATGTTGGTTGTTCTACGAATTCTAATACACCTTATTATTCCCCACTCTCTGCGCTGCAAAAACCTGTTTTGCATCGTAATTTCCGTACAACGCGACGGCTTTACGCCCGTATGCCCGCATAGCGCCACTCTACAGGTCGACGTCGGAGCATCAATAACCTATGTATCACCTAAGTACTGCCTCTTGCGGTCTACAGCGTTCACTGGGCCAAGCAGATGGAAGTCGGAATACGAGGGATCCGGGCTGTCGGGTGGATGAGGAAGAGGTCACCCGATGTTGTTGCGATGGTGACAGACGCCTAACGCGGCGACTCACCGTGCTTTTGTTCACTGCCAGGTCTCTGTAGATATTCTGCAAGTGCCTATGAATTTATGTGAAACTCAGGTTTTCCGCCAAAACAAATTCAATAACAGCTGTCTGCTTGGAATGCTTCCTCGTTACAGACACTATTTTGAAGGCTACGTACTGCGCCGCCACCTATCGGAACTCCATGAAACGACAGCGTCTGAAGGGAAATGTTCCACGATTTCCGCAGCTACAGGGTGGCGCACGAAATGTGTTACCATTTTGTTTTTGACTATAAACTTTATTGTCAATACAATCTGAAAGGAACATATACTACAATGAAGAGCCGTCCATGGAGATTTGTTCTAACTCAGCACATACTCAATATGTCCACCATTTCGTTTCCTAACTTCCTTCAGACGAACGCTGAAGTTCGTCATTACCCTACGACAGATGTCTTCCGTAATTTCACTGCAAGCTTGAAGAATAAGTCTTCTGAGCTCCATTAAATCACGTGGACGTTTCGGGAAAATTTTTTCCTTTAGGTACCCCCAAAGAAAAAAGTCACATGGATTGAGGTCAGGACTATTGGGGGACCAATTTTGTCCGTCATTGTAGCGACCTGGAAACCTGAGTGAAATGATCCGCACGTCGAAATGCTCGTGTAAAAACTCCAACACAGTGTTTGCAGTATGTGGCCTTGCTCCACCTTGCATGAACCACTGCGTGTTGAAGGGCAAGGCAGTAGCAAGAAGCTGTGGCATCAAGTTATTGTGAAGCATGCTCAAATAACGCTCGCTGTTCACAGTTTCTTCAAAGAAAAAGGGCCCAATAAGTCGGTGGCTGGAAATTGCTGCCCACGCTGTAATCCTCGGAGCATAACGTTGTCGTTCATGAAGCACTTGTGGGTTTTCAGTGGCCCAAGAGCGTTCGTTTTGTTTGTTAACCACACCGTCTAAATGAAAATGTGCCTTGTCTGAAAACCAAACGTTGTTGAGAGTTTCTTCCCTATCCTCCGCCCACTGAGCAAACAGTAGTCTCTGCTGTTTGTGTGCTTCAGTGAGCTTCTGTGCACAGGTCATCTTGTATGGGTACATATGGAGGTCACTTTTAAGAATGCGTTGAACGGAGCGTCTGTATATTCCCAGTTCCAGTGCTGCCTTTCTACACGATTTCCCGGGACTTCTCTGTACAGCAACTCGTACCGCTTCAATATCCTCCGGCGAACAAACAGGCTTAGTCCGAGGTCGCTTCGCTTCCAATACTGTTCCTTCCCGTACAAATTAATCTTACAACATGTGGATGGTCTTCTTGCAGGGGACCCATGGTGTGTTAAACTGTTGTCAAAAACGTCTCTGAGTCACAACAAGGCTTTTCGCTTCATGAAAAAGTAACACAACTGCCGATCGTTGCTGTGTCGTCAGTCTTCCATTGTCAGCCATTACTGCTTACTAGAGTTGTGGCGATTCGTGAATGAGTCGTTCATTTGAACGACTCTAAATAAAGAATCGTAAGAATCGAATCGTGATACGGACGAATCGTCGTTCAAAAGAATCGTAACAACGATTGTGTGTTTCCGAGTCGTGACGATTCCAAGTTCCAACGATTCATCGATTCTTAGTACGCTATGCTTCGAATGCAACTTCTGAATCATGACGAGTCGTGCCGAATGATTACGACCGCCAGGTGGCAGTCAAGTGGTTAGTGGAGGATGCGTGTGAACAAAGGAAGCTCGGAACGAACAAACGAAGTTCGTGGGCCGTAATATTACTCGTGAAAACCAAGCTGACATTTGGCGGTGGCTGACGGGAACGAGTGTAAAGGCATTTCCCATTTACTATCCCTATGTAGTGCACATGCGCGGATTCGTATCATCCTACCTCTTTTTTCTGTGCTCTTTCCAATTCCACAGCACCTTATATTTCACAATAAAGCAACTGTCAGCCCTCACACACTGCAAATTTAGCTTAACTTTTGTTTCGTCGAAATACAAAGCATAGGTATTTTGCTTTTAATTTGTCTGAGAACTTGCTTCTGCCACTACTATTTATGTGAGAAGACGACATACTTCTAAAGTGTAGGATACATTCGTATACAGCGACATTACTTCACTGCTAATTTGATAATTCTGTTAGTTCCACCAGTGCCGCCACTAAATAACTGTCGCACTAGACCAATATTACAGAGCCTATATAGAGAGAATGAAAGCTCTCTAACCAATACCTTTCTTGGCGGATCGCCGTGTAATACCGTCTTTAAACAAAAGCTTTTTAATTAATAATTTCAAGTTCGAGTTTTCGAATGTTATCGTATTCAGATTTATATTAAATTTTAGTGAAGTAATGTCGCTGTATACGATTGAATCCTATTGTTTACAAGTATGTCGTCTTCTCACGTAAATAGTAGTGACAGCGACAAGTTCTCAGACAAATTAAAAGCAAAATATTTAGAAGAAATGAAAGTTAAGCTAAATTTGCTGTGTGGGAGGGCTGTCAGCTGCGTTATGAGTTACAAGGGTGATGTGGACTTGGAAAGACATCTTAGGTCAGAAAAACTTTGGATGATATGAGCCAAACCACGTCTGCCTCACTGCTAGATTTTGTTACTATAAAACAGACGTCTGTAGTTAGATACGTTCAAGTCACACAACCAAACTGGCATACCACGTAATTTAGCACCACCTTCCGCACAAATCGTTTCCTCTTTCCTAGCATACCGAAATAAAACAATAGATGCAATCAAATCAAACGTGACCTTTCAACAATTAAGGTATTACACGTATAAATCGAGAATCACACTTGTAACGTCATATGCACCTCATAAATAAGCTATTTCTGGCAGTTCGATTCTAATCCCATTGTCAATTTTAGAAATGTGCTGCCATCTGTGAGTACGATGTAGAACTTTTTGCATTCCGTAAGAATCGTGCCATCGCAGACTAGAATGAATCGTGAAAGAATCGTGAACGAATCGTAGGAATCGATTCGCAATGTGAGATTGAATCGTAGGAATCGAATGAGGAAAAAGAATCGTGTTGCCCAACTCTACTGCTTACTAGTCTCCTAGCGGCAGAATCGTGAATTACACATCATTTCGTAACTCATCTGTTTTTCCAAGCTCTGCTGGTACTGCTGTAGGGATCCCAGCGCGATATCTAATGTGCGCCGTAAAATGTGAAAGAAACAATTGGTAACACATTTCATGCGCCACCCTGTAACTAGGCATTTTTTCAAGCAAAACTGGTTGAAAAAAAATATTGTTGCACTACTTGTTGAACGCCCTTCGAACTTAACTTACGTTAAAACATGGGCAAGGGAAAGAGAAATCACCTGCTCGCTCTTTAGTTTATAGATCTATGAAGGAGGGAAATGCATGATCACACTCTGGCGACTAACCTTCCCTCATGCTTTTCATGCTTTTACCCTTCTGCTTCTGCCTCCCGTCCCTCCCCCCCCCCCCCCCCCCACCACTCCCTCCGCTCTGTTGCTGGCACAGAGGGCGATTAATGCTGGCACAGAGGGCGATTAACTGTGTTTGGATGTGGTACACAAATTTAATATTTATTCTTATCCCGCTTCATTTGACAATAATCATTAGCTTTATATCACTAAAGCACTCTTCGTAATAATGTGCGTCCCTTCCCATTCTTGCAGCGGGGAAACTATTAGATCTGGAGCAATAATGAATATCGCCTTTCTTTATAGGAAATTTAATGAAATTTTATTTGATACTGGGAAACATTTTGCTAGCCCCGCCATTCTCAAATTATTCAAGGTGAACATAAAATGGTTTTAAACTCCTTACACAGACACGCTCACACCCAACTCATCGAGATTTTTTGTTATGTTATTCATGGAAATCCCTCCTAACACCACAGAAAGATTTGCGACTACACGAAATTTTCCTTGATGGAGTAGACTAATGTGCTCGGAGGCGATCAAGTGCTTATGTTTCCAGTATCCCCTGCACAATAAGCGAATTTATATTATGCGTAAGTATCGATACCATGTACATAAAAAATAGAACTTTGAGCTGTATTTCTAGGGCAGCATCAGTAAAATATAGAGGCGAGAGAATTTAATATATTTACTTCACTCTAACGTCAACAAGCCAGTCAGTGAAACGACCTGATGTAATTACATTCATGAACATGTTTTTAAAATCATGTGCGTAGTTTGTCTGTACCCTGAAGAGTGTTCATTGTTTGTGGCCGGGGAAGTGAGCTTACCGGAAATCACGCTAAAAATTGATGGGATGATTAAAAAAAATGGTTCAAATGGCTCTGAGCACTATGGGACTTAACTACTGAGGTCATCAGTGCCCTAGAACTTAGAACTACTTAAACCTTACTAACCTACGGACAACACACACATCCATGCCCGAGGCAGGATTCGAACCTGCGACCGTAGCGGTAGTTACTAGTTTCTGCATTCTGTATATTGCCAACGTATGTTGTGGAAAATAAAATGTACCAGGACGTATCAGTGCACTGCGTCACCACTGGTTCCATAGGTGCACTGCAGGAGGGTCGGTATAACCTAGTGAAATACACCGTAGATGATGGGCAGGGAAAGTGGAGGCTCACCTGCTTGCTCTTCGGTTCACAGGCATATTTCCTATTCTCCTGTACAGTATGTCACACGACACAATGTACCTGCTGCCACATTCACGACAAGTACATTCTTTCCCGTAGCTACGTATGGAGCAAATGATAGACTGCAAGTAGTTATTGTGTCTTTTTACCAGTCCAGGAGTGCGAGCTTATGACATGTACCGTCTTTTATTTCTATTTATAACTGGTAAGCAAACCCATCAACTGCCTCGAAACTAAAGTAGCGTATCCTCGTATTGAGAAGTGATCGAAGAAACTTTGAAAAGAATAACTTCACTAACAAAACGAAACTCAATTCTGCCGTCCTTGGATGAATACCCACACAACTACATCAACAGAAATGTCTCTCCTGTGACGTTGTCTGTGATATGCCTACACAGCGAACCCTGGAATGGTGAAAGACAGCAGCGTGAAGACGTGGGACGTTACTGGGCCGGTCCCGTCGGCGTGTGACGGCTGATGTTCTCTTGGTGCAGACCAGAAATAAATGGGCCAGTGCTGCCGGCACGAAGCTCTGAGACGAAGTGCTGCTACTGTAAGCATGTAGCGCTGGAACTGATCTGCTGATGTGGCCAGACGGAATTGCTGGTACTGCCGACTTGAGGCGTAGGGCGTAACTAACCTCGCAATCTCCGGTATTGGCCAAAATAGCCGGGAGCTGCCTACAGCGCTGGGTTGCGCTGACAATTACGCTGTCTGTCGGTAAGGTTGGCAAACCCCACCCCCCTAATCGCACCCAATCGCTGTGGTAACAACGCGTAACAGTGTTTATGAAAGCTGTTTATCTTGTCTTCCTGGTGGGATGGCTGCCAGTACGGCCTCGCTGGTGTGCGGAGGAAACGACTACCGGGCGGATATAGTTTAAGGAAATCTGTAATTACTAATTGTGTGTCATTATTATTAATCTATCATTTCATTCGGAAAGAATTTAAAAGACTGGACAGTGTTCATCTAATTAATTAACTACTAAGATAAATAAATTGTCATTATAACTACTTTCTTGCTACTAATTAAAAGCTGGGTCCTTTCTTAACTGTATTTATTACAACCATATAGACAGTGTCTGAAATTTCGGTTACAACGTTCTGGGACTCGTAGAGGGAAGTCAGCACATAACATCCTGAACTGGAAACGATGTCGTGAAATGTACCGTTTCGGTTCTAAGACCCTTTAGTTCAGATGTTGAAATATCCACTTCTGCTTGAGGAATTGAATTACTCGTGACGCTGTACAAATATTAGGTAACAATTCGAAAGGAAACATAACGAAATATCCATTTATCACTTAAGCATATTTGTTTGTATTAGCACTAAAATATTACGTTTTTACATTACTGTAAAACATAAAAGAACACAGCGCACTGTACGTCATTGCAACAGCGGATCGAAGTGCCGACCATCAACGTTTTTTCCTTCGTTTCCTTCCGCACTGTCACTTAATAATTGTACAGCATCACGCCTAATTCAATTCGTCAAGCAGAAGTGAATGAGTCAAACTTCTGAACTGAAACCATAGTACAACGGAAACAGTAAGTTCCCGGACGTGGGATCCTATTCAAAATATTATGTATCACTCTTCAAGTTCTAGAAGTTTGTAAAGGGAATTTCCAAATATCCTGTATACCGCCCCGTGTAAGACATTCATCTCTAACATAACTTTTCTGGAATCCAGAATGCCATTGCCAAACTCAATAGTTCAAATCTGGTAAATTCAGTAGTTCTTTAAAAGGTTCTGTTCGTATGTATTCCAATTTGTGCCACTATCAGCACTGAAGTTGCTTTCCTGACTCCAGTAGAGACACACGCTGCACTAACGGTGAGTGTCCTGACTTTCGGCTGCCTTTGGCCACTGTACAGCAATGATTTGCTAACGACTGTCCCAGGGTACACAGAAGTAACTCCTGCAATACACCAATCCGCATCACCATGTCACATGCAGTTCATCACATGTATACGCTGCGATCTTCACTTACACAGTATGTTTTTCGTTATAGAGAATCAGTGTTCTCCTGTTGTTTATGATGATAGATCTCCAGCTCTCTCCTGGGTACCTTCTCAGCTGTTTCTGAAATGAGGAGAGGGCTGATCAATATAGACTGGCGATCCAATTTCCCTCCGGGCACAGCCACTGTCTAGTCGATGTCCAGTTCCGTTCGTCTTCCTCATTTATGCCTTGCCAAGGGTGTACGGCAACCAGTGTGACGGGAGTTGTTGTCTGGTTTGCAGGCTGTGATGCGGAGCGGACGCCATGCGGACGACCGTACTGTCTCCCTACTCGGCGCTGCGAGGCCGCGTCTGCAGTAGGCTGCACGCCAGGAGTGCCGCCATCGCCAGCGCAGTCTACACGCTGGTCAGTATCCACTGCACTGCACTACACTGCAGTACACTACACTACAGTAGCGCTACACTGAGGCTGTAAGCTGCCCACAACAATGTCCGTATCGCCAGTGCAGTCTACACTCAATTCATTACACACTACACTACGATAACTACACTACACTATACTAACGATTCCCTGGTTAAGTAGACTGTACACGAGAGGTGCTGCCATCACCACTTCAGTCCACATCCTGGTTAGAAGCCGCCGCACTACACTACTCTACACTATAGTAATGTTACACTGATATAGCAAGCTGACAGCCAGGAACTCTGGCATCGCCAACACTGCAGCACGATGTAGCTCGTTGCACTGGATCACAATGCATGGACTCTAGCCTATAAATTGTAAGGTAAGGTGCGCCAACGTATTGCAGCTCAGAGATCCCACAGCAAATATGCCAAGACGTTTCGATTTTAATGTCGCTGAAGACATCACATACGTCGAAAACCTAGTTTACATCTCTAACTCTGCCAAGGACATGTTCGCGTTTTTTGTGCTACAATACGAACATTTGGTACTGTAGTTTATTAATATTTAGGAGTCAGTACATGTGTCTTCGGCTCACGTTGTCGTTCATTCAGCTGGACTATCACGTCCCTACAATCAGTAATTTTGAGTTTCTGTATCTTTCATTAAATGAATAACTTCCCCTTGCGCGATCTTGGAGTACGTTCCTGTGACAATCTCTCGAAAGATCTATCACATAAAAAACATAAAAAGGAATGATACAATGTTGGCTTTCAGGGCGATACGAAGTTGGCATTCACGGCGTGAGGAAAAGGCGTTCACGTCTTACAGTTTATAAAAGCAGTAGATGATGTTGAATTAGTAGCCCAACCTGCTAATTAGCACAGTTAAGGTTTCCAGGTCGCGAAGCCATAGTCGATATATAACGATCTACATCATCTACTAACGATATATATATATATATATATATATATATATATATATATATATATATATATATATAGTGGTTCATTGACCGTGACCGGGCAAAATATCTCAATATCTCACGAAATAAGTGACAAATGAAAAAACTACAAAGCTTCGAGGGGGAAGCCAGATGGCGTTATGAAAGGCCCGCTAGATGGCTCTGCCATAGGTCAAACGGACATCAACTGCGTTTTTTTAAAATAGGAACCACCATTTTTATTACATATTCGTGTAGTACATAAAGAAATATGAATCTTTTAGTTAGACCACTTTTTTTCGGTTTGTAATAGATGGCACTGTAATAGTCACAAATACATGGCTCACAATTTTACGCGGACAGTTGGTAACAGGTAGGTTTCTTAAATTAAAATACAAAACGTAGGTACGTTTGAACATTTTATTTCGGTTGTTTCAATGTGATACATGTACCTTTGTGAACTTATCATTTCTGAGAACGCATGCTGTTTCAGCGTGATTACCTGTAAATACCACATTAATCCAATAAATGCTCAAAATGATGTCCGTCAACCTCAATGCATTTGGCAATAAGTGTAACGACATTCGCCTCAACAGCGAGTAGTTCGCCTTCCGTAAGTTCCGTAGTGCGTAATATCCTTCAAATTTCCTCACATCCTCACAGAAAGAAATCCGGGGGCGTCAGATCCGGTGAACGTGCTCGCCAAGGTATGGTGCTTCGACGACCAATCCACGTGTCATGAAATATGCTATTCAGTACCGCTTCGACCGAACACGAGTTATGTGCCGGACATCCATCATGTTGGAAGTACATCGCCATTCTGTCATGCAGTGAAACATCTTGTAGTAACATCGGTAGAACATTACGTAGGAAATCAGCATACATTCCACCATTTAGATTGCCATCGATAAAATGGGGGCCAATTATCCTTCCTCCCATAATGCCGCACCATACATTAACCCGCCGCGGTCGCTGACCTTCCACTTATCGCTGCCATCGTGGATTTTCCGTTGCCCAATAGTGCATATTATGCCGGTTTACGTTACCGCTGTTGGTGAATGACGCCTCGTCGCTAAATAGAACGCGTGCAAAAAAATCTGTCATCGTCCCATAATTTCTCTTGTGCCCAGTGGCAGAATTGTACACGACGTTCAAAGTCGTCTTCATGCAGTTCGTGGTGCATAGAAATATGGTACTGGTGCAATCGATGTGGATGTGGCATTCTCAACACCGACGTTTTTGAGAGTCCCGATTCTCGCGCAATTTGTCTGCTTCTGATGTGCAGATTATCCGCGACAGCAGCTAAAACACCGACTTGGGCATCATCATTTGTTGCAGGTCGTGGTTGACGTTTCACATGTGGCTAAACACTTCCTGTTTCCTTAAATAACGTAACTATCCGGCGAACGGTCCGGACACTTGGATGATGTCGTCCAGGATACCGAGCATCATACATAGCATACACCCGTTGGGCATTTTGATCACAATAGCCATACATCAACACGATATTGACCTTTTCCGCAGTTGGTAAGTGGTCCATTTTTACACGGGTAATGTGTCACGAAGCAAATACCGTCCGCACTGGCGGAATGTTACGTGATACCACGTACTTCTACGTTTGTTACTATTACAGCGCCATCTGTCACAAAGCGAAAAAAGTGGTCCAACTAAAATATTCATATTTCTTAATGTACTACACGAGTACGTAATAAAAATGGTGGTTCCTATTTAAAAAAAACGCATTTGATATCCATTTGACCTATGGCTGCGCCATCTGGTTTCCCCCCTCAAGCTAGATGAGTTTCGCTCTTTGTAGTTTTTTCGCTTGATGCATATTTCGTGAGATATTTGGCCTGGTCACTATCAATGGACCACCCTGTATATATATAAAATAAAAATTCGTGTGACTGTGTCCCAATATACATTGGGCTCACGAAAAGAAAGGTCAACAACCGCTTAGCTAAACATAAAAGGAAGTGCCACCTGGGGCAAACTTACAAATAGTCCACGGAGATACATGCTTTCTGATCTGCAAACCGTGAAATAAAATTCAGAGATACTAGCCAGCGCTTTAGCCGAGACAATGTATTGTCATGAGCGTTTGTATAGAGAGGCAACACAGAGGTACAAACGCTATGTTAATTTCTACGGAAAAGAAAAAGGAATTAAGTCACTGAAATATGAATGCCCTCTTCGAGTTAACAGAGTGACGGTCGATGACACTAGTCAGAGGCATTCTTACATGATAAATGGTGGTCCCCTCTATACAGTTCTATAAATCCGGAAATCCCTTGAACCTTTGATTCAGTTACTCTTTTATCTCCGATGATGTTTCCCGTAGTCGGAGAAGAAACGTTATGAGATGATAGTTTTATAATGCCGACAAAGGATTCCCACTCCGCACTCAAGGTAAAAAAGAATTTTTTGTATAAAAAAAGGCAATTTCAATGGTAACAACAAACAAACTAATGTAGAGTTTTATGAATGAGTCTATAGACTATGTTTATATTACTAAACGCCTAAAAGTTTCCAGAAAGTTTGGGAGGTTGGAGGTGAGGTACTGGCAGAATTGAGGCTATGGGGGAGGGGGGGGGGGGGGAGGGTGCGTCGTGAGCCGCGGTTGGGTAGCTCAGATGGTAGAGCACGCGCCCGCGAAAGGCAAAGGTCCCCAGCTCCAGTCTCGGTCCGGCACGCAGTTTTAATCTGCCAGGAAGTTGCCTAAAAGTTTCATTGAATTCCAGTTGAAGGTTGCTTATCTAAAGGATTCCTGAAGCAACAAAAATGTAATATTCAGTATTTCATACAATTGTTGACTGAATTTAAAAATTGAAAGTGCTTTCTTAAGCTATACATTAGGAGCTGTGATGTAGCGTTAAAGGTTTACGACACATACTCAAATATTAAGGTCTGAAACTGTGAAACTTGAGACAACGTAACTCACTTGCCGCAAATTGCCCAAGCTCTATTCGTTTAGTGTTGAAGAATGAGAGCATTATTGACTTCAAACAACTTTATGAATAATTCAAAACATTTTGGGAACTTTAGCCGCTCACGAAACAGTGAAAGGAAAATAAGTTTGTCGATTACTACATTTTCGCTGTTCATGCAGTAAAACTGACGTTTTAATTTATTTCTCCATTACTAGAACATCTATGCCCAATACATTTTCCAGACAGTATCCACATATAGCGTTTAACGCACCTGCAATATTATACCATTTTACTACAAATAATACGGGAGATATGAAGGCTTTACCTGCGTGAAAAACTAACTTTGCTTAAGACGGAACGCGAATCACCCAGACTACCCCCATCCAGTGTTCGATTATAAGAGCAATCAGCGACTTCCTCAAACTTTAAACGTAATATCGAACCGTATCATTTAACACATTAACTCATTTTTAATGTAAACAAACGTCTGAAACTGTTGTCCATATGTGAGTTCTGGTATGATTCTTTTTTCTAGTAATTTAATTGAAAGCTTTGTTGCTTTGGTAAAAATAAAATTGGTTCTTTTTGTCGTGACAGAATAAATTACTATTAATCACACCAGATTTGTCGGAGAACAGCAGCAACATGTGTAATTGATCCAGCTTTAAGAAATTCTATTACCTTTTAGCGGAAAATTCGTGCGGTACTCTCCGACGTTAGAAAAATCGTGGTGTTCTGTTCGGAGTAGGAGGCGGCTGTCTTTTCTCATTCGCGATATCGAAAATTACTAAAAAATGAACAGAAATTTTTTTTCGGAGGAAGATCGCGCGGAGGAAACAGACAGAAGTTACATGAAAGAAACCTAAGGGACCAACTAATTCGATTTGTACGAACATATAAACGGAACTGAAAGAACTTTGAATAAATACTATAACGATGTCGTCACGACAGCCTCCTGTTCCAACAGAACACACGCTGGATCATAAGCTGCATACATCTTTTAAACAGAAAAGATTATCACAAGGATAATTAATGAAAATAAGGTTGAGAGATTTTCTTTGAAATTAAATAAACTTCAAGGATTCAAGTATTATATTATGAAACGGAAACTTACATTAACATGGCCACCCATTGTGGCGGTGGAGCGAATGTTCATGATACACATTCTCGCTTGTTTGTGGCTACATACATTTTTAATCACTTAAACTCTCAAATTTACAATAAAATGATTATATCAGTATGGAGCACAATACTTTTGCGTCCGACTCGCAACACATTCACAGAAGAACAGCTAGAGAGCGGCGCGGCTCCCTGCAGAAGTAAAAATTGGCAATTGTTATTTTGAAACATAGGTGCATCGTTTTTTTACTGATCAATAGCAGCGTATAACAGTTTATAGCTATCGTGATATTCTGCGCTTTTCGGGAGCGCGGCAAAGATATCTCATTACAACATTCATTGCTATATGTTAAAAGTTCGCACACACTGACGCGAATACAGAAAAAAAACTTTTACATATTAAAAATCGCAGTGATAAAGGCTGTAATGTCACAGAGTTCGATTTCTTAATGAATGATGAGGTGACATATTATAAAACTGACGGGTCCATTTAGCTTTTGTAACTTCAAACAGTTCTTCAGTAAGCGCTGCCTTTAGTTGTTGATTATTATGTAGGAACGTTGCGACCGGTAATTCGGTCATCCCAACACTATCTCGTAGAAGACAATAAAGTAATCCGGCAAGACAAAAAAGAGTGTCTTTTTCTGCTCGTTTTCGTTTGTTTCGGGAGCACAGCAGCGAGCTCAATAGTATGGAAAGTAAACTGTCTCGGACACGATGGAAACTCGCCACTCCATTATGGAGTGTCTGTTATTACTCTTACTCACCACTTTCTGACAAGAAAGATGCTGTTCTTCCCGCAATAAATATAAACATCTGTAAATTAAACCCGCCTTACTTCATTTCGCACTTTTTTTAACTTTACTGAATGCGTTAGCATTACAATCACCGGGGTTGGAAACCCGAATCTTCCTCCCCTCTCGTAGGGCCAGAACCTTAGATATTTCGTCACAATAGTTGGCTGTAACAACATCGAGAATAACACAAAATATTTTATTTCAGAATATCCGTAGATCAGAGCCACGGCTACTGCTTGTTTATCAGTAATTTTATTGTTTTCACACTTTTTGTGGCATCGTATTTCCGTTAATGTACAGTCATGCTCAAAAGTATCCGAACGACCTAAATTACATTTCGCCTGAAACGCATGCAACCCACATAACGCAGCTGTCTAGCAGGCACTCTAATCGCTCCTTGGTACAGTCGTTTGACTATTGAAAATGGTTCCAACAAGTCACCACTAGAAAACTCTGCTCTGTATCGCAAGAACTCAAGATGTAAAGTAATTCCACGATACTACAAATATCAGGGAACACCTTATCACAGATAAGACTCTCCTTAAGGCTTGTAAGCTCACATTTATTGCAATAAATGACATACCTGAAATGTTACCACTCTCATTTTTACATCACATAGGTAATGCACGTAGTAAGTTCATCGTATTCGTGATTTCCTCTTCAAAGTAACATACCGTACTTGTTATTTAACACAAAATGACATTAATAATTTAATTTATTCACGAGCAGCTACTTGAGAATATGTATGAACTTCAAATGACGCGACGACCTGTCTCGATCTGCGTATGTATTCAAACCCAAGTCATGCAGAGAAAGATTTCGAGACTGATGGAAACTAACAGTCATTCCTGACTAGGCATACAGAGAGTGATATTCCTCGATTTTAGACAGGATCAGTTAGCAAATATCAACTTTAAATTATATAACGTAAACATTTTTAACGGACTCGAATTCCTACCCAGCATCTATTGTCCCTGTTAACGAACTACGAGAGATGTTAAATATTGCTTCTTCACAAGTAACTTACTTGAAATGCTGTGAGGTAAAGCTTTGTGTTGGACAGGGTTTCGAACCCAGAACCTAATCGGTTTGTTATCGAAGCACAATCAACTGTGACATATCGGATTTTCTCGGCAGTAGCCAGATGTTTTAACTGAAAAGACGAGACGAAACATTAATTTTTTCCTTCCCACGACTCCAACCCGGCACCTATCGCTGTTGTATTCTAGAGAAAACGAACGTTAAATATGGGTTGGTTACACCTGCAGCGACATGTGAGCATGTTTGAACTAGAAATAATATGACGAAGAGTTCAGTGCTGATTGGGAATCGAATCCCATACATATTGTTGTTGACTACACAGAAAGAGACGTAAGCTACCGAATTTTTCTCCACCAGACATTTGAAGTTCATACATCGTTAGTGTTGACAACGAATGAAAATGCATTAAAGATCAAAATTATTATCCACCAGCAGATAGGGGCTCTCATGCTAGAGCCTGATAATACATAACGAGAAGTTTAGTGTCGGGCCGGGATTCGAACCCATTGACGCGCAATATGTGGACATGTTGAGGAATCTGTAGTTCTGAACAAACAACAAATTGTAGTCGAGCTGTATTGTCGCGAAGGGATCAAATTCCGCGTTAAGGGCGGTCCGAGTTGCATTCCTAGCTCAGAACCAATTTTATCGACATACAGAAGCTCAAATAAAAGATGGAATAAGTGTCCTCTAACCCTACATAGTGTTTGTTTCATCACCAGAAATAAATAACTAGTATAAGAAAGGTTACTGGTGATAGAGTTCCCACATTTCGCCACTCCTGACTTTCTTGTGGTTCAGCGTAACGTCTACTTGGTAGAGAAGGAATATCATGATTAATGTGAATTTCAAACCACAACACCATTAAACTCTCTTCACTTGACGTAGCCAGAAGAGAATAGAATCTGTCTCTCCCTATTAAAAATCATCGGCAGAAGCTGGAATCGAACCCAGACGACCATTATAGGAACCTATCGTCAATCCAACAGATCACTTAATGTTCTTCTCTGAGACTCATTTTTCTATCATAACACCGCTGTGGCACACTCGATGAGAATTCTGACACACAGGCTCCCTGTGGTGGTTTGCAACATGTTCAGTAAATTCATTTACTTGGTTGACCAAATCGCCATGAACTAGCTGCCTCGGCGACCCAGTGCTTACATTCGACTCTATTTTGGAATCACCGAAATAAAATCACGTAACTGCCACCTACACAGAACTGCCAACAGTGTAGGATGCAGAAATTGAAGTTGGAAGTGTTCCTTTCCATTTGTTGGAAACGTCGTGCAGTGCAAAAGAAAAGCTGTAACTGTCTGTCTCTCAGAAGTGTAGATCCCGCCATATGCATTATCTCACAGCACTGAGGAATTCGGAAGTTCTGGAGGAACTGTTCTTGACTTCTGGAGATGCTGTAGTTACATGAAAGATACTAGCGTAACGGTAAGGGTCGCGCACTCTAGATAACACGTCGCGAGTCATTTTAATGAAAGATTTCCTTACATACCGGTACTCAATTTCTTTACAACAATTTTTACCCTCTCTCTCACTCTTTTTTATCTCTCTCTCTCTTCTCTCTCTCTCTCTCTCTCTCTCTCTCTCTCACACACACACACACACACACACACACACACACACACACACACACACACACACATTCTTTTATTATTTTTATTTGTTTGGTGTGCTCGAATATCAGCGAGGCATGAAAACGTCTGTGAATGAGTTTCTTAGCTTTGAGTACAGTTACGAAAGAAATATAAAAACAACTACGAGAGTTACTGATTTATAAAGCTTAGTTTGCAGTCAGTTCTGAGTATTATTAGTAACTACGCTCCAGTCCCTAAACCTAGTCACAGAAATGCGAATCAGACGCATTACGTATTCCACGCCATAGCAGCCGCGTCTTTGAGGCGCCAGCTACGGTCACTTCCCAGGCCGCTGTAGGACCACATCAGTTCGTGTTCTTCCTTCTGGTAATGCAACTGAGATTTGGCAACAAGGCAAGGTATGTTTGGCAACCCTGTGATCGACGAGTTACTTCCTGGTGTGCACGGAATTAAGCCTCAAAGTTCACTTGATTTTTCCTGTCATTTCCGTTGAATAATCTGAGTTATTATCGCTTGAGGTGTAACAGAAGATTTTAAATTTACGGTTTTCAGCCCAGGAAAGCCATTGCACGTGGAAATCGCAACTAATATCGTCCTTTAAATAGCGGATTACGAGTTCTAGTCACTATTGTCCTTACTAGAGGAAAGCACAACACATACCTCTTCGCTAGGTCTGTGGGGACATGCTGACCTGTGAAATAGCGACTGTCATGGTTCGCAGTTCCAGTCTCTCTGACTGTCAATTTCTTATCCCTTCTGTGAAACAGCGCTATATGAAGTCAGACCAAGCATCGATAAGGAAATCGCACGAAAATAATTTCACCTCATAGTGCAATGGTGAAAAACTTCCAATGCTGGACAACAGGTAACGCTTCTTTCCGCTGCTGACAAGCAAATTTTGGATTTCTAGGAATAGATAATTTTATTTATGAATGACACAGCATACCAATTAAACACAGACCCAGTCGAAATCTAAGTGAGTAGTATTTTACTAATTTGTGCCGATAGAAGCACGCTTGTGTACAGATACTCAGTTTTATTAAAAAGACTTTCGTCCTGAGGTTATCGTGGGTAGTTTTATTTCATTTCTTATAATAAAGTGCGCAATTTTCGTAAGGCTTCTTTTAGTGTTGTTAAAACAACACCAAAGATGAGAGAGAAATTAATTATCAACGATATAGGCGAATTCCCTGATGTTTTCTATAACAGTCTGACAATGCACATGCAGTTTATTGATTACATGCATGTAGAAAACTTGTTGTGAGTTAATGCAGTCAAACAAGGTTTGAAGAAGATTAAAATGCCACTACCAGATGACAGCTAATGTAGAAAATACTTTTCTGACTATTTTGGCACTATGCGCTGACCCCATACATAATACAAAAGCTTCGAGATGCAGCTGTTGCCTGGCCGTCTATTAAACCTGAAAAGAACAAAATGTCGCAGAAGTTAGCCATTTTTCCACATGCGGCTATTTTGGGGTGACAAGTGAAGGGAATTATGTTCCAAGTTCCATTAAATTGATAACTTCAGAAGACACAGAACTGCGTTTTAAAAAATGTAGCAGCGAATGTAATAGAACTCGCAACGTGTTATCTAGAGTGCGCGACCCTTACCGTTACGCTAGTATCTTTCATGTAGCTACAGCATCTCCAGAAGTCAAGAACAGTTCCTCCAGAACTTCCGAATTCCTCAGTGCTGTGAGATAATGCATATAGACGGATCTACACTTCTGAGAGACAGACAGTTACAGCTTTTCTTTTGCACTGCACAACGTTTCCAACAAATGGAAAGGAACACTTCCAACTTCAATTTCTGCATCTTACATTGTTGGCAGTTCTGTGTAGGTGGCAATTACGTGATTTTATTCCGGTGATTATAAAATAGAGTCGAATGTAAGCACTGGGTCGCCGAGGCAGCTAGTTCATGGCGATTTGGTCAACCAAGTAAATGAATTTACTGAACATGTTGCAAATTACTACAGGGAGCCTGTATGTCAGAATTCTCATCCAGTGTGGTCTAACGGCCTTACAATGGAGAGTGAGCCACAGAGAAGAGGATTTGGTGGTCTGTTGGACTGATGGTAGGTTCATATACCTATGGTCTGGGTTCGATTCCCACTTCTGTCAATGATTTTAGATAGGGAGAGACAGATTCCAATCTCTTCTGGCTACACCAAGTGAAGAGGATATAATTCTTTCTCTACCAAGTAGACGTTAGGTTGGACCACAATAAAGTCTTGAGTGGCGACATGTAGAAACTCTATCACCAGTTACTTTTCTTATACTAGTTATTTATTTCTAGTGACGAAACAAACGCTATGTATGGTCACAGGACACTTACTCCATCTTTTATCTGAGCTTCTGTATGTCGATTAGATTGATTCTGAACTGGGAATGCAACTCGGACCGCCCTTAACGCGGAATTTGATCCCTTCGCGACAGTACAGCTCGACTACAATTTGTTGTTTGTTCAAAACTACAGATTCCTCAACATGTCCACATATTGCGCGTCAGTGGGTTCGAATCCCGGCCCGGCACTAAACTTCTCGTTATGTATTATCAGGCTCTAGCATGAGAGCCCCTATCTGCTGGTGGATAATAATTTTGATCTTTAATGCATTTTCATTCGTTGTCAACACTAACGATGTATGAACTTCAAATGTCTGGTGGAGAAAAATTCGGTAGCTTACGTCTCTTTCTGTGTAGTCAACAACAATATGTATGGGATTCGATTCCCAGTCAGCACTGAACTCTTCGTCATATTATTTCTAGTTCAAACATGCTCACATGTCGCTGCAGGTGTAACCAACCCATATTTAACATTCGTTTTCTCTAGAATACAACAGCGATAGGTGCCGGGTTGGAATCGTGGGAAGGAAAAAATTAATGTTTCGTCTCGTCTTTTCAGTTAAAACATCTGGCTACTGCCGAGAAAATCCGATATGTCACAGTTGATTGTGCTTCGAAAACAAACCGATTAGGTTCTGGGTTCGAAACCCTGTCCAATACAAAGCTTTACCTCACGGCATTTCAAGTAAGTTGCTTGTGACGAAGCAATATTTAACATCCCTCGTAGTTCGTTAACAGGGACAATAGATGCTGAGTAGGAATTCGCGTCCGTTAAAAATGTTTACGTTATATAATTTAAAGTTGATATTTGCTAACTGATCCTGTCTAAATTCGAGGTATATCACTCTCTGTATGCCTAGTCAGGAATGATTGTTAGTTTCCGTCAGTCTCGAAATCTTACTCTGCATGACTTGGGTTTGAATCCATACGCAGAACGAGACGGTTTATCGTGAGATTTGAAAAAAAAAAAATGGTTCAAATGGCTCTGAGCACTATGGGACTCAACTGCTGAGGTCATAAGTCCCCTAGAACTTAGAACTACTTAAACCTATCTAACCTAAGGGCATCACACACATCCATGTCCGAGGCAGGATTCGAACCTGCGACCGTAGCTGAGATTTGAAGTTCATACATATTCTCAAGTAGCTGCTCGTGAATAACTTAAATTTTTAATGTCATTTTGTGTTAAATAACAAGTACGGTATGTTACTTTGAAGAGGAAATCATGAATACGATGACCTTACTACGTGCATTACCTATGAGGTGTAATAATGAGAGTGGTAACATTTCAGGTTTAACATTTATTGCAATAAATGTGAGCTTACAATCCATAAGCACAGTCTTATCTGCGATAAGGTGTTCCCTGATATTTGTAGTATCGTGGTATTACTTTACATCTTGAGTTCTTGCGATACAGAGCAGAGTTTTCTACTGGTGACTTGTTGGAACCATTTTCAATAGTCAAACGACTGTACCAAGGAGCTATTAGAGGACCTGCTAGACAGCTGCGTTATGCGGTTGCATGTGAATCAGACGAAATGCAGTTCAAGTCATTCGGATACTTTTGAGCACGACTGTACATGGCTAGACTATTTTGGGGATATTTGTCCCTTTTTGGGGCCAAATACGAAATGGGTTTTATATTACTACTATGCCCCTAATGAATCTGGATAATGTATAAAATTTGTACGAAACTGATGAAACATTTAAGAGATATCAGGAGCGTTCGTATCACATTTCCCTGAGGCACTCCTGAAAATACCTTCCTCTCTCATGAACACTCGCTGTCCAGGGAACGTACTGCGTTTTATTACATAGTAGTCTTCGCGTCAATCACATATCTAAGAACCTGTTCCGTGGACTGGGGCTATCGTTAACTGTCTGCAATGGTGTAAAGCGTCAAAAACTTTTCGGAATTCTAGATATATGGAATGTGCCTGTTGCCCCTCACTCACGTTTCACAAGGCATCATGTCAGAAAAACGCATGCTGAGTCTCGCATAAGATAAAGTACACAGTTATATTCTCCCAGAAAGCCTCATATATAGCAAATAATTCGATGCAAAAGAAAAAAAAAACTCGTTCTGGATAGAAGTGGCTTATTTCAATCACTGGTAAAAGTTACATCTTGTTTCATTTCGCAACTAGTCGTCGGAATGTATTGTTTGTCAAGTGAAATGAAAATATTTACTCTTATCATCTTTCCCACTTATACATAGGAATTTATTGCTCATCGAGTGAAAGAAAGTCGTCGTCTGCACAAGTAGGTTACTGCAGTCACTGATACAAGTCACACCAAGATTTCTTGAGCACCTAGACGTAGGAATGATTTGTTTGTCAAGAGATATGAGGAACATTTTCTCTTATTTCCTTTCCCATCTACAAGTTGAAATTTATTGATCGTCGAGTGATTGAAAGCCATCCTCTGGACGTGTTAACACTTTCCCATCTACAAGTTGAAATTTATTGATCGTCGAGTGATTGAATTCGCGGGATCTAGTACGCTGAAACTTCCCGTATCAGCATTTGTGAGCTCGCCGTCAGATGCTAATTACTAGCTGTTTTATATGTTCAAAGAGACTTCCAAATTATTCCAAATTTACGGTAAAGGCGGTGCGACGAAGGCCGCCTTCCACCGTGCTCTTCCCTCCCCGGTTCCTCGTACACGGCGTACAGGCCTTCCCACCACAATTTGACGTCACCCATCAGTTTGCATCCTGTACTCAAGGGAAGTTTCAAACCGTCTCACATCTCTACTGGAATTCATTGTTTTACTTATGCCGGTGTCTATTTCTTGGTTGTATGGAAATGTCTCACAGGCTGGTGTTACAAAAAAATAATCCTAAGAATGAAATCTGGTTATCTTCGAGAAGAAGTATAGTGAGATAAACTTAAGACTACACGACTAAATTTGTGGAATATCTATCAAAGATTTGTTATCAGTGTGCGATGCACCACAATACTGTGCAAACCTGGAGTAGCTGAGAAGTAGAAAGATGTTCTGCAAGAAGTATGAGCGTCTTATGAGATCGATAAGAAGAGACTGTCTCTACTGCCAAAACGTAAGGTCTGATACACAGAGTGAAGAACCTGTACACTAAACCTTCACCTTGCAGTTGTGTGAAGGTAACTCGTGAAATGCATTTGGTTTACTCTCGCTCATAGAAGATAGTCGTGAGTGTTCCTTTAAGCTGTTTGTTACACCTGCTACGGTAGACATAATCTTTATAACACAGATAATATGAATACACTGTTTAAACTTAGTACTTCATTAATCTAGACGATTTTGTTGCTGTAAGTTGTAGAAAACACGAAGAGAATAGTCCAGAGAGTCCAGGGGCCAGTAATTTCCTCAGAAATCCGTGAAACAGGATCCCGAAATCCAGTAAACAGGGAAGTCATGCACGTCTGGTGAATCAACGTAGAGACTATAGCACAGAAAGATTTGTAGCTTCTAGTAGTGGCCTGGGGTTGTATCTCTATCCGGACGTCAGTTCCCAGGCCAAGTGACGGACCCCTGGCACCTCTTACAGGCAGCTCGAAAACTCATCAACTATGGACACTGCAGGGCACCGACATCACTGTCGGAAGCCAGAGGCCCACTGTCTGATCACAAGTGTCGCCTTTATGAGAGCTTGACCTCTACTGAGGACACTTTCAATGAGGTGTCTGAATGTCTGTGGAGGAATAGAAGCACTGACTTGCTCAATATCGAAACCATAGATGGTAGCGGTGGTGCATACTGGAATACGGATCGAAAACATGTTCTAATGCATCCCAAAGGCATTCTATTCAACAGGGGTCAGGTCTCTTGGCTGGCTAGTCCATTTCTACATCTACTTCTATACCCATACTCCGCAAGCCACCTGACGGTGTGTGGCGGAGGGTACCTTGAGTACGTACATCGGTTCTCCCTTCTATTCCAGTCTCGTATTGTTCGTGGAAAGGATTGTCGGTATGCCTCTGTGTGGGCTCTAATCTCTCTGATTTTATCCTCATGGTCTCTTCGCGAGATATACGTAGGAGGAAGCAATATACTGCTTGTCTCCTCGGTGAAGGTATGTTCTCGAAACTTTAACAAAAGCCCGTACAGAGCTACTGAGCGTCTCTCCTGCAGAGTCTTCCATTGAAGTTTATCTATCATCTCCGTAACGCTTTCAGTAACGAAGCGCGCTGCTCTCCGTTGGATCGTCTCTCCCTCAACCCCATCTGGTACGGATCCCACACTGCTGAGCAGTATTCAAGCAGTGGGCGAACAAGCGTACTGTAAACTACTTCCTTTCTGGTTTCCAGAAAAGTCATTATACTCGAACATAATATGTATTCCAAACTTCAACAACAGATCGACGTTACAGATATAGGTTTATAGTTCTGCACATCTGTTCGACGTCCCTTCTTGAAAACGGGGATGACCTGTGCCTTTTTCCAATCCTTTGGAACGCTACGCTCTTCTAGAGACCTACGGTACACCGCTGCAAGAAGGGGGGCAAGTTCCTTCGCGTACTCTGTGTAAAATCGAACTGGTATCCCATCAGGTCCAGCGGCCTTTCCTCTTTTGAGCGATTTTAATTGTTTCTCTATCCCTTTGTCGTCTATTTCGATATCTACCATTTTGTCATCTGTGCGACAATCTAGAGAAGGAACTACAGTGCAGTCTTCCTCTGTGAAACAGATTTGGAATAAGACATTTAGTATTTCGGCCTTTAGTCTGTCTTCCTCTGTTTCAGTACCATTTTGGTCACAGAGTGTCTGGACATTTTGTTTTGATCCACCTACCGCTTTGACATAAGACCAAAATTTCTTAGGATTTTGTACCAAGTCAGTACATAGAACTTTACTTTCGAATTCATTGAACGCCTCTCGCATGGCCCTCCTCACATTACATTTCGCATCGCGTAATTTTTGTTTGTCTGCAAGGCGTTGGCTATGTTTATGTTTGCTGTGAAGTTCCCTTTGCTTCCGCACAGTTTTCTAACTCGGTTGTTGTACCACGGTGGCTCTTTTCGATCTCTTACGATCTTGCCTGGCACATAGTCATCTAACGCATATTGTACGATGGTTTTGAACTTTCTCCATTAATCCTCAGCACTATCTGTACTTGAGACAAAACTTTCGTGTAGAGCCGTCAGGTACTCTGAAATATGCTTTTTGTCGCTTTTGCTGAACAGAAAAATCTTCCGACCTTTTTTAATATTTCTATTTACGGCTGAAATCATCGATGCAGTAACCGCTTTATGATAGCTGATTCTTTGCTCTGCGTTAACTGTTTAAAATAGTTCGGGTCTGTTTGTCACCAGAAGGTCTAATAAGTTATCGCCACGAGTCAGTTCTCTGTTTAACTGCTCAAGGTAGTTTTCAGATAAAGCACTTAAAAAAATATCACTGGATTCTTTGTCCCTGCCTCCCGTTATGAACGTTGGAGTCTCCCAGTCTATATCTGGAAAATTAAAATCTCCACCCAGAACTATAACATGGTGGGGAAATCTAGGGTAAATATTTTCCAAATTTTCCTTCAGGTGCTCTGCCACAACAGCTGCTGAGCCAGGGGGCCTATAGAGACATCCAATTACCATGACTGAGCCTGCTTTAACCGAGACCTTCACCCTAATTATTTCACATTTCGGATCTCCGTCAATTTGCTTCGATACTATTGCACTTCTTATCGCTATAAACACGCCTCCCCCTTCACTGTCCAGCCTGTCTCTGCGGTATACATTCCAATTCGAGTTCAGAACTTCATTACTGTATACATCTGGTTTCAGCCAACTTTCAGTCCCTAGTACTATGTGGGCATTGTGACCGTTTATTAATGAGAGCAGTTCTGGGACCTTTCTATAGACGCTCCTGCAGTTTACTATTAGTTCATTAATATTGTTATTCCCTGTTGGATTTTGCCTACTCCTACCTTGCCGCGTCGCAGGAGGCGTCTTTTCGGACCTAGGGAGGGAATTCTCTAACCTAAAAATCCCACATGTGCCCTCCATGCCGGCCAGAGTGGCCGTGCGGTTCTAGGCGCTACAGTCTGGAGCCGAGTGACCGCTACGGTCGCAGGTTCGAATCCTGCCTCGGGCATGGATGTGTGTGATGTCCTTAGGTTAGTTAGGTTTAATTAGTTCTAAGTTCTAGGCGACTGATAACCTCAGAAGTTAAGTCGCATAGTGCTCAGAGCCACCATTTGCCCTCCACACGTCGTCCGCTACCCTTGTAGACGCTTTCTGCGTGTAGTGCACGCCTGACCTATTCAGGGGGACCCTACATTTCTCCACTCGATAGTTGAGGTCGAGAAATTTGCACCCTAGATCTCTGCAGAATCGTCAGAACCTCTGGTTTAAGCCTTCTACACGGCTCCAAACCAGAGGACCGCGATCGGTTCTGGGAACGATACTACAAATACACTCCTGGAAATTGAAATAAGAACACCGTGAATTCATTGTCCCAGGAAGGGGAAACTTTATTGACACATTCCTGGGGTCAGATACATCACATGATCACACTGACAGAACCACAGGCACATAGACACAGGCAACAGAGCATGCACAATGTCGGCACTAGTACAGTGTATATCCACCTTTCGCAGCAATGCAGGCTGCTATTCTCCCATGGAGACGATCGTAGAGATGCTGGATGTAGTCCTGTGGAACGGCTTTCCATGCCATTTCCACCTGGCGCCTCAGTTGGACCAGCGTTCGGGCTGGACTTGCAGACCGCGTGAGACGACGCTTCATCCAGTCCCAAACATGCTCAATGGGGGACAGATCCGGAGATCTTGCTGGCCAGGGTAGTTGACTTACACCTTCTAGAGCACGTTGGGTGGCACGGGATACATGCGGACGTGCATTGTCCTGTTGGAACAGCAAGTTCCCTTGCCGGTCTAGGAATGGTAGAACGATGGGTTCGATGACGGTTTGGATGTACCGTGCACTATTCAGTGTCCCCTCGACGATCACCAGTGGTGTACGGCCAGTGTAGGAGATCGCTCCCCACACCATGATGCCGGGTGTTGGCCCTGTGTGCCTCGGTCGTATGCAGTCCTGATTGTGGCGCTCACCTGCACGGCGCCAAACACGCATACGACCATCATTGGCACCAAGGCAGAAGCGACTCTCATCGCTGAAGACGACACGTCTCCATTCGTCCCTCCATTCACGCCTGTCGCGACACCACTGGAGGCGGGCTGCACGATGTTGGGGCGTGAGCGGAAGACGGCCTAACGGTGTGCGGGACCGTAGCCCAGCTTCATGGAGACGGTTGCGAATGGTCCTCGCCGATACGCCAGGAGCAACAGTGTCCCTAATTTGCTGGGAAGTGGCGGTGCGGTCCCCTACGGCACTGCGTAGGATCCTACGGTCTTGGCGTGCATCCGTGCGTCACTACTGTCCGGTCCCAGGTCGACGGGCACGTGCACCTTCCGCCGACCACTGGCGACAACATCGATGTACTGTGGAGATCTCACGCCCCACGTGTTGAGCAATTCGGCGGTACGTGCACCCGGCCTCCCGCATGCCCACTATACGCCCTCGCTCAAAGTCCGTCAACTGCACATACGGTTCATGTCCACGCTGTCGCGGCATGCTACCAGTGTTAAAGACTGCCATGGAGCTCCGTATGCCACGGCAAACTGGCTGACACTGACGGCGGCGGTGCACAAATGATGCGCAGCTAGCGCCATTCGACGGCCAACACCGCGGTTCGTGGTGTGTCCGCTGTGCCGTGCGTGTGATCATTTCTTGTACAGCCCTCTCGCAGTGTCCGGAGCAAGTATGGTGGGTCTGACACACCGGTGTCAATGTGTTCTTTTTTCCATTTCCAGGAGTGTAGTTAGCTCAGATTCCATCCGGCGAGCCAGGCTTTCCGCCTTCACCAACTACGCCAACCGCCTGTACGAACTGAGGATAACCTCTGAACGCAGACGGCAGGAGTGGTTGGTGCCGACATGAGCAACAATTTTCAGTCGGGTACACCCAGTGTTCTCTATCGCCGCCGGCAGGGCCTCCTCCACATCTCGGATGAGAGTGAACACTGGCCTTCTTCCCCGACCTTCCCACTATTTCCCTAAGGGGCTCCATCACCCGCCTAACGTTGGAGCTCCCAATAACTAACAAACCCCTCCCTCCGTGTGCCTGCTCGGACCTTGCTGAAGGAGCGGCCACATGTCCACTCACAGGCAGAGCGTGCGATGACACACGGCCAGCATCCACATTGAACCTCCGCCTCGTGCGCAGCGAACGCCGCTGAACCCGCCACTCCCCTTAGGGAGAGGGTGGCCCAACCGCGCCCGGTACCCGCGAAGATGTCTCGACAGCAGGGACAGTGGGTGAAGCACGTAACACCTGGTGTGTACCATGCGTCGCACCAGACTCCCCACTGCCGCTACATTCCGAAGCAGCAGCCTGAAGACGGCCGACCGCGGCCATCAACACGTTCAACTGTTTGCGAACAGTGGCCAGCTCCTCCGTGCACAGCAGTCACACATTTGGCGAATGTTACAATCCAAAAACTAATGGCTCACAGATGATGCTTTACAACAATGTGCATTGTCTTGCTGATACAATCGTCACCCCAGAACTGTTCCTCTACTGTATGTAGTACACAATACCGAAAAATCAGGTCGTATCCTTACGCACGTTATTTTCTTAAGCACAAGAACCGAACTACAGCCTAACTACGAAAGATTCTGAACTGGTTTCGGCTGGTGAATATTTCTTGTATCATGGTCATGAAATGCCGGCCGCTGTGGTCGAGCGGTTCTAGACGCTTCAGTCTGGAACCGCTGATGTAGCAGTTTCGAATCCTGCCTCGGGCATGGATGTGTGTGTTATTTAGGTTTAAGTAGTTCTAAGTTCTAGGGGACTGATGACCTCAGATCTTAAGCCCATATTGCTCAGAGCCATTGGAACCATATTTATTTATTTATTTATTTATTTTGAGATAAGACGGTCAGTGCCTTTGTGGAAAAATGGTTAAGGTTCCCTCCGGAACCACGGCTGTACGGACGCGTACACCTCTTCGTCCCAAGCAAATCGACGGTCACGAATGTCTTTTTTCAGGGGTCCAAAAACATGTAAATTACATTGGGAGAGATCCGGACTGTGTGGAGGGTGTGTAAGGGCTTCCCAGCGATCCTTCTGCAGCGTAGTCGGAACAAGTTTGGCAACATGTGGGTGGACATTGTCCTGTAACAGAATAATAGCGTCCGTCAACTATCCTGGGCGTCTCGACTGGATGGCGCATTTCAGTTTTTGCATAGTGTCCACCTACATAGCGTCGACTAGACTAAGTAAGCTGTAATAAAAATCAATAACTGCCAATCAATGTTACCGATTCTATTCTTTCTTGTTAAATATTACCACCTAACTTAGTGATGAAACGTTAATGGAAATTTTACGTGCTTAAAGTAGATGACATCAGATTAAAACGGGAACACTCTTTACGTATTTAGATGACATTGTAATACATAAGACTGTCAAAATAGTTTATTTGAGGATGTATTCAACCACACCGAGAGTAGGCCTACATTATTACGTTCATACTATCTTTGTGCTACACTGTTATTGTTGTTGTCTTCAGTCCTGAGACTGGTTTGATGCAGCTCTCCATGCTACTCTATCCTGCGCAAGCTTCTTCATCTCCCAGTACCTACTGCAACCTACATCCTTCTGAATCTGCTTAGTGTATTCATCTCTTGGTCTCCTTCTACGATTTTTACCCTCCACGCTGCCATCCAACGCTAAATTTGTGATCCCTTGATGCCTCAGAACATGTCCCTCCAACCGGTCCCTTCTTCTGGTCAAGTTGTGCCACAAACTTCTCTTCTCCTCAAACCTATTCAATACCTCCTCATTAGTTATGTGGTCTACCCATCTAATCTTCAGCATTCTTCTGTAGCACCACATTTCGAAAGCTTCTATTCTCTTTTTGTCCAAACCATTTATCGTCCATGTTTCACTTCCATACATGGCTACACTCCATACAAATACTTTCAGAGACGACTTCCTGATACTTAAATCTATACTCGATGTTACCAAATTTCTCTTCTTCAGAAACGCATTCCTTGCCATTGCCAGTCTACATTTTATATCCTCTCTACTTCGACCATCCTCAGTTATTTTGCTCCCCAAATAGCAAAACTCCTTTACTACTTTAAGTGTCTCATTTCCTAATCTAATTCCCTCAGCATCACCCGACTTAATTCGACTACATTCCATTATTCTCGTTTTGCTTTTGTTGATGCTCATCTTGTATCCTCCTTTCAAGACACTGTCCATTCCGTTCAACTGCTCTTCCAAGTCCTTTGCTGTCTCTGACAGAATTACAATGTCATCGGCGAACGTCAACGTCTTTATTTCTTCTCCATGCACTTTAATACCTACTCCGAATTTTACCTTTGTTTCCTTTACTGCTTGCTCAATATAAAGACTGAATAACATCGGAGATAGGCTACACCCCTGTCTCACTCCTTTCGCAACCACTGCTTCCCTTCCATGTCCCTCGACTCTTATAACTGCCATCTGCTTTCTGTACAAATTGTAAATAGCCTTTCGCTCCCTGTATTTTACCCTTACCACCTTCAGAATTTGAAAGAGAGTATTCCAGTCAACATTGTCAAAAGCTTTCTTTGAGTCTACAAATGCTAGAAATGTAGGTTTGCGTTTCCTTAATCTATTTTCTGAGATAAGTCGTAGGGTCAGTATTGCCTCACGTGTTCCAACATCTCTGCGGAATCCTAACTGATCCTCGCCGAGGTCGGTTTCTACCAGTTTTTCCATTCGTCTGTAAAGAATTCGTGTTAATATTTTGCAGCTGAGACTTATTAAACTGATAGTTCGGTAATTTTCACATCTGTCAACACCTGCTTTCTTTGGGATGGGAATTATTATATTCTTCTTGAAGTCTGAGGGTATTTCACCTGTCTCATACATCTTGCTCGCCAGATGGTAGAGTTTTGTCAGGACTGGCTCTCCCAAGGCCGTCAGTAGTTCCAATGGAATGTTATCTTCTCCCGGGGCCTTGTTTCGACTCAGGTCTTTCAGTACTCTGTCAAACTCTTCGCACAGTATCATATCTTCTCTTTCATCTTCATCTACATCCTCTTCCATTTCCATAATATTGTACTCAAGTACTTCGCCCTTGTATAGACCCTCTATATACTCCTTCCACCTTTCTGCTTTCCCTTCTTTGCTTGGAACTGGGTTTCCATCTGAGCCCTTGATATTCATACAAGTGGCTCTCTTTTCTCCAAAGGTCTCTTTAATTTTCCTGTAGGCAGTATCTATCGTACCCCTAGTGAGGTAAGCCACTACATCCTTAGCCCGCATCTCGTGGTCGTGCGGTAGCGTTCACGCTTCCCACGCCTGGGTTCCCGGGTTCGATTCCCGGCGGGACCAGGGATTTTCTCTGCCTCGTGATGGCTGGGTGTTGTGTGCTCTCCTTAGGTTAGTTAAGTTTAAGTAGTTCTAAGTTCTAGGGGACTTATGACCACAGCAGTTGAGTCCCATAGTGCTCAGAGCCATTTGAACCATTTGAACTACATCCTTACATTTGTCCTCTAGTCATCCCTGCTTAGCCATTTTGCACTTCCTGTCGATCTCATTTCTGAGACGTTTGTATTCCTTTTTGCCTGCTTCATTTACCACGTTTTTATATTTTCTCCTTTCATCAATTAAATTCAGTATTGCTTCTGTTACCCAAGGATTTCTACTAGCCCTCGTCTTTTTACCTTCTTGATCCTCTGCTGCTTTCACTACTTCATCTCTCAAAGCTACCCATTCTTCTTCTACTGTGTTTGTTTCCCCCATTCATGTTAATTGCTCCCATATGCCCTCCCTGAAACTCTGTACAACCTCTGGTTTAGTCAGTTTATCCAGGTCCCATCTCCTTAAATTCCCACCTTTTTACAGTTACTTCAGTTTTAATCTACAGTTCATAACCAATAGATTGTGGTCAGAGTCCACATCTGCCCCTGGAAATGTCTTACAATCTAAAACCTGGTTCCTAAATCTCTGTGTTACCATTATATAATATATCTGATATCTTCTAATATCTCCAGGGTTCTTCCATGTATACAGCCTTCTTTTATGATTCTTGAACCAAGTGTTAGCTATGATTAAGTTGTGCTGTGTGCAAAATTCTACCAGACGGCTTCCTCTTTCATTTCTCTCCCCCAATCTATATTCACCCGCTATGTTTCCTTCTCTCCCTTTTCCTACTCTCGAATTCCAGTCACCCATGTGCTACACTACTGGCCATTAATATTGCTACAACAAGAAGAAATGCAGATGATAAACGGGTATTCATTGGACAAATATATTGTACTAGAACTGACATGCGATTACATTTTCACGCAGTTTTGGTGCATAGATCCTGAGAAATCAGTACCTAGATCAACCACCTTTGGCCGTAATAACGGCCTTGATACGCCTGGGCATTGAGTCAAACAGAGCTTGGATGGCGTGTACAGGTACAGCTGCCTATGCAGCTTCAACACGATACCACAGTTCGTCAAGAGTAGTGACTGGCGTATTGTGACGGGCCACTTGCCCGGCCATCAGTGACCAGACGTTTTCAATTTGTGTGAGGTCTGGAGAATGTGCTGGACAGGGCAGCAGTCGAACATTTTCTGTATCCAGGACCTGGAATATCGGTCGTGTATTATCCTGCTGAAATGTAGGGTTTCGCTGGGATCGAATGAAGGGTAGAGCCACGGGTCCTAACACATCTGAAATGTAACGTCCACTGTTCAAAGTGCCGTCAGTGCGAACAAGAGGTGACCGAGACGAGTAACCAATGGCACCCCATACCATGACGCCGGGTGATACGCCAGCATGGCGATGACGAATACACGCTTCCAATGTGCCTTCGCCGCGATGTCTCCAAACACGGATGTGACAACATGATGCTGTAAACTGCACTTCATCCGAAGAAGTGACATTTTACCATTCGTACACACAGGCTCGTCGTTGAGTACACCATCGCAGGCGCTCCTGTCTGTGATGCAGCGTGAAGGGTAACCACAGCCGTGGTCTCTGAGCTGATAGTCCATGCTGCGGCAAACGTCGTCGAACTGTTCGTGCAGATGGATGTTGTCTCGCAAACGTCCCTATCTGTTGACTCAAGGATCGAGACGTATCTGCACGATTCGTTACAGCCATGCGGATAAGACGCCTATCATCTCGACTGCTAGTGATACGAGATCATTGGGATCCAGCACGGCGCTCCGTATTACCCTCCTGAACCCATCGATTCCATATTCTGCTAACAGTCTTTGGATCTCGACCAACGCGAGCAATAATGTCGCGATACGATAAACCGCAATCGCGACAGGCTACAATCCGACCTTTATCAAAGTCGGAAACGTTATGGTACACATGTCTCCTCCTTACACAAGGCATCACAAGAACGTTTCACCATGCAACGCCGGTCAACTGCTGTTTGTGTATGAGAAATCGGTTGGAAACTTTCCTCATGTCAGAACGTTGTAGGTGTCGCAACCGGCGCCAACCTTGTGTGAATGCTTTGAAAAGCTAATCATTTGCATATCACAGCATCTTCTTCCTGTCTGTTAAATTTCTCGTCTGTAGCACGTCATCTTCGTGGTGTAGCAATTTTAATGGCCAGTAGTGTAATATTTTTATCAACATGAAGGTTGTTGTCGATCTTCCAAGCCCAACATATCCATTAAATCGGTGTCTTAAATATGACTGTGAAGTGCAAGGCAAGTCCCCGAAGGCTATTTACATGCCTCAATAGTTACAAATGTTACGGATGTTCGTGTGTTGGGGAAGGGGGGTGGGGGTGTAACATTTTGTGATGCGTGATGTAAAGACTGCAACTTTTCGCACTGCACACACTTTAGACTGTGAAGAACATTGTTGCTCTTGAAAAGCATCATCGTAGATGTGGAACATAATTAGGTAAGGCTTAGTTACGTCTTAAACCAAGCGTGGTACTATAATCGGGTTTAGGATATTTACAAGTGCAGCAATTTATTGATGATGACAAGCAACAGCAGCATATATCAGCTGGTGTTTTGGAAGCTTTTGCAGGACAATATTTCAAGTACAACAGTGTACTATTAAGATATTAATGAAAACATAGCTGCCAATAATTTTTTTAACTTGACGCCATTGACGTATTTTAGGTAAGGAAATACTACAAACGTAATTTTTGACATACAATTCACGTCGTTTGAATATTTTTATCGCAAGCCAGATGGGTGCTCTGGGATTATATTCTGATCTCATTTTATTTACTGATAAAATGCTACATTATGACTGGGTCTTTCACTTTCATTACGACTAAAATAGTAGGCCCTGTTTGAGCAGAAAAGAAGGGCTACGAACCACATCTGGGTTAGTTCTTTGGATTTTTCCTACTAGCACAACTTGGCTGTTTCCGTCATCTTGGACTTAAATTGGCTGTTTCACTTGAATACACTAGTCGATGATTAGCTGGAGATGGGAGAGGTTCTACATTTACTATTACCAGAACTTAGGTAGTTTCGACATCTTGGATGTTGGCTGACTGCTTCATTTTAATGGTCCCTAAAATACTGGGCTGTGATTGGCTAGATAGGGATTGTGGAATATTCTAGCATCCATTAAAATGAAACAGTCAATCAAAATCAAAGACAATAGAACTACCTCAGTTCTGCTGATGGGAAATGTAAAACCTCTATCCTCTGCAGCCAGCCAAAATGGCTACTGCCATCTTGGTTGTTACGACATGGTACGTCAATAATCTGGGTCACGTAATTTAAACAAATTAAAACTTATCAACTTGTAAACAAAGTTGGGCAGAATCGGCGTAGATATACTACCAGCATTCTCCATTATGTCAGTTGGCTGAAACTAGTCGGAAAAAAGTCAGAATGCTTCCCTTGGTAGATCATTTAGACCACGTGAAAACTTCAGATACGATAGTTTTCTGATGCAACACATTTGTTTACACATCAGTATTCGCCATACTACGTTATTCCAAAGCCAATGTAGGGCCTTTCCTGCTTGTTGAATAGTATTAATGATTAGTTTTCCATCTACATTTACATATGTACTCGGCAAGCCCACTTACGTTATGTGGAGGACGATACTTCGTGTACTAGTGCCACGTCCTCTTCTCCTGTTCCAGTCGCGAACTGTACGAGGGATGAACGACTGCTGACAAGCCTTTGTGAGGGCTCGAATCCCTCTCATTTTTTATTCATGATATCTTTGAAATATATACGTAGGAAGAAGCAGTAAACTGGCTGAGGAATCTAGGAACGTAATCTCACAATTTTAGCGGTAAACTATAAGATGATGCAGAACGTGTCCTGCAGCGTCTACCTCAGAAGTTTCCCGTGGATCTTCGTGACACTTTCTAGTAAATGGACTTACAACGAAACGTTTAGCTCTTCTTTCTATCTGCTCTATTCTCTGTGTCAGTTCCATCTGGTATGGATCCCAGACTGACGAGCAGTTTTCAAGTATTGATCGAACTAGAGTTTTGTAAGCCATCTCCTTTGTCGATGGACAATATTTGATCGGGATTCTTTTAATGAGTCTCGGTCAGACATTGCCTTATCCGCTATTAATTTTATGTGGCTGTACGCATACTCTGAGGTATTTTACGGAAGTAATTGCTTTCGGTTACTGTTCTGCAATCGTGTAATCATACGAAAGAGGGTCTTTCTATCTATAAATTCGCAATGTAATACATTTCTTGACGTTCAGGGTCAATTGCTACTCGACGCACAAAGCGTCGATTCTCTGTAAGTCTTCCCGCAATTTGTTACAACTGTCTAGAGTCGAATTCTCGGTATACAACAGCACCATCGGCGAAAAGCGTCATGGAACTTCCGACGTTATCTACTAAGCCACTTATATTAATTCAATAAAACTCACTTCAGACACGCCCGAAGCTACTTTTACGTCTGCAGACTTCTCTCTGTGCCGGTCGGAGTGACCGAGCGCTTCAGTCTGGAAACGCGCGACCGCTACGGTCGCAGGTTCGAAACCTGCCTCGGGCATGGATGTGTGTAATGTCCTTAGGTTAGTTAAGTTTAAGTAGTTCTAAGTTCTAGGGGACTGATGAGCTCAGAAGTTAAGTCCCATAGTGCTCAGAGCCATTTGAACCAACTTCTCTCCGTTGAAAATGACATGCTGTGATCATGTCAATAGAAACTCAGACACTTCAGTTCAGTCAGAGAATTGGACTACTATTTCGTAAACTCTTAATTTGTTTCAATTGGCGTAAGACTTCCTTCATACTGGAAACAGACAAAATTTTATGGTTTTAATGACTCCTAAATTTACAATATCTTTTGTACGTTTCGTAAGAGATCTCTCAGGTTTTCCCACTTTTATTGTATGAGCATGGTCATTTCTGCTAGGAGTAATATTATGGAAGTTCTTGTTTTATTACAAGCTTTAAGCTTTACTGTGGCATAAGAGAGAAAGCTACTCGCTATGGAGACCAGCCCTGAAACGATTTAAGCAGTCGTATTAGGTTCAAAACAGCGGTCGCCAGTGGAATACATCCCAGAATGAGAACATTAACTCTGAGCCCCTCTGTGTATACAATTTCTTCATTAAATGAGCAGTCACCTCCGTGGTGCGAAGACTCTCTTATACTGATGAGACGTTGTACAGAAGACCAGTCAGGAGGATTCTCTATCCACAGTGGGATATCTATATACTGTTTGTTCCTAATATACGACTGTGAGTTGCCTATGTGACGACCACACTGCATCCATTCTCAGTCATCGTTAATATTCAGTAATGATTAAATAACGTGCTTGCTTACAGTATCGTAACCAAAGAGAGGTCTTGAGGGCAACAGCTTCTCGTCGGCTTCGGTTGTGGCTGACCTTGGCTTGCGGGCTGTCAAACCGATGCTCGTCACGACACGGTTACAGACATGAAAGCGGCCGCCATTGTTTCCACTGTGGGGTTCACGTACCCGGATCCGCTCTGACACAATGAAATCCGCAGTAGTGCGATCGTGCCCTCTAACATTCAATTACTGCCTGATACGTCACACTGTGAACAGACCTTCTTACTGTTAAATCCTACCTAGCCGTCGGATATGGACACTATCTTTCCAAATACGGGGTCAGTATCATAACAACTGCACTGCCCCGTTCAGTTGATCCCTATTGTGCAACATTCTTTGACTTACACACTGTTGGTTCCAGATAACTTACTGTACAGTATTATTTCCTGATAGAAACTGCTGTTTTGGGCTTTTTATGTAAGATAAAACTGACTCTTTTTCTAAGATTACTTATACAACTATTTGTGAAATACTTAGTAATGTTATCCCTAATTTACGCCACAGATTGGTAAATGTACTCATCTGATGCAAGAAGGATATCCAGCTTTTTAACAAGTTCTTTACATTTAGCTCGATTGCCAACTCTACTTATAATCCTTACGGTCAATTACTGCAGTTTAAAAATTGTGTACATATTTTGTGTCCCAAATCCAAGAAGTGAATATGTAGGAATAGTAAGTCACCACAAGAGCTCGTCTGTTGCAAACTAATGATAGAAATTTAAGAGCATAGCTTGCCAGTAACATTTCTTCGCCAGCATTCTTGTGTAGTCATTTCATGTTAGATGTCAATCAATGTTCATCCGTAAAAATTAGATTTTGTTATTCAGTCTAAAGACTAGTTCTCCATGCTTTATACTGATGCGCATCCTGTAAGTTCGTTTTCGATGTATTCAGTGTATTGCCAACTGCCGAGTCGTATACATCCTTGAGGACTTCATTTGCATTCTCTAATAGGAGCTCTGAAGCTTTGTCAGAGATTATGATGTAACCAACACTAGCAAACAGAACTTTTCCTTCCCTCTTTTACTGTCTGAGGTGTGAGCGTTATATATTTAAATCGGAAGCGGATTCAATACATTATCCTAAGGGACATTATTTTGCTGCATATTCATCATTAAGAGATATGTAAATTACGAGTGTCTCTACCTTTTGTTGGAACCACTCGTTTGCTATTCCTCTCATTGTCAGTGCTTCTAGCTTTTTTAGCGGTATATTATGTTCAACAGTGTCAAAAGCCTTGGACAAATCTAATAATACTTGTCACGAAGTAACAGTACCACTTTCAGGAACTCCGTAACGGTTGGTTTAGGATCTTTCCCACTTCGAAAAAGAAACTGTGATTTGTTAAAAGTTTTATTTGTTCAAGAAACTCATTAGTTAAATTCTTAGTCCTTCTGAGCTGCCTTGTATTTAGTGGTTGCGTAATGAGTTTGTCACGCTCTACTCGATGCATACACAGGTTACATATATGGTCGGCCGGTGCTTCCTTGTGCAGTGTGTTGCTTTCCATGTCGGCGGAACCATTCGAAATAATACAGCAGCATTTTATGTACGTTGTAGGTATTACTTTCGAATGAACCACAATGTGGAATTTGAAATCACGGTAGTGAATATTTTCATGAATTACTGGCTTCATCCCCAGTGCTTTTTTCAGATAGGTAGAACATTCGAGCCGTATTGACGCGTATATGTTTCCGCTCTGTTACAGCGTTTCCTTTAGACTTCTTTTATATGAATCTATGAACAGTCGAGGATAATTAAACGTGAAAATACTTAGATGTATGGAAAAGTTGTCTACAAACATCGGCATCATTGGAATTTCAGCTAGAGTGAAAGAGTTGTTTGCGGCGTCAAATGAAAAACATCCAAAAATCAAGACGACCTTTCCGTGGAACGGTGTTCCACGAAATATGAAATTCGATCGATAACTTCAAAATCACACATGATAAAACAAAACAGCTTTTGATTTAAAATAAATTTAATACCTACATCTTATTTATCAGCGTAATTATTAAACGGGTAATTTTCCTAATCCGACGATCCTGTACCTTAGAGGCAAGTGCGCCCATTCCATAGTGTGTACGGTTGGGGAGGGACTAGAGCAGGGGTTATGGAGTATTTTTAATATTATAGCCATCAAATAGATCCAGTTCCGACCCTGTTAAAAACCTGTAAACACCGAGTTTTAAATCGTTTTCTTGAGAGAAGAACATCTGACTACTCTATTCTTTTCCCTTTCATTGAGGGCTAGGGTAGGGGGACTGTCACCCCCATCCCCTTGCTCCCAGTTCTGGGGGTCCTTGCTTCGAGGTCCAAATTGTGTATGGGTACTATAAGACAGTTTAAAAGTTCTCTTGAATTTGTCACCTTGTGCAGTCAGTTAAGCTAAGTTATCTACGTATTAAATCTTTGTTGTATTCCAGGAATGCATCTTTATAGCCCTTACAAGTTACCTTCCTGCCATCTAAAGAATTCACTTCCACAAGATTGGAACACGGACAGTTGTGTGTTACACAATAGTACTGCTTTTCCTTTGACGCCTGAAAGAATACTTGTGTATAAACGCTCCTTTGATAACAGGCTTCTTTGTAGTGGCTGCACCCCTCTGCAAGAGTACTGTAACATGTCTGAAGACTTTATGAGCTGGAAGGGGTGGGGTGAGCGGAGGCGGATGAGATACTCTGCAACTACTGAGGCAGAGCCAAGGATTACGAAGCAGCGGCGAGGGCTAAGTTACGTACCGCTTTTACTCATGAGACCTAAATTATGTGTGCGAGGGGTCTTTAGCAAGAACAGGATGAAACAAGGAGTAGGGAGAACAAAAAGGCTGGAACACCGACGGAAAACCCACTACACTTAATCAAAGCCGTGCGAACCTCCTCAGCTCAGCTTCTCGATTACTGTTGTTCTGGTAAATTTGATAATAAAACGAAGTATCTCCAGAATGTCCAGAAGCATTTCCTCGCAAAGGCTTGTAGCCGATAGTGTTAGATGGTGTTCTGCCCACAGACTCGAATATTACGCAAGATGACCATCATAAAAATCAGTCATTTTTATTTTATTTATTTTATTTATTTATTTATGCATTTATTTTACGTGGCAAGATTAGGGCCTTCAGGCCCTCTCTTACACCTAACCAAGCATACTCAGATTCAACAAATTTCAGTTTCTACAGAACATTAAGGACATATAACATGTTATACAGTATTAATGTTAAAGAAAAAAAATAGAGATTATAAAAGTAGTACAATGATAATTATAACAATCAAAAATAATTATAACAATCAATAATAATAATAATAATAATAATAATAATGACTATGTATATGAAAGTAAACATATTTTTCTTTTATGAATGTCAGTCCTATTGCTAGTTGGGAATTTTCTCGTTATATTCTTGCAGCTTGTGAGTTATTCTCATCAAGCAGAGACTTAAGACGATGGAATGGGGTGAAAGAGATATAGAAGAGGTAGATAGGTTAGAGGAAGAGAAATAGAATGGTAAAATTCGAATCTATGATGGAGAAGAGAAAGAAAAAGGTGAGAGGGGCACAACAATGGTGGCTATACCGTCCCTAATATGTAAGTCTTGAGTTCCCTCTTGAATGTTGAGTGGTTCTGGATAAGACGCCAGGGGAGCGCGTTCCGTAGTCGTATGGCTGAGATGGAGAATGACACGGAGAAAGATTTTGTGTTATGTAAAGGTACAGCCAAGATGCTAGACGTATCCGATCTGGTATTGCGGTTGTGGATAGGTGCGGATGATAGGTGTTTAATGTGAGAAGATAAGTATTGGGGGCACCAGTGGCTAAGAAATCGATGAAGTAAGCACATCGTGTGGAGATCGCGTGCCTTATGTGGGCGTATCCAACCTAGCTGGGAGTATGAAGGACTGATATGATCATACAACCGTATATTGCATACGTATCTAACGCAAGCATTCATCACTAGCTCGAGGCATCTCGAATTTTCACTAGTTGTGCCGTGTTGAACTACATCACAGTAGTGAAGATTAGGCAAGACTAGTGTTTGGACTAATTTTTGTTTAACATGGGTTGGAAATATGTTTCTAAATTTTTGAATTGCATGTAGGGAGGAGAGCGATTTCCGGCAAGCTGTGACTGTTTGTTCTTCCCAGTTTAGGTGTTCATCCAAGATTATTCCAAGGTCTTTTACTGTTTTTGGTATGGTAGTTGGGTACCATTGAAGAGTATTTGAGGGACTGTTTCGCGAAAGTACCGACTGATTAACTTTGGATGAGATATAAGTATGACCTGGGATTTCTTGGGGTTTAGTTTCAGACCTAGGTTCTGTGCCCATCGAGAAACAGAGCAAAGATCTGCGTTCATACTCGCTACTGCGTCAGCAATGTTCTTGGGGCTTGCACTTATGTACAGTTGGATGTCGTCGGCATGTAGATGGTAGTTGCAGGAGTGAATCACTGAAGAAATATCATTATATATTGTCATCTAATGGCATGGATATAGTATTATTCGAATACATGTCTTAATATTACATTAATTATAAGTTTCAGTTTGATAATAACTTTGTGCCGCAAGAGCTGCATTTGCTTACATTTTTGTTGATACGTGGCTATGAAAATACAGTCACCGATACCTTGAACTTCTGGATGCCATAACTGAAGAGAATACATCTACTCTTATAGGAAAAAGAATATAAAATGAATTTGACTCATTGTTGATAACAGCAACTTCACGTTCTCATCAAAGTGATCTCGGAGAACTGTTCACAAAGGAAATTAATTACTCTTCGTAATTTTTGCTGATTGTAGGTTATGAGAAAAGTGTTCGAAAGAAGACGAAAGTGTATTTCTCTCTGCTCATTTTCTTTTTTTTTTTCTTTTTTTTGGCACAAGATGCGTTCTCTCCACAATCAAATACCTCGCTGCATGACTGGACGTCTCTGTTGGCGATGTTGACCCAATCGTTCACTGAGTAGGATACTCAAAGACGTGTGCAAGCTGGGTACCTCGCTGCTTAACACAAAACCATAAAGAGCAGCGAAGGACCATCTGCGCGGAATTGATTGCGCGTTACTACGCTGATCGTGACAATCTCTTATCTAACATCGGCACAGGCGGTCCTCCCCGACAGCTGAAAAAAAAAGTGGTCAGCGCTGTGGTCTGTCACACCAAGGGGCCCGGGTTCGATTCCCGGCTGGGTCAGAGATTTTTTCGCTCAGGGACTGGGTGTTGTGTTGTCCTCATTATCATATCATCATCATCAGTGGTAGTCAACGGGAAACCACCACTGGAATCACTTCCCTAGACGCTCATGCGGTGGACCTCTCTGACAAGGCATCCCCTATGACAAGACCTGCCGTAAGGCAGAACACAAAGTTTAAGTTAGTCAGAGGCGATGAAACATAGGTTCATAAGTTCAAACCTGGAACAAAACGTCAATCCATGGCATGGCACCACACCATATCCCCTTGGAAGAAATAGCTCAAAACTTCACTGCCAGACGGTAAAGTCATGGCGATCATTTTCTGGGGATCTGAAGGTGTTACTCTGTTTGATGTTTCCCTCATGGTGCAACGATCAACCCAGAACGATACTGTGCTACCCTCAGGAAACTGAAGAAAAGGCTTCAGATTGCTCGTCACCGCAAATATGCAAACAAACTTCCCCTTCTCCATGACAACGCTGGGTCTCTCTGAAGTCTGCACACCTGAGAGGAACTCACAAAACTTCTCTGGACTGTTCTTCCTCATTCACCCAACAGCCTGGATTTCGCACCTTCCGAATTTCATCTTAGCCCCGACATCGACCAGTAGAGTGATACCATGCGGGAATACAGGTCGCCCCGGTAAGGTGAGATAAGGCCAAATTATGTTGTAAAACAGGATTTTGTAGCCAGAGTAAGGAATATTATGATATACTGGAATCATGGATAATACCAGCCGGCCTTATGGAAAAATGTATTACTTTACCTAGTGAATGCACCTCGTAGTATGACCAGTGGAAAAGTTCTCTTGGCGGGGCACAAAAAGTCGAACACTAGTTAATGAAGTTAGCCGGTTAGGGCTGGTACGACAGTTTATGTAAGATATGTGCCGTAGGTGACAACTTATGGAAATGGGCAGGTAAGCTAAGGTGTCTGCACATTCCTTCGGGTATTTATCGTGTGAACCGCAGTGTAGTATCCTACACTATCCTGCAGAGATATGCCATTTTGTATATTGTACTTGGATGGTATACAAACGAGATTTATTGTTCTTTCCACGAACTAGCGACCATTCGGCCTCTAATTAATGATTAACAGATCAATTCTGTTATTATATTCAGTACCTCCCCACACCATGATTCCAGAAGCAGGAGAAGTATGAGTCTCGAGATTCGCTTCTTCCTGTGACCTTTCAGCAGGTCGTCTACAGACACGTTAGCGGCATCTGACCGCCACAAACTGGCGCAAGACTCATCGCTGAGCATCATACACTGCTTGACAACTGCTAATCAACAGAAACATTACTGGACAGAAATAGTTACACGCAATGATGGATGACGTGAAAAATAGCACATACCTTATAGAGTAGTACATTTATAGCGAAAAATGATTCTAATCGTACCGCATGGAAATGCAGGATATTAGACATAATTAATGTTCGTGTTTTATGAAGTCGGAATCCCAACATAAAGATCGATATCGGACATCAGCAACGAATATGCCCTTCTCGGGCAATAATGCACGTTTTGGCCCTCTTATTCGTGCTGACTACCAGGCTATTGAAGAATCCTTGGGGATATTGTCGCATCCCTCTCTCAAGGCAGTTTTCAGTAATTGCACGGTTAGGAGAGGGAATTTTCCTTGAGAAGCACGTCTGCTGAAAGCATCCCTGTCATGCTCTGTAGGATTAAGGGCCGGGGAGTACGCAGTAAATTCCATACATAGAATATCGACACTTTCCAAGTGTGTCCGACAACTCAGTGGTCCTATGTGGGCGGACATTGTCTTCTATAAACAGAAAGTCGGGACCTACCGCACTCTCAAAGAAGACGAACCTGATTCAGAACAATATCGCTGCTGTACCACTTTCCTGTAATGTCATGTCGCGCAAAGGTATGCAGAGGTGTTTCACCACTGTGCATAATGTCTCAACGCGTGGTCTCAGGCGTCTTGTCACGCTCTGTGCGTCTGCCCCCGTCGGAGGTTCGAGTCCCCCGTCGGACATGCGTGTGTGTGTCGTTTTTAGCGTAAATTGGTTTAAGTTAGATTAAATAGTGTGTAAGCTTAGGGACCGATGACCTCAGCAGTTTGGTCCCATAACACCTTACCATAAATTCCCATTTTTTTCACATCGTAATGCCTAGGCCAAACTGACGATGTTTTCAAAATTCTGTCGTATGTAACATTGTTCCCCTCTATCTCCACAATGTCTGGTGACCAGAAACACTTGACACAGTGAAGCAGATCACTGTTGCTAACCCCAACCGACATGCTCCCTTTCAACAATGAACTGGTTAAATTGGGATCCATTTAACAGTCGTTCGAGGATACAAACTAGCATGATTTAATGGCCGCGAAACGTCCGTGGCAAAGACACGTGTACCGGTAGCAGTTGTAACACATGTGGCGATCTGCCTTGGAGTGAGATATCTGTTCCTTTTTGTCTCTAGGGCTACGAATAGATTCATTTGGGATGTGGTGGTCCGTCTAGGACCGCCGACTTGCTTTCGCAGACTATTTCCACTTTCAGCTGCGATTTTTAACCGGGAGGTGATACTTTTTAATACACCCATTACTGTGGCCGCAGCAGTGACACTTTGGCCGACTTACAACCGTCCAGCTGGTGGTCCACGATCGTAAGCACCAAAAGGATGCCTTTCAAACATGTTTCCCTACCATACGGAGTGTCACACTAACGACCGTCGTCAAACACCGTACTGCGTAAACTGTCGAATGAATGCAGAGCTTTCGTGAAGAGGCTATACTACAGTTATCGCGTCCAACCCTCTACAATTCGTTTCATTGCCATCGGTCAGGTGTTCCGTAGCAATCGTCGGCTGTTCTGTAGCAACTGTGATTTGTTCTTGGCAATCGTCAAGCAGTATATAATTCAACTCAGTGGCCCAGTCGATTCTAGCTCTACACTGTGCAGGTCTCTCGTCTACGATGTAGAGTCTGCGTTAAACGAAGCTCACCTACGCGAAATCTCAGCTGGAGATTACTGCTGTCTTCTCCCTACGGCACGTGGTGTGACTTTGCCTATAGCATCTACCCCGATTTCAGTTGTTTTCATCTGTTATCTCGTTCGGGCCTGTTGTGTCTCGCTCTGTAGTTCTGGATCAACCAACACCCTCTATTCTCACTTCACTGTCGTCCTGAGTCTAGCTCTCCACCACTTACTCTGGAGTCACTTCACCACGGCCAATTGTGCGTGAGTTTTGTCGATGGGATGCTCCCGTATTCCCCATGCCAAAGCCCAAAAGACAGAAATAACCCGCAAGTGCACGTCCTTAAGCATACTGTGTAGTACTCTCCATTTGAAAATTTCAGGTGACCCTGGACACACCAACACAGCCACCGTGTACTCGCAACGTTCTTCATCAGTAGTGGGAGCTTTCCTAGTGTACTGTTCACTGATAAGCCAAAACATATGACCACTACTCAGCACGACGTTGGACATTGCCTGGTGGCGACAAGGGAACGTGACGCGGTAGCAAAAGTATGAAAGTGGAGCATACACGGACGGGTCATCACAAATGGCGAAATCCATGGAGATAAGCGACTTTTATTATTATTGCGCAGAGCCTGTACACGAATATCTCGAAAACGGCGAAACTGGTCGATTGTTCACGTCCTACTGTCGTGAGTATCTACGTAAAGAGGTAGAGGGACAATGAAACTACCACTAGGCGCAAAATGTTTGGACGTTCACGACTCTTCACAGAACGAGGCGTTCGGAGGCTTGTAGTTCTGTAAAGTAGGACAGATGGTGATCTGTGGCCTCTCTACCGAAAGACGACAATGCTGGTACAAGCACAAGTGTTTCGGAGCATACAGTTTATCGTACATTGCTGAACATAGAGCTATGCTGCAGACCACCCCAACGTGCTCACACTTTGACACAACGTCATCGCCAGTTACGATTCCATTGGGCATGGGACCATCGGGATTCGACCGTTGACCAATGGAAAGGTGTCGGCTATTCGAGTGAATCACATTTTTGCTGTACTAGCTCGCTGTTCGTCTCCGAGGTGAATAGCGCCTCGAAACGTGCAGCACGACACTGCTGCAGGTTGGTGGGAGCAGTATTATGTACGGCAGATTTTCCCCTGCTCTTTTATGGGACTTGTGGTAGCAATCGAAGACACGCTGACACCTGCAAACCACCTGCATCAATTCATGCTTGGTGTCTTTCCCGACGGCAATATCATCTTTCAGCAATATAATTGCCCGTGTCTCGGAGCCAGAACCGTGCTACAGTTGTTTGAGGAGCACTATAGTGAACTCACGTTGATATTTCGGGGACCGAATTCACCTAATGTAAATCCCATGTAACCCATCTGAACAGCCATCGGGCGCCATCACTGCATACGCAGATTAGCGACCCGTTATTTACGCTAATTACGTGACCTGTGCGTAGACATCTAATGCCACATACGTCTACAAACCTACTAACCAACTCTCGGATCCCTGATACGCAGTGCCGGCCAGTGTGGCCGAGCGGTTCTAGGCGCTTCAGTCTGAAACCGCGTACCGCTGCGGTCGCAGGTTCGAATCCTACGTCGGACATGGATGTGTGTGATGTCCTTGGGTTAGGTTTAAGTAGTTCTAAGTTCTAGGGGACTGATGATCTCAGATGTTAAATGCCATACTGCTCAGGGCCATTTGAACCTGACACGCAGAATCTGTGATGTGTTCCGTTTCAGAGTCTGACAAACAAGCTATTAAACAAGTGGTCATAAAGTTTTGCTAATCAGTGTAAATAAACTCGCTTAAAGATGGGATTTTATTCAAGAAATCCCAGAGATGTGACCATTAGTGTCTGCTAGTGTTCGGGCAAGGTATTTGTGATGTAACACTTTCCATTTCCATCTGTGTACGACATGGTCCAGCCGAGGCGTAAGAAAATAGTGACTACGGGTGCGATACCAGTCAGCTCTGCAATACTGGTCTCTATGAAATTGGGGACGCCTACTAGCGACGAGTGTGCTTTTAATGCTTTCACAGAACAAGCGTAAAACGAGCCATTTCCAACACGTCTGAATTTTTTCTAGTAGAACGGAGCGATCTCATTGGTTACTTGGGATTGGAAGGCGAATTGATAGTAAAGATAGTGTGAATCTGTAAGTAAAATATTTTTGAAAATGAGTGAATCATGTTGATGGTCTTACTTTATGTGTCACGAGCTTAGCTCCCGCTGCTTCGCTCCCATAGACTGTTTGTCCTGAAGAGACATTTTTTTCTTTTTATTCAACCGGATTTTTATATTGTTCACAAATTGCAACACCTTCTAAGATTTTGACGCTAATTAAGACCATATAAGCATGGAGTTTTCCGAATTTAATTCTGATCAAAAAGCGAACCTCGTAGTTGGAGTCCTACGTTTTTGTTAATTATGCCTTTTGGGTTCTTCCGGAGATATTTCCATAGCTACTTTCATAGCCTAAGAAGTATTTCTTTATATCTAACCGAGAAGTGAAGTAACAATTTTCATAAATTTAGCTTCAAATTCTTTTTAATGTAACGAAATATTTTCTTAAAAATTTTCATCCCCTATTGCACACGCCTAAGGATTAAATTTAAAGAAACATTGAAACACGTATTTTTTTATTTCTAACGGAGAAGATGAATATCAATGGCCATAGAAGCAGCTGTAAAAGTCCTTTAGTATGACTTAGGTAATTATTTTCAAAAAAGTTTTCACCCACTATTTTATCCCCTTAGAAACTGAATTTCCAAAATTGCTGAATCACGTATTTCTAGTTCTAGCTTCAAAATTCCCTTAATAGCAACATACTTTCAAAAAGCTTTTAATCCCCTATTTCACCCCCTTAGAAGTGAAATTTTTGACAGTTCTTCTTAAACGATACTTACAATGTAAGGTCCACTCCCTCTCCAAACTTCAGATCTCCATCCTAGGCGAAGATGAGTCAGTGAATGAGTCTGACTCTATTTCACCATCTTAGGTGTTGAATTTCCAAAAACAGTCAAATAAGTATTTTATTATCTCTAACCGAGAGGCCAAACACCAATCCTCAAGGATTTAGTTTTAAAAATACTTTCGCAATGAAATATTTTCATGAAACATTTCTCCCCCTACTTCACTCCCTAACGGGTTGAATTTCCAAAATCATTGACACGTGTAAGTTTTATTTCTAACTGAGAAGCCAAATTTAAATTTTCATTTATTTAGCTTCAGAATATGATTGCACAATTAAATAGTTCTATGAACATTTTCACCCCCCGTTTCACGTCCATAGAGGTTGTATTTCCGAAAAGTGTGAAACACAATTTTTTTTATTTCTAACTGAGAAACGAACTATAAATTTTCGTAGCTATAACTAAAAAATACTTTCAGAATAAAGTATTTTCATAAAAAAAATCTCATCCTCTATTTCACACCGTTTTCAGTTCAACTTCCAAAAACACTAACACACATATTTTTTATTTGTGGCCGAGAAGTCAAATACCAATGCTCATAGATGTAACTATAAAATATTTTGGAAGCTCGTATTAGTGATGTATTTTCAAAAACAGTATTCACCCACTATTTCCCATCCACAGGGCAAAATTTTCAAAAATTGTGAAAAAATAATATCTTTATTTCTGCCGAGAAGCCAAATACCAGTTTTCGTATCTCCAGCTTCAAAATTGCCTTAAAAGCGACATTTTTCAAAAACATTCTTCATCCCCTATTTTACCCTCTTACGGTTGGAATTTCGAAAAATCCTTTCTTAAACGACGCCTACAGCATAAGATCCTCACTTTCTCCAAATTTCACGTTTCAATGGTTAGCGATTTGGGCCGGGCGATGATGAGTCATTCAGTCTGACAGTCAGTCAGAACACTGCCTTTTATGTGTAGAGATTATCAGACAGCAGCAATTTCATATCAAATAATATGATTTTATTTTGTAATCCATTTAATCTGTTAGCTTTCCAATACATTTACTGTCCTACACAAAGTATTTCTTCCTTTTCCACTTTTGTACTACCCCTTCTAATTGTCCTTATTCTTCAAGTTGTCGTCCGATAGTCACGGGATTTGCTATTTTCGCCATGATTTGGCAGATTTTTTATTTTAAACTTTGTAGTATCATACGCATCCCGTCGCCACTCTCATCAGTTTACCTGGACGACGAAAGTCGTGTGCACCACCAGTCTGTGGATTATGTACACGTTATCCTGTGTATCATCGCAGCGCGTCGTGCTTTCGGCGACTGAAAGAAGCCCAGAATTTTGTGTAAACAAGAGTGAGATATCGCCTAAAAACTACACTCGTTCTGTTAGGTGTACAAAACCATGAGTGGTTAAACATGAGCGATGATTCAATGCGGCTTTAGCTCAACACCTTGTTTCGTACACTGCTCATTAAGCTACACGAGCAGGACATTTCACTTTAATACGACTATTTAGTTGTTTTCACGCTATAAAGTTTCGCTACTATCTTCGATACTCTGGCTGACAAGAAAAGTGTAGTATCCTGAAGGGGCGGGAGGAAACGAAGTGAAGCATGGAAGAAAGTAACTAACTCACAGGTTGAGAGAGTATATAATGATTCTTGAGTGATTAAAAAATCGAGTCAACCTTGAAATGAACTTGGCAGTAGAAGCCCACTTGTCACTATGTCGTTACGCCCACTCTAGCTTGGATGTATGCTGTGATTCGATTAAGAAGGGTGTCATAAAGTAGTTATTTCGTTCCCCGAGGCATACGGGTCGACAAATGTTTTAACTAGTCTTTGATGTCCAGCACACTTGCACTGGGATATTTAACTGGTTCCACAGGTGAATTAGCAGGGACAGTTCTGGGCATCTCGATGGCCACGGGATTACCCAAGACTTCATACAGAGACGTCACATGTTTGGGGGAGTACTGTGCTGTTGAAAATGGGCACCGCGATACAGTCGCATGGAAGGTAACATTTGAGGGCACGTGATATCCGTCATGTATTGCTGTGTTATTAGGATGGACACCCCTGTGCCTCTCCAAAACATTGTAAGAATGGGATCTCTGCCCACGTCGCATGCCATACACCCCAACGATTGTCATCTGGCGTAGTGTAGACAATCGATTCGTGGCTGAACACAATGCGACGCCATTCACCGGCAGTCCATGCCTCCCCATCACGGCACCCCTCCAGATGCAACCCTTCCTGTTGTAGTGCTAATGGCAGCCTACTCTGGGGCATTAATTACCTAGCATGGCTACTGCTACACTCTGACCTATGGTGCGGGATTACACGGAATGTTGGAGGGAGTCCAGTACTTATTCTCGCATGAAAGGCATAGATGTATAGGGTTTACGATGGACTTGGTACACATTGGTGGTGATGGTGGTGGTTAGTGTTTAACGTCCCGTCGACAACGAGGTCTTTAGAGACGGAGCGCAAGCTCGGGTTAGGGAAGAATTGGGAAGGAAATCGGCCGTGCCCTTTCAAAGGAACCATCCCAGCATTTGCCTGAAACGGTTTAGGGAAATCACGCAAAACACAAATCAGGATGGCTGGAGACGGGATTGAGCCGTCGTCCGCCCGAATGCGAGTCCAGTGTGCTAGCCACTGCGCCATCTCGGTCGGTCTTGGTACACAGTACTGCGATCCTGCCTTGTTGTGGTTAGGCGTGGTCGACTGGACACTTGACGACGAGTATGCTTGAGGTCGCCAACGGCCTCATCGCAATACTAACACCGGTTCCCCTCGGATCAAGAATGGCTCTGAGCACTATGGGACTTAACATCTGAGGTTTTCAGTCCCCTAGAACTGAGAACTACTTAAACCTAACTAACCTAAGGACATCACACACATCCAATCCCGATGCAGGATTCGAACCTGCGACCGTAGCAGTCGCGCGGTTCCGGACTGAAGCGCCTAGAACCGCTTGGCCACCGCGGCCGGTCCCATCAGATTACTCAAGTTAATGCTGTCGGGCTTGGGTAATAGTTGCACGGGTGACCACCCGGTCTGCAGAGCGCTGTTGGCAAGCGGGGTACCCACAGTTCTTGTAAGGCCAATTGAGGAGCTACTTGACTGGGAAGTAGGGGGTCCGCTCACGAAAACGCAGCGGCCGGGAGGGCGGTGCGCTGACCGCATGCTCCCACATGTCTGTATCTCGTGACGCGGTCGGTCGATACCGTTGGGCCTTCAAGGTCTGTTCGGACGAAGTTCAGTTTAGTTTATGCCTGTCCGCCTGTTCCCACGAAACACTGAACAAAAACAGCACTTATGCACATTGTTGACCGTCCTTCCTGTCACAGAAAATTGCAGCTCTAATCCTGTACGTGCCCGCCGATTTTATAATCTTGTAGATGATGGTGATGATGATGAAGATGTCGGTTTGTGGGGCTCTCAACATCGAGGTCATCACCGACTGTATGAGTTCCCAATATTTCCAGTTCCAATCTCAACACTTCCCGAATGATGATGAGATGATGAGGACAACACAAACACACAGTCCTCGGGCGGAGAAAATCCCCTACCCGGCCGGAAATCGAACACGGGTACTTGTACGACGTTACTTACACTGGCATTCGATTATGTCTTCCGGGCGGTCAACGTTTAATAGGCAGTGTACTACCCACTTCTTTTTTTCCTATCACCCATCATAAAAACATTAGAAGACTACACACTTTTTTGTATATGAAGAAACATTTTAGTTTCTCATACCTTTTTAAGTCATTTAACCTAATTTGGTATAGCAAAAAACAAAACAAAAAGTTACAGAAAGTCCTCAATGTTCATAAAGGACAAGAGAAAGCGGAGTACGAGCTGTGGTGCCTTAACATAAATCAGTTCACCATCTGAAATATATCTTACACTCTCTTTGAATAGTTCTGCTGCACCGTGTTGCGTTGCAGACAGAAACATGGTTAGCATTGATAGCACGAAGGATTTAGATATAGTCGTCAGCGTTAAACCTTGGACATTTTAGGACGAAAACTGATCATTGTGCATGTGAAGGGACTTCAGAAAGTAAGTTACACATGCCGTCCCACTCTAACACCACTGCTTAGCAAGATTGGCACATTATCAGAAGAGAGTACACATGTTCCGGGATTCCTGCAGACGCACTTCTTCTGCCGTAGGGATGCCAAGTGCATCACAGTGTGCGACAAAAGTGATCCGGCACCTGGAAACGAACTCCAAAGTTGAAGTACGCGGGACAGTAAGATTCTAGTAGGTAAAACTTCTTACTTTCAAATGTATTCACCGTGAAATTCTGATACTGTGTGGATAAATTGAGATCTCACGTGCAGCCATAGTGAAATGGTGCCAACAGTTTCAGCAAGGCTCAACTGACGTGGGTGATGTTGATCAGGAAGTCCAGATCTTGCACCATGCGATTTCCATCTTTTGGACAAGCTGAAAGATAATGAAGTCCTTTCGTATTAATATGAATGCTATTACCTCAACAAAAATCGATATTGAAGAAATCTCGGCTCTTTAGTATTATCTAAAGTGTTCCAAAAGAATTTTGTCAAGCGTTTACAGTTCAGCATGTATGTAAGTGATTTAAAATGGAAATTCCGACCCCTTAAAGATAGAGAACTAGGTAAGGATTGAAACTTCTCTCATCTCTCACAGCAGTAGACATGTCTCCCCGCTAAAAATGAGCGATGACTTGTTGACTATGTCGTGACTAATCTTCCCGTAGACTTTATGTGCTACGTGTTAAAAATAGATCATAGCGATAAAAGCATGACCACTTAATGTTGCTTTCTCCAAGGAAATCATTTTAAATACCATGAGAACGAGGAGAAACATTTCTACAAAACTGGCCAAATACTCTGAATTGTGTGGAGCTGTAATTAAGAAAGCTCGGGGTCGATGGTATTGAAAAGATTAGTAACTCTGTTCTGAACTCGAAAGCTAAATTAATACTATGGTGCAACATTTAAGGTGTAATTCTGCCGGAAATGGTACGTTTTTGTTTTTCTTAGTCTTGATGATTTATCCAACTAGCTATGGTACTGAAAAAAATTAGTAACTCTGTTCTGAACTCGAAGGCTAAATTAATAGTATGGTGCAACATATAAGGTGTAATTCTGTTGATAATGGTACGTTTTTGATTTTCTTAGACTTGATGATTTATCCAACTAGCTATAGAAGATCCACAATTTACTTGAATCACATACCAAAACGAAGTGTAACTTGGCAACGAACACATCCGCAGGCTATTATCCACGAGAAGAAAAGCAACTCGAAATGAAAATTTATATATCGATGGCTAAAGTCGCATCTATGCTTAATTTTTATTGCTAAACTAAGACGCCATAAGATACTGCTGTATTCAATAAGTTTCTACACTCTAGTTTCATATTCTTAACAACAATGTAGTAATTACAGCCTTTGAAGGAAGACTTCCTGCGTGAGAAAACTCTTAATACAGTAACGGTACTTTAATTTTGAATGATATGCGTGTAACTTGATGTGATAATTCTGACCCTTAACTCAACTCTGAGGGCCATATTGATGAAATTCCTGTTTTGTGGCAGCTAAACATCCACACAATTCACTAAATTGATGGATGGATGGATGGATATGCTGTGATGGGCGACGATTCACTAAACTGGTACGTTAAGCAGAAAGTGTCTGATATTGGTTTAGCACGGAAAACGGTGCTAAATTTGCGTCTACAGGAGCAGAATTGAACACTGCAGGTGGCAGGCATCCTAGAGTATCGAAACCAGGTAGCTCCAGTTTCTAGGATCCTGGTATACTGTTAAAAAATTGACATGTTTGTAAAATATGTATATGTGTTTCTTAGAATCTGTCTTCCTATATGTGTCCGTCAATATTCATATTAGTTTCAGCAGTCCTTAAAACGAATCTTCATTTTGCTGATAACTTGTGATTTTTAATTTTTACGCCTACAGCAGATAAACGTCAACGAACGGAAGATTTTAGAAGAGCCAGTGAAAGGAAGCCTGAAAATCATTTACATTAATACAAAAATATACAATAATCGAAGGCAAAATTGAACAAATAACGAAGTCATAGACCAGTTGATGAGTTTTGGTATTTAGAGCTGCTGAAAATAAATGGCAATATGAACAGCAAACGGAACAAAAATAAGGGTAAGAATGGCTTTGATTGTTTTCGGTAAACGAGATAATGTTTTCAAAGTCAGACTTCCATTGTGTCTAGAAAGGAAATTTACAATGATCCCATGTTACAAGTTTTCCCACGTGGCAGTGAGACTTTAACTTTCAATGCGAAAATCATTCAGAGCTATCACTCGAGAGATGCATGTTAGGAATTTGCAGGTGACAATAGACAGCGAAGAAATCGAATCGACTAGAGAATGAACTGAACTGGAATACGTAACTATGACAAAACTGACATCTCGATCGCAGTAGAAGTGAAGTGATTCAGACATCACCCACTGCCTTTATAATGTCTTCATGTATCTTTTCAACTTAAGTTCATGTACCACTCTTTCCTTTGTTTGCTAGTGGTTCATCTACTAACTTTTTATGTCTGCTATATGTTGACCTACGTCTTTGCACAAGATGACTGGGAACGCTTTGAAGTGTCGTATCTCCGTCTCCACTACATCTCTGTTCCTTTCTTTTCGCTTTGTTTAACCTTTTCCCATGGCTTGAATCCGCCTAGAATTGTTTCTTAAGAAGATTCACTGACGTGACATGTTACACTGACTGACATGTTACATGTTGTGGACGTCATCATATCTGTTTCAGTCAAATCGCGATCATTCTAGGTTCTACACCTCCATCTTACATCTACATCCACTAGTACATCCATACTCTTCACACCACCGTGAAGTGGATAGTTAATGGTACAAGCAGTTATACAACAGATTAGGTTTCTTTTTTCATTCCATATGTGTATGGAGAGGGCAAATGAAGTTCTTTAATTGCTCTGAATTTGCTATTATTAGAGTAATGTTATCTTCACGGAACCTACAGGAGAAATGTGTAGAGGGCTGTAGTATGTTTCTAGATCATCCACTCAGTACTGCTTTTTTCGGTTACGCAGCTTGCAAAAACTCAGGAAAACTTAAAGGACACAGTAGATACCATTTCAACACAAATGGACACTCTGAAACTTGTTTCAGAAAAACACACTGAGGAAATAAATTCACTATCAGAGAAAGTAGCCGAACTGTCGGATCAGTTCACTAACTTATGTACAAAGGTAGATGATGATCTGAATGACACAAGACCTGTAGCCTTCACTGACACAGAAGGGTATGAACAAATTAGAAAATTCAAACAAAATCAAAATCAAAGCAATACACAGTACAAAAGAGAAATCCGGGAAGTACAAAATCAGTTGGCACAAGTAATTAAAGTATTACATATTTCAGAGGACACTCGCACTCCAATACGGGAAGAGGGACATAGAAATACGGAACAGTCACAAAATAATAAGACAGGGCATTTCGAAAATTATGAAAGAAGTTAGCAAGGCGCACTGAATTTTGAGATGGAACCGCCGAAACGGCGTAACAATGACCGACATGCGACTCGCTGACATGATGATTTTGACTTTAAGCTATTTATTACTACACGTAAATTCAAAACATTTAAGAATTTCGGCAACGACATTCATCCACAAGCGTGGCTTCATCAATTTTCTAATTGTTTTCCTCCCAACTGGTCATTAGAGCACAGATTAGAATTTATGTGTGGCTACTTAGAGAATGAACCAGCTGTAAGAATGCGGTCGGTCATTCACGATTGTCACAGTGAAGGAGAATTTTATCGTGCCTTCCTCTCAGCATATTGGTCTCAAGCCAGACAAGACCGAGTGAAACATAGCATCATAATGATGAAACATTTCGAACAATCTGAATTTTCCAGTCTTGTGAAATATTTTGAAGACATGTTGCACAAGAATCAGTGCCTGTCAAACCCTTACAGCCACTCAGAACACATCCGCATTTGCTTAATCAAATTACCTGAACATTTACGACATACTGTTTTGGCAGGACGTTGCAAAGACGACATTGAAGCTTTTCAGGGACTGTTACAGGAATTGGAAATTGACACTGACAATCGCGGAACGCGAAAACAGGAGTACAACAATTACAGGTCACATCCGTCACAATTCCGCGAGGACAGAAATAGTAAATGGGCACGACAAGGCTATTCTTACAACGTAAATCGTGACCAAAACAGACACCACCCGTATGTCAACCGTTGGCAGAATAATAATTACAGAGAAAGATCGTATTTCAGTTGTAATGAATATGACAGAGACAAACAGAGAAACAGACAATATGGGAACCAAAATAATTATTATCATGGGAGACAGAATAACTCCAGATGCAACGGTCCACCGTGCAGGGATCATTCAGGGAGAAATTCTCCACCACTTAACCGACAAGAAAGAAACTACAGGAACTACCGACATGACGACAGACGACATAATCGTAACGACAGACCTGAATTTCGTCAGAACTGGCGAGATTCAAACAGGGCAGGGCCCTCTCGACAAGGTGAATTTGTAGAAGTTAGGTCTCCTAATCCCAATAACGACGCGCGCCAACAAAGAGACAGACAATGACTCGCACCGCAGGCAGCCACGTGCGCCGGCTGGCTCAGCGAAAAATAACATAGACACAAACCTTGAGAAAAATTTTAGCAACTTATTTAAACAGAAATTATGAATGCATTGTTATAGTGAGCAGACGACAGAGTGTTGATATTTGTACATTCTTGCTTGTTAGTTGCACGATCACGTAACGACTATAAGGCTCACATACTTGAAACATATACTGGCACTGCTAATGAGATTTTAATGCAACATTTTGGTTTACTTGAAAAGACATTCTTTATTTGAAGTACTTTCTGTGGGATTAAAGATGACTTAGCATTTGGTTTCTTTGACAGCTACACGATTGTATCACACTACTAATGTGTGACACAATTTACATTGTTGCTTTTGTGCTGTATCTGCTTTATATCTGCACAGTTTTTCTGAATTCTTCTGGAAAGTAAAACATGTTTTAGTAGTAACTTTGTGGTATAGCTACAATAAGATAGCTTTTTTTGTAGCGCAACTATACGTTATAGTGTAGTACTTTCTTGATCACGGTACTGTACGTAATAACTACGATATCTATACGCATAGCATTTCGCTTTTGTTTATTATGAGGTAAGTACATTGACTTCCACAGAACTTTGCTTACGGACGACGATAATTACGACACTTGGCACATTTTTTACCCTTAAGTAATGACAGAGATTATGTTACAACAAGACGTACAATTTAGCGCTACAGGACACGCATTTGAGTGATTAATCCTGTACTTAACACATTTATTTTTAAAGATTTTTGAATTACAAAGAAAGTTTTCCGTGATATACTTCATTCCATTCCTGTAATCTGTAACACCTGAGGGTATAATTACATTAATCCTCAGGGGGTACACGCCTACTTTGTGTACCATGTGTTTGGCAAGCACAAGGAGCCCTAGCTAATATGGTATTTGCTTATACAACTTTACACATGGGTACCATATTTCTCTAACACAGAGTTACACAGCTATCTGATCATTTAACTGAGAGAGACAAAGATATTTTATACTACATTAGTGACACATGTTTTCCCAATTACACAGATGGATAACTTTATACTTATGAAATTGTATTTCGTTTGTACTTTGTGAACTCCTCATATTTTTTCGGAACCATTGTGATACTATGAGAGCTTTGAATGATGTGTTTGATATGGGATCATGGTTTTAAAGTATGTTTGAGGTAGATGACACTACTGAAATGAGCAGAGAATTTTCTTTAGGTTTTGAAATTATTGCAGAATGCTACGACGATTTTGAGATTTGACTGAGGTGTTATGATGTTATTATTATGACGACGATGTGTATTATGCTGTTGAGGTATGTCTATAATCAATAAGCTGATGCTATATGAGGAATTTGATTTTCTATGTATTTATTATGATGAAATATTGAAGAAGTGTGGACGAATATGTGTATGTGTAATAAGGTAAAGAGTAATGAGTAGTGGTTAGGGACTCTGATTTGTGAGAAAGGATGTTGGAAACCAAGAATCGTACTTTAAGAGCTATGAAATGTGTGTAAATGCGTGAAAGTATCACAAGGCCGACAAAGATTTTTTGGACACTGTTATATTTATAGGATTTTGTTTCTACAGATTTGTAACGCAAATATTTCGACATGTGAAATTTTATTTGTATCAAACTGTCACTGTAGCAGAAACTGATGTCGTAAATATTTCGTTAAGGAAGGTAGGTCACTGTAAGCACTCAGCTGCACGACAGTCACCTAGGAAAAAGCCATTAGTGTGTGCCTTTCAGACGCACAGGTGAAAAAAAAGAGGCCATTATCCTCGCTATTGACATTCCTTTGTAGAAAGCATCGCAAATATGACACGCTCATTACTTGGAAACATATTGTACTTTGAGCTATTTACTGAAATGCTTATGAACTGATGGGAAATATTCTTACATCTGCACACCTGGTTATGACAAGTGTCTTTCTGCGAGAGTTGAGAGAATTTCTACTAACTTATGAAATACCACATGACTACTGAATGGTATTTTTATGCTTCGCTTTAGATAGTTGCTTATTTCATTTGATATCTGGTTTCCAGCTGTGTTACAGCATTGGTTTTATAAAACAAAATTAAATGCATTTGCTAATGTGAAAACTTTCTGTCAATAGATCTGTTAAATAATAATTTTATGATCCACATTCTTCAAAAAAGGAGCACTTGGAAAGGAAAGAACAATAAGAAGGGACTAGTAACAGTAACTGCATACATAATTTTCTTTTCAAGTATATGGTAATTTTTTTTTACAATAAGTTGTTGTGGTGCACCACTTTAGTTACATAGACATTAAGATGTGAATAGACATTTTCCTTATCTGCATTGTTGACTTTAGTGTACTATTTTTTCTGCTTGAGCTTTGTCATGTTTAGATATTAGTTATTGCATTTGCTGCAGCTGTTTGTCAGGCATAGTGCTACTGAATTTTACTTTGTATTACTCTGTTAAGCCAGTTTTACTACTGATTTATTTTTCTTATTTGCTGCACATTGCCTTATATTAGTTGTAATGTTGCATTTGCTTTGATAATTTAGATATATTGCTGCTTGCTTTGCCAATTTCCATTTTTTTGTCATTGCTGTTTGTATTAATTGTTTTGTGCTGCCGCATTGCCTCTTCCCTTAGTTTATGCATCTGAGCTCAGTAGATTTAAGTTAGCTTAAGAGGGGGTAGACTATATAAGAGAATGAGTTGCAATGAATTGGAAGCAATGCATTGAGAAGTTATACGAAAAAAGTACAGAGAGCAGGTACAGATAGGACTTTTTGAACATAATGAAGAACGAAGGGAGATCTCCAAGAAGTAAACAAAGTTTTGTTTACAAAATACTGCAGTAAAACAGACCCTGTCCTTTCCTTCTGTTATCCCCCTATGTGTTTGTGTACCCTTGTGTATTTGTGTTTTCCTGTGTTTTTGTGTTTACCTAATAAGAGTTATGTTGTAGAATTTTTCTAATAATATGTTATTTACTTTGTAGAGATGTTTAGACATTATTTATTCTGTTCTGTTTCAATGCTTATGTGTGAAATTAATGTTTCGAAAACTATTCTCATTATTTTATATATTTACTTATGTCATAATTCCTGTAACACTGATGTATATGTTTATTTCTATTCTTTTGTAAAGTCTGTGTTACTACAAATGTTATCTGTACTGTTATGTTCTTTAATGATGTATTTTGTACCTGTGTAATTGTATTCTTATGTTGTAAATTTATAATTGTATAGACACCTGTTCTTCAAATTAAGTATCATTTCACTGCACACGTTTCTGTTGGTCATAATATATGCACAGTATGTGAGAAGTTGGGACTCTTAGTGCTTGCACATGTGTAGATCATTCAGCAAGGGACTGGTTAGCAGCATTGCTGGTTCTAAGGACAATTCCAAAAAGTTTGTGAGTGCACAAGTGGTGGTTTATGGACTTGCTATATTGTCCGCCAGACTCTTCAATGGTGATTAAGCACCTGCACAATCGCAAGAGATGTCTGCTGGCCGCCTCTACAAGGACTACAGAGGGTCTGCATCTTTGATGGCCCACCAATACCATTATTTCTTGAAGGACTGCAGTGGGTCTGCACCTCTGGTGGCCCACCAATACCGTAATCTCTACCAGGACTACAGTGGGTCTGCTCTATGATGACCTACCTACCAATATTCTTCAAAACTTCGACTGACTCTGCTGTGGGTTTGCTCTGTTGTGGCCCATTACCTGTCTGCATGTCAAGAGTCGACACTGTCTTTCCGTTGGAAGGACAACACTACTTCTTCAAGACTGCATGGAAATCCACTACTTCTGTGTGCAAATTCTTTTACTAATGAGACTTTGTGAAAAAAAACTGTAATTACTATTATGATGAATGATCAGGACTGTCTTTATGGACTGTGAGAAAATTTTAGCTTTTGACCAACATTGTATCAGTAAGTGTGTGCATTTGATTTCTTTGTTATTGTAATTATGATTATGAAAAATTTTTTCAAACATGTATTGGCCACTGCCCAAGACAATTTGTAAATTTTTTTGTGGGGAGAATGGGGGCTATGTAAGTAGGCTGTTTAGGTTCTTATATTGGTAGCACCACTGCCACCTATCACTCTATGAATATCATTGGCTGTGCTGTGTGCAGTCTGTGGCTGGGTGGCATTGTTGGAATTTGCTATTGTAGTCTTGGACAGTTGGCTGTTAACAGCGCGTAGCGTTGAGCAGTTGGAGGTGAGCCGCCAGCAGTGGTGGATTTGGGGAAGTGAGATGGCGGATTTTTGAGAGCGAATGATCTGGACGTGTGTCTATCAGGAACAGTACATTTGTAAGAATGGATGTCATGAACTGCTATATATATTATGACTTTTGAACACTATTAAGGTAAATACATTGTTTGTTCTCTATCAAAATCTTTCATTTGCTAACTACGCCTATCAGTAGTTAATGCCTTCAGTAGTTTGAATCTTTTATTTAGCTGGCAGTAGTGGCGCTCGCTGTATTGCAGTAGTTCGAGTAACGAAGATTTTTGTGAGGCAAGTGATTTGTGAAAGGTATAGGTTAATGTTAGTCAGGGCAATTCTTTGGTAGGAATTTTTCAAAGTCAGATTGCGTTGCGCTAAATATATTGTGTGTCAATTTAGTGATGATCAGAATAGGTAAAGAGCGAAATGTCTGGGTACGTTCAGTTCTGCTCAGCTGTTTGAAAATCAAATAGCGTAAGGGATTTACCAGCACTGTAATTCATTAAGTTTTCTAAGGGGACGTTTCAAGAGCAGCCTAAATCTATAAGGGGCGTGGGTAAGTGAACATGGTGTTGGACTGCCAATCGGGCGAGCCGTGTTCATAATTCCCACGTGCCGTTTTTTTCCCCCACAACATTACTAACGATCCATCCGGTCACTTAAATGTTCGTTCTCCTTCCGTGTTCTTGGCAGTAATCGCGCTATACATTGGTTATAGAACATGTCATGTGGTAAGTATACATCACAGTCATGAGTAAATGTGACGAACAGTGGGAGCAGAGGAGATACCACATAGACGTTTCACAGAAATAAAAACAACAAATAAAGGAGTGTGAACTATGTTACAACAAAGGAATACAGGGCTTCCAAACCGGAACGCAACTTCAAAAACTTTAAAAACAAATGTTTTCACAGAGCAAATAGAAACTGTGTGGGTGTAAAATGGTTGCGTTCATTTGCTGTAGCTTATGTGACATGCTCTTATGTTTTCATAATTTCCTTGGGAGTGATCACATACACATTCTTACGAGCACCTGTATCGGGCAAGGAGGCAGATCTCACTCACTTACCAGTCGTGGAAATTAGGTGCTCGATAAGAGTTCCTTTCATATGACACACTTACTGTCACTAATACTGTGTACGACTAAACAGACGTGTTTTTCGGTGGAGAATTCGGTTCACTTGCTGGCTTTTCATCAAACGTTTGCGGTTCTCATTCAAAAGTCACTTCCTTTCGGCTACTAATAGAGTGGTAGTGCAGAATCAACTGTCATTATAGGTCCCTACCTTAACACCTCGCTGTTGCAAACTGAAAATACACCACGACACAGACACAAATTTCAATAAAGCGAACAGCGAAAAAAAAAAAAATCAATTGCGCTAGGGAGGTCCGCCCACCTTATAGCCCAACAGCTTAACCACTTAACCACGACGCCATTGCTTCTGCAGCTTCTTCTACATTGCACTTCTTTTCCTTGGATTGTTCACTGTTTCTATTTTGCTTATTTTCACAGTTCAGTATATCTTCTTCCTGTTTTCATGCTTGATCTGTGTTCAGCTTTTGACGGACTATTCACTGGTACACCTTCCCACTAAAGCTGAGGGGGCTGCTGTGGGGAATTTCCCTTGTAAGCATACTCTATTGTCGACTGGCTGGATTTCCTCAGTATGCTATAAATGAACAGAAGTTTATACCTCCTTCACCCACAAGGGCATTTATCTAATCATTCCATTTGATCTCCTTACGGATTGCTACGCCGTTGTATTTCAATGAGTTGACTGATAACAGTTGTGACTTTTTCCAAATTTTCTTTAGTCATCATTAACAATGTGAATTTTCGTTGCGACGGAGAAAGCTGTGAGGTTATTTAAAAATACTCCTTTACTGACAAATTTGTTAAGGGCAGATGCATAAAGAAATTAATTTATCATTGTTAGCTTATTCGTAATTCAGAAGAATGTTGTAACAATTATCTACACTTCCTGCTATATTTTTTACTCTCAGTATTATATATTTACAACCATAATGGAAAGTCTCAAAGATGTCAGAATATCTATTCTCTATTGTGTCATCAACGACCTTCATATTTAATTTAAAATGTCACATTAATATGATTTGATTCAATAATGCGTTTCGTGTCATGGTGCCAAAATTAAGTATAAGATTTTTCTGTTTCGTACTGGATCTATTTCTGCAGGTAAAATATTTCAGTATTTTGCCTTAATTCAGTGTGTACTACGGCCTATATTCCGTTAAGAGAAGTATTGAATATAACTTTATCGCGTAATTTTTAAAACGAGTTTAAATTGAATACTGCTTCACACAACGATAACTGTGCCGTTATTCCTGTTGTATGAAATGTTTGTTAAAAGCCACGGCTAACATTTGTCAGGGTGCTATCGCCAGAAATATCATACGTATCCCAACGCGAAGACATCCGTCTTACTCACGATGGATTAAAAATCTTTCTTTAATATTACGCGATAGTCCAATAAACACAATTCTTAATTATTTTTTTCTATGGGGCTTGATGCTCCAGGATAGCTGCCTATGTGCAACGGCAGTGTACACGTTTACAGATATTACTATTAAAAAAAACTGTACCTCTGGCCTAATTTGAATTGGAACATATTACAAGACGCCGTTTTCAGTTTATTGAGATTATTCATTTTAATACTTTTAGCATTAAGTGACCGTTAAAAGAACTTATACGATATTTGTCATCAATGGCGTCGCTACAATAATAAGCCTACACAAAATGAGTAGGGCAACATTTAATTATTACGTAACTGAATCGCTATTGACAAAAACACATATTACCGTAAGTCATTTCATATATATTGAACAAAATGCTATTATTACTACAGATAATTGTATCAGTTACAGACCGTGGACAGTAAGCGTCCGTCAGCTAGAACATCAGAATCGAAAAGAAAATGAAACAAACAAAAAAAATACACTCATTTTTCTATTACAAAAGGACAAAGATCATAATACAAATTGCTATTCTGAGAGCGCAGTTCAGACTTCCAGTGCTGAGTATCGATAAATTATTTATACTCTTTTTTTTTACAGTAGGCTATACTATAGCTTTTAGGTCTATTACGCTTACTTTCATCTTTTCTTCCTGCACAGTGCATTTATTTATCTGTTTTCTGCAAATTGCATCGACGGGAAGGAGTTTCACTCTTAGAGCTCACGTTATACTCTTGGATATCTTCATTGGTATCCTTACATTCCGTATGTTACTTAAGTATGTAAACCAAATGAAACAAACTGTTCGGTAAGTCGCAGTCGATTTCTGTATATTGAGCCGTTAAGTTGTCTTGCAAATTCATTGATAATTTTGTTTATTAGACTGTACAAAAGTGTAAAACCATTTTAAAACTCTAATTCGTGAAACATATAGTTACAGCTGGTAGCAGTGTCCTTAATACAGGTTGGTAAAGCTTATGAAAGTATCAGGTACAACACGTGAGTTGTGTATTCTGTTACATCGTTGGACAGATTGTGAAAGTCTCGTATGTACATCGCCATGTGGGTGAAACAGACAGCTTCCCTGAGTTAATCCTTTTGTGTACCGTGCGGTTTTTGACCTGCATGTTCAAAGTGAATGTGGAATTAAGGTATGGAAAAAACAGAATTCCGTTTAATTCTGATGGCTGGTTGCGTCTGTAGTTGACTGACTTTCCGAGTGAAGCACCGCAATTAAATTCAGCAGTAATTTAAATGATCAGATTCTGTTAAGGTTTTGTATGCTAAACAATAACAACATTGTTTCCAAAGCGCACTAATTTAATGAAAAGGAAACATCGTGTTAAAAAATTGTTTTGTCACTTACTTATCTCGCTTAAATGTTGTCTATCTTTTTAAACTGTTATCTCTGGTAAAGAGTGAACAGGTAAGAGGGAAGCTACTGAATACAATGGCAAATTGCATCGACTAGATGAAATTTTACTCTTATCGTTCACACTATAGATAACGTTTGTTTTACACCCTTGGATTTCTCATCTAGTATCCTTACGTTTGATATGTTACTTCAGTATTCAAACCAACTAAATGCTTTAAATCATAATTATGTAAAATAACATTCATACCACAAATACTGAGCAAATCTGTTCAGCGCAATGTGTTTCAGATCACCTTTTCATAATTATAACGTTTCTGCTGACGAGGCTTGTGTAAAAGAATCCACTGATAAATGATCATTCCAGCCTTATTGTGCATCGAATGTGGTCAAACTTGAGTCAACGTCCAGACAAATCTCACAACCTGATTGAAAACGAAAGTATAGAAAGATAATTCTTGTTCTACTTTAGTGAAAATCGGAAATGTATGAAAGGATATGACAGACTGGTAAAACACAGACGAGTGCTGCAAAAGAAAGTCAAGAACGAAGTCATCTGTATGTAGAGCTCCACATTCAAATCCACATCTACAACTGAAAAAGGCACGGATGTACACTCCTGGAAATGGAAAAAAGAACACATTGACACCGGTGTGTCAGACCCACCATACTTGCTCCGGACACTGCGAGAGGGCTGTACAAGCAATGATCACACGCACGGCACAGCGGACACACCAGGAACCGCGGTGTTGGCCGTCGAATGGCGCTAGCTGCGCAGCATTTGTGCACCGCCGCCGTCAGTGTCAGCCAGTTTGCCATGGCATACGGAGCTCCATCGCAGTCTTTAACACTGGTAGCATGCCGCGACAGCGTGGACGTGAACCGTATGTGCAGTTGACGGACTTTGAGCGAGGGCGTATAGTGGGCATGCGGGAGGCCGGGTGGACGTACCGCCGAATTGCTCAACACGTGGGGCGTGAGGTCTCCACAGTACATCGATGTTGTCGCCAGTGGTCGGCGGAAGGTGCACGTGCCCGTCGACCTGGGACCGGACCGCAGCGACGCACGGATGCACGCCAAGACCGTAGGATCCTACGCAGTGCCGTAGGGGACCGCACCGCCACTTCCCAGCAAATTAGGGACACTGTTGCTCCTGGGGTATCGGCGAGGACCATTCGCAACCGTCTCCATGAAGCTGGGCTACGGTCCCGCACACCGTTAGGCCGTCTTCCGCTCACGCCCCAACATCGTGCAGCCCGCCTCCAGTGGTGTCGCGACAGGCGTGAATGGAGGGACGAATGGAGACGTATCGTCTTCAGCGATGAGAGTCGCTTCTGCCTTGGTGCCAATGATGGTCATATGCGTGTTTGGCGCCGTGCAGGTGAGCGCCACAATCAGGACTGCATACGACCGAGGCACACAGGGCCAACACCCGGCATCATGGTGTGGGGAGCGATCTCCTACACTGGCCGTACACCACTGGTGATCGTCGAGGGGACACTGAATAGTGCTGGTACATCCAAACCGTCATCGAACCCATCGTTCTACCATTCCTAGACCGGCAAGGGAACTTGCTGTTCCAACAGGACAATGCACGTCCGCATGTATCCCGTGCCACCCAACGTGCTCTAGAAGGTGTACGTCAACTACCCTGGCCAGCAAGATCTCCGGATCTGTCCCCCATTGAGCATGTTTGGGACTGGATGAAGCGTCGTCTCACGCGGTCTGCACGTCCAGCACGAACGCTGGTCCAACTGAGGCGCCAGGTGGAAATGGCATGGCAAGCCGTTCCACAGGACTACATCCAGCATCTCTACGATCGTCTCCATGGGAGAATAGCAGCCTGCATTGCTGCGAAAGGTGGATATACACTGTACTAGTGCCGACATTGTGCATGCTCTGTTGCCTGTGTCTATGTGCCTGTGGTTCTGTCAGTGTGATCATGTGATGTATCTGACCCCAGGAATGTGTCAATAAAGTTTCCCCTTCCTGGGACAATGAATTCACGGTGTTCTTATTTCAATTTCCAGGAGTGTATATTTATACGCCGAAAGTTCTACACTTCCACACGGAGGCTCGTCAAATAGCTTCTGATGGATGTTGACAATCCCCAGCTTCCCACGAAATGTACCAAAATTTATTTTCATCAAATCACAGCGTGCCTGCTACATTTCTGTACTCTAATCCTAGGTACAGATCTGAAATGACCACGCATACATGTAGCTGCAGTTTTCAAGCCTAGTGATAACTTTCACGCTTTTGATGAACAGTCATTGATACACATGTAAATCGTCACAATGCAGATACTTCAGGCTTCTGTGCACGGTACTATATGATACCACCAATCTGTTGGTTGCAGCAAAGTCAAATCGAAGAATGTAGTGGTGCTTAATCTCATCCCTCAGAGAGAATAACACCAAATATCTGCCGTAGGTGCGTGACATATAACTTGACCACACTTCACTGTACTGTTAGGTAGTTTGAACCCGTGGTTTCAAATTACTCCATCTATGTGCAGCAGAAGACCGCAGTTTTACTATCTTTCCATTACTCACTGTGTCTTAATGGAGTTCCACCACGTTGGCGGTGCCAGGTACGTTCTCATTCGCAGTGCTGGATGCTTCCCAACGCTGCAACATGTAAGGCTTTGAGAAGTACTAAGGTCACTGGTAGCTTTCAGTGTCGCCTGTTTGTGCTACTGCGTTGATACCTCACCATCTACAGTTACGTATACACCAGGGACGTAACTTATTTGTGCGGCTTTGGTTGACCATCGGAATGTTACCCAGTCCGCTGTGCACTGCAAATTCAATATTTGCCTACGATCCAAGAAAAAATTTGTCACCTTCAGCCCTAGTCCCTTGAGATGGTGCCTTGCAGTGACTGTGGATGTCCATCGATGTTTCATCCTGAAGAGCTTGAACACAATAAAATGTATCAAATGGTTGTAGGTTCGAATTGTAATGCAAATGCCCACATCTACACTCATGCTCATAAATTAAGGATAATTCAGAATGTGGTGCCACACAACGTAGCACTACACAAAACTGGCGCTAATACCATAGGCACATTGGAAACACACACGACACCTATCTTTAAGTCCACGGTATTGGTGATAAGCTGAGGAAACCGTCCCGAAACACATGTGCTACGAAACGCCACTGTTTCCTGTGCATGTACCCCAACATCAATATGGGATATGATCACCATGCACACGTACATAGGCCGCACAATGGGTTGGCACGCTCTGGATCAGGTGGTCGAGCAGTTGCACCAGTGCCAGTCGGAGTTCCTGAGGTGACGTAGGGGTTTGAAGACGTGCAGCGATACGTCGACCGACAGCATCCTAGACGTGCTCAATGGGATTTAGGTCTGGAGAACAGGCAGGCCACTCCATTCGCCTGATGTCTTCTGTTTCAAGGTTCTCCTGCACGACGGCAGCTCGGTGGGGCCGTGCGTTATCATCCATCAGGAGCAAGGCGGGACCCACTGCACCCCTGAAAAGGCGGACCTACTGGTGCAAAATGACGTCCCGATACACCTGACCTGTTACAGTAACTCCGTCAAAGACATGCAGGGGTGTACGTGCACCAATCATAATCCCACCCCACACCATCAAACCACGACCTCCACACAGGCCCCTTTCAAGGACATTAAGAGGTTGGTATCTCTTTCCTGGTTCACGCCAGATGAAAACCGGGCGAGAATCACCGTTCAGACTATACCTGGACTCATCCGTGAACATAACCTGGGACCACTGTTCCAATGACCGTGCACTGTGTTCTTGACACGAGGCTTTACGGGCTCTCCTGGGACAAGGGTTCAGTGGAATGCACCTTGCAAGTCTCCGGGCGAATAAATCATGTCTGGCCGGCCGCGGTGACCGAGCTGTTCTAGGCGCTTCAGTCCGGAACCGGGCGACTGCTACAATCGCAGGTTCGAATCCTGCCTCGGGCATCGATGTGTGTCGTGTCCTTAGGTTAGTTAGGTTTAAGTAGTTCTAAGTTCTAGGGGACTGATGACCTCAGATGTGCTCAGAACCATTTGAACCATTTTTGAAACCATGTCTGTTCAGTCGTCTGTAGACTGTGGGTCTGGAGACAGCTGTTACAGTAGCTGCGGTAAGGTCCCGAGCAGGGCTACCTGCAGTAATCCGTAGCCGTCCTCGGGAGATATTGGTCTTCTTCTGGTGTTGTACATTGTGGGCGTCCCGTACTGTAGCGCCTGGACACGTTTCCTGTCTGCCGGAATCGTTGCCATAATCTTGAGATCAAACTTTGTGGCACACTGAGTGCCCGTGCTACGACCTGCTGTGTTTGACCAGCCTCCAGTCGCCCTAGTATTCTACCCCTCACAATGTCGTCAATATGTGTTCTTTGAGCCATTTTATGCACACTGTCACCATTATCTAGTCTGAAAACGTCTGCACACTTACTACCTGCACCGTACTCTGACATACACCAACACACCTCTGCGTGTTTGAACTGCTGCCAGCGCCACCGTGCGACGACTACATGTCAAATGCACCGCATGGTCATATCCCAAGGTGATTTAAACCCGCAAACCGCCCACCAGAGCGTTGCTTCACCATGTATCAGAATTATCCTTAATTTATGAGCATGAGTGTACATCTACGTGACTACAATTCCCGCTTAAGTGCTTGACAAAGTGTTCATCGAACCACCTTGAGACTATTTCTCTAGCGTTCCACTCTCGAATATCGCGCTGGAAAAACGAACACTTAAATCTTTCAGCTCTAATTTCTTTTCTTTTCTATATTTATCTTATTATTACAACGGACATTTCTCCCAAAGTAGGTAGGAGTCAGCAGAATACTTTCGCATTCAGAGGAGAAAGTTGATGTTTGAATTTTTCGAAAAGCTATCGTCGCAGCGAGAAATTCCGTTTGTCACAACTACTTGATTATCATATCCGTAACACTCACTCCCCATTTTGGCGATGATACCAAACGAGCTGGCGTTCTTTGAATTTTGTCGATGCCTTCCGTCAAACGTGTATGGTAAGGGTCCAGTACCATGCAGCAGTGCTCCAGAAGAGTAACGTAGGCAGTCTCGTTAGTAGATTTGTTACATCTCCCAGCTATTCTGCCAAAAAATCGCAGTAGTCGGCTCGCCTTCCCCACAAAATTTTCTATATTATCGTTCCAATTTGAAATGTCCGTAATTGTAATTCCTAGATATGTAGTTGAATTGTCGAACATTAAATTTGTTTGATTTATCTTGTAACAAAAATTTAATATGTTCATTTTAATACTCACGTGGTTTATAGAAAGCTTCGCTTGTGCGAAACTCAGCTCGCACTTTTCTCACATGAGATCCTGTGAACCATAGGTGAAGGGTAACTGGCTGATTTCATATTCCTTTATTTCTGTACAGCATTTGACACGTTGCCACACTGTCGACTGTTAACAAAGGTACAAGTGTTCGGAATAGGTTCCTAGGTATGTGAGTGGCTCGAAACAGTGTGAGCTGTAATTATCGTGTGGCAGAGAAACGCGGTAGTAATGCTAATGCGTTACTGCGGGACCGATGTACGCTGGAAAAAAAATAAGTTGTAATTGAGGCCACCAGGTGCAAATCTGGTGCTGTACATTGTATGTACGACGGTATGTCTCCACACTGAGCCCGCATCTCGTGGTCGTGCGGTAGCGTTCTCGCTTCCCACGCCCGGGTTCCCGGGTTCGATTCCCGGCGGGGTCAGGGATTTTCTCTGCCTCGTGATGGCTGGGTGTTGTGTGCTGTCCTTAGGTTAGTTAGGTTTAATTAGTTCTAAGTTCTAGGCGACTGATGACATCAGCGGTTGAGTCGCATAGTGCTCAGAGCCATTTGAACCATTTCTCCACACTGACATTTGAAAAGCCATAACACTAGTTACCAGTAAGACTATCAGGAAGAGACACCTTGCGCTTTTAATGAAATTTTTATGTGGCCGGCAGCAATTACAGTGCTACATTGAGGGAGTATCACCAACTGATAGGTCTGTAGATAGACCAGATGTCAGTAAATGGTTTAAAGAGTATTGCATTGAAATTCGAAAACACGGGTGGTCTTGGTGTGCTACCTGGAATAGGAAGGCGTCCTACCCTGATGAAAGTTGTTGCCGAGTTGGCTGCTTTTGTAACAGGTCACGCAGCATATGCCCCGCGTAATGCCAGTGCTGCCGCAGTGTCACGAGAATTTTCCATCTCACGGTCAACAGTATGCAAAGCTTAGCGGTCTCTTTTAAACTGGTACACGTACAATATCCAGATGGTGAAGCAACTGAAACCTCATGTTCCTCAGCAACATTCTCGATCTGCACTTCCGTTTCTTATGGATGAAAGTTGATGGCATATGCTGGGCAGTATTCTGTGGAGTGACGAAGCACATTCAACACTACATGGTGCAATCAATTCAAAGAACTGCCGAATTTGGTGTACTGTTAAACGACGTGTTGTGCACAAAGATCCATTGCACTTGCTGAGTATGACTGTATGGAGTAGGTTCACAAGCACCTTTATTCGCGATCCGTTCATCTTTGACAAGAATACACCCAGAGGGCCTGTCAGGTATACCATGGTGTCGTCTGGACTATATCGAGACCTCCTTGCACAGGGTGTAATTCCTGTTTTCGAGGAGCATAAGCTTGTGGAAAACTATGTTTCCAAGCAAGATGTGGTAAAATCTCGTTTGCTCGCCCAGGGAAACATCTGCTTAATGCAGCCTTCCACGAACGTGTTATCTCCAGCGGTTTCCGGATGTATGGCCTACGAAATAACTTGATTTGAATCTACGTGATTTTGTCTCTGGGGATATATGTAGGAACGCATTTTCTAGGGACGCTATCCGTATCTAACTGATATGAAGGTCAGTATGCAGGAACGCGTTGCTCAGGTTCCACTGGAACTTCTGCGAGATACTGTTAATAACCTCATTTTACGGATGCAGCAACTTATCGATGTCTCCGGTGCTCACACTGAACAAGCTGTGTAAAATCAACATTACGCCTTTCTCACTTGTTTGAGCTTTTCCTCCCAAGTCCTTTTCTTAGTTAATTACACATGGGAACATTTCTATACATCTTTCCAGCACGGACAGTGCCAGAGTTGCACCTGGTGGCTAAAATCGGAAATAATTTTTTCCAGGGTAAATCGGTTCCGCATTAACGCATTAGACTGTCTCCAAGTTTCACTGTTGTGCGATAATTACAGCCCACGCTGGACCTGTGTGACTAGCAGTACTTTTAATTATAGCCACCCCGAACTTACTGGCATGTAGGGTGAACGAGTCTACAAACTAATCAGAAACTAAAATTGCCTTAATTAATCTAGGTCTGTGATAATAGGTTTTAAAGTTTACAGAAGTGTTAAAGTAACCTTCAAACGAAAGAGAACAGAGCTTCTAAAAATCTGATTTTTTATGTTTTTCAAAAATCAAAACTGAAGAAATGTTTTAAAGATCGAAAAATCTGATCCATATGATAAGATATTATCAGAAGTGATAGCATTTGATTGTTAAAGTCAGATATATATCCGCTTTCATTTTCACAATTTTCCCCGACCTTGTTTAACCTAATGGACACAAACTTTAATAACAACTTGTAATAAATTAAAATTCATTTGTGATAAAATTCGTTTGAGTTTCTTTGTTTCTTTTTTTAAAAAAAATACTGTGGTAAGAAATTGTGCCCAAACATAGAAAAAAAATCAGAATAACTTGTTATTGACGAAACGATTATTTTTTATTTATTTAAGACAAGTATATACGCAAAAGGTGTGCCTTTCTTAATACCCTGACTGAGAGAGCTAATCCCGTTAACAGTACTAACACCAACTTCCAAAATATCTTTCCCAAATATAGATGCATTTAATGTTGTAGATAATTCAATCAATAACGAGAAAATCAATGGCAGGAAGACCTATGGAAGGTCGATTGTTAGTGTCACCACTGAACCGAAATCTCAACGTAAAAGTAATGTGCAGCACGTAGCAGGTGGAGAAATCAAAATTCTCTAATCACACTCTTAAAAAACATAACAGTAAAATTTGTAGAAGTATGTGTCCGGAGCGACCTACAGTGAAACTACCACATGAAACTCATAGCATGAAAAGTAGATACGAATACAAAAGAAGTGATATCTGAAACTCATTGTCAGGAGATTCTTCGGTATTAACCGCCAGGAAATGGCAACGGTCGCCCAGAAAATAGTGCACCACACTTTTGGTTTCAAGAAATATTTATTGACCCCAATGAAACGTACACAAAACAAAGAATCATGTTACTTCTACACTCCATATTTTCCCATGTAACCTCCTTCCCAGCGAGACAGAATATACCCTGCAAATAGCATTCATTGTTCTGATCGCGAAGCCATTTCTTCACTGTGCGAATCACTTCTTCGTCATTCTTAACACGTATTCCACAAATGGCATCTTTTAACGCCCAAAACAAGTGAAAGTCGGAGAAAGATAAGTCAGAGCTGTAGGGTGGATGGGGTAACATATTTCGACCCTGTTTACTGTGTTCCGCAGTCCTCAAACTTGTGTGGGGCCGAGCGTTATCAGGCTGAGTCAATCACATGAGTGATTGATTGCATCCACACTTCCTTTACTGATTGACAGCTTCAGCGCCAACTGTTGTTCGTCGGTCCTCGCGAATGAGCACATCAGCAAGTTGCATCTTGTCAGCTGTCGCAGCCGCGTATAGCCCTCTCCCTCCCCTGAATGTTGCAAATCTTGGAACTCTGCCAAACCGCCTTCTCGTAACTGCCTCGCCCTCTTTTCCCAGTGACTATTCGTGCTACTGTCGATTGCAGATCCTCCATAAACAGCATAGAAATGTTTTTTTATGTTCCGAATAGATTTTTTTTCCACAGTGATGAATTAAATGACGACACGCTACCTGTAACGTGCGTCAGTTACAGATGCTATTTTTAAAAATTGCTACAACTAAGCTTTCTGTCGGAGGAAAAGGAAAATTTTCGCGGGCGCTCCGAAAACTTTTAATATTGCATACATAAAAACCGAGCGAGGTGTCGCAGTAGTAGCACACTGGACTCGCATTCGGGAGGACGACGGTTCAATCCCGATGACCTCGCTATTTAGTCTCTTCCCCCAAACAACCCAACCCCAACCCATACATAAAGTTTTGTATGCGTATCACTGTTGTTCGTATACAAAAAAAAGTGATGCCTTACTTTCTGGGCGACCCTCGCAAAGTATATAGAGAAGGTCAAAAGGGGGCCAGAACCTTTCGACACATCTTCGATTAATTTTTGAAGTTGCTCTTTCGAAGATGGAGAAAGCACAATGAGATCAAGCGACAGGATCTACAGGAGAAGTATTGTATGTCACGGGGTGATCTGCCGTTAAATTTTCGAGAGTGCTCGTTTTAGAAAGAGTAAGGCAACGTGTTTCTTGCCACAGTACACCTATCGCCAAATGACCATGGTGATAATCTTAAAGAACTCTGAGGTGACGCGGAGGCTAAACGACAGACGTCTATCCTAAACATCGTCAAAGAGTAGGGCAAGAAAAGAGGCAAATCATAGTGCTAGGCGATACACCTTTGTTTTTATCATAACGAACGATCGCTGTAAGATCCGTATCCTCGCTCCGAGGTCTGCAATATCGTGGGCTTACAGTGCCTGTCTTTGTGCCCTGATCAAATTCGACGAGCCCTCAAGACTACATTTCAAGCACATTCTGTGCTTAACTAGGATGGACTCCGTCAGATACAACTTTACACTTTCCAACCATCTCAAGAGAAGGAAACAAAATTATCCTCCTTTGGAACAATTCCAAATCGTGCACTATGCCTCCAAGGGAAGGAAGCTTTCAGTTTTCGAAGAATTATAAATTCCAAAGTTCGAGAGACGGTCTGCAGAACACTGTCTTAACGACCAGCTAATCATAAATAATCAAGTCTTTTACGATACCATGTTATCCATTTTCTTTCCTAAATGAAATGTTCGTGTCCCCACTACGACCCACCACCCTCCCCTCCCATTAATCCTGTTTCCTCATTAAAACCTGTTCCTCCCCCTCCTCCCCCCCCAATTCCCTCTTATTTCAACAATTATAGTACCTTTCTTTCCATTCTTCCCACGGCAAATTTTTGCTCTGGCTGCGCGGCAGGCTTCCCTTTCCTTTCTTGCAACATTATCCTCTATGTTGTATGAATCTCTTGTCACACCATTCCGTCTTTTATCTCCCTCTTTTCCTCCTCTTTCAAACTAATACGTATGGTTCCCTATTTATTAAACCTCCTACCCTTTCCCCTCATCTCCCCCTCTCGCCTCCTCATCCCACCCATTTCCTTGCATTTAAATTCCAGCTGCTTGTAATGGTACTTGAATTACGTAACCATTACGGCACCTCACCTCAACCTCTCGATACCAGCAATATTCTGCTGTGTTTCTGTAAAATAGTTAACATATTTCTGTGACAACATTCAGAACTGATTTCATTAATGAAGAGGTGCTTCGATACATCGATATGAATATATTGCAATGATATTATTCTCATGTGTATTCTTTCTTTTGTCACTATGATCATTGACGTACTTGTAAGTTTGATTTTTGGGCGCGTAAGCGGTTATTAGAGAGTCAAGCTTCGGTCGTCATGTAAAAAAGACGCAAATTGTTGTCAGTTTATGAAATATGAACTTTAACAGTGAGGAAGGTATTTTCAAGTTTGTTTTATATTGTGAAGTGTTGTTTTGGAACGAGTTACGTGATATTGCAACGAAAGTAATAGAAAAGAAGTGTAACTTAAATTCGGAGTGCTGATTACTTTTTTACATCACCATTGTCGTAACTTGCAAAAGTTTAATCTTCAAGAATGGTTTACGAAACACATCTATAAAACTTTTGAATATCGCAGAATAGCACCTAGGCCTCTTTGCATCCGAGCTTGGAATCATCACTCCCTAGATTTTCGACTATTGAGCCATGAGTTCACAACGAGACCAGCGTGGGAAACACGAAAAGATGAGTGCCTAGTTTATCCATTATTTCAAGAAATGACTTTATTAACTGTGCTCTAATGACACCTGCCACATAATATAACTTTGTTGTTGCCTGAAAATGCAATATTTAGCAGCGTGAGCAACAGTACAATCATAATTAATTTTTGACCTTTGTTGTAGTAGGGCTGTTAGATGCTCCAGTGCCGCTGCCTCGCTGACCCCCAGACAGTTCCCTGTCCGTAACCCTGCTACACCACTTCTGTGTTTACGGTTGGCGAGGGCGTTGCAGTTCCAGCGCATTCAGTTTGCTGGTTGTAAACGTGTACCTAACGCTACGCCGGCTCTTCCGTCTGTTATGGCGAGATTTAAATACATGACACTACCTTTCTTATGGCTTTTATGTTTTTCTTGCCCCTCCCCCTCTCCTCTAATCCATTATACTCACTGCTTTTGCTATTAACCTTTTTCCTCTTTTTAGGGGTCCCCTGTGATTCGTTGTAGTTTATAACAGGGGTAGTTTCCATCGCCGTTTTATATGACAAGTAGGTCCCATACCTTACACCTTCGGCGTTCAACCCGGTAAGTTTCAATTTTTTTCCAATTTACTCACGACGTAGGAATGTTAGACACGCTGCTCGCTAGATTCACGCGTTTTAGCAGTAGTTATTTCCTTATTGTTCCATTCTAATGATGGGCTAACCGCCTGAAACGCTCAGCTGGAAGTAATAAACAGGTACGTAATTGCGACAGGAACTGTCCGCTCAGTTGAATCACTAGTTAACAAGCATAGATTTCCCCGTAAGACGACATGAGTTGTAGTAGTAGTTCCTTTGACTACGTTGCTCACCTGGAAGCTGAAGCGGTCTCAGATTACCACCAGCTGACATAGCACTCGTAGCAGGAGCTTATTCGGTTTGCTTTTCAAATGCCTCATGCATAAACATAGTCTGCTGCCAAATGCAGTAAGAGCTGGAACTATGCTCTGATTATTCTAATGACCGCGTTGATTGTACGCGGCAGTGATTACCTCCGTCTGTTACGAACAGCTGCATGACTGAACGAACGCTAGAGCACACCCCTAAAGCGCTTACATTTTCTGCTTCTTTCCTTTAATAAATTGTTTAACGTGTACATCCCATTGACACCAGCAACCGTAACATCACAGTGGCCAATCTCACGCTGAAAGTTTGAGAGGGTTTGCAGCGAGAGATGCTACCAGAGTGGAGCCAATATGGCTACGATTGAGCGTTCGTGCCTTAGTTGTTAGTCTTTCTATTACACCTGTTCTTAAATCGTATTCGAGTCTTCACACGCGCAGACACATACACACACACACACACACACACACACACACACACACACACAAAGACACAAAGGTGAACGCACGTGTTACGCAATTAGTAGCACAAAGCACGTACACGTTTTAAACCTATCCATACACTGCCTGCAGTAAGCCGCGCTGGTTTAAATTTAGCATGAACGGACAAGTATTATTAACAATTCTTCAGTGGAATAGAGGGTGCAGGAATTACAATTAAATTTAGGCCAGGATGTAAAATTTACTTTGCCACCTGTCAGAGATTTCGTGTTATTAGATAAACAGTCATCGCTTTCCAAAATAGCTTTCTAAACTCCCGAATGAACCACTGACGTCTTTGGTAATAGTATTAAAGGCAATCCTTTCTTCTAGTGGAGACATCACTATTATCCTCAAACTGCGATGGATAATTTAAAACGACTCCCATCAGGAATTATACAGATTATAAAGTTACGGTTAAAATACCAAACTCTTCGAAAATGCCTTTACGAATTTATTGTGGCTGAATACAGCACATTATTCTAAATTCTCAGTTTCATACAATCGATATTTTTTTTCTGAGTGATGAATTACTCCATAAAGCTTCACTGAAACGTCGGAGATCACCAAGTTTACTTGTTTCTTTCCAAATAAAGCATTTATATGAGAAGCTAAAGAAGAGCTTTCCAGTGACATTTTTTCCTAAGTTTCATCAACAGGAACACACTTTTTCTTGTTCAGAAAATAGTATTAATTCTTCTCGTTAGTCTATTACGGAAATGAATATACGACTTTACAGTAATCTGAAAGTCTTGGGATGGTTAATTTTGCGAAAATCATTACGTAATTGTTTGAAAGACAATGTTAACATTATTATCTCTTCCTATCTGTCTGTCTTAGGTTAGCTTGCATTGTTACCAGATCTCCCTCTTCCCCTTTCCATCAGCCAGCACCTCCATTCCTTTATAGCCCAATTTTCTCGTGCATAAATGGTTGGAAATTCATAATAGAAATTGTGTTATTGTTCTGTTTCCTTGGGTTACTGGACCAATTGTCATGGTGGCCAGATTTCCTGTTTTTATTTAGGACCCTCATCGTTAATTTTCTATCCATGATGGCTGTTACTGTACATGTCACCCTCATCTTACGAATCTTCTCAACAGATCCGGTTTGCGATATGAACTAAACCAAGAAATATTTCAGAGCACCACATCATTAAGCAATCATTTTCTTTTGACATCCCTTTTACAAAAAATTAATTGCATTATCGACGATTTCTTAGATAGAATAACACAACGTTGTAAAAGTTAAATACACGTTTGAAATAAATGAGACCAACATTTTTATCAAGGAATCTTGTCTCCTTCACACTCTCTCTCTTCTCCTCTCTTATGTAGACACGTGCTGCAGTTAGGAGGGGTGGTATTTTGTTCATGTTCGTAAGTTTTTGGACCTATATCTATGTATGTGTGTGTGTGTGTGTGTGTGTGTGTGTGTGTGTGTGTGTGTGTGTGTGTGTGTGTGCGTGTGTGAGTGTGTATGTGTGTGTGTGTGTGTGTGTGTGTGTGTGTGTGTGCAAAAACGAAAAAAACTCATTTTTACTAAAATGTTTGTAATTACCTTGTCATAACCCACTTCAAATCTGTTTCGGCTTTGGAAGTTTTGATATGGTCATGCATGTGATTGGTCACCATTGCAGCCACCTATAATCAAATTTGCATTGTCAATTAAAGAACCTTTATTATTTTTTCATGACTTATTAAGTCTGATTACAATGTCTTGAATGCAATTTCAAGCGAAACACAAAAGGCAATTCAAAGTTATATTAATGATACATGGTCTAGCATCACCCTGTTAATGACTGTTCATGAAAACTAGCTACACTGGTCATTTCTATGTTTTTGTTTTAAGGAATCATCATTATGCTTACAATGGCTTTAGGCACATAATATGAAGAGCATCTGATCAAAATGTATAATGCTCATTGATTGAAATTTTTCAGGAAAAGCAAAACACTGATATCTATCAAACCATTCAATGGAATGGAATGATGTTTTCACAATTAATTCCATGTTGGGGTACAGAAGTCGATCCCACTTTGAAAAAGATAAAAATTTGGTTAGGATGAATATAAAATCAATTTATTTTTGGGCAATATACTTTTTGATTGGTCATCTAGGATATTATATATCCTGATGAGTTTTCAGCATTAAATCTTTATTAATTCACATAAACTTTAATACCTGAAAATAATTATTAACTTATAGTAATTTTCAATTCCTTTACATTAATTATAAAACTTAGAAAAATGTAACATTAATATTTACTTGAGGTAATGCTCCAAAGCCTTAAATTACATAAAAGGAACTGTTCAATACAATAATTTGTTAAAGGCAGAATCAACTAAATTTTGTCCATTTCTGGTTCTTATTGTAAACAATCACATTCAGTATCTTCTGAAGTGATTCTGCTGCATGGAACCTCTGAGTACGTAAAAGATTAAGTTGTTTTTCTCTTTTGCGTTGAATGAGCAATTTGTTCACACCTTCTCTTTTCCTTTATCATGTTTGACATCCACGTTTCGCTAATTTTGTGAAAGACTGAGAAGGGTCGTCGAAGTTACAATGAATTTCTGTTTTAAATTTTATATCCTGGTCACTGACAGTCTTCAGTTTTGAGTTTTTTGGAATTATTCTATCTACTTCACTGATACATTTATATTTTTCCAATTCTTTGAGAGTTATTTGTGGTTATTAAGCTCCCAGTCTTTTCCAATTATCCATGTTTCCCCAACTTCATTATAAATCTGTTTGCATTATCTGTATTATCTGCACATATTACAGACCTTGATTCAAAATATCTGGACTTTAGTGCAGTATTCTCTCAACTCGTCCAAAGACCCTGTCTTCAGGTAAAAAGGAATTCTCTCCAACAGGAAAATATAGAAACACATCACTTATATGTAATGGAGAACTTTTCAGTATCCATTATTCAATAGCATGAATCAGATGTTGATTTTTTATTCTGATCGCCACACCCATCACCCTGAGAGATGTGGTAGTCCGGTCAAAGAATGTTTTAGAAAGAAAATCTGTGGTAACTGATGCAATTTCTTGTGGCCCTCTTCCACCTAGAGCTTCATTCCACACATAGAGAACAGAATGTGTGGTTTCTATATTTGTTACACAGAAGGTATAAAATACAATTTGTTGGGCGTAGTGTGCCTCTCCATTTTTCAATTTTGGTACGGGCTGAACTTGCTACAAGTCAAATGCAAAGGTTTTACTTCCATGTGGCGATTGCTTCATTAATTTATGAAAAGTTCGAGCTTTCAGCCTATGTGCACGAAGTTCAATCACTAACTTATTTTGATTTGTATCTACAGCACTTTGAATTTTATTCCGCGTTCTAAGGCAATAACGGCATCTATCAGTGCCAGGGGAGCCAAAACCTATATACAATTTGGAGTTGAAAATTCTGGTGAAAAATGATTTCTTAACTTTGAGATCAGCTGCAGCTGAGGTGCATAATTTTAAAAGCTTTTTATACTTAATTCACACGAGAGGTAGTCTTTGGCTATTAATCCTACTGTAATCTAATGACCACCCACTCTTTTATCTGTTAGTCCACTCCCAGATGCAATTCTCTTCGTAATAGTATTTAATCTTGTCTGGCATATACCAAAGAGTTTCCGAAAAAATGCAGCATATGCAGGAATTTTATCACCCCTTGATTTCACCTGCATCTCACAAAGACCCATTTTAGCATGCGATAGTTACTTGCTTATCTTTGTTAAATTATAGTGTTCTTCCGTTAGATTAGTACGTTGGAACGTTAACTGCAAGTATTCCAGAGTCGGTTCGGTTATTTCCTGTTTAGTATCGGTACAAAGATACACTTCATTAAGAAGAAAAATTAAAATGAAAAATAGTGCGAATCTGTATTAAGTCCCCAAATTAGGTGATACTTCACTGTGACAGATGTTGGTTTTACTTTGTCAATTTCTCCGCAAATGCTCGGACGCTTAAACTGCATGCATCCAGAAGATACAATATTTTTTGATATTCGTGTTTTTTATTTGATGTAGAAAACACATTTCATTTGGTTCCACATAGAACGTTTATTGGGATAGAGCAGCACCCAAAACGACCCTCTCTATGTTGGCAGAGAGGATCAAAATTCATTAAATGAGGATCCTCATCACGGTATCTAGGACACAAAGAACAAGAAAGTACTATTTATCGTGGCATTATTTTCTAATAATAAGGTATACACACAAGATTTACCTGATATCAGTTTCCACTTCTCTTTTTCATTTCTTCTCCATTATTTTTCTTGTTCCCCAATCTGTACTCTTCTTCCCTAGAGTCATACTTTCCTCTTCTAAATCCATTGGACGCAGTACACACAAAACACAACAGAATATTGCTGATAAGCGGTATTAACAATAATGAAATTGCTAAAACGATGTTGAACAGTACCAGAAGCAACAATCCCGATTGAGGCTTTGAACAGCCGCAAGCATTGGCAGAAATTAAACTCGACAGCACTGCCAAAGTAGATGAAACAAAAGCAAACTGAAACGTACATGGTGGACATTATACAGTCTTCTTCATTTAGTATGTGGACAATGTACAATTTGTTTTAAGTGCTTATTTTCAATATACTTTTTCACTTTTACTGTATACAGATAGACGCAGTCTGATTGGTGGCTCAGGTAGAGCATATAAAATACCACTTCAAACTATATAAAACTCAATTTTGTCCACAGGCGGACAATATACGTTTTGATTGGTTGCTCCTCATATACTGTGATGTAGAATAATGGTTCAAATGGCTCTGAGCACTATGGGACTTAACTTCTAAGGTCATCAGTCCCCTAGAACATAGAACTACTTAAACCTAACTTAATCTAAGGACATCACACACATCCATGCCCGAGGCAGCATTCGAACTTGCGACCGTAGCGGTCGCGCGGTTCCAGACTGTAGCGCCTAGTACCACTCGGCCACCTCGGCCGGCTGATGTAGAATAAAAAGAATCGAAAAATTCAACCCTTATCCTTTATATAAACCCCTAGTTTGTTAACAATGTAATGACTATGTACGGAGAACGCTTTACTAAAACTACAAAGACAGGTCTAAAGTGAGGAAAAGACAGTACCCTTGTAAATAATAGAAGAATACCATTTGTCATCTTTGATCTTACATAAGTGTAAAATAAAATTCTGTACACTGTCCTGTGAAGTAGATTATTGAATTATTAGTATTGAAAGGTGGCTACACTGAGCCACAGCGCCAGAGATTGCGCCAAAGAGTGTTATTCAGCCACCTCCACTGGCAGTGCTTGGGGAGAACTCGTGGTAGTGGCTACACTGAGCCACAGCGCCAGAGATTGCGCCAAAGAGTATTATTCAGCCACCTCCACTGGCAGTGCTTGGGGAGAACTCGTGGTAGTCTGTGCTGAGATGTCGTAGTGAAGAGTGCTTGCTGAGATGTGATACTGAAAAGTTCTTGTTGAGATGTGATAGTAACGAGTTGGTGTGGAAATATTGTAACGATTAGAGTGCTTTTCGTCAATATATGAAGGTAAAAGAAAAAAAAATTTCCTTTTCTTTTTATTATCTCAATGTCTTAAATATTGCGTCATTACAGGTTCAGTAAACAAAGCATTTGGCTTGTGCTCTTGTATTAGAGTGTAATTCTGCTGTCCTTACGCAATTATAGTATTTCTATTTTTTAATTACTTCAGTATAAATGATATTTAAAATTTCTTGCCTTAGTGAAGAAGAACCGTGCCAGATGTGTACGTTGAATCACACTTCCACACACAGAACAGTTATACTTGTGCTTTAGTTTCGTAGGTTTTATAGTTGCTGGGGACTTAATTAATTAATTATGTTGACGAAAATTTTCATTTTATTCTTTGTTGTAGTTCCATGCAGTCAGATTGCGTAATAATACTAGTCAAGGCCAACCGTTTACGAGACTACGTAATCGGACATACAGCTACCAAAAATTAAAATTATTTGCATTTTATTTAATTAAGCCCCCATGCACGTGGGACCCTGCCAGGATCGTCCCTTGGAATTCTTCTGATTGTAAAAATAGTAGACGGTAGTATTGTTGCAGTAATTTGCAGTTTAGTAATTGTAGTCTATTTTGCATGTGTAGATTTGGTAATTGGCATTCTTCTAATGGTATTTTTCAAAATTTAATTTTTATTGTCTTGTCTATAGGTTTGACAATTTAGGGCAATTATTTCAATTGTTCGATTAATCGTGTTTGAGGGAAACATTTCAAGTAAATGGTATTGTTGGAGATAAAGAGTCATTGTGTGTAATTTTCGTACAGTGACGAGTTTTGTATGTCTTGTAAATGATTACGCGATTGATGAAAAAAGCAAAAATGATGGATAATGATAATGACGAAATTGTTAACATGGCGAACTCGTCAACAGAGGAAAACAGTATCATGAGTAATGAAGTGGAAAACAATTTAATAAGTCGGGAAGATAGTCCGGAACCATTTCAAAATTTTTCTCAATCAGAAAATTCACAGAATACGAGATTAACGATAGAAGATTCTGGAATAGTATCGAACACAGATAGCGTTACAGCTATGACGAAGGAAACTGGTTTTGCGGGAAATGTTAGGGACGAAAAGAATTTCGAACAAGTTAGTACGGAGCAGTTGATGAGTGCAATATTAAATTTGAGATCACAGTTACGATCTGAATTAAAAACAGAGATGGGAACTTTGGCAACACGGTTAGACTCACAAATGGGAACAATGGAAACTCGGTTAGGATCTGAATTTAAAACAGAGATTGGAACAATTAAAACAGAGATGGGAACTTTGGAAACACGGTTAGATTCACGAATAGGGACATGTTTCAAAAATATGAAAGATGAATTAAAGAAAGAAATCAGAGAAGAAGTACAACCGATTTTGAATGCTCACAGTAATAGATTAGTTGCAGTGGAGATTAGACAAAGGGAACAGGATAGAGAACAGGAAGAAAGAGATCACGTGATAGTACAGAAAATTTCAGAGTTAAATTTACAACGTGCAAAAGATAAGGAAGAAATATTTGAGAGAATCGAGGAATCCGTACCAAATGACAGATTAAATAACCTAACACAACAGTATGAACAGTTAACTACTAAATGTGTTAATACTGAAATCTGAGTCGCGACACTTACGGAAGACGTAAATAAACAGAAAGAACAAATAGGTGATTTATCGGAAAGAGTTGAGGAGATTTCAGATAAATTGACAAATCTTAGTTTACATGGGGACAGAGATTCGGATGATACAGCTCTATTACCATTTGCAGAAACCGAAGAGTACCAGAACATAAATAAGCATGTTGAAAATCAGGGAAAATTTAATGAACGCGTGAAAAGGGAATTGGAGGCATTAAAAAAGCAAGTCAAACATATTGAAGGCGAAATCGTAGGAAAAGACAGCAAAAGAAATTTAGAATCACAGATACCAGAGGGGTTTGAAGAAAGTAATTTATTTCATTTACGAGAAACAATAAGAGAGCGCCAGGTGCGCGAACTTGACAATAATAGACATTGGGACAGGGACAGTCGTGGTAAGTCTTTGTCGCCACGAGGAGAAAACTTTGACTATAAACACTTTTTGACTGTTCAGAAATTTAAGATCTTCCGCAACTCTAAGAATGACATACATCCATGTTCATGGTTAGATCAATTTATGTACGCACTTCCACCAAATTTGCCACTAAGTCACAAACTTGAAATTATGTGCGGCTATTAAAGTCCTCAGGGGATTCACTACTGTAAGTGAATATGTGCCGTAGCGTGCATAGGGCCCCGAGCTGTAGTGGTGCTATTTCCCTTTTAGTTTTCTGCACCGCTGCCTACTCTTTTACTATTCTTTGCATCTGTCAAAACAACTCTTCGACTATCAATCTATCTAGAGAGTAAGTAAACAATAACCGGATATGACTATTTTACCTAAAAGTGATCTCGGAAATTACCTTTTGGACTTACTGTACCTTCAGCAGCATTTATTCCTAGCTTAAATGAAATTTTACCTGTTTATCTTCGTGACAATATTACTTCTTATGTTGCCGACATTCTTATTGCTAAACGTTCTTGGAGTGAGCACAACAAAATTTTGGATTCATTATTACGTATTTTTCCAAGAGTTGGCATTACAGTGAACTTAGAAAAATCTGAATTTGGTCGTTCTCAGATGAAATTTCTTGGTCACATTATTTCTACCGAAAGTATTCTTCCTGATCCAGAAAAATTAGACGCTATTCGTAATTATGCTGTTCCTACTACAAAACGTGATGTTCGTAGTTTCCTTGGTGTCTGTAATTTTCTTAGACGCTTTGTTAGCTCGGACGATTTGGCCACACCTCGTTTTTGCGAACTATCTGGAAAATTCTTTTTAAACGAAAATCGGTCGACAACTCTGTTTGGTTAGTTTGTATTCCTGATGAGTGGGTTAATAAGCTGATTTGGTATACGCATTTCAATTATGCACACTTTGGTCCCAGAAAATGCTTTCATAAATTACGGGAAAATTGCTACTTCAGTAATATGGAAAAACGTATTCGATCCGTTCTGGCCAAATGCAAATTATGTCAAAAGGCTAAGCCGCCAACAATTTCTCACAGAGCACCGTTGTTTCCTATCATTCCAGCGAAATTAAAGGACATGGCTGCAGTCGATTTGTTCGGTCCAGTGGTTCGTTCTACTAATGGTTTTGCGTACATTTTCGTAGCAGTGGAGTTGACATCAAAATATGTGTGTTTTACACCGTTACGCAAAGCAACAGCTCGTTCAGTATCTAATGCTTTCATCAAACATTTTCTTAAAGAAGTGGGTCATGTTGATAAGGTTATATCAGATAATGGATCACAGTTTCGTTCTAAAATTTGGCTTCGTACTCTACGGCGTCGTAAGATTAAACCAATTTTCATTTCACTTTTTCACCCTCAATCTAACGCTTCAGAGAGATGGATGAAGGAAATCAATAAATTGTGTCATCTTTATTGTCATCAGAATCACAGAACGTGGGATCAGTATTTTCATATTTTTCAAAACATTCTGAATGAACTCCCTAATGATTCAACTTCTTTACCGCCTATACTGATATTAAAAAACAAAGCACCGACAAATCGCATTTCTGAAATCGTTCCTTTTCCGCCTACACGGAAACTGCGGCATTCTGAAGTTGTGAACCTGGGTCTGCAAAATATTGCATCTGTGGCTGCTAGAAGAGAGAAATCAGCTAAGCGTCCTGGTCATTTAAAAACTTTTTCAGTTGGCCAAAAGGTATTAATTAAGTCTCTTCGTTTGTCTCACAAAGGAAAAGGCTTGTGTCGCAAATTTTTTCTGCTTTATAACGGTCCATATAGAATTCGCAAAATTATTCATGATAACACTGTTGAAGTAGAAACTCTTAAATCTCGACGCTCTAAGGGAATACATCATGTATCTAACGTTAAAATTTTTGTCGAAAGACATACTTTTGAGAAACTAACAGCTAGATGTAAACATGCGGAGAGTACAAGGATACCGCGCTGTGTTTTGGCGGCGGCACATACTCAAAGCAACAGTCAAGTCTGCGCGCCGCACAAGGCAGTCGTTGACCGCAAACAATTACTTCCTACGTCACGCGCCTACAGCTGATCGAGCGCTCAGTGCGAATGCACTGACAGCCGTAAACAAATACACAGTTTAATTTCTCCGATTAAATTCAGTATAAAGCTATAGTGACGTGAAAAATTATGTTATTAACGTTCAGTATTTTTCAGGATACGGTTGTATAAACTATTTAAGAACTTCAGGTAAATTCTGTGTGTGTCCGACGTTAAGAGGACTTGCTATCGAGAAAATTTCAGAAAGAATGTAATTTCCAAGAATAAACTAATAAACTAAAAAGGTAACTATTAATTTAGTTTATTTTTTCAGGTAACATATTTCCACTTAGGTACGTACTTTGCTGCTCAAGATTACGTGATTCATACTTTGTGCTAAATTTCATGTTCTATGAATTTACTTGTGAAGCGACGTGCTTGTGTACATTTGCTGATTTTTGTCAATGTTTTATTAATGAACAGGGTTGTTATTTGTATATATTATGCATCGCTTGGCTGCACTGCTTTTTCACTGATGTCATATTTTTCTATTATGTGCCTGCTGTGCTTATTTATTTAAATTATAATTGTAACCTGATTAATTGTGCTGACTGTGATTATGTATGTAAGTTATACTTAGTGATTTATCTGCTTGCGCCTTCATGTTTACTTATTAAGATTACATATGAACATTTATTTGCTTATGCTGATATGATGCTAATGACCTGTTTATTATGTTAGATAACATATTTGCTGCCTTGCTTATGGATTGCATATTTACACATTTCTGTTTTGTTGTCATAACTACTCTTTAATTTGGTATATAGAAATGCTGATATACTGTGTATGAACATAGAGTTTAGGTCACATTATTGTATTAATTATAGATTGTTCGCTTGGCAGAGACTCGTTGTAGGAATTGTGCTGCATCCACTGGTTGACATTATGTTCTCCACTGGTATATTTACTCGCTATTGCATGTTTTGCTTACACTCAATGCCTTATATTTTGAAGATAGGAAAATGAACTGCTATAATTCGACATAAACGACATTAGTACAAGAAACTTTATAGAAGCCACATGAGCTGGAGGTTTTATGAAAGCTGTATAAATGTATGCTAATAGGAAGGAAGCTAACGACATGACATACCAAAATTAGGTTTAGACTATTGACAGTTATTACACTGCATTTTTCGCGAGCAATTGAAATAGGAAGTGACACTTGACGCAAGAAATACTCCACATGTTTGCTTCGGCCATAATTCTTGAAGTGGTGTACACACTGTGAAATATCATGATCATTCACACTCTGTAATCGTACTTAATTACTGAGAGTTATTCGAACTAAGTCTGTTAGAGGTCATGTATGCATTTCTTTGTTTATATTTCATAATGAGTAGAAGATTTGGCTCAGATGAATTACACAGATGTTGTGTGTTGACAATGTGTCTTCGGATTGTATGGGATGATGAGGATTTTATCTGTACTTTTTCGAGGAGACTGACTAGAGGAAAGAGTTGTTATGGAAGTGAAATGATATTGGCGATAAGATTTATATGTGTCGACGTATTGAAGAGATATTATTGAGGTGTTGAGATTATATGAACTTGATGATTATTGGAGTTTTGTGCACAAGAGGTAAGGTAAATGATATTGATGATAAGATTTATATGTATCGACGTAAGAGGTATTATTGAAGTATTGGGATTATGTGATGCTGATGATTATTGGAGTTTTGGTGGATAAGAGGTAAAGTAAGTGAGGTGCATTTTTTTTTTGTTGGTCTATATGGAACAAGGAGGATGAAGATAGCAGACTAGAACACTCAAGTAGAAGGAAGATTGTCCACACACACTTTGTTAAATCACTAAGCAGTAAATACTTTTATTTTGGAGAGAGGTAGTAATTGCATATCTTGGCTCACTGACAGTTGTTCAGCAACAGTACATTTGATTTGGCTTGGCAAACATTGGTCTTGACATGATGACTATGACGTTGACTTAACTATTATTGACTGTTATACATTGCTGCCACTACCACTTGATATACAAAATGAACATCAAATTTTGACAGAATTGCATTTACACAGTTAACACTATTCAATTACACAGTAGTACTTAATGTGGATGAAAGATGAGTGAGTGTGTTTTGTGTGTTTTCCTTTCGTAATCTTACCCACCTATCTCCTAAATATTATTTTATTTGTTTGTAGTGGCTTGCACTGACACCCATAAATATTATAGGTTTACTGGTATTTGAGTATTTGTAATAGTTAATATGACAATTATCTGATATCATTTGTGTGTTTATTAGAATTTATATGTTTAGTGTGTAAAAGCATTTGTATGTGTATTCAAACTATTGTTCACGCCTGAACTGTCTGATTAGTGATGGCGAATATTATGAACTGTTACCTGCACTTGTTCAACATTGATGGGTGCCACTTAGAAATGTTTAATTTCTCTGATGAGCGGTGTGATCAGTGATAGTAAATATTATGGACTGTTACTTGTACTTTTTCTACATGATTGGTGCCACTAGGACATGTTTAATTTCTGCTTATAAACTCTGATGAACAGTGTGATCAGTGATAGTGAATATCATGGACTGCTCTCTGGACCTGCTCATCATTGCTAGGTGCAACTGATGGACTGCTTCTACTGAAATGAAGTCACTTGGTGTCTGCACCTGTTCAACATTACTGGGTGCCACTGATGGAACTGCTTCTACTGAATAATGTCACTTGTTGGTGTCTGCACCTGTTCAACACTACTGGGTGCCACTGATGGAACAGCTTCTGCTGAGAAATGTGACTTGTTGCTGTGTGTACCTGTTCAACATTGCTGGGTGCCACAGATGGAACTGCTCCTGCTGAATGATGTCACTTGTTGGTGTCTGCACTTGTTCAACAATGCTGGGTGCCACTAATGGAACTGTTTCTGCTGAGTGATGTCACTTGTTGGTGTCTGCACCTGCTCAACATTACTGGGTGCCACTGATGGAACTGCTTCTACTGAACTAATGTCACTTGTTGGTGTCTACACCTGCTCAACATTACTGGGTGCCACTGATGGACTGCTTCTACTGAGATGATGTCACTTGTTGGTGTCTGCACCTGCTCAACATTACTGGGTGCCACTGATGGAACTGCTTCTGCTGAGAAATGTGACTTGTTGCTGTGTGTACCTGTTCAACATTGCTGGGTGCCACTAATGGAACTGTTTCTGCTGAGTGATGTCACTTGTTGGTGTCTGCACCTGCTCAATATTGCTGGGTGCCACCGATGGAACTGCTTCTACTGAACTAATGTCACTTGTTGGTGTCTGCACCTGCTCAACATTACTGGGTGCCACTGATGGACTGCTTCTACTGACATAATGTCACTTGTTGCTGTCTGCACCTGTCAACATTACTGGGTGCCACTTATGGACTGCTTCTACTGAAATAATGTCACTTGTTGGTGTCTGCACCTGTTGACCATTGCTGGGTGCTACTGCTGGAACTATCAACTACTTATTTTTTTTTTTAATCATTGAAAGCATTTTATGTGAACATTTGTATAAACTGATTTTTTGTGTATTGTGTAAACTATTATGTAAAGCCACATGCATCAAAGAATTTGTATTGCCTACTGTATTTTATATATTAGGTTATTGAAAGGTCAGTGTAAAGCCAAAATTTTATCTAATTATGTGATATTTACGTATTAATATTTTTGTCTGTATTTTTGTGGACGAATTTGGTGGTATTTTCACCACCAATGCTGGCAAAAATACCATCAGATTCTGGCCCGTGGAGGAGGGGCATATGAAAGGTGGCTACACTGAGCCACAGCGCCAGAGATTGCGCCAAAGAGTATTATTCAGCCGCCTCCACTGGCAGTGCTTGGGGAGAACTTGTGGTAGTCTGTGCTGAGGTGTCGTAGTGAAGAGTGCTTGCTGAGATGTGATACTGAAAAGTTCTTGTTGAGATGTGATAGTAACGAGCCGGTGTGGAAATATTGTAATGATTAGAGTGCTTTTCGTCAATATATGAAGGTAAAAGAAAAAAAAATTTCCTTTTCTTTTTATTATCTCAATGTCTTAAATATTGCGTCATTACAGGTTCAGTCAACAAAGCATTTGGCTTGTGTTCTTGTATTAGAGTGTAATTCTGCTGTCCTTACGCAATTATAGTATTTCTATTTTTTAATTACTTCAGTATAAATATATTTAAAATTTCTTGTCTTAGTGAAGAAGAACCGTGCCAGATGTGTACGTTGAATCACACTTCCACACACAGAACAGTTATACTTGTGCTTTAGTTTCGTAGGTTTTATAGTTGCTGGGGACTTAATTAATTAATTATGTTGACGAAAATTTTCATTTCATTCTTTGTTGTTGTTCCATGCAGTCAGATTGCGTAATAATACTAGTCAGGGCCAACCGTTTACGAGACTACGTAATCGGACATACAGCTACCAAAAATTAAAATTATTTGCATTTTATTTAATTAACCCCCTATGCAGTGTAAGGATATGTTACTTGGAAATGAGCATGTGTGTTACAAACAATTGACAGCAAGTTGCCAGGTTCGCCAATAAACTGAGTACTGAGTCAACGCCATTGAAGGGGGCTGTGTGACACCCCCCCCCCCCCCCCCCATCGGCCATTCCTTAGACAGACTGACGTCTGCGAAAACCAGATACGCCGATCTTTCAATTTTCTTTATTTCCAAGACTCGCCTTTATAACAAAAGTTTCATCTCTCAAAACAACTTACATAAATCGCTTTATCATCAGCCAAACCAGATATAGAGATAAAATGTTTGTTATAACCTGTAGAGAAATTGTACCACTGCATTATTTACAGGAAATTGGCATCGTGCCACTGATTGCAATGCTTATAAAAGCAGAAATGACTCCATTTTTGAAGAAGAGGGGCGACACTGATTAGTCTTTTGTTTCATGCATGCGTTGTTCATTTTTCTTGCATGATTTTAGAGGATGGAATGTTTGATGTAGCTGACTTTGATATCGGCTACTGTGTATATATTGCAAGTTTGAAGATGCATACTGCCAAAGAAACTGATGACTGGTAAGACTGAGGAATGCATGTGGTATCTTTGGCAATTTGCCTGGTACACGCATCATCGTGACTGTTGTTCAGACATTCGCATATGGAAATCCAAGACAGGTTTCACATCACATCTATAAATGGTATTCTATGCCTTTTAGGTGTTTCGCGTTGAGATAGTGTAGCGTAATATTCGCTGTGATTCTATTGGAATTTGATCAAAAGTGCCATTCGAATAGATAAAAAACTGTTTCCACCCTCAACCTGTCACTGACTATGTATACTGATATCACAACAGGAAAGTAATCTGTTAAACTACATGCAACTCACAGTGATGTATACAATGCAAAATATTCAATTACTTGACCACACAGGCCCTTTCTACCATACAGGTACAGATCGTTCCCTACACACATATGACACAATCTTTAAATTCTCGTTTCAGTAATAATACACCGATTCGTAGATACATGAGCAAAAAGCAGTATACATAGGAATTAATCGGAATTTCGCAGCAGAAGCTGTGGAGCTTTCCTGCGGTCTCAGTTAGAGACGTATCTACTCTGTCGCTGAATCTCTCATTGAAGGCAACACTAAGAAATTATAGGCCGAAGCAGTACCAACACGGAGGCTAGATAAAGCAGTATGTCAGGGAAAAGATTTGATTATTACTTCAAGTTCATTCAGTGAAGAGCAGTAAGAAGTAAAAGTGTGACACCAGGCACCAGTAGGCGTCGTCAGCTGCAAAGAACTTGAACTAGCATTTGAGTGCGATGGGCAGAATAATCGTTTGTTGAAATAACTTTCTCGTGTCGAAACATTTTGGATCACAAGATGAATACCGGTGTGATATGTGTGTATCGTACCAGCGAACCGAAGGCCGTCAAAGGAGCAATAAGAAGAAGATACTACAAAAAATAACCACTATGTTTCCCGTAACGGAGCGTAAAGTATCGTAGACGGGGAGTTATAAGGCGGAGCACTGCACCGACTTAGGCTTGTCTGCAGCAACAGTTTGAGGGAGTTTGCCGTGGGCCAGGCTGGTGGTACGCAAGAAATACTCCAGCTTTTAATTTCCAGCAGTTACCAATGTTTCACACCACAAATAGCCAGTCATCACCACGGTTGACATGGTGGGTACTGACAGCATGTGCTTTAGATGTGATTGTAGTAACCGCATTCTAATTGGCTACGTAGTTGAGCGGTGTAGTGGAAAGACAGCAAGTTGTTGGTCTAAGGTCACACTGAACACAACACGTAATCCCCACTCCTACATACTGAGAGCTTTGTAGACAGAAACATCTACGTAAGGGAACTGTTACTTGTCCTTAACGCAACATTGCCAACCATAATTCAGGCCGATAACGACAGGTCCAAAATGACAAGAAAAGCGAAAGCCTTCGTCGAAGTACGGTAGAAGCCACTGCTTCTCTGGCTGCACCTTGGCGAGACATATCACCCACGTACGCATGTATGAGGTGCACAGTTTTATAACTTTTCTGGAAGAACTAACGTTGTTCCTTAGGGGTCTGCATTTCTCACTGTCAAGTGATACATTTCTAATATCTTTAAATTAATTCCAAATTTTTTTCCAATGCAACTTTGTCAGGATGCGTGCGTGTAAACAAAGTGACAGAACTTGACTGTCAGTAGCAGTAGCGGGTGCGGTGTTCGTCCCAGGAAAATTATTTTCAGAGTCGATTTGTACGAATCTGAGGACGATGTGACTATGTGCTTCTCAAATAAAGATCCTGAATATTTTTCTGAACACAAATGCGCTTCAAAAGCTGTTGCTACTCCGGTAAATTCGAATATTTATTTTATCAATTAAACCATGTTAACTTGTGCTCCTATCCATTGTTTGCATAGATTTTAGTGACGGGGCTAATGGTAGGAATGTTAAAGACCATCCTTAACATTGAGTATGTACCACATAGGTGCTTGCTAAAATTAAATTTATATTGTGATGAATCATAGATTAATTCTGAGGCTTTTGTACATAATTATTTGAGAAATCGTAAATCGAAATTTTATTACCAGAACTTAAACAATTTAGAACTACTAATTTGCATTTTTTCTTAGTAAGTTTACTTAATTCGCCGAGCAGGTAAACAGCTGTAAGTCAGCGCTGACCCATGTTATGTATACTCAGTTTGCTGGCAGTCAGTGCTAAGTACCCACTGACGAATTTTTAAAAATAAAATGTAGGGTCGAATTTACTATTCTAAAAACGTGGTGTTATTTTAGATACGTTTTGAAACAGTGTCTGTTTTGAACAAAAATCCCATTACGTCTACTTCAAATATCTTATTTATGATATTTTATTGAAGCTTAACTCCGCCATTTCTCAAAACTAGCAACATATCTAACACCAGTGTTTATAGCCGAGGTCTTCAGTTATCAATCATGAGTAGCATATGGTATTGGATTTTTTTACTTCTTATATACCGATAATGCTGACGCTGTACTTACCATCCTGGGCTAGAAATCGGCAGTGTTGTTGTTGTCAGTCTGAAGATGCATTTGAAGTCGACCTCCTCGCTGGCCTACTTTCTGCAAGTCTCTTTATCTCTACGTAGCTATATCATCCTACATTCAAATGAACCTGTTTACTGTATTCAAGCCTTTGTCTGTTTCTACAGTTTATATCCCTTCACTTCTGTCCATAACCAGTTAATTATTCCTTTATATCTCATGATGTGTCCAATCAGCCTGTCTGTTCTTCCGTTCAAGATGCGTCATAAACTTCTTCACAGTTCAATACCTAATCATGAGTGACTCTATCCACGCAATTTTCAGCATTCTTCAGCGGCACCAAATTTTAAAGTAATCTATATCGTTTTGTCTGCACTGTTTGTCAGTCACGTATTACTTCCACAGTATAATGCTACACTCCACTCAAACACTGTGCTCTCTGAAACTGAAATATATGCAGCCGGTTCATCTAATTCCAACCTTGACAAATTGAAATTCTCTATAAATCGATTTTGTTGCAAGACCCTTAAAAATCGATCGACTGAAGAAATGCTATGGAATTCTTACTCTCGATAAATCGCAGCGATTATTATGAAAGGCCACCCACCAAACTCTCTAAAATTCAGTCAGCGACTACCTAACAGTAGGTACTTTGAACTGTTTTTTTCAGTTGTTCAGATAATTCTTTAGTCATTCAGCTGTTTGCGACAGTTTTTGGGTTTCCTGAACAATGTATAACTTAATATACTAGATAAATGAAAAGAATCAAAAAAGATTAGAGTTTAACGTCTTGTCGATAGTGCGGTCATTAGTGACGGAGCACAAGTTCGGATTGTGAAAGGGTGGGGAAGGAAGTGCTTCGAATCCTTAACAATGGAACCATCCCGGCATTTGCCTGGAGCGATAGAGGAAAATCACAAAAACCCTATATTTTGAATCCGGACGGGGGTTTGAACCATAGTCCTCAAGAAGGCGAACACTTTGTGCTAACCACGGTGCTATCAACCTCAGTTACATAGATATGTAGTAGAATGGTGTCAAAGAAATACAAGTCTCTGACTTTCGCAGAAACGGAACAGGTTATTGAGGTCACGGAAAGTGGAGTGGAAAAACGCAGGCGTTAGCAATTTTCTTTTAATCCACCATCCACACGGTGAGAGTCCCGAAGCAGATTACTAACAACGTATCATAAGGAGTATGAAAGTGGCCGCGGCTAGGTGAATTCTCCGTGTTGCAGCATGTTTGCTGAAACAGCTTAGGCAATGTCGAGGACAAATCGTACTTGTCCGAGGTTGAATGCTTAAAAAAAACGCTAACTTATTCGCTATTGGTTTCGGAATTGATGGGTTTCACGCTAGTGACTTATGGATCACTAAATTCAAAAACAACTAACTTGGTTTTCTAAGAGAAAATAGGAGTATTAGTGACAGAGTTTGTTCAGCATGGAAAAATTAATGAAGCTGAAATTTTTCGAGTATTAAGCAGGTAAAGAACCGAACTAAATTTTATTTGACTTCTTTTTCTTAATATCAGTTGCGCTTTGCAAAGGAATACGTATAGTATTGAAACTACAATACTACTTTTTAACTTGTATTCCGCCCGCCCCCGGTAGCTGAGTGGTCAGTGCGACAGAATGTCAGTCCTAAGAGCCCAGGTTCGATTCCCGGCTTGGTCGGAGATTCTCTCCGCTGGGTGTTGTGTTGTTCTAATTATGATCATTTTATTCCCATCGACGCGCAAGTAACCGAAGTGGCGTCAAATCGAATGACTTGCACCCGGCGAACGGTCTACCCGACGGGGGGCCCTAGTCACACGACATTTTTTTTACTTGTACTCTTATTTCCACTTCTCCATGATTCCACTTCTATCAGTCAAACTTTCGTTAAAGTGTTCCAAAAATAAATATTTCCAAACCAAACTCTCAATTAATCGAATTTCTTGCTAGATACCTCGAATTTCGAATTATCGACACTTAGCAATCCAGGTTTAGTTTTTCCGTGGTTTTAATAATAACGAACGCAGGGGTATTTCCCGAGAAATAACGCATCCGTCATCCTTCTCGTTTCATCTCTAACGGCCCCGTAATCGACGGGTTTTCAAACTTGTTTCTATTTTGGTGCTACAATTTCCGCATTAGCCAGTCTGTAATACTTCCACGAAACAATTTCTGTCTGATCAGTTATTATGGAACTCTTACCGATTACTGTATGTACTATCGTAGTAGAAAATCAAAGGTTGGAGAAGCACATGTCACCTCCGATATATTTCATCACATACCTGGACGGGCCAGTATAATAAAACAAACAGAATCCGTCTTCAAGGTTTTCCTCTTAAGTAAACCGATGGTTTTCTGACCCACTTTGTCCTCGTTTTTGTACACATTTGTTCTTCTGGCTACAATCAAACACTTCATCAACAGCCGGGTGGAGTAGCCGCGTGGTCTTAGGCGTCTTCTCATGGTCCGCGTGGCTGCCCCGGTCGGAGGTTCGAGTCCTCCCTCTGGTATGGGTGTGTGTGTTGACCATAGCGTAAGCTAGTTTAAGTTTGATTAAGTAGTGTGTAAGCTTAGGGACCGATGACCTAAGCAGTTTGGTCCCATAAGATCTTACTACAAATTTACTTCATCAACCTGAAATTGTCTTGGGCATCACACAAAATCTTTGAGTTGGCAAATTACGTACCCACAATTAAATGGTCAATCCGCAGCAGAGTGTGCGCTGATATGATACTTCCTGGCAGATTAAAGCTGCGTGCCGGAGTGAGGCTTGCATGCGAGACCTTTGCCTTTAGAGGGTAAATGCTCTGCTGACCGAGCTACCCAAAGAAGACTGACTATCATCACTCACACCTCTACTTCCACCAGTACCTCATCTCCTACTTCCCAAACTTATCAGATGTTCTCCCGCGGAACTTGCAAGACTAGCACTCTTGGAAGGAAGTGTATTTGAAGACGTAAACCATAGTTGGGAAGTCATGCCATTTGCTTGAAAATTTGTAAAATATTCTTCTTAGCCCAGGATCCTTTCCTGTCTGTCATTTTGAACTCTGCAAACTAGTTAACGACAACGTTTATGGATTCTTAGCAATTCTTACTAAACCTGTTTCCTCTGGCGAATGAAGCCGTTTTCAGTAATGTTGTGTTCCGTAAGAGATTTTTCAGACTGATCGTTGATGCCGGCCGCTGTGGTAGAGCGTTTCTAGGCGCTTCACTCCGCTACAGCGCTTCTACTACGGCCGCAGGTTCGAATCTAGCCTCGGGCATGGATGTGTGTGATGTCCTTATGTTAGTTAGGTTTATGTAGTTCTAAATCTAGGAGACTGATGACCTCAGATGTTAAGTCCCATACTGCTTAGAGCCATTTGAAGCAAATTTAGACTGATAGTTGTGTTTCTTAAAAGTTTATTTCCCGTAAATAGCAGGACGATGCGTTGCAGGATTTGAGCTCGGTTACCTGATGATGTACATTAGTTTTCCAGCGCGAAGTGGGTCATCCTCTTGTTGCGTGATACATGAACAGTCAGCGATGAAAGAAAATTGGTTCACAGTCAGATGTATCTGTTTGCTGATAACATCAGCAATCCGAAAGACGACCGGAGGAAAAAACAGATAATGCCTAAGAATTAGATGCTATAATGCTCTCCTAAGTGATTAAAGAATCATGAGACGACAGCTTGAAGGATTCTGAACGGTGGTACTACACGACGGTTTTCAGTATCTTAAAGGAGGAAAAAGGTTCAAGTTATTTAATATCAATTTCATGAAGCAAGTCTGCGACATGGAACTATACGGGTACTATCTCTCTGCATAGTGTTCAATCAAAGCAAATACAAAGTATGTACAAACCTTGTGGCTTTTGTAGTGCAGAGGTGGATTATAAGGTGAAAGGTTTCCTGCAGGTGCAGTACGCCAGCCGACACAGGCAGGACATAACTGGTGTGAAAAAACCGTCTGGGTGCTAACAGCCAACGGTTTGTACTCATAAGACACAAATTTACACATTATAAAAAAAAACTGTTTTGGAATTGTGAGAGCTTGCAATCTTGTCACAAGATAACAGTGCTTCATGAATAGTGACCACGCAACACAGAGATTTTATTCCTTTCAACGCCTTCTAAATCTTTCGTCTTGGAAAACAGAACAGCTGAATTCGAATCTTGGAAGGAAAGCTGATAACACTTTGTTTTCACAGTTTAAAAAGTTACTTGTAATAGACGGTGAATGATACATGCCATGACGAAGATGAATGATTTGATAAATGAATGCTCTTAAATGCCTCTGTTGTCGTCATCGAAATTAACTTCACGGATGCTGAGGTTGAAATGTCGTGAGAAGCAGAAAAAAAATTGCGATTTCCTGTTACAACTTGATGATCGCTTGAGCGTTTCTTTTCTAGACTACTGTGTAACCCCGCTGCAAGTGTCTAGGTCGCCATCTTTCTGTTTCATGATATTAAACTCAATGGAAACGCCACTGTCGTGAGCTCCTGAGTTGGCTTTACCGGTTAATAACGGCGTATTCCTGACAGTAAACGCTATTACAGAATCCATTACAATGGCGCAACTAGCTGGCTGTTGTGCATTTATCGCATAATACAGCGTCCGGGGCGCCCAGACCAGATACTGGCTGGGAAGACGGGTGAGTTATCGGAGTTGTGGTAGGGGGGGGGGGAGGGGGGTTCAGGGGTAGGCCAGTGGGGCACAGAGTTCCGGCAGAGTCCTGGGGGAGGGAGTTGGGCGAGTTTACGCAGCGCCTAACTTCCGTCCGTTCCTCCGGCTCGGAAGACGCCTACCTCCCGTCTCCAGCGAACGAACAGCCGTCTCACTGCGCCAGATCAATGTCCGATGAGGCAGGAAGCCAAACGTCATTCCTCTGATGAAATTGCGATTTCACCCATCACATCGTTCTTTACGTAGAACTGTAAGGTGAAAGTGAACTTCACCGAACGGTATTTAGGTATCAGTGACCCGCTGTGTCCGGTAGTTCGTTAAAGAGCACCAAAATAATTACGACTTATTTTGTTTGTTTGTCTTATTGGCTGTCTCTGAGCACTATGCGACTTAACTTCCGAGGTCATCAGTCGCCTAGAACTTAGAACTAATTAAACCTAACTAACCTAAGGACATCACACACATCCATGGCCGAGGCAGGATTCGAACCTGCGACCGTAGCGGTCACGCGGTTCCAGACTGAAGCGCCTTTAACCGCACGGCCACACCGGCCGGCGTTTGTCTCATTACCTTTGTCTCTGAGGAAGTTTGTTTATTTTATTTACTTACTGAATCTGGGAAATTTAGTGCCTTCAACTACTCTCTTACATCTTACCAACAATACTACCTACTTACATTACACATACCGGGTGTCCCACACAAAACCTGTAGGCCTAACGCCAGACTTTTAAGTGACAATGAACTAATTAAAAAGAATAAATAATAATAACAGTAAAAAACATGTAGTTACTTGTTTATAACAGATGCAGGAAGTGGTGGCCATGGGCATGCAGGCGTCGCTGACTTCGTGTGGTGATGTTACCAGCAACACTATGGTTCTACAGGCGTGATGTTAATTTCTAAAGCAATGTTCCGTTTAAGATCGTATACTGTGCGAGGGTTTTCAGCATACACTTTGCATTTAGTGTGTACCATAAATAAAAATCACGCTGTGTTACATCCGGGGACTGATTAGTCTGTCTTCAAGGATCACGTTTGTGATGGGGGTCATACTCTGGCTGGATGTGTGAGTGGTTGCTCCATAGTTTTGGAGTACCGCATATAGCTTCTCTGAATCTGTTAACGGTGCATAGAAAGCGTTAAAGATCTCTAGGTATCTGGCACTGTGTAAGGCGTGATAGAAAAATATCGGGCCAATAATACGCATGCTGAACAATGCAAATTTATCCTCTATCAGTGGAGAGGTTCTTCATTCAGAATATGTGGGCTGTCCTGCAACCAGTATCTAAAATTCTGGCAATTACACAACCTGACAAATGAAACCCGGCCTCATCTGACATGAAGGTAAGCAAGGGGTCCAAGTAACCGTTAGCAGTTGAAGTCAACAGTCAGTTACAATGAAGAACTCTTTTGTCCTGATCCTTATATTTCAACTCTTGCACAACAGTCTCACGATAGGCTTTCAGTGTCACATCTTTTAGTACACTAAGTACGAGATACGCCAGCCTGAAACTTCCTGGCAGATTAAAACTATGTGCCGGACCGAGACTCGAACTCGGGACCTTTGCCTTTCGCGAGAAAGTGCTCAACCACCTGAACCACCCAAGCACGACTCAAGCCCCGTCCTCACAGCTTTATTTCTGCCAGTACCCCGTCTCCTACCTTCCAAACTTTACACAAGCTCTCCTGGGAACCTAGGACACTAGACTGAGCGAGATGTTAAAGCTGGACAATGGTTTGCTACCCCCTCGGACACCTCTGCAGACTCAGTTCCGCAAATTCCACCAGAACCTCCGGTCTCCACTACCAGCAAAGTGCCGTTTTCCGTAGCATTCATTGTTCGCCCCATTTCAACTAAAATGCACTGTGTGTTCGCCCATACGAAAAAACCATTCATAAACCAATGAGTTCACCACCATGTTAACGAAAGGAAGTGAGTCTACACAGAGCACCTTATTAACAGTGACTATGGTCTAAGATCTTCAATAAAAATATCATTAATGCAGTCCCCACCGTTATCATCCCCTACATAAGACAATTAACCTCAAATTAAATGAAAAAGGCATGCAAAATAGCCTGCCGTGCTTCAGTTCACAATATATTCGGTAGTCGAGAAAGTGAATATAGTTTATTTTGAATTTTACCAAACTAATAGAGCAGCGGTTTTATACTGAAGAGTATCTATATCATACCAGGCAGTCAGTATACGTTTTTCAGAACACTATAAAAATTATTTCTAGAAACTGGATGTGTGGAGAATAAAATACACCAAGTACAAAGAAGGGAAACTGACGAAAGAAATGAAAGTAATATTTCAGTAGGTGTAACCAACAGAACAAATGTCACGAGGAGGCATCTCGGAGGGTATTAATCAAAAAAGTAGTACGTTCCATCGCATTTCATTCTCTTCAAATTTCGTTGCGTCTACAGCTCTTTGATATTGACTTCCAAAATTGCTTACCGTTCTTCTAATTTTATCTACAAAAAGTGCAAAGTGACCTAGCATATCTACGAAAAAATTTTAAAGAAAGAAGCATCATTTACAGACCATGTGAAAGTTCAAAATGGCTCTGAGCACTATGGGACTTAACTTCTAAGGTCATCAGTCCCCTAGAACTTAGAACTACTTAAATCTAACTAAACTAAGGACATCACACACATCCATGCCCGAGGGAGGATTCGAACCTGCGACCGTAGCGGTCGCGCAGTTCCAGACTGTAGCGCCTAGAACCACTCGGCCACACTGGCCGGCCATGTGAAAGTCAATCTTTGTAATATGCAATGAATAGTCAGTTGAAAATCGACGCTGGCTCAAAAAAATGAATAAAAACAACGCTCTTGGTGTATCACGATTTGGTATATGTTTTTCATGACTTGCGTCTTTGGTCCCTATTTTAATGTGGGGAACCTAATTACAGTCAAGTACCTGGAGATCCTAGAAGATGCTGCTGCTGCAGTTATTGGAAGACATCCCACTGTCTATAAGACAATCAATGTTTTGCCAAAATGATGGATGTCCCTCCCATTCCACAGATGTAATGACAGATCATCTTAAGAGAATATTTGGAGAGTACTGGAACAGTCGTTCAGGAAAAGCAAAATGGTCTGCATACGCTCCGAATGTAACACTTCTACACCATTACGTGCGTGAGAGTTAAAACAAGAAGTCTATTACGAAACACCGACGATTCCTGAAGCCATTAAATGCCTTATAACACTGGCCTGTGCTGTCGTTATATGCTGAGGAAATTTAACGTGCAGTATCGTTTCTTCAGATTCACTCTATAGCGTGCAGCAATGCGCAAGGTCCACAGATTGAGCACTTGGCTGAACAGCCGTGATCATAAATACACTAACGAAACCTGAGTTCCGTCTTTGCTCACAGTGGGTGTAATAGGGCAGACTTTTGTGGACACTCTTCTCCTGAACGTTGGGCTGTGCCCTGAGGCGCTGTTACCTTTATACTTTTTGATCAACTTTCAGACATGTTATGCCGTTGGAGCTCTCCTACAAGCCTCTTTCAGAAACCACAGAAAAAAGTATGTAGTTCCTTTACAAAAAAGAAACAATTGCGGTGCCGCAATTTGGTGACTATAAACGATAAAAAGTGCTTATGAACGTCAGGAAATTTTCAATAAGAACCGACATAACTTAGCGATAACCGGACCTCGATACGTTTATTCATTCTGGGAGTATTTTGGATGCACCGCCTTGCTGCCTCACACCATAGAACTGAGACCCAGTGTTAATACTATGATGGCACAAAAGGTGTTTCACCTCTGCAGCGAGGTACTTGAATGGTTGTACACTAAGGAGCAATTGAAATGGACTGGGCGTATGGTAGTCACGTAACATGTCTGGCTGCAATCACTATAACTGAGTTAAAAGGGAATGAAACGATCTGACGTGGTGAAACGTACCCTGAATTTCTTTTATACAGGTAAAATACACCGAAATGAAGGCCCTTCTGTTAAGACGTACTGCAAGTAATTAAAAAAAGAAAATTTTGAAAACTGTCAAATTCGAATTTCGCCGGGCAGCTGGAGGCATGTGCATCGCTATCGGAGCTATTGCGGACTGCAAATGCGCTGCATGGCCTGCGCATGTTCTTGTCTGATGGCGCACCGGTAAACAGATAAAACGTCTCAGCACGATCGTAATTAACAAAAAGAAATTCAGTTTTCTTTGACAGTGTCTTTGAAACAATTGTCCGTTGTTACTCTAGACTCAAATCTATAATTCATTTAATATCCATAATAATAATTACCAGTTGTAGCATTACCGTTAAAAGTGGTGAAAAGACTGAAATAATATTCACTGCATTTAACGTTTAATATGCGCTAAAATGAAATTCGCAAAATCGTAAAACAAGCTACTGAAAGATGTACTGTATAGGGTGCTCACAAAACTCCTGATACCACCATTAATAACCAACATAAGCCCCTAAACTTGAATAAAGAACATGAACAGCTCTTCTTTAGAGGAGTTTCCTTCAGATATGAACTATATAAAACTGTTCATAAGAGGCAACCCACCGTAATCGATGGATATCTACGAGACTGGGCCCACTAAACCACAACTGAGATGAAAATTGTTGGTTGTAAGTTTTCATCGACCTGTTTAAGTAGATTCAAGAAATCATGTAATATATGAAGTCGGAACACAACGAAGTTTGCTTCGAGTAAAAGTATAGCGAAGATGTCTTTAATCCGCAGCTGATGTGAAGACGAAGCTTGCTGTTATCACCATATCTGCTGCGTATAATTCTGATCGGTCAGATTTCGTGAAATAAATGTGAGCTAATTGCACTTCATCATTTTGTGACAGAAAAGAACAGTCTTTTGCACAATCCATTAACGTTGTGACACATTTATATACGACGACGACCGTGGCAGTATGAGTGGATTACTGTTTCCGCAGCTTTATATCTGTCTGCCGGGACCTCAAGGCATAACAGGACCAAAAATAAAAAAAGTATTGTTTAGTGGCTTATGATAGACACATACAAATCTTCAAAAGTTTAAAGGAATAATTTTAAACATTTCATTCTACACGGTTCCTAACCAGATGTAAAAATTTATTCACGGCTTTTCTTCGACTTTTGGCCTGGACTTTATGATACTTGTGTCTTTCAAGAGGACGACGAAAAGACTTTTGACATAATTCAGACTCCACCTGAAACAACCAGTGTGACTCGATAAAGAATTTTTTCGGCTGTGGCGATAATTTTTAAGGAAATTGTCTAACAATATGATTACTGATAGCTCTGTGTCGTCTGAGGTTTATCAGGAGTACAGTATTCCTAAATTTTATTCATTTGCGCATTATCAGTTTTCACTGGCACATGTTACAAATTTCGTTACGTAAGCTCAGTACGCGGTACAATAAGCAGAGCAATGGGCAGGACCATTTCATACTCCACTAAAATTCTGCCTAAATAAAACTAGTAACGCCATTTTGCATCTGGGATGTGATACATCAACGAGTATGTATTTTGGTTTGTACAATCCGCATATACCTTTCAAAATGTTCTAGCACGTACCATTTTTGAGTTTTGAAAGGTTTTTATTTTTCATTTTCAGTATTTCGCTTTTTGCTGTTCTTCTGTTTTGATGTTTGATTGTTTGATTTTGATTTGCAGAGGAGAGCTACAGGATCTACAAACCGTCAGTAAATGGTTGGTGTGGTAATCCAGTGGTGTGAATGAGATCCTCATTGAGTCTTTCCTGTGAAAGACTTTTTGTGGTTAAAACTCATACTAATAAAAATGGCAACTAGTAAATCTCGTTGCTGTCCAAGCCACCCCGACAACTTTTGTTATGAGTGTGGGAAACTCCCTCTAAAAGCCGAAAGAAAACCAATCACTGATTTGGTTAAGAAGGCATATAAATTGTATTTTGATTGTCCTGTTGCTGATCAAGATAAAAATTTGACAGCTTATATTGCCTGCATAACCTTGCTACAACCTTAAACGAGTGGTTGAAAGGAAAACGCCGAGCTATGCCATTCGCCGTTCCGATAGTGTGGTGTGAGCCTAAAGACCATAATTCTGACTGTTACTTCTGTCTTACAAACATTTCGGGACATTCAAGCACTACTAGACATAAAATAAAGTATCCAAATATGCATTCAGTGCATTTGCCTGTGCCCCATGATGAGGGGTTGCCTGTTCCTGTCTGTAACTTGAAAACCACGGAACCAGACACCATGCCAAGTGAATCAGAAAGTATTGAACATATAGAATAGTACTGCCCTCAGTATCATGACACTTCGCCTCAGCTCTTTAAACAAAAGGAACTCAACGATTTGGTTCGCGATCTGAAACTTTAGAAACAGCAAGCTGAACTCTTGGGGTCGAGACTTCAACAACGGAACCTTCTAGCTCCAGGGACAAAAATTCCCTGTTTCAGATCAAAAGTTGCTTCCTTCGCTCAACATTTCGATATGCAGCATTCAATGTGTATATGTAGAGGTGTCAATGGTCTGATGATGCAGCTGGGTGTACGACATAATCCATAGAAGTGGCGACTCCAGTAAAGCCAGCTTGAAAGCAATACTACTTCATAATGACAATGCATTTCCATCGATACTTTTGGCTTCCGCAGTAGGCATGAAAGAAACTTATGAAACCATGACTTTGCTGCTAGAGGTAGTCAAATATAAGGATCATGAACGGCAGCTTTGCTGTGATTTAAAAGTTCTTGCACTTCTTACAGGTTTGCAGGCAGATTCATGATATACTGCTGCTTTTTGTGCCTTTGGGACAGCCGTGACACCAAGACCCACTTAACAGTCAAGATGGCCCATAAGGAAGTCATATGTTCGTGGAAACGTAAATGTGGACAGTACCACATTGGTTGAGCCCGATAAAACCATTTTGCCTTCCCTTCATATCAAGTTGGGCCTTATAAAGAACTTTGTAAAAGCTCTGGATAAATAAGATGAGGCTTTCAATCATTTAAAAGAAAAGTTTCCCAAATTAAGTGAGGCAAAGCTGAAGAGGGTATATTTGTTGGCCCACAAATATGAAAATTGCTGAAAGTTCCAACCTCTGATACGAAACTCACAGATACCCTATTAGCTGCTTGGTCTTCTTTTAAAGAAATTGTGAAGGGATTTTTGGGTAACAGAAAAGACAACTATGTTACCATTGTGAAGGATCTGTTGCACAATTACAAGAACATGGAGTGTAGAATGTCGCTTAAAATTCACTTTTTATATTCTCACCTTGATTTCTTTCCCGAAGATATGGTAGCCGTAAGCGAAGAGCATGGTGAACGCTTTCACCAAGACATTGTACCGTGGAACATCGGTACCAAGGCCATTGTAAACCTTCGATGTTGGGTGATTACTGCTGGGGTCTTGCCAGGGAGAGTGATTAAATGGCAAACAAAAGAAGAGCTCCGTCGTCGCATTTTTCGAAAACCAAAGACGATGAAAGGTGAAAATATCTTATGAACGAATTTGGACCTTTTATTGGCATCATACCCATATATAAATAGAAAGTAATTTTGAATTCAAACGTTCTGAATGTGGATTTTTGTTTGACTTAATTGTGTCAATTTTCGCTATTACCATTTTTTATTCTGCTGTGTATCTAGGAAATGTGACGCCATAGAGAAAAGCTGATTTTACCTGTGTATTCAGCACCCCATAATTAGGTAAATTCTCCCATTTGCAAACCAGATGTAGAAAAAAAGTTTGAATTTGGTAACTAGTGTAATTACTGTGATGTATTTGCAAGCATTAATTTTTCTATCGTCACTGCTGCCTCGTGTAAGGAAAATGTTTGTTTTGATCAATCAAATAACTTTTCGCTTTATTGGGACAACTACGGCGAGTAAACAAAAAATTGTATAGTTACTAAAATTTACATTATTCAAAAATTATAACAGGGACTGTGCGACAGGAATTGTTATAGGGTGAGGTTTCATTTCAATAAATTTAAATCACGATTGATGGAATTCACCTGTGGTGTAACGTCAAACACTGCCCTGCTTTATTTTCCTCTGCTAGTTAACTTCGTAGGAATTTCGTATGTAACAGTTTAGCTGTAGACACGAACTGCCTCTTATTCGAAACATTAACGATACGTGACATTTTTTGTATGGGTTAAGTGCTTCAGATTGGCTTACGTCACTCCTGATATTAGCGTTACGCGGCGCCATGCACTCTTGTCACAGCCTATCGAGCGCTAGGAAAGAAGGGCTATACAAACCGCTGTCATAAGCGGTTCCTCATCAGACAGAAACAAGTAACTTTAAAAATTAAAAGAATAATGCTTGTATTGCGTCGAATCAACAAAAATTTTGACAGTGTATTTGTTTCGTTGTATTCCTGTTAGTGCATGTAAAATTACAGAGTGCGTTTCGACATGTCGGATTGGACTATTCCCTTGTTAGTCATAAAGCCGAATGTTGCAGATACGTAACGCACACAAGCATCCTTATATGTTTCTAGTCGCCTTGTGCTTTCACTACTCGTGCCGGGGGGGCATTGAATTACGTCGCAGTAGTGGAGGTCCGAGGAATGAGTTATTGCACAAGTTTACGTTTTACATCCTCTGTTCCGGAACATTTTGAGGACGTAGAAGTAAGGAGAAGTCTTTCTGCACATCGTTACAGTGTTTTCGCCCTTGGAAAGCTCATCCAAAATTACCGATAAGTTCTTCATAACATTAAAGAAGCAGCCTGTAATAAGCATTTACCATAAAGCATGCTATACTGGGAAGTGCAACAGCCGTCATGCCAAACGCGTACACTTTTATCACAGACTATTCAGTCTGTTCTGCCAGTCCACAAAATAGTACGTAGCATTTCCGGAACTATTCTTTTACAAGTACTGTCAAAAATATCGACCGCGCAGCTACACAAAACTACTCTCCCATTTTTCTGTAGGTTGTTAAATTACTCTGTATTTTACGTTGTACGTTTTGATTGTTCCGTACTTCAGCATTTTCACTGTTAGCGAAAGTATTTTCACCTGAACAAATATAATTGGAGAAAAAAAACGAATAAAACTTACGTGTTATTACTCTGTGACGAGTTGCCAGAAGCAGGCTTTCTTGAGCCGCATCTCGAATATTACCAACGGGGTTCCCGTGAAACGTATGTATTTCCCGTAAAAGTCACCATACGAAAATGAGGAAGTAACCACAACGGTTTAAAAACATAGCGGAGTCCAGCAAGACTGAATTTTGTTACCCTTGCTATCCGAAACAGCAAGCATGAGTACGTTACAAGACGTCTAAGCATTTTAGGTTTAGTTCTACGAAGGCTATTCAAAAAGTAAGGTCCGATCGGAAATGGGAAATGGGAACCACAGTGAAAATAAGATTTGTTCCATTTGGAACGTGCTAGCTACTGCATTACATAGTCGCCGCTCTGTCTGAGACATTTGTAGTAGCATTGTACCAACGTTCCAGTACTCTCATCATAGGAGGCAGCCCTCTGTGCTTTCTGCCAATTCTACATGCTGATTTTTAGTTTGTAGTCTGTGCCAAAACGTTGTCTTCACAGCCAGCGATTCATGTAAGCAGAGATGAAAATCAGAGGGAGCCAAGTCCGTGCTCTGTGGTGGGTACTCATACACCTCCCATCGAAAATGTTTCAGAAGCGTCCTCATTGGCCCTGCAGTGTGAGGTCGAGAACTGCCATGAATAAGAAAATGCGTAACACTTACGTTGTTATGGCTGCAAGAAATCAGTTGAAATCTCTCACAGCCACTCTTGGTGGGAGTAGCTGTTTTCTAGTCATCTTTACCTCATATCTATGCTCACAGAACTCAAAAGAGTGACGTGAACCATCGACGGGCATACTAGAGATACTGTCAAAAACATATAAGCAAAGATTTATCGGATTTTCACTCTGGTTTCCATTCAGTGATCAATCGGACCTTACGTTCCCAACACACCTGGTATATTTGCCCAGTACCATACTTTTCTAAGTCATTTAGACGTGTTAGCAGCCTCTCCAGTACTCAACTTCACTTGTATATGCCCTGATAGGAAAAAAATCACAATACTAAAAAATAGTTAATGCAGGGTAATGAAGTTTCGGGAACTCATTTGTTTACCTAACATATTTAAGTAATAAATATAGCAAGATCAGAGGTTTGTGTAAGTGTAGGATAAGCCATTGAAAATGGGAAATGCTGATTCATTATAACAAGTGTAACAGCTAGTATGCTGAACGCAAGCATGCAGACATGCATACATTATGTTGTACAGACGACGGATGTCAGTTTTTCGGATGGAGTTCTATGCCTAATGCATTTGGTCGCTCAATACAGGGATGGTTAACGCTGTTTGCGGATGACACCGGAGTTGTCTAATGATATCCCACATGTGCTCTATTGGAAACACTTCTGGTGATCACGCACGCCAATGAAGCATGTCGACACTCTGCAGATTACGTTGGGCTACAAAAGCGGTATGTTCATAGCCGTTATCCTGTTGGAAAACACCACCTGGTATGTTGTTAATGAATGGCAGCATAACAGGTCAAATCACCAGATATATGTACAAATTTAAACTCAGTGTGCGTCGGACAGCAATGAGAATGTTCTTACTGTCATGCGAAATATAATCCCAGACGATAACTCCAGTTGTAGATAAGATATATTGGTTGCAGGCTTCAAGTGGCCTCCTTCTAACAAACAAACGGTCGCCATTGACACCGAACCAGAACAGGCTTTAATCAGAAGACACAACAGACCTCCTCTCTGCTCCCCAATGAACTCTCGCTTGACACCACCGATGTCGCAAATGGCGATGGTTTGGGGGCAGTAGGATGCATGCTACAGGGCTCGTGGCTCGGATCTTTCCATAAAGTATCCGATTTATAATAGCTCGTTCTGTCATTCTGGTGCACAGAGCTCCTCAAATTTCCGCTGTAGATGTAGTACGTTCCATCAGAGCCATACGCCGAACACGATGGTCTTCCCTCTCGGCAGGGCGAAGTGGCCGTCCGAATCCCGGTCCTCTTGCGACCGTATAATCTCGTGACCTCCACTGCCAGCAATACGTACAATGGCTACTTTCCTGCCAAGTCTTTCTGTAGTACTGCAGAAAGAAAATCCAGCTTCTCGTAGCCCCTTTCCACAGTCTCTTTCAAACCCAGTGAGGTGTTGATAATGACGGCTTTGTCGCCTTAAAGGCATTCTTGACTGACATCAACACAGCACGTCCAGTCTCAAAGATAACTAAAGCTCATGACCTTACAGCGTGCATTTAAAGCAAACCTGATTTGGATCCTCATAGTGGCGCTACTAGAGCAACTCTTACTGGCGCGAAATTTGAACAGACATCATCTTTGAGATGTAGAAATGCGTCTGCCAAGTTTCGTTTATGTGGCACAAATCCTTCTTGGGTTCTAGATTTCTTTTCCGTCACTGTAAATATGTTTTTTCTTGTTTTGATCTGTATTTTACACAGGTCTGCTGTATAGAGTTATAGATGATCATCCACTTTTATGTGACGCCTCTCTGTCTCTGAAAATGGTCATTACGGAACATAATGAAATTCCTGTTAAAGTTTGGTGGACAATAACTGAAAATAAAGTGATAATGCTACTTATAATTGGCCTCGATTTACAGATTTATTCAGGGTGTTACAAAAAGGTACGGCCAATCTTTCATGAAACATTCCTCACACACAAATAAAGAAATGATGTTATGTGGACATGTGTCTGGAAACCCTTAATTTCCATGTTGGAGCTCATTCTAGTTTCGTCAGTATATACTGTACTTCCTCGATTCACCACCAGTTGGCCCAATTGAAGGAAGGTAGTGTTGACTTCGGTGCTTGTGTTGACATGCGACTCATTGCTCTACAGTACTAGCATCAAGCACATCAGTACGTAGCATCAACAGTTTAGTGTTCATCACGAACGTGGTTTTGCAGTCAGTGCAATGTTTACAAATGCGGAGTTGGCAGATGCCCATTTGATGCATGGATTAGCACGGGGCAATCGCCGTGGCGCGGTACGTTTGTATCGAGACACATTTCCACAACGAAGGTGTCCCGACAGGAAGATGTTCTAAGCAACTGATTGGCGTCTTAGGGAGCACGGAACATTCCGGCCTATGACTCATGACTGGGGAAGATCTAGAACGACGAAGACACCTGCAATGGACGAGGCAATTCTTCGTGCAGTTGACGATAACCCAAATGTCAGCGTCAGAGAAGTTCCTGCTGTTCAAGGTAACGTTGACCACGTCACTGAATGGAGAGTGCTACGGGAGAACCAGTTGTTCCCGTACCATGTACAGCGTGTGCAGGCACTATTAGCAGCCGATTGACCTCCATGGATACACTTCTGCGAATGGTTCATCCAACAGTGTGTCAAACCTCATTTCAGTGCAAATGTTCTCTTTACGGATGAGGCTTCATTCCACACAATCAACATGTGTGGGCTGACGATAATCCGCACGCAATTGTGCAATCACGTCATTTGTGAACGTTTGGGCAGACATTGTTCGTGACGTCTGGATTGGGCCCCATGTTCTTCCACCTACGCTCATTGGAGCACGTTATCATGATTTCATACGGGATACTCTACCTGTGCTGCTAGAACATGTGCCTTTACAAGTAGGACACAACATGTGGTTCATGCACGATGGAGCTCCTGTACATTTCAGTCGAAGTGTTCGTACGCTTCTCAACAACAGATTCGGTGACCGATGGATTGGTAGAGGTGGACCAATTCCATGGCCTCCACGCTCTTCTGACCTCAACCCTCCTGACTTTCATTTATGGGGGTATTTGAAAGCTCTTGTCTACGCAACCCCGGTACCAAATGTAGAGACTCTTCGTGCTGGTATTGTGGACGGCTGTGATACAATTCGCCATTTTTCAGGGTTGCATCAGCGCATCAGGGATTCCATGCGACGGAGGGTGGATGCATGTATCCTCGCTAACGGAGGACATTTTGAACATTTCCTGTAACAAAGTGTTTGAAGTCACGCTGGTACGTTCTGTTGCTGTGTGTTTCCATTCCATGATTAATGTGATTTGAAGAGAAGTAATAAAATGAGCTCTAACATGGAAAGTAAGCGTTTGCGGACACATGTCCACATAACATATTTTCTTTCTTTGTGTGTGAGGAATGTTTCTTGAAAGTCTGGCCGTACCTTTTTGTAACACCCTGTAGATTTAGACATTTCTATTGAAACTGTTGACTGGAAAATCAAGGCAAATAAACGATAAATTATGTGGCGAAAGCCTGTGACGGAGCTACTGGGCTGACTGCAGGTAGGGTGCAGCGTTTATACGGCGCAGCACTTGTAGGGGGAGGGTGGTATGGAAGTCACCTGGTACTCCCGATAACAAGCACTGCTACTCATTTGATAGCTGGTTGACTAAACCTGCTCAAAAGAGAAAAATTCCTTTCCCGTATCCGAGATGAAAACCATAAAGCATTCTACCCGGTAGACCAGCACATGCACGAACTTCCTGAATGTAGTAGGGTAAAATGTAGAGAGCAAGGGGAAATCAACAGCTCAGGCTGCAGTTATAAAAGTGGAATGATATGAAAAGAAAACATTAGTTGAGTAGGGAGTACAACAGTTTGTAGCTCATCGCCAGTGTTACTGAATCTCTGCACCGAATAACTAGTAGAGGAAACCAATGACAAAGTGAGAAAGTTAATTCATGTTGAAAATTACGTGTGAGGTCAAATGTGCGACATGAGCAAAGGTCAGGGCGGTCAAAAACGTTCACCCCAGACGATAACGTGTGCTGTGTCGAAGAACTAAGTCAGGCCGATCGTCGTATTTTTGTGAGGAAGACTGCACACAACTTCAGGCAACATCTCCATCGGCAATGTAGGTGTTATCGTAAACAGTACAGTGCACTGCCGGCGGTTGTGTTCATAGTGTAAACAGGCGAGAATAAAGCCAAGAGCAAGGAGCGGCCAGTATTGCGGATTATGTGGCATCGGGCGGAGGGTGTTCCACTCCTTCACCACATCGTCACAGGTGACGGAAAATGTGATAACTCAGACGCGCGATAGATCAATGTCGTGGAGACAGCATGATTCTCATGAAGATACAGCTCGCCCCACCTACCACGATGTTCAAAATAACGGCATCTGCTAACAGACAGTGATTTCAGATACGCTGGGTGTGCTGCTTGTGGATTTTCTCATACATGTGAGGATTGACGCTGATCAAAAAGTGTTCCACGCTTGTGGATTTTCTCATTCATGTGAGGATTAACGCTGATCAAAAAGTGGTCCACGCTTGTGGATTTTCTCATCCATGTGAGGATTAACGCTGATCAAAAAGTGTTCCACGCTGAATAGGGTGAAGAAGGGGACGCGGAGGAAATTACCAGGACTGCGTTCCAAACGTGTCGACTAGTTGCGCAACACTCTCCGCTCGGCGTAATTTGCTCCTGCGTTTCAGATGGACCATATTGCAACTGAGCGATTTTCATCTCTTCATACCATTGTAGAAGCACCTTGTTTTTTTGTACTTCAGAAGACATGCCGACATTCAGGAGGCTGTATTTATGTAGTTCCGAAAAAAGAAATGTTCAAATGTGTGTGAAATCTTATGGGACTTAACTGCTAAGGTCATCAGTCCCTAAGCTTACACACTACTTAACCTAAATTATCCTAAGGACAAACACACACACCCATGCCCGAGGGACGACTCGAACCACCGCCGGGACCAGCCGCAGAGTCCGTGACTGCAGCGCCTGAGACCGCTCGGCTAATCCCGCGTGGCTATGTGGTTCCAACATAAGGAACTGGATATATTTTATGACGCCATTATCAGATTAATTTCTCTTTAAAACAAATGCTTATACAATATGCTGCCTTCTACGTATATCTCTGGGTTGTGACATAACACAGTCCGTTTGGTTTTGTGGCCTTAATTTAGAGTTTGCTTAAGTATTATCTTTTTTTTATTTTTGTCGTGGATATGATATCTATTAGGCCTTCATTTTGAGTAAATATATCTCTGATACCGAAACATCTTAATTTGTCATCGACGGAAAATAATTGGTCTTTTTGTTCTGACAGCAGTTGTAGCGAATGGGTGCAAGTCAGGAGCGTACTAACATTTTGTATATCGTCCAGTATAGAGGCGTTGACAAAGTTATTTGAGATTTCACATAACACGTGATGCTATTAAATAATGTCCCATTTACCTTCACAAAAGAAGTATAAAGCAAATGTTATTTCGCTACCAAGGGTACATTAACCAGCACGATTGTCTTTATTGTAACATTGTTCCTTACAGTAATATAAACAGAGGTACCGTCTTTTCCCAATAAACCTTTGTAATTTTTATTCGCTAATCGACTTCCACCCCTCATGACGTGATCAGAAACTTATCGGAATGTTCCATTCAGGTAACTGTGACGTTATTAAAACTTTACACAAAACTGAATTTGACTGTACTGTACAAGCAAGCAGTGCGTCAACCGACTGAAACTGATGTACACTTTGTTTGCTTTTTTTCATTTTCTTACTGTCTGCTGCATGAAATCAATGAGTTAAGTTACCACAGCTGTTCGCACTATCTCCTAGTACAGAAAAAACAAATTCATTCTGTCTTACGTTTCCAATTACGTCACATTTACAGGGTTGGCAGTCTGTGATACGTTTCTGATCAGGTTTTGAAGAGAGGAAATGCATTAACGAATAAAACGTATGGAGCATTTTTTTAAATATAAATACGGCTGTTGATATCTTTGTAACTAACAAGGTTAGAAGAAAAGGAATCATGATTGTTAATCTCCTCCTGGTAGGTAAACAAAAATTGATACTTATTTTTATTTTCCTTCTGTCCAAAACATTACTTGTTGTGGTCAAGGTAAATGAAACATACTGTATATGTTAAAGCGCATAACCACCAGCCAGAAAGTACACACGGAGTGTGGAGAGCGGAAAGGATAATGATAGGAAACATCAGATATTACGTAATAGATTTTTGTATATTTATTTTCATTTTATAGAGTTTCTTCGGTATTCTAGCCATCCTAATTATATGTTTGCAGCGTCTTTACGTGCAAAATTTCTAAAATATCGGCAAACGTGATACGATTTATTGGTTATGCTTGAACTCTGGCATGTTGTGTGGATTACCGTTTTGGCTGAAATGAGCTTCTTTTCGGCTGGTGTACCAGGAAGTTGCAAGTGATCTTAATGCATTACGGTGCGAAAGCCTAGCGGAAATCTACCACCATATGGTCACTGTTACTGGACGATGTATCTGAGTGATGCCTGTGGGGTTCACTGTACAAGAAATGAGCTGGTCTGGGTTTTCGCCGGCCCGCTGTGTGAAGCAGGCGCTCACAAAAGCCACGCCGGCTGTGCGGGTGGCTGTGTTATCGCGAGGCGAGCTAACGAGCGCTTGATGGCCGCACTTGGCGGAGGACAGCAGCCGCCGCAGACCTCAAATGGCCGCCTCTCTTCTGGGCCAGGCATTAGCACGTCTCGCTACCAGAGGTCGTCAGATATAAGAGAGATTCCAGTAGTCACTTGGCACTGAGTCAATAAAATACCATCAGACAAAAGAGAATCACAGACCTGTCACAGACACAGTAACATCTTTCACCAGTGAATGTCATGAAAAGATATTGCGTGAAGGAAAGAATTATTAGAACGAGTACCAACAGAGAATACAATCTATTCTATTTTCTGTGAGGTACTAGCAGCATTAAGCGATGGATAGAAAGATAGTAGGTATTTTATTTCATTTAACAAAATCGTTTGATTGTGTGAACGATTTAATTCTTTTGCATTAGTTGAAACTTATTAGCGAAAATCTTAATAACGCTCCACATCGTATCTAGACAGTAAGAAACGTGAATTTATCTTCCAGTTTCATTAAAAAGGGGAGGTATTTGAATCTGGTTAAGGTTCGGGTTAGGAAAATTTGGGTACCCTAGGGTTCTGTCCCGGTTCCGTTGCTTGTCTTGATGTAAGTTAGTGTTGGATAAGTCTGGTAAGAAAGCAAGAAAGAGTGCTTATTTCGTAAACAGCTCATGTTGCTTCTCGACATAGTCTCCTTTAAAGATGTACACTTCATCCAGTGATCCTCCAGCTTTCTCCTCCGATCGGAAAAATAGGTTCTGTCAGACTATGCAAAATACTCATTGACTGTAATTATCACTTCCTCATTTGATAAGAATCTCATCTAAGCAAGCCAAAATTTCAAGTTAGGGGACAGAAAGAAGTCACTTAGGGCTAATTCTGGAGAGCAGGGTGAACGACGAACTAACTCAAAGCCCAGTTCATGCACTTTCACCATTGTTACCGCTGATGTGTGGCATGGTGCACTATTCCGGTGAAGGAACATCTTTTTTTATACCAACTTTAGCCAATTTTCAGCCATCGGGTGCACCAAACGATGTAACAAATGGCTCTGAGCACTATGGGACTTAACATCTATGGTCATCCGTCCCCTAGAACTTAGGACTACTTAAACCTAACTAACCTAAGGACATCACACAACACCCAGTCATCACGAGGCAGAGAAAATCCCTGACACCGCCGGGAATCGAACCCGGGAACCCGGGCGCGGGAAGCGAGAACGCTACCGCACGAACACGAGCTGCGGACTAAAACGATGCAATAATAGGGTCTATTTCGGGTTCTGCCATTTTCCAAGTAATCAATGAGGATTATGCCTTGGGAATCCCAAAAAACAATGACCATCACGTTACCAGTTCACCAAATGGTCCTTACCTTCTTCGACACTCTTTCACCATACTTTGTCCATTGTTCTGACTGCCGTTTTGACTCTGGTTTCATCATCAGTCACAAATCGGCGCAAAAGTCTTCCGGATTGCAATTAAATACCGCCAAATATTGTGTTGAATTGTTGTTGTGCCAAATGTGCTTCTGGTGGACTGGGAGCAATCGTGGCACCCATCTCACGCAGAACTTCGTAATACTCAATTCTCCATACAGGATATTATGCGTTCGCTCAGTTGAGGTGCCTACAGTCTCAGTCACCTCACTATTTTTTAATCGGCGGTCTTGCGTCACCATATGGATTTTGTCAATGGATGCCTTTGCGATGACCTCAATTGGACCGCCGGACCGCCCTTCATCTTCTGTGCTTGTCCCACAACGTTTAATTTCATTAATACAAAAGTAAATTACCTTCAGCGATGGTGCAGAGTCCGCGTGATCTTGTTTCATTTGTGTTTCCTTTTGTGCGGCAGCCCAACTCTTCAAATGAAAATGTTTACTAACAGCACGAAACTTGGTTTTTTCCATTTTCATGGCAGCCGACACACTGACCAGTTCAGAAAGTCGTCAACAATCCATTGTACTCCGTACATTGGTGAATTTCTTCATACGATCCTTGGAACAAGCAAGCATACCAACCATGTGGGCGGCACAAAAATGTTCTATTCTTTCATGAAAATTTACCAGTATTAACGAACTATTACTATGTATCAATGATCTACAAACAAATCAACGATCTGCCAACAAAAACCAAAGTTTATTTAATCAATTTTCTCTTAGGAGCTGGCACAAGTGCTATTAAGAAATACGTGCAATGTAATGCAAATGATTGAACTAATAGAGGATACCCGGTAACATCAGCACATTTAACTGCAACAAAACGCAGCGCATACAGTTTCTGACGCGAAAATCTTGTAATAGCGAAATTTTCCTGTCTTAAGGTAGTCAAACAGTTAATGAAATCGATCAGATTAAATTATTAACGCTGAGGGTAAAAGTAAGGTTTCCTGGAAGTATCACGTTCAAGGTCTTGACAGAAACTGAATGTTGATTTTTTGTTTTTGTTGTTGTTGTGGTCTTCAGTCCTGAGACTGGTTTGATGCAGCTCTCCATGCTACTCTATCCTGTGCAAGCTCCTTCATCTCCCTGTACCTACTGAAACCTACATTATTCTGAATGTGCTTAGTGTATTCATCTCTTGGTCTCCCTCTACGATTCTTACCCTCCACGCTGCCCTCCAATGCTAAATTTGTGATCCCTTGATGCCTCAGGACATGTCCTACCAACCGATCCCTTCTTCCAGTCAAGTTGTGCCACAAACTTCTGTTCTCCCCAATCCTATACAATACCTCCTCATTAGTTACATGATCTACCCACCTAATCTTCAACATTCTTCTGTAGCACCACATTTCGAAAGCTTCTATTCTCTTCTTGTCTAAACTATTTGTTATCCGTGTTTCAATTCCTTACATGGCTACACTCCATACAAATACTTTCAGAAACGACTTCCTGACACTTAAATCTATACTCGATGTTAACAAATTTCTCTTCTTCAGAAACGCTTTCCTTGCCATTGCCAGTCTACATTTTATATCCTCTCTACTTCTACCATCATCAGTTATTTTGCTTCCCAAATAGCAAAACTCCTTTAATACTTTAAGTGTCTCATTTCCTATTCTAATTCCCTCAGCATCACCCGACTTAATTCGACTACATTCCATTATCCTTGTTTTGCTTTTGTTGATGTTCATCTTATATCCTCCTTTCAAGATACTATCCATTCCGTTCAACTGCTCTTCCAAGTCTCTAGCTGTCTCTGACAGAATTACAATGTCATCGGCAAACCTCAAAGTTTTTATTTCTTCTCCCTGGATTTTAATACCTACTCCAAAGTTTTCTTTTGTTTCCTTTACTGCTTGCTCAATATACAGATTGAATAACATTGGGGAGAGGCTACAACCCTGTCTCACTCCCTTCCCAACCACTGCTTCCCTTTCATGCCCCTCGACTCTTATAACTGGCATCTGGTTTCTGTACAAATTGTAATTAGCCTTTCGCTCCCTGTATTTTACCTCTGCCGCCTTTAGAATTTGAAAGAGAGTATTCCAGTCAACATTGTCAAAAGCTTTCTCTAAGTCTACAAATGCTAGAAACGTAGGTTTATCTTTACTTAATCTTTCTTCTAAGATAAGTCATAGGGTCAGTATTGCCTCACGTGTTCCAACATTTCTACGGAATCCAAACTAATCTTCCCCGAGGTCGGCTTCTACCAGTTTTTCCATTCGTCTGTAAATAATTCGCGTTAATATTTTGCAGCTGTGACTTATTAAACTGATAGTTCGGTAATTTTCACATCTGTCAACACCTGCTTTCTTTGGGATTGGAATTATTATATTTTTCTTGAAGTCTGAGGGTATTTCACCTGTCTCATACATCTTGCTCACCAGATGGTAGAGGTTTGTCAGGACTGGCTCTCCCAAGGTCGTCAGTAGTTGTAATGGAATGTTGTCTACTCCCAGGGCCTTGTTTCTTCTCAGGTCTTTCAGTGCTCTGTCAAACTTTTCACGCAGTATCGTATTTCCCATTTCATCTTCATCTACATCCTCTTCCATTTCCATAATATTGTCCTCAAGTACATCGCCCTTGTGTAGACCTTCTATATACTCCTTCCACCTTTCTGCTTTCCCTTCTTTGCTTAGAACTGGGTTTCCATCTGAGCTCTTAATATACATACAAGTGGCTCTCCTTTCTCCAAAGGTCTCTTTAATTTTCCTGTAGGGAGTATCTATCTTACCCCTAGTGAGATAAGCTTCTACATCCTTACATTTGTTCTCTAGCCATGCCTGCTTAGCCATTTTGTACTTCCTGTCGATCTCACTTTTGTGACGTTTGTATTCCTTTTTGCCTGCTTCATTTACTGCATTTTTATATTTTCTCCTTTCATCAATTAAATTCAATATTTCTTCTGTTACCCAAGGATTTCTACTATCCCTCGTCTTTTTACCTACTTGATCCTCTGCTGCCTTCACCACTTCATCCCACAGAGTTACCCATTCTTCTTCTACTGTATTCCTTTCCCCCATTCCTGTCAATTGCTCCCTTGTGCTCTCCTTGAAACTCTGTACAATCTCTGGTTTGGTCACTTTATCCAGGTCCCATCTCCTTAAATTCACACCTTTTTGCAATTTCTTCAGTTTTAATCTACAGTTCATAACCAATAGATGGTGGTCAGAGTCCACATCTTCCCCTGTAAATGTCTTACAATTTAAAACCTGGTTCCTAAATCTCTGTCTTACCATTATATAATCTATCTGATTCCTTTCAGTATCTCCAGGATTCTTCCATGTATACAACCTTCTTTTATGATTCTTGAACCAAGTGTTAGCTATGATTAAGTTATGCTCTGTGCAAAACTCTACCAGGCGGATTCCTCTTTCTTTTCTTACCCCCAATCCATACTCACCTACTATGTTTCCTTCTCTCCTTTTCCTACTCTCGAATTCCAGTCACCCATGACTATTAAATTTTCGTCTCCCTTCACTACCTGAATAATTTCTTTTATCTCATCATACATTTCTTCAATTTCTTCGTCATCTGCAGAGCTAGTTGGCATATAAACTTGTACTACTGTAGTAGGCGTGGGCTTCGTGTCTATCTTGGCCACTATAATACGTTCACTATGCTGTTTGTAGTAGCTTAGCCGCACTCCAATTTTTTTATTCATTATTAAACCCACTCCTGCATTTGATTTATTAACTACAAGAATAATCTACACTTTATACATCAATGAAACGCGAAGGTTTCTTACGCTACTGATTTTTAGTCTATTATCTAATCTAGAACTGTGTTTTATTTGTACTCACCAAAAATATTCTTCGTCCAGAAACGGGCTGTCTGGCAGATCAACAGTGGTAGTTTATAATCTAAATATACGCCTTTGTTCAGTTGTTTCGAAATACTGCCTCTGGCATCTTTGTATGCACATTGCATCTTCAGTTCTGTTGTTAACAATGTTTATTCATTCAAAAGAGACTGTAAAATTCATTCAGTGAACACTTGACGGAAAAACGATTTGCACTTCGATAAAGCTTAGTGAAACATTATGCTTAAAGGTGTGCACTATTCAGCATGTTTCACTTTCAGTATGCTTCCAGCCCAACAGAGAAAAAAGTTGAATGACAAATCAAATGCCGTCAGATTTAAGCGGGACACTCCTTTTAACTTTTACAGCGGTTCTTTGCTGCAGTTCCGTTACTTTATGGCTGCCCGAATCAGAATTCTGGTAACTATTTAATGAATCGTCCATTACAAATAGCTTTGTATAACATTTTCTCACATGACCTGATAAGTACATAATAAGTAAATAATTAAAATAAAATCAGTTCTTTTGTTAGTGTGAAGTGAAGTACCATAATAAATTTCGCCGAACGTCTTGATGGAGGTCGGAACATGAGTCTGAATATTGTGCAGCCTTATTAATGGAACATACAGTATCACACATTATATTTATTTATACAACAGTATGCTCTCAATTATGGGCAGCAAGTTAACTAACTGAGCTCCCAGTTGGTGCACATCGACAGCGCAGAAAGATACGTATATAGCCTCTTTTCTGTGTTTACTTCGTAGATTCTTACTTAAATTGCGTGTGAGTATCGTATAGGAGGTGTAATTTCCAGTTTTAGTTAGTAATCGTAAATTCAGGCAGATCGTAGCGCAGTCGTTTGGCATTGGTACAGGTTAGTTCATACATTCTTTGCGTGTTTCCCTTGCGTTATCTAGGCATGGACTCGTGTTTCAGTAGCTGTTGTTCAACATCGATTAGAATGGACAGGGACTGTGATTGCTGTGTTCGGATGCGGGCTGAGTTGGCATCCCTTCGCTCACAGCTGCAGGCGGCGCTAACTTCGGTCGCACAGCTTGAGGCTGTTGCCAATGGGCACCACTGTGGGGAGCCGGACTTGGGTATCACGGTGATGTCGACCTCATCCCGTCTGTCCCCAGATCGGTCTGCCGCTGTGGTTGCCCCGGTTGAGGCCCGCAGTGGGGCTGAGCCCTCGCCTGTGGTTGATTGGGAGGTCGTTCCAAGGAGTGGCAGGCAGCGAAACACGTCCCTGGAGGCTGATCAGAAAGCCTCCCCGATGCGTCTGACAAACAGGTTTCAGGTACTGTCTCTGGCGAGCCAGATGCAGCTGCTTGCCCTGTTTCAGAGGATGATTCTCAGCCTTCAAGGTCTGGGCAATCGCAGAGGGTGGGCTTATTGGTAGTTAGGAGCTCCAATGTTAGGCGCGCAATGGGGCCCCTTAGGGATATGGCGGCTAATGAGGGGAAGAAATCCAGTGTGCACTCCGTGTGCATTCCGGGTGGAGTCATTCCTGATGTGGAAAGGGTCCTTCCGAATGCCATGAAGAGCACAGGATGCAGCCAGCTGCAGGTGGTGGCACATGTCGGCACTAATGACGTGTGTCGCTTTGGATCTGAGGAAATTCTCTCTGGATTACAGCGGCTATCCGATTTGGTGAAGGCTGCCAGTCTTGCTTACGAGATGAAGGCAGAGCTCACCATCTGCAGCAACATTGACAGAACCGACTGCGGACCATTGCTGCAGAGCCGGGTGGAGGGTCTGAGTCAGAGGCTCAGACGGTTTTGCGACCGTGTTGGCTGCAGATTCCTTGACTTGCGCCATTGGGTGGTGGGGTTCCGGGTTCCGCTGAGTAGGTCAGGAGTTCACTACACTCAGCTGGCGGCTACACGGGTAGCGGAGGCTGTGTGATGTGGATTGGGCGGTTTTTTAGGTTAGAAGGCCTCGGGAAAGTACGGGGTGGGCTGCAATCTCAAAGGGTGCATGGCACATACAGGACGTGCTTGGGTCAAGGAAAAGTCGGAACTGTAGTTGTAAATTGTTGTAGCTGTGCTGGGAAAGTCCCTGAGCTTCAAGCGTTAATAGAAAGCACAGAAGCTGAAATCGTTAGAAGAACAGAAAGCTGGCTAAAGCCTGAAATCTGCAGAAATTTTTACGAAGTCTCAGACGGTGTTCAGGAAAGATAGATTAGGCAGAATTGGTGGTGGAGTGTTTGTGTCGATGAGTAGTGGTTTATCTTGTAGTGAAGTCGAAGTAGATACTCCGTGCGAATTGGTATGGATGGAGGTTATACTTAACTGCCGAACTAAGTTAATAATAGGCTCCTTATATCGACCCCCAGACTCCGATGATATAGTTGCTGATCAGTTCAGAGAACATTTGAGTCTTGTAACAAATAAATACCGCACTCTTACGGTTATAGTTGGCGGGGACTTCAACCTTCCCTCGATATGTTGGCAAAAATACTTGTTCAAAACCGTTCGTAGGCATAAAACATCTTCCGAGATTGTCCTAAATGCTTTCTCCGAAAATTATTTCGAGCAGTTAGTCCACGAACCCACGCGAATTGTAAATGGTTGCGAAAACACGCTTGACCTCTTAGCCACAAACAATCCAGAGCTAATAGAGAGCGTTATGACTGATACAGGGATTTGTGATTACAAGGTCGTTGTAGCTAGGCTCAATACCGTTTCTTCCAAATCCACCAGAAACAAACGCAAAATAAATTTTATTTAAAAAAGCCGATAAAGTGTCACTAGAAGCCTTCCTAAGAGGCAATCTCCATTCCTTCCGAACTGACTATGCAAATGTAGACGAGATGTGGCTCAAATTCAAGGATATAGTAGCAACAGCAATTGAGAGATTCATACCTCATAAATTGGTAAGAGATGGAAGTGATCCCTCATGGTACACAAAACAGGTCCGAACGCTGTTGCAGAGGCAACGGAAAAAGCATGCGAAGTTCAGAAGAACGCGAAATCCCGAAGATTGGCAAAAATTTACAGACGCGCGAAAGTTGGAACGGACTTCAATGCGAGATGCCTTTAATAGGCTCCACAACGAAACATTGTCGCGAAATTTGGTAGAAAATCCGAAGAAATTCTTGTCGTATGTAAAGTACGCAAGCGGCAAGACGCAGTCAATACCTTCGCTGCGCAGTGTCGATGGTACTGTTACCGACGACTGTGCCGCTAAATCGGAGTTATTGAACGCAGTTTTCCGAAATTCCTTCACCAGGGAAGACGAATGGAATATTCCAGAATTTTGAAACACGAACAGCTGCTAGCATGAGTTTCTTAGAAGTAGATACCTTAGGGGTTGCGAAGCAACTCAAATCGCTTTATACGGGCAAGTCTTCAGGTCCAGATTGTATACCGATTAGGTTCCTTTCAGATTACGCTGGGACAATAGCTCCCTACTTAGCAATCATATACAACCGCTCGCTCACCAATAGATCTGTACCTACAGATTGGAAAGCTGCACAGGTCGCACCAGTGTTTAAGAAGGGTAGTAGGAGTAATCCATCGAACTACAGACCTATATCGTTGACGTCGGTTTGCAGTAGGGTTTTGGAGCATATATTGTATTCATACATTATGAATCACCTAGAAGGGAACGATCTATTGATACGTAATAAGCATGGTTTCAGAAAACATCGTTCTTGTGCAACGCAGCTAGCTCTTTATGGCCGCTATCGACAGGGGATCTCAAGTTTATTCCGTATTCCTAGATTTCCGGGAAGCTTTTGACACCGTTCCTCACAAGCTACTTCTAATCAAGCTGTGAGCCTATGGGGTATCGTCTCAGTTGTGCGACTGGATTCGTGATTTCCTGTCAGGAAGGTCGCAGTTCGTAGTAATAGACGGCAAATCATCGGGTAAAAATGAAGTGATATCAGGTGTTCCCCAGGGAAGCGTCCTGGGACCTCTGCTGTTCCTGATCTACGAGGGCAGTTCAATAAGTAATGCAACACATTTTTTTCTGAAACAGGGGTTGTTTTATTCAGCATTGAAATACACCAGGTTATTCCCCAATCTTTTAGCTACACAACACTATTTTTCAACGTAATCTCCATTCAATGCTACGGCCTTACGCCACCTTGAAATGAGGGCCTGTATGCCTGCACGGTACCATTCTACTGGTCGATGTCGGAGCCAACGTCGTACTGCATCAATAACTTCTTCATCATCCGCGTAGTGCCACCCACGGATTGCGTCCTTCATTGGGCCAAACATATGGAAATCCGACAGTGCAAGATCGGGGCTGTAGGGTGCATGAGGAAGAACAGTCCACTGAAGTGAGCTCCTCTCCGGTGCGAAGACTTGTGTGAGGTCTTGCGTTGTCATGAAGAAGAAGTTCGTTCCGATTTTTGTGCCTACGAACACGCTGAAGTCGTTTCTTCAATTTCTGAAGAGTAGCACAATACACTTCAGAGTTGATCGTTTGACCGTGGGGAAGGACATAGAACAGAATAACCCCTTCAGCGTCCCAGAAGACTGTAACCATGACTTTACCGGCTGAGGGTATGGCTTTAAACTTTTTCTTGGTAGGGGAGTGGGTGTAGCGCCACTCCATTGATTGCCGTTTTGTTTCAGGTTCGAAGTGATGAACCCATGTTTCATCGCCTGTAACAATCTTTGACAAGAAATTGTCACCCTCAGCCACATGACGAGCAAGCAATTCCGCACAGATGGTTCTCCTTTGCTCCTTATGGTGTTCGGTTAGACAACGAGGGACCCAGCGGGAACAAACCTTTGAATATCCCAACTGGTGAACAATTGTGACAGCACTACCAACAGAGATGTCAAGTTGAGCACTGAGTTGTTTGATGGTGATCCGTCGATCATCTCGAACTTGTGTGTTCGCACGCTCCGCCATTGTAGGAGTCACAGCTGTGCACGGCCGGCCCGCACGCGGGAGATCAGATAGTCTTGCTTGACCTTGCGGCGATGATGACACACGCTTTGCCCAACGACTCACCGTGCTTTTGTCCACTGCCAGATCACCGTAGACATTCTGCAAGCGCCTATGAATATCTAAGATGCCCTGGTTTTCCGCCAAAAGAAACTCGATCACTGCCCGTTGTTTGCAACGCACATCCGTTACAGACGCCATTTTAACAGCTCCGTACAGCGCTGCCACCTGTCGGAAGTCAATGAAACTATACGAGACGAAGCGGGAATGTTTGAAAATATTCCACAAGAAATTTCCGGTTTTTTCAACCAAAATTGGTCGAGAAAAAAAATGTGTTGCATTACTTATTGAACTGCCCTCGTATATAAATGACCTGGGTGACAATCTGAGCAGTTCTCTTAGGTTGTTCGCATATGATACTGTAATTTACCGTCTAGTAAGGTCATCCGAAGACCATTATCAGTTGCAAAGCGATTTAGAAAAGATTGCTGTATTTTGTGGCAGGTGGCAGTTGACGCTAAATAACGAGAAGTGTGAGGTGATCCACATGAGTTCCAAAAGAAATCCGTTGGAATTCGATTACTCGATAAATAGTTCAATTCTCAAGGCTGTCAATTCAACTAAGTACCTGGGTGTTAAAATTACGAACAACTTCAATTGGAAAGCCCACATAGATAATATTGTGGGGAAGGCGAGTCAAAGGTTGCGTTTCATTGGCAGGACACTTAGAAGATGCAACAAGTCCACAGCTTACACTACACTCGTTCGTCCTCTGTTAGAATATTGCTGCGCAGTGTGGGATCATTACCAGGTGAGATTGACGGAGGACATCGAAAGGGTGCAAAAAAGGGCAGGTCGTTTTCTATTATCACGTAATAGGGGAGAGAGTGTGGCAGATATGATACGCGAGTTGGGATGAAAGTCATTAAAGCAAAGACGGTTTTCGTCGCGGCGAGATCTATTTACGAAATTTCAGTATCCAACTTTCTCTTCCGAATGCGAAAATATTTTGTTGAGCCCAGCCTACATAGGTAGGAATGATCATCAAAATAAAATAAGAGCAATCAGAGCTCGAACAGAAAGGTTTAGGTGTTCGTTTTTCCCGCGCGCATTTCGGGACTGGGATGGTATGGAGATAGTGTGATTGTGGTTCTATGAACCCTCTGCCAAGCACTTAAATGTGAATTGCAGAGTAATCATGTAGATGTAGATGTAGATGTAGATTCTGCAGGCAGTACAGATCGGAATATTTCCAAGTGGGCGTCGTGGGTGTCTCGTCACAGTTGAAGCACGTGTCGCCAGGTGCACTTTGCGCTGGTAGTTCAACAGCACTAAGTAGTGACTACTTTGACGCTTTGGTAAAAGGTATCTCGGTGTGTACTGCGGGAACGAGAACATGAGGTACACTACTACGTTGTAACTAGTGGGTCATTGTAACTGTACACGGAGGTGCCATCTTGCAAACTGAAGGCAGAAATCTCCAGTACGTATTCAAGTATCCGTCTTTGGTCCCACCTTCATATCGACAATAGGCACTACCTTACATATTGTAAGAAGGACAAATTACACACTACAAAATGGCCTCTCGTTGATCGATTTCACTCTCCATACTGGACGAGATATAATGCCATGCACTGAATGGTTCAGTTAACCGCAAACTCTCGGTATCAAGGACCATTATCACACACAGACCTCTGTAAGATCCACTATAGTGCAAAGCGCCCATGTTGTGAGCCATTGTCTCTCGGAACACAGGTAACAAGTTGCAATCAGCAGGCAGGAAGGTTCAGTAACTATGTGTGTTAACTTTTTATAACTACATTCGCTGATAAAACCTGTATATTCCTTAATTAGATCCTTGTTCCACTTTTGTCTTGGAAACATTGATCACGTCAGTTGTAGACAATCAGTTGTGGCTCCTGCACAGCATTACCATCGTCAAAAATTCCATTCCCAGTTACCATGTTGAAGCTGGGATCCACATTACTTAATAGTAATTTCACTGTTGGAAAGTCCGTTACTATATGATATTGGCAAATTGTATTTCATTTTTACCTTGTCGTTATACACTGTAAAAAATTTTAATTAGCAGACTTTACTAGTTTCATACTGATGTAGTCCTTCAACGCATGACGTTTTGTAATAACTTGATAACAATAATTTTTGAGTTATCAGGTGTGAGTCACAATTCCGTTAGCATATGTAAATTATCAATCTTGGCTATAGGTTGTCAGATGTATATATTGCTTTATCATTGAAGATTGAGACAGTGCCCTGGCCTAGCTGAATACATCGATCACCCATCAAATCAATGCAATTAATCAACGTCGTTCGTGACCTGTAGCTGCATGAGTAGGCGCATGGATATATTACGTACTCTTGGCTGCTTTCCCTTTGCTTCACCGACAAAGGACAGGAGGGCTGGAGGCGTAAAGTCCTTGATCACCAGTCTCTTCGGCAATATCCTGGATTAAATTCCATCCGCAGTCTCTCGTGGAGAGTAGATATGTGACACTCTTGATGCTGATCTGCCCATTGGTTGGCGGGGACATCAAGCTTGGCGGCGCCCTTGGTGTCGGTACTCCAGTTAAGAGCACACTGGGTTCCTTCAAAGCGTTTCATCTACTATTTTCTCTCATCGTCATACAACGCAGACACACACACACACACACACACACACACACACACACACACACACACACACACATTACGGTCATCCGTACGTATCATCTACACGTAACACACAATTGTGACTCTCCGTGAAAGTCTCATACCTATTCACGCAATACGAGTTTCCTCTTACTGAAGACTGAGATTAAACCTCATTTCAAATCATTGAGATAATTTCTACGGCATGTTAACAGATAAATACTCCTTTATAGTTCTTTTCGAATCTTGTAGTAACGTGCTTTTTATATTATACCGTAAACCGTAGAAACTTTGTGACAGGTAGTGAAGTTTGTGCTACTTAACCATGCACGATGTATTTAAATATCGCTGATATTCCATGATACTTCAAACTTCAAAGGCTATGTTGCCTACATGCACGATGAGAGCCACCATTTCCTAGAGCAACTGGAAACAACCTGAGTTATCTAATACAGTCGTATCAAAAAGCTACTGTTTAGCACCGCTGAAGACACTAAAGAGCGTTCTGCCGAAACTTTGCTTTTGTGAGAGGGGAGTAAGCAGATCAATGTAGAAGAGGTGACTTTAATTTATTACTAGTTGAGACCATCTGTGTTAAAAATCTCGGATGTAGTGCATATCCTTCTTACATTTCTTATGGATACGCTAAAAATATGAAGGAACAGGGTGCAGCGTTGTGACACAATGGCGCTGTCGCAAAGTTGTCATGTAGTACTATAGATCACAGTTATTTTTGGATTGAGCTATATTTCTGGGTTTCTTCCCATGTTTAGATAACAAAGAGGCTCTAAAGTGAACAAGACGAGTCGACTCACGGCCGTATAGCTATTATACAATAGAAACTTTGCAAGAAGTACTTAATGAGATTAAATCATCTACTTTATCTATTCGGAATGTAGCTGAGCAGTAAGTTTCTACATATTAGCGTAATTCCTGTTGCGGTTACAGGTTTAGTTGTTGGTTTGTGTTGTGAATTCCATAGTTTATTTTTTCTGGTATGGCGTACACAGAAAAACACTGCGGATGAAAATAAAAAATAGAAGTCCCTTGAGTCCAAGTCGTCCTACAGCATTTTTTAAAAAGAGACAAACTGGTTGTTTTTCATTCTTTAACTATGTACATTTAGGGATTCCTGTCACAGGATTCGATCTGAGACTTACAGTGAAGAAATAATTTGTCCTTGGGGAAGAGAAACCGAAATTTTTAGAAATAATTTTTCTGGAACCAAGTGGCTAAATGCATTTATGATACGCCATAGTACCCTAATTCTGAGGTTTTCTCAGAACATATTGATTGCTAGGGTTGGGGTTGGTGAAAATGTAGTAAACAGATTCTTTGATCATCTCTGTTCTGAACGTGGATGCATTCCAAGTTCTAGTACCAGGAACTGGGACGAGAATAATCCTGTGGATGAGCCTGAATCCATTAAAATCTTTACAAAGAGGGACGCAAAATATCCCGAGAAAGTAAGGATGTCTCGAAGCCTGCACTTCATTATGTTCTGTAGGAGTGCTGATGGTGAGCTTCCTCCTGTTTACATTAGCCACAGTGTAAACATATATGGAACACGAGGACCGAAAATGGCCCTTTGGCTGCTAGCTAAAATTGCACTGCATTGTAATGTTTCAACTACAATATTTCTGAAGATTTTTTACGAATCTTTTGCTTCCTATCCTGAGAAGACAAGAAAGGACAAAGGTATTAATTGGCGTTCATTTGAACTCCCACCTGAATGTTGGAGTTATTCGACAGTGCTAGCAGTATAACATACGTTTCATAGTTTTGCTACCAAATGCTACACACTCGTTGCAGCAATTGAAGGGGTCATTCTTCCGACCCTTCAAGAGGCACTGGAAAGAACTCTTGACAGTCTGAATAAGTCTTCGGTTGCTATTTGGTGTGCAACAATGTCTAAACAGGAGTTTCCAGCTTTCTTAATGAAACTCCTAAAGAAATTGGACGAGAATAATGGTCAAGATCCGAGTGAGAGGTAATCTAAAATCAAGAAGATTACGTAAATAAACAAGAAGAGTATGAACCGTTACAAAGAAAAATAAGAGACAACTTTTTAGAGCACCTAGCTAAAAACAGCCAACATGACACAGAGGAAGCTGATATTACGGAGAAAACGAGTCAGTGTCACCGCTAGAAACAGCTTCTGATCAGTGATGCACATCAACAGAGTATTCTGCTACTAAATATTAAAGTGGGTCGAACCCACCCTCTGTCGACACAAGTATGAAGTTAAAAAAGAAGGCGGCTCATCGTATCACTTGCAGCTCTGCTGAAAGTGGCGAAGACGGTGTAATGTGTACTGAATCAGATTACAGTCTGTCTCAATATTCGGACTCTGAAGCTGATGTCGCGGAAGAAACTGAGGGTTTCAGGGAAGGAGGCAAGACAGTGGGGAACTATGTGGTTGTGATACGTGAAGGAGGATATTATTCGGGTGTGATAATCAAAATCAGGAATTATGTCGCACTTGTTAATGATACGGTGTCAGTGGGGAAAAATTAGATATGCAATGGCAGATTATCAAGATGTAACTGAGTTTGACCGTAGTGCTATAGTCGGTGCAAGAGCGGTGGGACACAGCATCTCCGCGGTAACGATGAAGCAGGAATTATCCCGTACGACCATTTCACGAGTGTACCGTGGATATCAGGAATCCGGTAAAACATCAAATCTCTGACATCACTGCGGCTGGCAAAAGATCCTGTATAAACGGGACCAACGACGACTGAAGAGAATCGTTCAACGAGACAGAAGTGCAACCTTTCCCCATATTGCTGCAGATTTCAATGTTCGGCCATCAACAAGTGTCAGCGTGCAAACCATTCAACGAGACATAATTGACATGGGCTTTCGGAGCAGAAGGCCCACTTGTGTTCAAAAGGTTCAAATCGCTCTGAGCACTATGGGACTTAACATCTGAGGTCATCAGTCCCCAAGAACTTAGAACTACTTAAACCTAACTAACCTAAGGACATCCATGCCCGAGGCAGGATTCGAACCTGCGACCGTAGCGGTCACCCCACTCGTGTACCCTTGATGATTTGACGACACAAAGTCTTACACCTCGCCTACGCCCGTCAACACCAATATTGAACTGTTGATGACAGGAAACATGTTGTCTGGTCGGATGAGTCTCATTTCAAATTATATCGAGCGGATGGACGTATACGGGTATGAAGACAACCTCATGAAACCATGGACCCTGAATGTCAGCAGGGGACTGTTCAAGCTGGTGGAGGCTCTGTAATGGTGTAGGGCGTGTGCAGTTGGAGTGATATGGGACCCCTGATACGTCTACATATGACTCTGACAGGTAAGCATTGTGTCTGATCACCTGCAACCATTCTTGTCCATTGTGCATTCCGACAGACCTGCTCAATTCCAGCAGGACAATGCGACACCACACGTTCAGAACTGCTACAGAGTGGCTCCAGGAACACTCTTCTGAGTTTGAACACCTCCACTGGCCACCAAACTCCACAGACATCAACATTATTGAGCATATCGGGGAAGCCTTATAACGTGCTATTTTAAACAGATCTCCACCCCCTCGTACTCTTACCGATTTATGGACAGCCTTGCAGGATTCATGGTGTCAGTTCCCTCCAGCACAACTTCAAACATTATTCGAGTCCATGCCACGTCGTGTTGCGGCACTTCTGCGTGCTCACGAGGGCCCTGCACGATATTAGGCAGGTATACCCGTTTCTTTGACTCTTCAAAGCAAACATCCCATAGCAAGAGACAAACGAAATATTTTGGAACTTACTGAAATGGTTAAATTTTGAGGTTTATTCCGTGTTTTATTTAGAATGTTGCTACTCATGTGTTGTACATAATATTATCATTAATTTTGTGCTGAAGTTTCTTTATGGCATTCTTTCTCAGCAAACTTCCTTGCATGCACTTATCTGTCCAATAATTGACTCCGACAGTTACAATTTTCGAACAGCCCTAAATATATGAGCAGGTTAAGTAGAAATGCAACTGTCGCAAATTTCCACTCTAATACTTACAATTCTATATGACTTTTTGGTAAAATTCTGATGAAACAACATTGCATTTCATAAATGAAGAATAATTACATCATAGAAGAACAGCGATATTTATAAAATGATGTGCCTACGTGAATTTGTTTTTTAAAGGGTGAAATATGTCACAAGGCTATGATTTACGGTAGCCCCACATACACCCTCATACAACTTAAAGTGCAGCGAGTCAGAGTGTGAGGCAGGGAGGTGGTGGATAAATCCACACATGCGGATTAATAATTGTTGGTGTGTTACAGTGACTAGCCTGTCTTTAGGACTGTTAAGCTGTTTTACACGTATGTTTACACAAATGCTGTGCTGGTTCCCAATTTGTGCACTACAAAATGCCACGCACTAACAGTTAAAACAAGATAATAGATGTATAAGGTCTATGCGATGAAGTAATAACGCCCCGTCGACATCAAGGTAATTAGGGGACGGAGATCAAGTTCAGACAGTTTTAAGGATGGGAAAGAAAATCGGAATGCAGGAACCATCCCGGAATCTGTTTAAAGCGATTTACAGAAATGACGGAAAGCCTACACCTGGGTGGCCTGACGCGGATTTGAACTGTCATCCTCCAGGTTGTAATTCGAGTGTGCTGACCACTTCGCCTCCTCGCGTACTGATTCAGGCACGCCTGGTGCACACAACTTCTCTCCACACTGACTTTACTGAGAATGTAGTGGCCGGAAGAGCATCTTTCCCAAAGTTTAAATAAAATAAATTTTGCAAATCATGTAGAAACGGAAGGAACTCGTACAATGGGATAAGCGTGTAGTATACCCCACTCGGAAAACTTCCACAACCTAACAAGTAGATGTAACTAAACTTTATTTATTTGAACAGGTAAACCTCACACAGATACAGTGTGCTATTTCTGAGCAATAAACGGAAATAAATGTTCTCCAGATATTATTTTTAGTAATGTGAAGGTGAAGTCCGTCGCAAACAATTATTCTTCAGCGGAAGGGGAGTAGGCTCTTAAGATCTTAGTTACGTTCTCTTAACTGGCTCCAAACAAAGTACGTATTCAAAGACCAGACTCACTAGCAGCACGACTTGTCCACGTTGCAGAACACGAAGGCTCGGAGCACAGGACGTTGAAGTGCAGCCGTCCGGCCATTTCCGATCTGAGGCGGTGTCCAAACATTGGTACGTCAGTCGCTGTGTGGCGAAAACAGAACTGGTTCTAGCAGTTCCGCACGGGCAAAAACACTCGCTTGGCGGAAAGTTACAATTTTCCTATGGGCTACCGAAGTTGCGGCGAATGCAACAAAAGGTGCATGTCTCGGGCAGCCCCTGTTGCTATCTTCTGTGACCTCTGGCTGGTTACCGGGAGCATCTCTGGAGGCTGGGCTGTATACTGCAGAAACCAGTCTCAACGCAGGGGTCGAGCTCATGATAAACCGCTAAATCTAGATGCGCTTTTGAATGTCGGCGTCGATGACGAAGCCAAGAGTCATACCTCTCTCCCCCCCCCCCCCCCTCCACCACCTCTTCTGTCGAAAGCGACGAGGGAGAGGCGGACGCAAGTGTCGAGTCGTCAGTGATGGCTCCATCTGTGTGGGCATTGCTGGGTCGCGACAGAGACTCCACACGCTCGACGTCCATGGGAACGACTGGAGTTGATGCCTGGCAATGTGACGTATTGGGAGGAGACAACACCATTTGCTCGATGTCCTCAAGAGACAACACTGTGTCCAGTGTATTTGGAACAGAGAAAGGTGGAAGAGACTCTGGTGAAGAAAGCGAACCACGGCCGGGGCGGGTCTCATTGAGATGCCAGCGGTAATACGTGCCACCTGGGAGATTAATCAGGATCATGGCACGGCCAAGTAGACAGGAGACATTATCAGGAGGCCACCGGAACTGTGCATAGACAAAATTCATAGCCTAAACTGGATCTTTCTGCGTGAGCCTGTGTTGATGAGAGTAAGTTAAGGAGAAGTTCGTCACAATCAACTGTTCTTCAACAAAGCGAGAACAGATTCTTGAGAGCGTAAGTTACGTTCTCTTAACTGATAAGTACAAACCAAGTAAGTATTCGAAGTCCTATCCCAAGAGCAGAACGACTTGTTCACTGCACAGAACACCAAAGTTCGGAGCACAGGTCGCGGGAGTACAGCCATCCGGGCAGCGAAGTCGACGTCCAACTGGAGCGGTGTCCAAACGGTGATGGTACATCAGTAGTTGGCTAGCAAAGACGGAACTGCCTGTAGCTGGTTCCTGCGTGCTGAAATACTCGCATGGCAGAAGGTTAGAAATCTCTTATTGGCTTCTGAATTTGCGGCGGAAGCAACAAGAGTGCATATTTGGAGCGGCCCCTGTTGCTATCTTCCGCGTCCTATGGCTGCTTAGGGGAGGCCCAGTGGAGGCTGGGCTGTATGCCGTTGAAACCAATCTGAACGCAGGGGTCGAATTGACGATTAGCCGCTAAGCATAGATGCCTTGCGGGTTGGTGGCTTCGAAGGCGAGACCGAAAGAGACACCGAAACGCAAAAGAGAGAGCGAAATAAATAAACAACGTGTATCCTTCGCGGAAGTAGGTGGTAAGACTATTATAATGGTGTTTCTATCAGTAACTTCATTAAAGACCAATGCGAATTAAAATTTTGTCGAGTTACGTGTAAGTAGTCACAGTTTCTTCAGTGGGCATGAATAGACTTTTCAACTACTTGGCATTCTATCTAGGGTTATTTGCAGATAGTGGCGGTTATTCCGTATCAAGTACGCCGCATTCGTCAAGAAACAGAAAATTGAAATTTTTGCATCAAACTCTTTCAGTTCCTACCATCTGTCCAAAAAGGCCTCGGAAGGCCCTACGGTACTGACCTACTGTCGTGTCATCCTCAGTTGACAGGTGTCACTGGATGTGGATATGGAGGGGCAGGTGGTCAGCACAACACTCTCCCGGCCGTAGTCAGTTTTCGTGGCCGGGCTACTAAATCCTGCTGCTCCTCGATTGGCCTCCCAAAAGCCGAGTGCATCCCACCTGCCAACAGCGCCCGGTAGACCCGGACGGTCACCCATGCAATTGCTAGCCAAGCCCGAAAGCGCTTAACTTCCATGATGTGAAGGGAACCGGTGTTACCACTTCGGCAAGGCCTTTTGCAAAATCTTTCAACGATTAAAAAATATTCATACTGTGACAGACAGTAGATGGAATGTTCTTTGCCAGTGCGCGCAGTCGACAGACGTCGCATCTTTCTTTCTGGTCTCAAAAACACAGCGAGAGGGATACATCTTGACAGCCCTATGTTCGTGGTTGACGTCACAGAGGCGATAATTTTTTACCACACCTACGAAACTACTTTTTCATTATTAATTTCCATTAAATGATACGAATTGCGCTCTCACAATAACATTGCTTCCATACACAAGTTCGAGTCCCAGAGTCTGTGTACATCGACCAACAATTAAACTTGCTGTGAAAATATATGAACTGTTTTCCATTTTCGTGTGGCCGGTGCTAGTCGTACAATTCAGACTAGCATATTGCTGATTCGAGGCTGAGTTACAATAATGCTCTTTCTTATTAACCGCTATTTCGAAAATGTCCGAGGATTTTTATCTTCCCAGAACACCGCAAAAGTGGCAGTAGGCATTGCTAAGCGAGTTTCAGTCGAGATGCCGATAGTTTTCACTCTCCGTCAATATTTTTGTAACTTTTTCGAGGAATAGTTTCTAATTCGATAAACATTTCATCTGCTGTTACCGTTTTTGTGGTTTGTACACACGACAAAAAGAAGTTTTGCATCACCCCTGTTCCCAGCACTCCTGAAGATAGACGTTGACTGTGGATATTGTGTCACAGACAACGTCCCTTTGACAGACCAGAGATGCCACTAAACCCGCCCAAAGATGTAAACAACCATGCATGAGCAGCGTCTATTAGACGAAGGTGGTCCGATAGCCGATCTGTTCCAGTCATTCCATCAGAAAGGAGGTACACGGCTCTTGTTGTCTGTAGTTCAGCCATGTCTAGACGGTCAATACCGCCGTTCGATTGCATCCACATTGTTACTTTGGACCTGGAAGGACTCTCAACAAGGGAAGTGTCCAGGCGTCTCGGAGTGAACCAAAGAAATTGCGTTAGGACATTGAGGAGATACAGGCCTCGCTCAGGCCACCCAAGGGCTACTACTGCAGTGGATGACCGCTACCTACGGATTATGGCTCGGAGGAACCCTGACAGCAACACCACTATGTTGAATAATGCTTTTCGTACAGCCACAGTACGTCATGTTACGATTCAAAGTGTGTGCAATAGGATGCATGATGGGCAACTTCACTCCCGACGTCCATGGCGACGTCCATATTTGCAACCACGACACCATGCAGCGCGTTACAGATAGGTCCATCAACATGTCGAATGGACTGCTCAGTTTTGGCACCATTTCTCTTCACTGATGAGGGTGGCATATGCCTTCAACAAGACAATCGTCTGAGACGTGTTTGGAGGCAATCCGGTCAAGCTGAACGTCTTGGAAACGCTGTCCATCGAGTGCTGCAAGGTGGAGGTACCCTGTACTTTTGATGTGGCATTATATGGCGCCGACGTATGCCGCTGGTGGTCATGGAAGGCGCCGTAACGGCTGTACGATACATGAATGCCATCCTCCGACCGATAGTGCAACCATATCGGCAGAATATGGGCGAGGAATTCGTCTTCATGGATGGTGATTCGCGTCCCCATCATGCTCATCTTGTGAATGACTTGCTTCAGGATAACGACATCGCTCGACTAGAGTGGCCAGCTTGTTCTCCAGGCATGAATCCTATCGAACATGCCTGGGATAGACTGAAGAGGGCTGTTTACGGACGACGTGACCCATCAACCGCTCTGAGGGATCTACGCCGAATCGCCGTTGAGGAGTAGGGCAATCTGCATCAACAGTACCTTGAAGAACTTGTGGATAGTATGCCACTACGAATACACGCATGCATAGATGCAAGGGGACGTGCTACTGAGTATTAGAGGTACCGGTTTGGACCAATCCCTCTGAACGTCTCGCTGTATGCCATGTGTGGTTTTCATGAGCAATAAAATGGGCCGAAATGACGTTTATGTTGATCTCTATTCCAATTTTCTGTACAGGCTTCGGAACTCTCGGAACCGAGTGGTGCAAAACTTCTTTTGTTGTGTGTATTTATGTTAACACCAAAGCCCGAAGTGTGACCAGTTTTCTAATGGTCGGCCATTTCTCACTTTGGCTGAGAGGTGTGACCAAGGTCCGATTAAAAAGTAGTAAAACATATGTTACTTTGGGCGGCCATTTCACGCGTTGGCTTGAAATATCTAGCAAAAACTCGACGTGATTATGCAGCAATGTGCGGTAGGTATGACTTCTTTCGCTTTCAGTGTTAAGTGTGCCGTGCATGCGGTAGATGCTGCTTTTCGGTGATGGTCCCGCCTCTTTCCGTTGTGAATACTGTAATAATTCCTGGTATTAGTGATATATCTGCTTCCTCTGTAACTTCTTCTAATTTAGACAAATATGTTTCATTCTTAGTACTGTGGTCATTCCTGTTATTTGAATTATATTCTACCATACTATGCAGCAGAACCCATTTATCTGATCTGAACTGGCCGTGACCTAGTCGGATGAGTAGGAAGGCCGAATGAAGCGGACCTTTAAAACTGACAAAACACATAAATTTCAGTGTTTTTACGATTTCCTTTTTTCCTAACCACCGGTTTGGACTAAATTGAAGGTCGGATTAGCGAAAGTCGGATTACTGGGGCTCTACTGTGTTTTTATTTGTAACAATTAAATACTTCCTGATGTTTTCCTTTAAACGTGGCAAATCAGCAACCGAATATAGTTCTTTGCCCTGTACGCCTGTTCCGTGTAACGGTAAGTCGTTTCCAGTTATTCGTAGTATTCTTCAATTGGCTGTTCCACGGCTGCAGCAGGGTGAAGTCGGATACATGCAAATATGGAACCAACATTTGATATTAATAGCTAGTTTTCTGACACTTTGATAATGTGTAGTAAGAAAAATCATAGAGCGGAATCCTCACCAGACACGGATAGTTCTCTCTTATAGAGGACGCTAGACAAGCCAATGCATAACAGAGAAAAGGGAGTATTGACTATCGTCGGGAAAGAAAATTTGACCTTATTGAAATCGACGCGAAAGAAAACCTTTTTGTGCCCGTAACATTAGCAATATCGTCATTTTGTACTAGTTGAATACAGAAGACTTGTTCGACATATTGCATGATGCTCACTTGAAAACTGGACATGGAGGTACCACATGAGTGGAGCCGGCCGCTGTAGCTGAGAGTTTCTAGGCGCTTCAGTCTGGAACCGCGCAACCGCTACGGTCGCAGGTTCGAATCCTGCGTCGGGCATGGTTGTGTGTAATGTCCTTAGGTTAGTTAGGTTTAAGTACTTCTAAGTTCTAAGGGACTGATGTCCTCAGATGTTAAATTCCTTAGTGTTCTGAACCATTTGAACCATGAGTGGAAAAAGAACTACAAACTAAATACAAAAATGTCCAAAAGGAGTCAGTACATTGCAGCTCTGCTTATATAAGATTTGTCAGATTAAGTTGTCTAGTCCCAAGAAAGGTTTTGTTTCCAAAACTCTGATATTTAAAGAATTTAGCTCAAGATGTCAGATTTGATAGGCTAACAAAGTAATCCTCATAGTGAGTATAAGGTTATACGCAATTACTAGGATGATTAAACCAAGTTCATATTATTGCAAGGCCGTCAAGCAAAAGAACAGAGAAAGTTGCTTACAAGCTACTTGATATCTTCATCACTATGGGAGCTCCAGGTGTGCTTCAGTCAGATAACGGGAGAGAATTTTCCAACCAGGTTATAAATGAACTGAAGGACATGTCGTGTGAACTGAAAGTGATATACGCAAAACCTACATATATCCAAAGCCAAGGTTCCATCGAACGCACCAACCAGGATGTTCACAATATGATGAAGTCATGAATGCAAACTTAGTATAAACACAATGGGCCGTGAGTCACCGATCTTTTCAATTAATGAAAAACCGCTCTTTTCGTTAAGGCATTCAGCAGTCACCATGTGACGCCTTGTTTGGATACAAAGCGAAAGTGGGTCTGAGCACCTCAATTCGGCTCAGCGAGGGCATAGATAACATAATGACAGATGGAGATTTTGAGAAAGGTGAACAAGGATTAGAGTATGATATAAATACAAGAATTCTCCGCGATGGAGAGGCTGCCGGCATGACGGCGGAACCATCGGAATCAACAAACCAGTTGTCTGATAATAAAAAGCTAAAATATTGCGTGTGGTGTGTCAGTGTGTAGTGGAAGCTCAGTATTGTGTCACCTGCGGAGAAAATGTCCATGCAATTTTTGGAATAAGTAATGGAGGAGTCGAAGGGTATGGATAGAAAATTACACTCCTGGAAATTGAAATAAGAACACCGTGAATTCATTGTCCCAGGAAGGGGAAACTTTATTGACACATTCCTGGGGTCAGATACATCACATGATCACACTGACAGAACCACAGGCACATAGACACAGGCAACAGAGCATGCACAATTTCGGCACTAGTACAGTGTATATCCACCTTTCGCAGCAATGCAGGCTGCTATTTTCCCATGGAGACGATCGTAGAGATGCTGGATGTAGTCCTGTGGAACGGCTTGCCATGCCATTTCCACCTGGCGCCTCAGTTGGACCAGCGTTCGTGCTGGACGTGCAGACCGCGTGAGACGACGCTTCATCCAGTCCCAAACATGCTCAATGGGGGACAGATCCGGAGATCTTGCTGGCCAGGGTAGTTGACTTACACCTTCTAGAGCACGTTGGGTGGCACGGGATACATGCGGACGTGCATAGTCCTGTTGGAACAGCAAGTTCCCTTGCCGGTCTAGGAATGGTAGAACGATGGGTTCGATGACGGTTTGGATGTACCGTGCACTATTCAGTGTCCCCTCGACGATCACCAGTGGTGTACGGCCAGTGTAGGAGATGGCTCCCCACACCATGATGCCGGGTGTTGGCCCTGTGTGCCTCGGTCGTATGCAGTCCTGATTGTGGCGCTCACATGCACGGCGCCAAACACGCATACGACCATCATTGGCACCAAGGCAGAAGCGACTCTCATCGCTGAAGATGACACGTCTCCATTCGTCCCTCCATTCACGCCTGTCGCGACACCACTGGAGGCGGGCTGCACGATGTTGGGGCGTGAGCGGAAGACGGCCTAACGGTGTGCGGGACCGTAGCCCAGCTTCATGGAGACGGTTGCGAATGGTCCTCGCCGATACCCCAGGAGCAACAGTGTCCCTAATTTGCTGGGAAGTGGCGGTGCGGTCCCCTACGGCACTGCGTAGGATCCTATGGTCTTGGCGTGCATCCGTGCGTCGCTGCGGTCCGGTCCCAGGTCGACGGGCACGTGCACCTTCCGCCGACCACTGGCGACAACATCGATGTACTGTGGAGACCTCACGCCCCACGTGTTGAGCAATTCGGCGGTACGTCCACCCGGCCTCCCGCATGCCCACTATACGCCCTCGCTCAAAGTCCGTCAACTGCACATACGGTTCACGTCCACGCTGTCGCGGCATGCTACCAGTGTTAAAGACTGCGATGGAGCTCCGTATGCCACGGCAAACTGGCTGACACCGACGGCGGCGGTGCACAAATGCTGCGCAGCTAGCGCCATTCGACGGCCAACACCGCGGTTCCTGGTGTGTCCGCTGTGCCGTGCGTGTGATCATTGCTTGTACAGCCCTCTCGCAGTGTCCGGAGCAAGTATGGTGGGTCTGACACACCGGTGTCAATGTGTTCTTTTTTCCATTTCCAGGAGTGTACTTCAAGAGTATGTAAAAATAACAAATAAATCAGGAAAAAGAGCTCAGGAGCTCATGTCAGTTTGCAAACACATGCGCGAAGACTCTTACTAAAGATACAGATGCAAAATTTCCACCAGCGAAAGTTGGAGTCAATGTTCGCGTCTGTATACCAGATGTTGACAGAAGGCAGGGGGAACCCAGAAGCGTTCTTGAATTTGTCGAGAGCACTTTCCACAAGCTAGAAACGGAGGATGGTGTTATAACTGCATTCCGGAAGCAAATTTTCCAGTCTGCTCGAGAAACTGCTCACGCTGGAATCCGTAGTTACAGAAGAAAAATCAGTTCGAATCATCTCTTATTCACAATCACTGACCAGCGACCAAGTGCACCCTCCATGCGATTGGTCTACTGAATGCACGACAGATAGCTGCGACAGTAGATATAAAGAAGTGTTGGGCAATTCCAAATCTGAAAGAATTTTATCTTTATGTGAAGAGATGACTAACTATAGTATACGAAATTGATAAAGTGAGTATCCTGCCTCGGGCATGGATGCGTGTGATGTCCTTAGGTTAGTTAGGTTTAAGTAGTTCTAAGTTCTAGGGGACTGATGACCACAGCTGTTAAGTCCCATAGTGCTCAGAGCCATTTGAACCATTTTTGATAAAGTGAGTGGATCGTATCAACTCTGGAAATATACACACTCATTAAATATCGAAACAATTCTGTAATTAGAAATTTCATAAAAGATCATGTTGTAATTTAAGCGACGATAGATTGCAATAGGCGAGATTGATAAAGTGAATAGCTTGTTAAAGTTTGAAATATAAAGTCTCCAAAATGACTTAGATGTTTTCCGACTTTGGCCATTGGGTCAAAACCATACCGCGAACTGGACAACAGAAACACGAAATAAAGAAAAAATTCGGACATTGTCCGAACGATTTAGAGCGAAACAGGTCATTTCGTGACTTCGTCGGGAACTTCCCGCTTTGGGTGATTTTGAACTTTGACCGTAACGTATACATATCACACTTATTCCTCATTCCTTTGACTAGACTATTAAAGAACTGACAAGGGTAATTTTTCATTTATTCAGCTACAATGGTCGTTCCGTAAATTATTACCCAAAGTTACTATGACGGGAAAAAATCACAACACCAGAAAACAGTCAACGTAGAGTAGTGAAATTTCGGAAATACATTTCTCTAAGTAATATATTTAAGTGATTAACACTGAAATATCACAGGGTAACGTAAACGCAAGATAATAATGTATTTTATGATATGAATTGGCCCTGTAGTCCTACACAAACAAACCGCAGCCCCTCCAAAGTGATGAACGGGGAATTTATTGGCCACGAAATTAAGCAATAACTACAATTAATTCAGTTTATTACATTAAATTTCGCATCAGAACATCTAACCATGATTAACAGTATCATATTAGTAGCTTACCGCATCTGGATATAGGGACTGGAGTTTGATTCTAAAAGCTGTGACTTGCATTTGCATCTGTGACCAGTGACCAGAGTTGAAAGCATATTGATCGTAAAAATCTGTAAGGAAGTCTTTAGAGTGAAGCTTAAAAATTACTTAAACCGATTGAAATGATTGGACTGTGTAATAGTTTGGCTGACTGTCGCGGCTATGCCTCACCATGTTAATCTGCAGGTGTAGACAGACGTAGCTGTAAAACCAGTCCTTGCTTTAGCACCAGCAACCTGCGCTTGTGGCTAAGCGCAACTCAGCAAGAAATATTTCTAACTCCCCAGGTCATGCGGTCAAAAAGACGGAGAATAAATTTGCCCAAGAAGTGGTCCACCCATCAAGCGACCTTGCTCAGGTTTCCGCGTTTTCAATTTTTACATCATTTCACTTGGATGAGCTATGGCTCTCCTCTTTATTTCGAGTAAAAAGATGCCTTACAAGAAGCTGATCCCCTCTCTGACTGATTTGAGGCAGTTAACATTCGGTGCTAAATAACAGCATACCATCTCTCTCTTCCTGCCTTCATCTATGGTCAATGAGGTGTGTTCTCGAGTGCTAATTTATTTACGTTAGCCAATCCTGGCGGCTCTTGTGTTGTCCTAAACTTTCGGTTTTGGCAGTGCCTAGGCCCTCATGTCTCACGTTTATGAAGGTTGCCTGATGTGGATCCCGAGTCCACGATTCGATCTTATTTTCTGCAGACGGTGAATTTCGAATAAAGTTCCGTTTCCTAAGTTTTTCTCTCAAAAGCGTCCTCTACTGACCTTTCTAAAACTGCATCTTCCTCCTTCCACATTCGAGTTATGAAACAGCCTCTGTTGGTGGCCCCACGAAAAATGCTATTGTGACTTCAGTGACCGCCATCCCGCAGCGTCTCCTCAAAGGAAAGTTGGCGAGCCAAGAGACACAGACTCGCGTGGCTGGCTGCCCACTCTTCCCTTCTGGGAACGCGTTTGCGGACGGCGGATGAGGAGATGAGGAAAGGAGTCGGGGTTGCGGGGGGAGGGGGGGGAGAAAGGCAAAGGTTGCTCGCCTGTCTGCCTACGTGACCTGATTGCACCTGCTGCTTGATTGCAGCTCATCAGAGTATGATTTCGGTGTGTCGTCTTACTTATGTGCACCATTCAGTTACTGTAAAATGTAAACTACGTTCATTAGACACGTTCAATCATTGGTACTGATATACATCTCATTAATCAGTGGGTATTATTATTTTGATATGATTAGACTCTTTAATTCTGATTTCGTATTAATTATGGGACAGTTTTAGGAAAAACGGTCGCGTAACATCGTGCTAGGACAAGATTTCTTTTGGATTCTTGTCTCACCGAACACGTCGGATACGGTTCTTCAGTCTTCAGAGTCTTCACATACGCCTCTGAATTAATTATTAGCCATTCGGAAATATGTCCACGAAACAGATACAATAGCTGCACCAAAACAGTATCATCATGTCTTCGTTTGCAGAGATAGGTGTCCTGAATTTCTTCTCTTTTGATAACGGCCGCCACAGCTGCTGCCTATTTGGTTTCTGGCTCAAAGTGATGCACACTGGTGTAGTCGCTTGTAATGATACGCGACAGAAAGGCCTCTCCATTTGACTAAAACTGCTTTAGTAATTAAGATGAAATGGCTTTACTTTGAGTATTCAGGAACTGATATTGGCTTTTAAATCATTGCAAACACACTTCCACTGTTCGTGAATAGCTGTAGAGTGGTTATCGAGCTGTGATGCTCCAGTCGGCGCAACTTCTAATGTAGGGAGTAGTGGCTGAGACAGGACGTCCCCAGTAGAATCGATCATGGAGCTCAGTTTCTGCACTTCCTCACACTTCAGCTCGCCTCACCCATCGCCCAACAATACTCATATCAACAATTTCCATACATTGCACACGAACATTTATCAGTGTTCACCACGGTTTCCTTTTCCGCAACAAAATTCAATTGAATCGCTCCGACTACAACAAGTGTCTTCCGTTGAGGCTATTCTGGCAGTTCATTATAGCCCTGTTATCTGTTGGGATTCTTTGAAACTTACCACACTCACAGAGGAAACACCAAATTTGAAGCAGGTAAATGGATGGTTTGGTGTATTTATTAACGGCTGTCAAAATAAAACAAAACAAAATTAGTGTATTACTTAACGAATGACCCTCATATTTTTCTAATGTGACTTCATTTCGTGCACAGTTTCCTACCACGCCTCTTTAATTCCTACTCGAAAGGAAATCACTGAAAGTATTCACTAAAGTCCAAAGACTGACCAGTCAGCACTTTCAGTTTATACTAAACGTAGTTAAGTGTCGCAAAAGTAAATACAAGAATTGTATTTGCAGCTATAGATTAATGGTCCCCTTGGCGTCGTAAAACAATCAATAAACTTAAAATAACGTAGCACTTTCTAAAAACCAGCAATATGTACTACTGAGACTGTCATGAACAGCTTTTAAATGTTGAAAAGTATCAGTTCGGAGAAAAAGTTAATAATAGGGTGCCAAATACATACTGATACTACGAAACCTGTCGCGACAATGACTCAAACCCATGCCGGTAGCCATATTGTCACTACTGTAATTCTTCGAAAATTCTTGATTTGATATCTGTCGTTGCGGCTCGAACGGATGACCTCTGATGCTGTAACACGTTCATAAAAGTCAGTAGAGAAGCTGAAGGCCATGGGTAGACTGAATATTTTACTGCTGAAGTCGTATTACTGGAAAATTTTTGTCGAGACACTCAAAGATGATGGACGTAAATTAAACCCTAGAGGAGGCATTACATCGGTATTACATGATTCAACTAAGTGTTGGAATCAAATATATTTGTATTTATTATAAATACTGTTAATAATGTTACTGATAAAGATGGTCCTTTCAGCTCTGTTTACTGTTATTGACACCTTATCTAAAAATTGGTTTGTTATTATCGTCGCTATGAAAGAGATGAATCCACCTCTTATCTCTTTCTGAACTCCTATGACCATTCCGTAACACTTACAGAATTTGAAACGCATTGGTGTCGTTTGAAGCATCATGGCATGTGGAAATTTGTAATATGATAATGAAATCTCGCGCTTGAGTGGTGGATAGCTTCAACATAACGCTCATTTCAGAAAGGGAAGAAAAGAGCTAGGCCGTCATATCGGCAAGATCACATATTATATACACTGTGTGATCGAAAGTATCCGGACACCTGGCAGAAAATGACTTACAAGTTAGTGGCGTCCTCCATCGATAATATTGAAATTCAATACGGTGTTGGCCCACCCTTAGCCTTGATGACAACTTTCACTCTCACAGGCATACGTTCAATCAGGTGCTGGAAGGTTTCTTGGGGAATGGCAGCCCATTCTTCACGGAGGGCTGCACTGAGGAGCGGTGTCGATGTCCACGACCTGGCACGAAGTCGGCGTTCCAAAACATCCCAAAGGTGGTCTATACGATTCAGGTCAGGACTCTGTGCAGACCAGTACATTACAGGGACGTTACTGTCGTCTAACCATTCCGACAAAGGCCGTGCATTATGAACAGGTGCTCGATCGTGTTGAAAGACGCATTCGCCATCGCCGAATTGCTCTTCGACAGTGGGATGCAAGAAGGTGCTTAAAATATCAATGTAGGCCTGTGCTGTGATAGCGCCACTCAAAAAACAACAAGGGATGCAAGCTCTCTCCATGAAAAACACAACTACACCATAACACCACCACCTCCGAATTTTATTGTTGGCTCTACACACGCTGGCAGATGACGTTCACAGGGCATTCGCCGTGCTCACACCCTTCCACCGGACCGTCATATTGTGTACTGTGGTTCGTCACTCCACGCAAAATTTTTCCACTGTTCAATCGTCCAATGTTTACGCTCCTTGCACCAAGCGAGACATCATTTTTCATTTACCGGCGTGATGTGTGGCTTATGAGCAGCCGCTCGACCATTAAATCCAAATTTTCTCAGGTACCGTGAAATATGTGTGAAATCGTATGGGACTTGACTGCTAAGGTCATCAGTCCCTACGCTTACACACTACTTAACATAAATTATCCTAAGGACGCACACACACCCATGCCCGAGGGAGGCCTCGAACCTCCGCCGGGACCAGCCGCACAGTCCATGACTGCAGCGCCTTAGAGCGCTCGGCTAATCCCGCGCAGAATCACCTCCCGATACTGTCATAGTACTTGCAGTGGATCCTGATGCAGTTTGGAATTCCCGTGTGATGGTCTGGATAGATATCTGCCTATTACACACTAAGACCCTCTCCAACTGTCGGCGGTCTCCTATCAGTCAACAGACGAGGTCGGCCTGTACTTTTGTGCTGTACGTGTCCCCTTCGCGGTTCCACTTCATTATTACATCGGAAACAGTGGATATAGGGATGTTTAGGAGTGTGGAAATCTTGCGTACAGACGTGCGACACAAGTCACACCCAGTCACCTGACCATGTTCGAAGTCCGTGAGTTCCGCAGAGAGACGGTTTCTGTTCTCTCACGATCTCACGATGTCTGCTGAGGTCGCTAATATGGAGTACCTGGCAGTAGGTGGCAGGACAGTGTACCTAATACGAAAAACGTATGTTCTGGGGGTGTCCGGATACTTTTGATCACATAGTGTATCTGTGAGTTAGTCAACACAAAATTACGATATAAACTAAGTCAGGCTGATTAAACAAGTGTAGGGGGGGAAACAGGAAGTCCACATTATGTTAGTGTAGTGATTTATTAGTTGTAGGGAATTATTCGTATATATTTCATAAAACATGAGAGGATGTTTTCGTAACTGACTGGTGAGGCTGAATACGATATTAGAGTTTTATAATTTTCTCGAACCTTTGAAATACATTGTTAGGTATTTCATTAAAATACAGTACAGGTTTCTTTATTGAAATCGAGTGCCCCATAATGAGTCATCCTGTCTAACAGAAGTCCAGACTGGCGGTGCAGTTTCAAACGAATTTAAAACGTCCAGAATTCTTCTTAATAAAACACTTCGTTAGTATCAATTGGTACAAAGTTCCTCCAGACAAGCTTTAGAATTACTGATTATATTCTTCTCACTAGATAAGGTTTATCTTATAAACTGCAATAAAATTGTGTCTGCCTGTTAATTTACCCTGCGTACTACGTCAAACGGTTGGAAACCCGTCTCGCCAAGAATACAAACAAATGTTTGTTAATACACGTTGATAAACTTTTCATGGTCTCACATGACAAAACATCTAGTAAAGAACACTTAACAGAAAAGAGTGTACAAGTTCTTTAAAGGTAAAAACGGAGCGTGAACTGTTTTTCCATAGCGTGCTGGCTTATGATTTCTTTTCCACCAAGGCCATCACTACAACTCTTCACAAAAATTATGTTTAATTGACTGCTGTAATACTATCGTTAACTAACTGAAGTGGAGCAGATGCATTACCAGTCTTGCGAATGACATTAAAAAACTGAAAAGAGCCGATAAACACAGTGTCAACGTTCATTGGATAGCAATATTTCTCCTCTGTCCAGTCTAGTATATGAACTAACAGAGATCGATAGGAGCGTATCAGAACAGTGGACCTACATAGCTACAGGATGTTAGGCAATAAAATAATGAAGAACTACAACTCCTACCTGTGAAACCAACATATTTACTCACTATTTAACTGTCACTACTTCACATCTGTAATCCACTCTCACAACCATCGCTATTGGCCAGGCTCGTTTCGACACTCTCCCGGGCGCACAGCTAGCTGAACAGTCACCTACAGCCGGCCGCAGTGGCCGAGCGGTTCTAGGCGCTTCAGTCTGGAGCCGCACGACCACTACGGTCACAGTTTCGAATCCTGCGCCGGGCATGGGTGTGCGTGATGTCCTTAGGTTAGTTAGGTTTAAGTAGTTCTAAGTTCTAGGGGACTGATGACCTCAGATGTTAAGTCCCATAGTGCTCAGAGCCATTTGAACCAGTCAGCTACACCGAAACAAGCAAAACAGATCACGCACATTCGTTAACCAATTGGTTGATCTGTGTCAGTGTGAATACGTAATGTACTCTTAAGTGTTTCAGAAACTATCGCAAATTAATAATTTTTAGATGCTATCTTAAATAAACCAAATGTTTTATATTCCTTATATTTGCAGGCAAAGCTTTGAAGACTGTTTTACGTTGATGAAACACGCGTTTTGAAACATAAGTTTCTGATACAATGGGTTGCTATGCAGTTCTCATAGAAAGTTATTCCTACTTCTCTTATAAGAAGCGTGTAATCCGTATTATAGAGAATCGTGTTTTCCTGGTAACTTTGTGTAAGACGTTTGCTCAATGCCAAAGCTCTAATTCTACTGCTAGATTTCATTCTTATACCACTAAAGACAAAGCATGCGGTTTTCTTTTCATTTGCCATCAGGAAATTATCTCTAACCCAATTTTGTGCTTTTTCTGTTGTGACACAAGCCTCCTGTCGTGAATCAGCTCACGACGTTCTGTGATAAAGATTCAGTAACATTTGGAAACAAAACACCTACAAATTCTCCTCTAGAGCGTCTAGAATTCTATCGCCGCATCTATGGTACACCCTGTGTGCCCTCGAATATGTAGTCTCACTTTATAGGGAGACCGTTCTAGCGAATCCGCGGACTCTTTCAGTATGTATTCTAATCAACTCAGGAAAATTACAGGAAAAAATGTGGTAGTCGCAAAGTTTTGTACACTACGAGGAACGAATGTCATGAACAACAAAATAATGACCCTAACCGGTGCGGTGTTAGTGCTGGGGTGAGAGGGCTTTAAAAGATTCTGTTTTTCTCGAATAATTCGAAATTCGCGGCCTCTACCAAATATGTTTTCCGGTACAATTTTCAACTACTTTACATTTCGCACAAGAAAATTTCTACTCATATTCTTCTGGCACTAATGGTTCTGCTTTGAAGGGGATGGAAGTACCGCAGATTATTAAAAATATTGTTTTAACCGTATAATATTAGTGTTTATCTTAAAATGAAGTGGGTTAAAAACAAATATGAAACTAATATATCACGTATAAGTACATTAGAGCCGTATTAGGGGATGAACTGCGTTCTGGGAGTGTAACAGGGTGAAGAGGGGATATGTGGGGTACAGGTGTAAGGGAAGATTGATCCCCAGATTGTGTTCATAAACTTCCCTCCTTAATGAGTCTGCAAACTGAAGACTGACTAGTGGTTTTCTACTCTATCCACCTCACTAAGTCAAAAGAAGCACTTACAGTGCTTTTCACAAAGTTCACCGACCCTGCGCAGTACACCTTATGAACCATTGGCAACGCAAAGCACACACGTGCCCAGAGTGTTTACAGAGTACGTGAACCTTACAGGGAGTGAAGATTTATACTAACGATACTCACGCTAGTAACAAACGAGGACTGAGTCTGCGTAAATCTCTCCACACTGCCACACACTGCTAGAGGTGAAAATGGTTCCACGAAAGGAAATTTCTTTCATTACAAGCGCTGCTCGCTTTTCCGTTTACAGAAATACATATCCCAAGTATTTCCTGTCCATTTCTCTTATGTGAACAGAAAAAATAACTTCAATAAGCTCTTGTTACTATAGTGGAGCTATTTTCAGTTTGTTTAAAGAGTACTATTTGTACAATTTTAATGAGCTTTTATAGAACAAACGTTGAGGTAAACAATGGCTGAAAATATTTTAATTTTAAATGTGCTGTTGTCAGTCACCTTTGCAGTGTTGGTAGGATAGGGATTCGATTCGTAAATGCTACTATCTATCGTTGACAGCCTATTGTGGAACTCTTTCATCGTGATTCCCTGAATTAATGAATGGCCAGAAAGTTACTGCACTTCTCTCGTTATTAATTGTCTTTCTAGTAAGGCGCCTAAATCTCTTCCATTCAGAATTAGTTGACGCTTCTAGATTGGCATGCAATGAGTGGAGCCATAGTATATCTTCCTTAATGGATGTGAATGTGATTGATCGTATGGGACTTAGCATATTCAAGTCTCCAGCAGTAATCTGCTGTAATCACTGTCAGGCTGTCTCATATGGGTCTCATGCCATGACATTATTGTACACTTGTAAAAAATCCAATTACCTAAGTATAAGAACTGTACAGCTCATTAGTTGTTAAGCAGTCATCGCAACCGTGTGTAATAGTACGACCGGTATGCAAGCGGTATGGACTGTATTATAATTTAAAAATATGCAGAAAAGCATCTACCACTTGCTGCCACCAGTCACACCATGAGGTTCCATCCTTCCAGCACTAAAGCCACTGCTGCACTGCACACTCATATGTGTTGTGATCGCGTTGGCAACTGCCTTGCTTCTAATGAGGAGACACCATCATGGCTAGAGTTTGCCAGCAACGCATGCGCTGGAAATAAAAAAAAAACCTAAAATCTTCCCTCCACACGTAGTAGCAGCAAGCGTCAGTGCTCCTATAGTCAGTCGATTCACTCTATGACTCATTGCTGCTGGTCTATGCAGTGGGCACTCTGCGGGGATGAAGGTATACACAGTGAGCCACTGCAGTGAATATTGTACATAGGCTGTCTTAAATAGAATCTAAGACTTTTATAACTGTAATACTTCTGGAAATGCGCTTTTATGAACATTCCATCATACTGACATTTTTCTGCAGCTAGACCTATGTTGTTCTGGTCTTCAGTCCATAGACTGGTTTGATGCAGCTCTCCATGCTATTCTATCCTGTGCAAGCTTCTTTATCTCCTAATACCTACAGCAACCTACATCCTTCTGAATCTGTTTAGTGTATTCATCTCTTGGTCTCCATTTATGGTTTTACCCTCAATGCTTCCTTCCAATACTAAATTGGTGATCCCTTGATGTCTCAGAATATGCCCTACCAACCGATCCCCTCTTCTAGTCGTTGTGCAACAAACTCCTCTTCTCTCCAATTCTATTCAATACCTCCTCATTAGTTATGTGAGCTACCCATCTAATCTTCAGTATTCCTCTGTAACACCACATCTCCAAAGCTTCTATTCTCTTCTTGTCCAAACTATTTATCGTCCACATTTCATTGATTGGCGACTCCATAGTCTCCTGTGCACTACGACCAGATAATGGGTATACTTGAAAGGAGAGACAGCATTGGTCGTATATTTTTGTTTAGTATCGCAAAATCGATTTTCCGTCACTTAGTGACCATCTTCAGTGCTGTAATATATAACATAAATTAGTAAGCACTGGTGTCAATAAGCTTACGGCGATCACATAGACTGAGTTATATTTTATAGCACTGAAGATGGTCACTAAGTGACCGAAAATCGATTTTGCGATAATAAACAAAAATATACGACCAATGCTGTCTCTCCTTTCAAGTCCACGTTTCACTTCCATACAAGACTAACCTCCACACAAATACTTTCAGAAACGACTTCCTGACACTTAAATCTATACTCGATGTTAACAAATTTCACTTCTTCAGAAACGCTTTCCTTGCCATTGCCAGTCTACATTTTATATCCTCTCTACTTCGACCATCATCAGTTACTTTGCTCCCCAAATAGCAAAAGTCATTTACGACTTTAAGCGTCTCATTTTCTAATCTAATTCCCGCAGCATCAACCGATTTAATTCGGCTACATTCTGTTATCATCATTTTACTTTTGTTGATGTTCATCTTACATTTTCCTTTCAGGACACTGTCCATTTCGTTCAACTGCTCTTCCAGGTCCTTTGCTGTCTCTGACAGAATTACAATGTCACCGGCGAACCTCAAAGTTTTTATTTCTTCTCCATGGATTTTAATTCCTACTCCGAATTCTTCTTTTGTTTCGCTAACTGCTTGCTCAATATACAGATTGAATAACATCGGGGATTGGCTACAAACCTGTCTCACTCCCTTCCCATCCACTGCTTCCGTTTCATGCCCCTCGACTTTTATAACTGTTATCTGGTTTCTGTACAAATTGTAAATAGCCTTTCGTTCCCTGTATTTTACCCCTGCCACCTTCAGAATTTGAAAGAGAGTATTCCAGTCAACGTTGTCAAAAGCTTTCTCTAAGTCTACAAATGCTAGAAACATAGGTTTGCCTTTCCTTAATCTATTTTCTAAGGTAAGTCAAAGGGTTATTATTGCCTCACGTGTTCCAACATTTCTACGGAATCCAAACTGATTTTCCCCAGGTCGGCTTCTACCAGTTTTTCCATTCGTCTGTAAATAATTCGTGTTAGTATTTTGCAGCCGTGGCTTATTATACTGATAGTTCGGTAATTTTCACATCTGTCAACACCTGATTTCTTTGTGATTGGAATTATTATATTCCTCTTGAAGTCTGAGGGTATTTCGCCTGTCTCATACATCTTGCTCACTAGATGGTAGAATTTTGATAGGCCTGACTCTCCCAGGGCTGCCAGTGTTTCTAATGGAATGTTGTCTATTCCCGGGGTCTTGTTTCGACTTAGGTCTTTCAGTGCTCTGTCAAACTCTTCACGCAGTATCATATGTCCTAATTTATCTTCATCTACGTTCTCTTCCATTTCTATAATATTGTCCTCAAGAATATCGCCCTGTATAACCCTCTATACACTTCTTCCACCTTTGTGCTTTCCCTTCTTTGCTTAGAACTGGGTTTCCATCTGAGCTCTAGATATTCATGCAAGTGCTTGTCTTTTCTCCAGAGGTCTCTTTCATTTTCCTGTAGGCAGTATCTATCTTACCCATAGTGAGATAAGCCTCTACATCCTTACATTTGTCCGCTAGCCATCCCTGCTTAGCCATTTTACACTTCCTGTCGATCTCCTTTTTGAGACTTTTGTATTCCTCTTTGTCTGCTTCATTTACTGCATTTTTATATTTTCTCCTTTCATCAATTAAATTCAATATCTCTTCTCTAACCCGATGATTTCTATTAGCTCTCGTCTTTTTACCTACTTGATCCTGTGCTATCTTCACTATTTCGTCTCTCAAAGCTACCCATTCTTCTTCTACTATATTTCTTTCCCCCATTCTTGTCAATCGTTCCCTAATACTTTCCCTGAAGCTCTCTACAACCTCTGGTTCTTTCAGTTTATCTAGGTCCCATCTCCTCAAATTCCCACCTTTTTGCAGTTTCTTCAGTTTTAATGTACAGTTCATAAGGATTATATTGTGATCATATTCCACATCTGCCCCTGGAAATGTCTTACAATTTAAAGCCTGGTTCCTGAATCTCGGTCTTATCATTATAGAATCTATCTGAGACCTTCCAGTATCTCCAGAGTTCTTCCATGTATACAACCTTCTTTTATGATTCTTGAACCAACTGTTAGTTATAATTAAGTTATGCTCTGTGCAAAATTCTACCAGTGGGCTTTCTCTTTTATTCCTTAATCCCATTCCATATTCACCTACTACGTGCTCTTCTCTTCCTATTCCTAATATCGAGTTCCAGTCACCCATGACAATTAAATTTTCGTCTCCCTTCACTATCTGAATAATTTCTTTTATCTCATTATACATATCATCAATCACTTCGTCATCTGTGGAGCTATCTGGCATATAAACTTGTATCACTGTGGTGAGCGTGGGCTTCCTATCTATCTTTGCCACAATAATGCCTTCACTATGTGGTTTGTAGTAGCTTACCCGCATTTCTATTTTCCTATTCATTATTAAACCTACTCATGCTTTTCCCCTATTTGATTTTGTATTTATAACCCTGTATTAACCTGACCAAAAGTCTTGTTCCTCCTGCCACCCAACTTCGCTTATTCCCACTATATCTAACTTTAACCTATCCATTTCCCTTTTTAAATTTTCTAACGTACCTGGGTGATTAAGGGATCTCACATTCCACGTTCCGATCCGTAGAACCCCAGTTTTCTTTCTCCTGATAACGACGTCTTCCTGAGTAGTCCCCGCCCAGAGGTCTGAATGCGTGACTGTTTTACCTCCGGAATATTTTACCCAAGAGGACGCCATCATCATTTGACCATACAGTAAAGCTGCATGCCTTCAGGTAAAATTACGGCTGTAGTTTCCCCTTGCTATCAGCCGTTCGCAGTACCAGCACTGCAAGGCTGTTTTGGTTAGTGTTACAAAGCCAAATCAGTCAATCATCCAGACTGTTGCCCCTGCAACTACTGAAAAGGCTGCTGCCCCTTTTCAGGAACCACACGTTTGTCTGGCCTCTCAACAGATACCCCTCCATTGTGGTTGCGCATACGGTACGGCTATCTGTATCTCTGAGGCACTTAAGCTTCCCCACCAACGGCAAGGTCCATGGTACACGAGGGGGGGGGGGGGGGGGCTAGACCTATATGGTAATCATTTTTACATTGGTAGTACTATGTGTATTAAAACTTGTCATTATCTGACAGGAGACCAATCACAAGCAGTCGTGAGCCACACCTTTTCTGCTGTCACTTTCTCTTGTGTGCATTTAGAGGATGTCAACACATTCTTTAAATACGATACAGTCTATGGAACTTGACACATGAGCATCACATAGAGTATGGGCATCTGGATAGAGACCAATAAAGACAACTGTATGATGGCCAATATAGATGAAACTTCCAGGAGTTTATATTAAAAGATAGTGCACGAATATGTTACTGAGTCAGTATATTGCTAGCTATTAGAGGAGCAGGCTGTCAATCTTATGAGTCGTCACATGAAGTTTCTCTGGTGTTTCAGTACGTATTAGCCATTTCGTTTACGCAATTTGTAGCCGAAGGTGACCCAAACAAATTTTCAGTTATGAACAAAATGATTTTATGTACCCGTCCGATACAGCGGTCCCAAATTCGTCTATTGTATTTCATTTTACTTGAGATTGTACACCTGTAAATATATAGGAATGAAATAGTGAACCACTTTATCTTTAATTTTTGTTACTCACTAATTCGTAGTAGTGATAGAAATAACGATGAATTGTAAATGGAAATTGTTACTGCTTTATCATCTCTGCAATAAGGAAGTGCCAAAAAAGGCTAAACACGGTACCAAGCACCTTTTGCCATGTACTGGTTGGGTATACAGTTGGACAGTTGCCGAACTGTGGAGGAGGAGGAGGGGATTAGTGTCTAACGTCCCGTCGACATTGAGGTCATTAGACACGAAGCAGAAGCTCGTATTAGTGAAGGATAAGGAAGGAAATCGGCAACGCCCTTTCAAAGGAACCATCACGGCATTTGCTTGAAGCCAAACTGTGGTTACCCAATTACAGAGAGAGAAGTGATGATAGAATAAACAAACTGCATTTCAAAGTCACAGATGCAATTCGATGTATATCTTGAAAACATTAGATTTAATGGCCAGAATACACGGAAAGGAAGCTTAATAGCTCTCCAGAAAAAATGATCAAGTAAGCTTTACTGCTGCACTTGTAATCATACATTGATTACTGTAGCACCTACAGATCAGCGCTACTTTGTAGAACTACATAGTCCACATCTACTGTAAAAGTACAGAAACAACAAAGATTTTAGTACATGTGTAAATAATTTTTGTCACGTTCTAATCGAGGGTGGAATGAACTGACATCGAATTTCAGGAGGGACAGGTATATGTAACCCCAGTACAAACAATGCATATGGGTGCACTTGTTCCCCTTTAGTTATTTGACAGTATACTGTGTAATCTATATTGTACATATGCTTTCTGCCCAAAAATATCTATAGACACCTACTAGTGGACATTAATACTAGGTGTGTCTTCCAGTCAAAAAAATAATCAGGACTGATAAGGCTCGGACATGTGTGCAGGATTTGTGACTGTTGGTCTGTTTCATGTGTCAGCTTAAGAGTTGTTTTTACATATGTATGTGAAGTCCCTGAGCTGGTTTCTAATCTAAACATGAAATGGGGCTCAGTGGAATAATGACAATGTAGTTCTTGTGAAACGCTATCTATTAATTTTAGACAATGATGATTCAAGACAGACTGCATGATAATTCTTCTGCCGTTCTCACATATTTCACACACTGGCTATAGGAACAAGATAAGATGAATTAGAGGCCGTACATACAAACACTATTCCACTGCTCAACATATGTGAATTTAATATATGTATGAGGTAGGAAAACACAGTAATGACCTGAGGCTGCAGTGGAATGCATACTATGCGGAATATCAGACTCAGTTACATAAGAATTATAATTCATTGACCACATCCGTATGTTAGAATCTTTTAGTAACATTACAATTATTTTATATACCTTGCTGATGTTAAAATGGATGAGCTGCCTGTAATACTGCAGCAGCTCTGTGTAGACACCTCTTGGGTTATGGGTGGGATTATAATATAGCGTTTTGTTTGGATGTTGAACAAAATGTTAATGTATGAGTTCCTTAACTTCGAATCAACACTTCTCTTTGCAAGAAGAATAGTACCATACAAATATTAATGGTATAGTAAACTAAAATAAGGCTTTTTAATGTGAATGAGATCCAATTGTAAAGAAATACAACAAATATGTCAGTTCACAAGGCCAGGAGTTAATGAAGTTATTGGTAACAATTTTATCAGGTTTATAATGTGGCCTGATACGTGTGTAGTAGAACGTTTTAGAGCATCCCTGGCTAAGTATAATGGTTTTAAGCTATGATTTATAACTAAGGAACTGATTGTTCGTGAATACACTGTGTACATGTATTAAGTGCTGGCGATACAGAAGTGATATATAAAAGAGGAGAAACATATTACTTTGGAATCCAGAACACTGTAGACCAAAATACTATCAGACATATAGATACTATCGAATCACACAATATACTGCAATTAGGGTAGATGTTTACAGCCGGATACAGTTAGTTCCTCAAATAATACTTCCAATTTTACAAACATCTATGATATTTAGGGTACATTTGAAGCTGTGGGAGTTGCAGTTGATCAGTATTGTCTGTTATTAACATATGATAAAGTGAGGATGAGTGTCGTCTTTGTTAGGCGGTCATAGAGCAAGGTTTTGTAAGCATCATCAAGCATAAAACTATATTTCAATAGCTAAACCAATAACATCCTCCACGTCTACCACAGTCAATGTCTTTTTGTATATATGGGATGGCTTTGGCAGTTACGATTGTGTGTTAAAGAAGTTTTTCTGGGTAGAATTTTGTAGGTAGAAGATTAAATGCTCCTTTGAACTCTTTGTGCATACACTTGTTAGATGGTGGAGCCAGAATCACTGTTGGATGATAAAATAACTAACTCTTGCCTTATAGGATAGCAAATGAGAACAAATATGTTGCTATATAAAAATCTTTATTAATCTTTGCATATACTTACATGTACACCGAGGGCAGATTGTGATGGCCCAGAGGCTCGGCATGAGCATTTCGGAAACAGCACGACTTGTCAGGTGTTTGAGGAGTTCTGTGGTGAGTGTCTTCAGCACATAGCGAAATCAATGTGAAACCAGGTCCAGATGATGTGGCGTTGGGCGGCGACCCCTCATTACACATGTCGGACGTTGTAGGCTGGGAAGACTGGTAAAATCGGACAGGCTGTCAACAGTGGTGGAACAAACATCAGACTTTAATGCTGGTCAGAATACAAGTATATTTCAACACAAAGTGCACCGAACACACCTAACTAGTGGTTTCCGCGACCGACGACCCATGCATCAGCAACTATGACTGAAATGGGCGCGTTACCATCGGCACTTGACGTTAGCGTAGTGGCAGAACATTGCTTGGTAAGTGAATTCCGATACGGTACCTTCATCATGCCGATGGGAGGGCGCGAATCCGTCGTCTTCCAGGGGAACAGCTTCTCGGCACCTGTACTGCAGGATGGAGACAGGATGGCGGCGCCACCATTATGCTATGGGGAACATTGATGTGGGCATCCATAGGACCAGTGGAGCTCGTGCAAGACACCATGATGGCCAACAACTACCATATATTGGCTGCAGATCGCGTACACCCCTTCATGACGATCATGCTTTCCAATGGCAGTGACATTTTTCAACAAGATAATACGCCATGTCACGAGGAGAGGAGTTTGATAGAGTGTTCGAGGAACACAGTGGTGAATTAATGTTGATGTGCTGGCTTCCCAGCTCGCCATATCTTAAACCGATCGAACACATCAGAGATGTGATTGAACGTGGAGTGAGAGCTTATCGCCCCCTCCCCAGAATTTACAGGAATTAGTGACCTGTGTGTGCAGGTGTGCTGCCAACGCCCTCCAGGGATGTACTGAGGCCTCATTGCTGCTTTACCATGATGTGTCGCTGCTATCCATGCGAAAAGGGGGCATACCAGCCATCAGGTACGTGGTCAGAATGTTCTGGCTGATCAGTAAATATGTCAAATCAAAAGGCCAGGAGTTGGTGATCAATTTTGTTTTATGCCCTGATATGAATCTGATAGAAACTTTTAGGTCTTCCTCGGCTAAAGACAATGGTTTTAAGCTTTGTTTTATTACCACGGAATGGAATTATCATGTTTGACCCTGTGGAAAACTATCAAACGTTTTAAATGCCATTGAATCAGAAATATTATATTAAAGCAGGAGACTCATATTTTTTCCAATCCAGAACATTGTTCACAGCAATGACATCAAATATGGAAATATTATCAAATGATGATTGGCCCATTGAAACACTGTTTCTGTGGTCTTAATAAATCGATAAAATGTTGTTCATCGTACTCAAATGACCACCCATTAAAGATTTCTAGTGTAAAATATGTATGCAGCACGACTGTTGAAACATAATTTGTTATATTGCAGTAAAAATCATATGGATCGCTTATTGTTGCCACTGGAGTAGCGAGTGACACAATACATTTTGTGGCAGGCTTAGTGTATGCAGTCTCTCTGCAGCAGATTTGTTACATCTTCTAGTATTCCACTAATAAAATGTGACACTACCATAAGATACAGCAATACGTTGTAGTTTATGTGACACTTTGGACATGAGAGACATAGAAGTAAGTATTTGTTTGGCATATTCCATATACTTTAGATTCCATTACAGAGAGACAGTCAGAAATATTAGGACAGAGTTAACAGAAAATTCAGTGTAAGTTAATATATCTAATCGATGTAGCTGATAACTGTTAAAATGATACATATTACAACAATATTATGAGACAGGTAATACCTAAAAAAGTCAACTCTTAGTGTAATGGTTATGATTTCATCATTATCTTAACACTTCCTTCAAAGAAACTGACTTGCTCTATACAGTTCCATATCGTCCATTACAAATCCTTTGCAATCTGAGAATAGCGTGCCGTAGGTAGCTTGTACACTCCATTAAGGTAATAATGATTCCATGTTTTATGGGGAAGCATGAACTGGAAATTATTTGATTCCATTACCACAGATAACAATGCAATTATATTTCATTTCCTACAACCATTTGGCACATTAGTTTAGCAATATTACATTTAGTCATCAATAGCATATTCACCTTCACTATTTACAAAAGTCAACACTGGGTAACTTTTCGTCCGTGACTGTATAAACCACCAATCTTTTGGCCGAAAAACTTGTCGAGCCATGCTTGGAACACTTTTCCATCTGGCAAGTAATTTCCTGCTCGTTGTTCGATAGAGAGCGGTAAAAACAAAAATCTCAGGGCTCAAAATCAGGTGAATAAGGTGGGTGCAAAATGACTTCCCAACCCAACTCCTGTATAGTGTTCTGTGTCAGTGTACCAGAAAGCGTGCGAGAGTTATCATGGAGTACCATCACTTCATACTGTCTTCCTGGTCGTTATTAATAAGTAAAATCTCTGTTATGTGTACCTGTTGTGTTTATTAAAGTTATGGAAGAATGCTACGAATTTACGCACCAACCTACATATACGAGGCTAGGAATTGCTTGTGCATAAGAGGGTCATTACTGTTTTCACATCTCTGCTGAAGACTGGGCAGAAAAAAAAAAACGTTAAAAGCTATACCAAGTACCGTCCGCCATCTGCGGGATGGGTAGACTGTTGGACGACTGTAAGATTGTGAATTAATAGTTACAGAAACAGAACTGCTGATGGCAATAAGCGAGTTGCATTACAGTATCAGGAAGTCTAAATTCACCAAATACCTAGAAGACAATTGTTTTAATGCCGAGAATATCAGGGAAGCAAATGAATAGTTCTACAGAGCAATGAACAAGTAAAGCTTGCTGCACCACCTTTCATTATACATTGCTTGCTGTACCATCCACAGACTGGTACTACTTTCTCCAACATATTCCTGTGAGGTGGTATCGCAAGAACTGTTTATTTTTTCTGTGTTCTATTTCATATCGGGTTTCGGCTAAAGTAATCTATATCTTCTCATACATGTGCAATAATATTCATAATGATAGTTATTTTATAAGCGACACACTTATTTCTGAAGGTGGAACCTAACTGTTGTTTAGAGACTCTTGCTCACATGTGTAAGGAATTTGCAAATGGGTGACTGCTGTTGTTCGATCATCTGCAACTTTTCACTATATGATGCTACCGTATATATAAAAAATCTGGTGCAAAAAATCCAGATGCCAACTCATAGTGTGTGTGTGTGTGTGTGTGTGTGTGTGTGTGTGTGTGTGTGTGTGTGTGTAGAAGACTGCATCTAACATACATACATGTTCCATTCATTTGGAAAGAATGTCAGTAGAAACCCAGTATTAGATTTCATTCCTCATTGTGGTCATTTCATGACAGGTGCATGTTAGGAAGTGATAAACTGCTCAGACAGAACATTATGACAACCAATCTACTACTGGTTTAAACCTGTCCTTTCGATAGCAGCATCACCTGACAAGGAATATCTGCTGGTCTGACACACAAAAGGTGCATGTAGCATCATTAAGCATGTTTGTAGGGTGTTCATGGAGTGCTGTGGTTAGTGTCTTCAACGAATGGCGAAAACAAGGTGAAATCACATCAAGATATCGTGGGGTTGGGTGGCCACCACTCGTTACACATGTCGGACTTTCTAAGCTGGGCAAACTGATAAAACGGGATGGACAGTGAACTGTGATGGAACTAACATCAGACTTTGATGCTAGCAAAGTGTGTCTGAAACACAGTTATCGAACACTCCTAATGGGCCTTTGTCGGCTTTGGAGCTATGTTGATCTCGATCCATGGCCAAATATTTCCAGTGGGTGGGTTATCTGTACCATGTAATTTCCAGGGCACAATCTAGCACCATATATATTGAGGTACGTCAAGACAGCATTGGAGACGATCGGTCTTGCTTTATCATATAGTAAGAGAATTCCATTGAGACCTCAGAGATACGGCACGGTCACCACTCTTCAGGTGTCAAAAACGTAATATCTGCAGTACAGATAAGTATGTGAACGAGAAACGACCTTGTTATGTACCTAATGACACCCTACATCATCATGCTAGGTGCTGGACCCGTTTGACTTGATGGGTGCACTTGCAACTTCCACGCTCCTGAGAGACACCACACGCAGTCATCTGTCGTGATACTGTATGCAGAACTAGGACTCTTTTGCTGTACCGAGGAAAGCGTAACTATGGACGCTCCAGACTAGGACTCTTTTGCTGTACCGAGGAAAGCGTAACTACGGACGCTCCAGACGAGGCTGCATTATCTGTGTGGATACTTGTGATACTGAACATAAGCGTATTTCCTGACTTCAGGTAAGTAGCGTCTCTGCTCGATCCTGAAATGCCAAGACTCCTAAATGTCTATCATCTAGGGCACTGGCTGCGAGAGGCCATTGAACTACGGCATGGTGTTGAGTAAGGCACTCATGAACCGATTGGTTCCACGTTGGTTCGCAAGATTGTGATGAGATGCAGAGTAACAAGAGCAGCAACATCAGGAAATGATAAACTGCAGCCTTGTCACGCCACAATACTGCCGCTGTCGAACTAAATTCTGATGTCATGCTGGTTGGCATTTCTCCTTCTTAGAAGTGTCTTAAGACAAACTAGTCATAAGCAACAAATATTCAAATGCGATTTCTGAATGAGAAAATAGCTGCATAATTTGTGATTTTTCCTTTGTGAGGGACCACATTCACTAGAATTTTTTAAAAGAAACTTCCGCCAATTCACTGCTAATTTTTCATTTATTGTACACAGTCATGATTTTGACTTTGTAGCCACTCTCAGCTGCGTGTTGAATTGGAAACTAATAAAGCATACACACCACATAGTGTACGGGGTAGAGAGAAGCCGTATTACGTATTCGCAGACCTCACTTGCGTATTAAAATATATCTGACCTATCTGTGATATGACGTCATTAAATATGAATATTTTCGTATTAAAGGATACGAGTACATAACCTAGACACAAAATATAGCCAATATTGGCCACCATGAGAAACCATTAACACACAGTGTTCCATATTTAACAGCTAATATATTCCTGTGACCTTCGTTCATCACTTCCGTTCATCAACTGACGTTGACATATGTGAAAACTGTGGCAGGGATCGTAACGAAGTGGTACTACTCAGTGAGATAAATGATCTTTGCTTTACCAGGAAAGGGAGGTTGATATTTATTTAGATAAATGCTTAACGTGGCCTTGCAATACACACTTTTAACAGCTTATTACAGGTATACATTCTAATAATCCAACTCAAAGTGTAGATATAATTATTTCAGATGCACAACAAAATTTATATCTCAAAACCATCGGAAGGCTGCAGTATTCTAAAATCTTTATTCGCTGGTTCTTGAAGACTTACGTGAAAGACGTTACATCTATGCAACAACTTGCACAAGCCGCGTTAAGCAGCATGATTGCCACAGTCCTCAGAGATGAAAGATTTTAAGTCTGAAAGTCCCCACAGTAGAGATGACTGTTGGGTAGTGGCAAAACAATGGAGGGGTCTGGGAGAGAGTAGCAAAGGAGGGACAGGTGACAGACTATCAAGATTATGCCGAGGGAAGGAGGGTGAGTTGGAAGTTCTGGGGTAGCTGAGGATTGGAACAGATTTACAACAAGTGTACACCCACGAGTCATGCTGGTGGGGGGGGGGGGGGGGTAGATAAAGTGTGGTACTTCTATGGCCTATGTTAGATGTCTGAACATAAACTTCAGTGTTGTTACATGAACGTCCATTGAATTCATATTGACATACTCTCACTACATACAGCGTATGAAGACCTAAGCCCACCATAATAGATTCTATATATGTTTCCAACAAAGTACATCAGTACCCTATATACCTAAAGTGTGCACTACTACATTACATGAATATTATTAATTACATATATTTCTTTACATACATAATACCATTAATTACATGTTATTAATTACATGTAGTCTTACTGCTTGAAGTATGTGAAAATTTGAACGAGGTGAAATGGGCTATATATGCAACATTTTCAACGTGACATACGTATATATTCCACTTACATATATAAGGAAATATGGGTATATCAAAACTTATTAGGAGTTATTAAAATTCTAAAACTGCCATCTGTTGTTAAGAAATCATGTAAGATGTACATGGTGCAACTATCCTAGGCTATGTTGCTCAAATGAAGACACAGTTCAGTGGTGTCACTATCAGGCATTACAGTCCTGAAATATCAAGTAAGTGATGTATGTAAGCTAGCTGCTTAAAGTAGAACACTTGGGTTTGGAAGGGGTGGGGGGGCAGGTAATTGGAGTTGGAGAATAAGTCAGTATGGGCAAGGGGCTGTGGTGTGGTACATTGTATACTACCCTATGTTCTTGGGCACACATTACAGTCATTCATTCAATCATTCATTTTCAAGTGACTTTTCTAGAAAGTACAAGTTATTACTACTGTAAAATCCCAATAACGCTTGACGTAAAGGTTCTATTAATTTTTTATTAAATTAATTAATTTTTCATTAATCCACTAATAATGATAATACCTTCACTAGTTACCGTTTGTAAGATGATTATATTCACATGTAATTCCAAGAACTTAACATGTTTATTGAGGAAATTATTTATGCCACTGACCTCCACTTGTCAGGATTACTAAGACCTCAGCAACAGAAATTTGGGTAACAAGAGTTATGTATATAATACTACAACATATGATCATGTGCACAGTGTAATATAGCAATATAGCATGCAGTTTATGGAACAAACTGTTGTGCTCCAGATCTCCTTTTGATTGAAGTATGAGGAACACATCTGTTTCAAAATAAATGGGCGTATGTGTAATACTGCAATGTTTGCTGAAGTAAACACTGATGAAAAACTGTCACAAAAACAAGGAGTTGTGTGACAGAAACGAAAGATGGGAGGCATGTTTCTACACGTGAAAGCTGATATCTACTAAATTTCGCGCCAGTCGCGCAGCTTTAAATACATGCTCTATGCCTACCGGACTTGGGCGTTAGTTACCTCTGAGAATGGACGAACTGAGTTTAAGTTATTCAAGGATGCATTTAGGGCGACAAGGATGTCATTATCAACACCTCACTGAGTTTGAACGATGTCGTGTAATTGAGGCTACGACAAGCTCGATGTTACTTCTCTGATACTGCAGAAACACTTGGCAGGAATGTAGCCAAGTACATGACTGCCGACAGCAGTGGTCAGGGGACTGTATGGCCACAAGAAGACTGTTCTCCAGATGGCCATTTGGCACTATCGTGAGGAAGTCCTTCGAGTTTGGCATATGGCTGTGGCACATCGTACTTCATCTGCAGCAGGATTGTGAGCAGCAGTTGGCATCACAGTGACATGACGAACTCTTACAAATCGGTTACAACAAGGACAGCTCAGCCCCGTAGCGTGCATTCCGCTGTCCACAAACCACCGTCATTTCGGACGTCAGTGGCGTCAAGCGACAGCTGATTGGGGAGCATGGAGGTGCTCTGATGTGTTTTCTGATGAAATCTGTTTCTGCCTCAGTGCAATTAGGGGCAGCAAACAACATTTCTGCTTGCTAGACACACCTGAGTGAGACTGGGCGATATGGTGGAGAGTGTGATTTCGTACGACAGCAGGAGCACTGTCTTAGTTATTCCACGCATCCTCACTGCAAAGTTATACACAATTCTGGTGATTCTACCTGTTGTGCTGCCATTCAAAAAAATGGTTCAAATGGCTCTGAGCACTATGGGACTCAACATCTTAGGTCATAGGTCCCCTAGAACTTAGAACTACTTAAACCTAACTAACCTAAGGACATCATACACACCCATGCCCGAGGCAGGATTCGAACCTGCGACCGTAGCAGTCCCGCGGTTCCGTACTGCAGCGCCAGAACCGCTAGACCACCGCGGCCGGCTGCTGCCATTCGACAACAGCATGTTTTTCCTCCAGGATAACTCTCGACCACATACTGCTCGTGCAACCCCAGCTGCCCTACAGAGTGACGACTGTGGCTTTCGTCTGCTCGATCACCAGATCTGTCGGCCAGGCGGCGTGGCCGTGCGGTTCTAGGCGCTTCAGTCTGGAACCGCGTGACCGCTACGGTCGCAGGTTCGAATCCTGCCTCGGGCATGGATGTGTGTGATGTCCTTAGGTTAGTTAGGTTCAAGTAGTTCTAAGTTCTAGGGTGCTGATGACCACAGATGTTAAGTCCCATAGTGCTCAGAGCCATTTGAACCATTTGATCCAGATCTTTCTCCAGTCGAGAACATCATTGGGCGACAACTTCAGCATCATCCACAACCCGCAATAACTGTTACTCAGTTGACCGACCAAGTGAAGCAGGCAAAGAACTCCGTACCACAAACTGATATCTGGCGCCTGTACAACACGTTGCATGTGCGTCTGCTTGCTTGCATTCGACAATCTAGCGGTTACACCAGTTATTAACGTATCAGCATTTCACAATTGCAATGACTTATCCCGTACTTACATTAACCTGTGATCTTTCAAACTTTATCTCTTAAATATGTTACTTTGACAAATGTATTACAGAAAATTTCACTCTCTCTCTTTCCAAGCATTTATCCCGACTGGCAGTATCTGCTGTTACGGTTAGTCGGTTCTAGCATGTTACACTACTGGCCATTAAAATAGCTTCACCAGGAAGAAATGCAGATAATAAAAGAGTATTCATTGGACAAATGTATTATACTAGAACTGACATGTGATTACATTTTCACGCAATTTGGGTGCATAGATCTTGAGAAATCAGTACCCAGAACAACCACCTCAGGCCGTATTAACGGCCTTGATACGCCTGGGCATTGAGTCGAACAGAGTTTGGATGCCGTGTATAAGCTGCCCATGCAGGTTCAACACGATACCACAGTTCATACAGAGTAGTGACTGGCGTATTGTGACGAGCCAGTTGCTCGGTCACGATTGACCAGACGTTTTCAATTGGTGAGAGATCTGGAGAATGTGCTGGCCAGGGTAGCAGTCGAACATTTTCTGTATTCAGAAAGGCCCGTATAGGACCTGCAACATGCGGTCGTGCATTATCCTGCTGAAATGTAGGGTTTCGCAGGGATCCAATGAAGGGTAGAGCCATGGGTCGTAACAAATCTGAAATGTAACGTCCACTGTTCAAAGTGCCGTCAATGCGAACAAGAGGTGACCGAGACGTGTAACCAATGGCACCCCATACGATCACGTCGCGTGATACGCCAGTATGGCGATGACGAATACACGCTTCCAATGGGCGTTCACCGCGATGTCGCCAAACGCGGATGCGACCATCATGATGCTGTAAACGGAACCTGGATTCATCCGAAAAAATGACGTTTTGCCATTGTGCACCCAGGTTCGTCGTTGAGTACACCATCGCATGCGCTCCTGACTGTGATGCAGCGTCAAGGGTAACCGCAGCCATGGTATGCGAGCAGATTGTCGATGCTGCTGCAAATGTCGTCGAACTGTTCGTGCAGATGGTTGTTGTCTTGCAGATGTCCCCATCTGTTGACTCAGGGATCGACAAGTGGCTGCACGATCCGTTACAGCCATGCGGATAAGATGCCTGTCATCTCGACTGCTAGTCATACGAGGCAGTTGGGATCCAGCACGGCGTTCCGTATTACCCTCCTGAAGCCACCGATTCCATGTTCTGCTAACAGTAATTGGATCTCGACCAAAGCGAGCAGCAATGTCGCGATACGATAAACCGCAATCGCGATAGGCTACAATCTGACCTTCATCAAAGTCGGAAACGTGATGGTACGCATTTCCCCTCCTTACACGAGGCATCACAACAACGTTTCACCAGGCAACGCCGGTCAGCTGCTGTTTGTGTATGTGAAATCGGTTGGAAACTTTCCTCATGTCAGCACGTTGTAGGTTTCGCCACCGGAGCCAACCTTGTGTGAATGCTCTGAATAGCTAATCATTTGCATATCACTGCATCTTCTTCCTGTCGGCTAAATTTCGCAGCTGTAGCATGTCACATTCGTGGTGTAGCAATTTTAATGGCCGGTAGTATAATTTTAAGGGGTGGCTGGATGCCCTTCCTGTCGCCGTACCCCCCGGGATGTAATGTGTGTACCACAACTGTCTGCGTGTAGTGTAATCCATGAAACAGTGCGAATGTGTTTCAAATGTCTGAGAAGGGAACGTGGGGACCAGCCCGGTATACACCTAGCAGGATGTTGAAAACCGCCTAAAACTACATCCAGGGTGGCTGGCACACCGGCCCTCGTCGTTAGTCCACCGGGTGGATTCGATCTGGAGTCGGCGCGCCTACCCGTGTCCAGGAAGCAGCTCGTTAGATCTCTCCCTGGCGAGTACTACAGACTATTCCACTACTCTACATTAATTATATTTTGATGTGTGATTTTCTTCCATTAGAGAAGTTCTGTAATGATGGCACCATCTGGGGCGATGTCGGCGTTCTGGGGTTGAGTGAAGCTTCCTGTAAGCCAGCTGATAAATAAGTTTAAGTTTACTGTTAGTAGTTATGAAGTCTCCCACCCATACAATGTTTATTTACCGGCAGTTGAGGTGGGGAGACACCGTTTGACTTAACAGAGTCCACATTAATACGCAGTGAGCTTAGTAATGATTTAAAGAGAATGCTCTATTAAGCCAAGCCGTGATGCAATACGTCACAGTCGCCATGATAGGTCGGTGCAAGCTGTCAAGTCGTTCTACTAAACAGGGAAAATGAAAGTATTATTTAGTGATACTGCGTGACACTGTCTAGGTTCAGATTTTAATTCAATGAAAGAATCTCTCAAAAGTCGCAAGTAAAAGCAGTACTGACAATCAGTAATGCCCCTTCACCAATACGGTGTCCCTGCCAAACACCGTCACTGTTTTTTAAACAAAGATACCTTTGAGTAATGTTTCCAATTTAGTATTGAGCTCAATGGTAACACCTCGCATCCATGGGCAGCCTAACGTTGGCAGCACTGCAAAAGAAATCAATATCTGTCAACTAATACACATTATTGTTCCTTCTAGCAGCACTAGCCAACAACAAGTTATCGTGGACACACAGTGCGATTGACTGACCGACTCGTGCCATGCTGTTCTGTCTACCACTTGACGTCTCCTCTACTCTGCACTGCCGAAATTACACGGAATTAATACTTTAAAACGAATAAAATTTTCAAATATTTGGATCTTTCACGTACCACATTTTAGCTGTTATGGGCTACTGGTGATCTGTGATCCACTGGTTGGGAACCAGAGATCTACAGCCTGATATCGATGGTCCCGTGCCCAGTGCAATTGTAATTAACGAATTCGTTGGATAGACATTTAAACACGTAGTGGCGAATGTTGCACAGCCCTTTGTTCAACGAAGCGCGCTGAATGGTCTACTACAAATCACTTACACTGTGGCCGTATTTAGAATTAAGAACAGATCTTTGAAATGCTTATAGAGACACAATAGAGATCAAGATCATACGTGAATTACCGTTTATTTAAGTGACGTATGCAGGAGATGGAGACCGTGAAGCGATTTTGTATGACATCTGAGAGCACAGTCTTGTGGCTGTCTGCAGGCAGTACTTATCCCGACAGCGTAGCAACTTTGTATCAGAAACGTCAGACGGCAGCCCGCATCTCGTGGTCGTGCGGTAGCGTTCTCGCTTCCCACGCCCGGGTTCCCGGGTTCGATTCCCGGCGGGGTCGGGGATTTTCCCTGCCTCGTGATGGCTGGGTGTTGTGTGCTGTCCATAGGTTAGTTAGGTTTAAGTAGTTCTAAGTTCTATGGGACTGATGACCATAGACGTTAAGTCCCATAGTGCTCAGAGCCATTTGAACCATTTTTTTTTTCGTCAGACGGCAGCTAATTTAACCAGAGTATAGAGTTTCCAGCGTATTCACTCTTGTTCAGCCTCGAGTCGATGGACTACCCGTAGTGCGTGAAATCCATTAGGGCGGCAGCGCCCGGCGACGCGAGGTGGGAGAATTGTCACCGGGAACAGCGCGACTCGCACAATGGGCTGTGCGGCAGTGCCTCGCTGCGAGGCGCACGCGGGTGTGTGGTGTAGTCGGGTGACGCCAGATTGAATCAGCAAGCACGCCAGACGAGGCTCGGTGGGTGTCGTCGTGTAGGCCGAAGCGGTGCGGTCGCTCAAAGGCAGGCCAGGCGATCTAAAGGGGCACAGCAGCTGTGCACCGCCATATATATGTGTGTGTGACGGAGAGGGGGGATAGGACGTTGCCGCAGTCCAACAACCTGCCGCGGCGCAACGCCAGCGACTACGGCTCGGGGATCGGGTTGCACCTGTCAATGATTTGTCACCAAACACAAAAGAGTAAGCTAGTTCCCACTCTCTCTACCCAGCTACGTGACAAGCAGCAACTTCTGGTTGTTTGAGACTGCTTGCGAGCGAGATAAGGAGAAGAGCCAGTCCGCTCTTCCTCCACTCAGCTACGCCACAAGGAGCAAATACAACTAGTTTCAGTAGGTCTGCGAACTGAAGAATGAATAAGGGAGTCGCCACTATCTCTACTGAACTACGCCATAAGCTGCAGCTATGGGTTGTTTTAGTTTGTCTCCAAACTGAGGCATAAGTAGACGAGCCCCAGCTCTTTACGCAGCTACGTTACAAGCAGTAACCAGGAGTTTTTTGTTTTTCAGTGAACTGAAGAACGAATAGGAGAGTCGCCACTGTCTTTAAAGTAGCTTCGTCACAAGAAGCCACTATGGATTCTTTATTACTATTACAGCACTCCTTCTGCAGCAAGTCTTCTAACCCAATGGTGACGCAGTTGTCAGACACGCACAAAGGGTAATTAGTTTTCACTCCATGCATCAGCATTACACGCGATACACAAATTCTAATGTACCCAACGCAAGTAACGCACGAGAACAAAATCTACTTTAAAAAAATGGCTCTGAGCACTATGGGACTTAACATCTGAGGTCATCAGTCCCCTAGAACTTAGAACTACTGAAACCTAACTAACCTAAGGACATCACACATATCCATGCCCGAGGCAGGATTCGAACCTGCGACCGTAGCGGTCGCGCGGTTCCAGACTGAAGCGCCTAGAACCGCTCGGCCACACCGGCCGGCCAAAATCTACTTAATTCACCGCAAATATGTAGGTCAAGAATGAAACACACATGTAATCTGTTCAGTATATGGTTACTATCTTAACTTCGGAAGAAGTAAAGAGCATAGAAACGTGCAATACCAATTACAAATTTTCTGGAAACGAGAAATATATTGAAATTCAACACACAATAAGGTGCATTTTCCGGAATAATTTTTTTGAGCGTTTTTTATATTCAGTGGGATGGTGAAAACCTCATGTTCTATTATGCTCAAAACTATCCTAAAGACAAGAATTGCGTTATGCTTGAATTGTATGCAACTCACATAACCTAACTGTTTTGCAGGTCATCTGCTCTCTTTTCGGTACAGTCGTTCAACTATACAAATTCGTTACTACAAGAGAACATAAGATATGAATGTTCTGTACAGCTTTCAATATTTATGTATAAAGTAATACCACGATAATGCAGATATCATAAACAGGCTCTTAGAAATGGCACAGCGATTACGCTCGTAAACTCAAATTTATTACAATAAATGACATTTCAGAATACAACTTTCACCTTGAAATAAGACCAAAATTTTAGTAATGGACTGGCATCCAGGACTCTAATCCATCAATAACTGTTACTTTTAACTAAGACCGAAAAGTCTTAAGTATGGTTTCAGTCACAAGTAGCAAAGAGTGCGAATATTTAAACTTGAAATGACGTGGTATACAGTTTTGTCTTGGACGGAGATTTGAACCAAGCACCTAATCGGGTTGTTAACGAAGAGAAATAAAATTTTGAAAACCTTTGTTTTTACCAGTAATGAGATGCGTGGAATTTAAACAACGAGATGAAAAAAGTTTTGACTTACAGTGATTCGGACATAGCATCTATCGTCGTTGACTTATTGTGATTAACAGGCGTTAAAAATAGATTTATTTCACCGGTAGCGTCATGTACACATCTGTGAACTGTAAATAACACGAGAAATAGTTCCATGCTGTCTGGGATTCAAATTGTACACAATCATCGTTGTTGACTACACATCAGGAGACACTGAATATAGGATAGTATTTACAAGTAACTAGGAGTGACATTTTTGAACCAGAAATGATGTGACTAAAAAGTTCCGTGTGTTGACTGGGAGTCGAAACCAGTAGATGAACGAAGAGTAAAGTGGCCACGTTGGGAAAAGTGGTCACTGCTTGTTAGATATCTTCAACAGTGCTGATTTCTGCCGAGAAGTGTTCAAACTAGGTGTAATCTCCACCGTTAGTATTGTCAGATTACATAGTTTCAAATAAATGGACTTGGGTAAAGCGTTTCTTCGCACAGCTGTTCCAATGACAGCATTCAATGTGGAATTTTTCCTCTAGACTCTAACGTGTTTACCGATGAAGGCTATACTGCAGCTGAGGTTACTGATATTCCTCTGGACAGGGACACAAATATTGCGCATAATACAAATATTGGTTCTTCTCATTGCGAAACTGTGAAAACTTTTAGGTTTTTCGATCGTTTGATGTAAGATAAGTCACTCATATTACTTTAATTGTTACACTTTTATGTAGAAAAATAAGTTTTTACGAGACCAAGGTTCACGCACTGTCTTTTGCCTTACAAATATGATTCATTGTCGTTTCTTTTTGTTGTATTGTTTGGTGTGTGAACTGCTGACACAGACATAGCGTCCGATCGGGAAAATTGGCCACCTTGGCCACTACCCATGACAGCTATTTTTCAGTTTATTTATCCTAGTGAGAATTAGTTAAGTCCATATTTTGTGTATAGTACAAGAAATGAAACTAAAGCATTACAAATCGCTTTATACAGAAAACCAATATCCGGTATTCTGCTCTTCCGAAACGATTTGCAAGAGCTTCAAGATGCCAAAAAAATACATGTGGAACACATTACAACATACCTGGGACTCTGTTGCGATGCAAAAAGCAATTTAAGCAATAAAGGATGATAACATGGCTTTTTCAGCAGCAGCAAAACAATTCAATATTCTACACAATACGCTAAGACGAAGACTTTTATATCTGTATTTCGTTTTCTGAATGTAAATTTTTGTTAGAACTAAATCCCTGTGGTAAGGAACTATTGATGAAACGCTGAATACTGAGATAGTGAGCCGAATTGACAGGCATTAAGTCACATAACTCGAAACAAGGCATTTGGAGTAGAAGACGGTCCCTCAAAATTATTGAGATTCTTGGTTGCTCATACCATGACAAACCATTCCATCAGATATTTGAAACATATGGCATAGGAAAAATAGCCCCATACTTCATAATTGAAGTGTCAAAGGTAGCACCCGTTGACCAATGAGACTATTACCGAACTATCGGTCAACAAGTTATGGGTGCGAAATATTGACTCGAATTGTTTTCACAAGTATCGACGAAAAAACTTGTGGAAGCCTGTCTCAGGGATGACCGCTTTCGATTCCGAATAAATGCTCGAACGTGTGAGGTAATACTGATCCTACCTTAGAAAATACGTTGAAGAATGGAAAACTTACGTTTTTGACATTCATTGTCATTCAGAAAGCATTTGACAAAGTTGACTGGAAGGGACACAGAATTTCTGAGGGTAGCAGAGATAAAATACAGGGAGTGAAGGGTTGTCTATCTCTTGTATAAGAAAAGTAGATCCTGGTTGAAAATCATAAAGGGCAGCAGTTGTTGAGAAGAGAGTGAGACATTGGTTTAGTCTATTCCCGTCGTTATTCAGTCTATGCATTGAGCAACCAATCATCGGTGACGAGGACAAATTTTGAAAGTAAATTAAAGTTCAGAAAGAAAAAATAAAAACTGAGTTTTTGGTGATGACAATATAGCTCTGTTGGTAGCGGTAAAAAACTTAAGAGCAGCAGTTTAATGGAATGGACAGCGTGACATGATAAATGTCCACAAAAGTAGAACAAGGATAACGAAATGTACTTGAAGTAACACAGGTGATGTTGAAGGAAGTAGATTAAGCAGCGGGATATTAAAAATAGTAGATACGTTTTGTTATTTAGGCACCAAAATAAGTGAGAGTGGTCGATGTAGAAGGAATAGAAAAATCAGGAAGCAATAACAAGAAAACATTTTCTGGAAAGGAGAAACTAGGTTACACTTAATACAAAATTAAATGTTGGAAAGTCTTTTGGAAAAATATTTTCCTAGAGTGTAGCCTGGACCGGAATTAAAATATGGGCAAGAGAATTGGGAAAAGAAGGAAATATAAGCGTCTGAAATGCGATTCTTCAGAAGAATTCTGAGGATTTGAAGAGTAGATCGGATAATGAGGAGAGGAAGGAAAGAAATTTATTTCACAACTTAACTAAAAGCGCTAAGGCATCAAGCAGTCTTCATTTCTATAAGTGCTAGGGGGGGGGGGGGGGGGGAGAGAACAAAATGGTTCAAATGGCTCTAAGCACTATGGGACTTAACATCTGAGGTCATCAGTCCCCTAGACTTAGAACTACTTAAACCTAACTAAAATAGGACATCACACACATCCATGCCGGAGGCAGGATTCTTCGAACCTACGACCGTAGCAGCAGCGCAGTTCCGGGCTGAAGCGCCTAGAACCACTCGGCCACAGCGGCCGGCTAGGGGGTGAGAACATATCAGGTCTGAGTATGGTGGGAAGGTCTAAGTGAATACAGGTTGCAGTAGTTATGTAGTGATAATGCACATGATGTTGGATTAGTGTAGAAACTGCATCAAACGAATCCTCGAACTAAAGATCGCAAGAGCAACAAAATAATATACATAATTCTCAAACAAAGTTGTTTTTTCCTCAGTCTTCTGAATGATTTGAGGCAGCTTGTCACGATTACCTCTTCTGTGCTAACCTCTGCATTTGCACTAATCGCTTTCAGTTATATGATGCTTGTATTTCAATATCTGTCTTCATCTACAGCTTTTGTCCTCTACAGTTCTGTCTAGTACCAGGGATGTTTTCCCCTACTGTCGTAACGCGTGTTCTGTCACCCTGTTTTAATTAATATTTTCCACGTTTTCATTTCGTCGTCGTTTCTGCAGGTAAGCTCGTTTCTTATCTTATTAGATACTAACTTTTCATCATTCTTCTGTAAAACCATACCTCAAGCAAATTGACATTCTTTTACGATTTTTAATTGAAAATATATTTGTGTCACAAAAACTGCCAATGGCGAAAGTTCCTGTGCTGCAACTTTTAGAATGAGCCATTCCAATAATTGGAACACTTTAAACATTTGTCTCGTATGATAAAATATTGAGAAGTACCCAGTATCTTGACATTCGGTAGTTGTTTTGAGATTTCACAAAGAGGTGCTAACATGTGAAACTGAGCGAGTGCATTGAGAGGAAATGTGTGGAAATGAGTCTACAGAAATATATTATACTGCTTCAATGGTTCACGGGTTACGGGTCGGATATTGGGGAAGCTGCACAATCTTGCGACAAGAGAGCTGTTTGTCATCTTCAGTAATCATCTGAAGATGACGAGCAGCTGTCTGTTTGAAATATAGTGAAGCTTTCACAGCTTTATCCGACGCGATGCCCGTGAACCATTGAAGCAGTTACTACGTCGGGAAAGTCTTGAACAGCCTATGTACTATATTCTTACAAGGGAACCTCCCCATCGCACCCGCCTCAGATTTAGTTATAAGTTGGCACAGTGGATAGGCCTTGAAAAACTGAACGCAGATCAATTGAGAAAACAGGAAGAAGTTGTGTGGAACTGTGAAAAAATAAGCAAAATATACAAACTGAGTAGTTCATGGGAACATATGCACCATCAAGGACAAATCGTTCGCAGGAGCGCCATGGTCTCGTGGTAACGTGAGCAGCTGCGGAATGGAGGGTCCTAGGTTCAAATGTTCCATTGAGTGAAGATTTTTATTCTTTATTTTCAGTTTATGTGACAAACTCTTACGTTTTCATCACTTTTTTGGGAGTGATTATCACATCCACAAGAAAACCTAAGTCGGGCAAGGTAGAAGAATCGCCAAGTGTACAAGTTAGGTGGGTCGACAACATATTCCTGTCATGTGGTGCACATGCCGTCACCAGTGTCGTATAGAAAATATCAGATGTGTTTTCCTGTGGAGGAATCGGTTGACCTATGACCTTGCGATCAAATGTTTTCGGTTCCCATTGGAGAGGCACGTCCTTTCGTCTGCTAATCCTACGGTTTTGCGATGCAGTCGCAAAACACAGACACTAAACTTATTACAGTGAACAGAGACGTCAATGAACGAACGGACAGATAATAACTATGCAAAAATAAATGAAGTAAAATTTTCACTCCAGGTAAAACTTGAACCAAGGACCTCTCGTTCCGCAGCTGCTCACGCTACCACGGGACCATGGCGTTCCTAACCTCACATTGTGCATGATGTTGCCTATGTGGCGTATGGACTACTCAGTTTGTATATTTTGCTTATTTTTTCACAGTTCCACACAACTTCTTCCTGTTTTCTCAATTGATCTGTGTTCAGTTTATCAAGGCCTATCCACTGTCCCAACATAACTAAATCTGAGGGGGGTGCGATGGGGAGGTTCCCTTGCTAGGAACTTTCTTGCAGGACGTGCTAGCTTTCAGTAGAATTCGAAACAGTGAAGGACAGCTGGCAGGGGACTGATTAATAACAAATTGTAGCTCACGGAACGTTGCGCAGTGTCCGTCATTTCGCCTGTGTTGAAAGAAGATAAGATTTGTTACGCAAATTATCTGTGGAATTAACAGGCCCGCTTGGGGTGCCAAGCTGACAGGTACGCCACTACCGATACACGATGTACCACATTCAGATGCGGCCGCATGCTGTGACCCTGGCGCCCAGATGCAAGGTTTGTGTGTACCGTGCATATCGCCTTCAGTAGCGAAACTTTATGCGAGTAAGAATTTACGAGGGAAAAGCGGAGGAAAGGGCGGGCCCCAAATGATAAGTTGCTAACTCTGAAAAAAATTGGAGACCCGCCCTGAGAATTCACACAATAACTGAAGCAAGCAAGGAATTAGGGTAGTGAATATCGAGTTGATAAGAAGAGATAACACGTACAACATGTCTACAACTAGTTTTGTGTCTCAGCCGACACAGCACTGTCTTGGCCTTTCACAGGGCAGGCAACGTTACTTTCAGAGAAGTTCGGACTCATACTGCATGTCATCAGAGTCGTCTTCAGCCGCAAGCTGAGTACTGTCTAACGAAGTAGTCAGTTTTCACAATTACGCTACGTTAATTCTGACACGAAATTTCTGATAGCGTTGAGTCCTCAGTAGTATGGAACTGTCAGGAAATAATTCTAGAGCAATCTTCGCCAATGCGAAACGTTCCATAGAAACGTCAACCCACTCTCGTCTTGTGGACCTCTTACTGATATTTTGGTTTCCCTCGGGCTGAAGTGTACTGTATGTTGACACGCCATTTCACCAGATATATTTGACTTTCACTGACAAAGCAATACTAGAGTTTATATGGAATTTACTATGAGTAGGTTAAACCATTCATTATTTTGATTACTGCAAACTGAATGGCAGTTTCGCTTGATGAAGACGTATTTATGAAAATAATGTTAGGGTTTCGTGTTCTTGTTTACGTGTCCTGATAACAGCTGCTTCTTCCTCTGTGTTAGCAGAGGCTCAAATCGCATTTGTTCCGCAGACATGTCTTTGCGAGCTTGTAAGCCTACTTTGTTTCCTTGATCTGAAACCTCACATCTTTCGTAGCTTTCCTTATATACCAATTAAAATAGTCTTAAGAAAAATTATTTTTAATTTCCTAATGATCGAAAGAACAACGAGTGTCCTCTCCCCATTATTTTTACTGTATAGCCATGGATGATGGCAGAAAATAAGAAGAAGTCAACTGCAGCTGAGGAATGAATTTCTCAGTTTTATGGAAAAAAGTAATTATGGCAGCAGCTTAAGAGTAAGGCCATCCATATAATTTCCCTTACTCGTTATTTATAATGTTTGATTTACAGTGGGTGAGTCTGCAAATTATTCGTAAGTATAGTTTAGATCAAAGTTATAGTTACAGGAATGCAAAAATAAAAGTGCGGTAGTAGACAGGTTCGCCGCGTCCTCGAGAGGACAGATTCCCAAGTAACTAGCTTGCTCAACACCTCTGCTGAGCCAACGTATTTCTCCTGCCTCTACGCTAATGGAGAACTGGCAACGTTGTAGAATACGTGTGGCAACTATGTCCTCGTCGATTTACTTCCTGAAGGGATTCATCTTCGTCCTCCAAAATTCACTTGACATTTCGTTTCCATTCGAGGTTAAATCATCTCTCTGATTCTCCCTTAAGATTTAACATTGGCGTGTCACATTCACTATTTAGTTTCATAAAGGCCCTCCTACACGGAATTTATAACTAATCTCATATTTAACGTTACTAATTCTCTCTAGTAATTAACAGTAGCGCACTGAGAGCAGAGCATTGCAGCAGTGGCTCCCTAGCTAAGCGGCGAAGTGATTGATTTGTGCAAACAAGCGCTGCCGCTGTTTTGGGTTCCATTCTCCCTAGAGGCCTAAGAATTTTGTCGGCATTTTACTTCTCTTACCGAGTTACAACCTTCTATATCGAAAACCATTAATGAAATATTAACTTCACCATTATAAATCTCTTAGCATTTTCGCTTCATTACCCAGGAGATATAAAAGAAAGGGTACCCATGGTCTAGGGGTAGCGTCTTTGATTCATAATCAAAAACGTTTTCGGTCCCGGGTTAGCTCCCCGCCACTGCCTAAATTTTAATAAATAATCAGCATTGGCGGCCGAAGACTTTCGGCATAAGAAGTCAGCCCCATTCTGCCAACGGCCTTGTCAAAGAGGGCGGAGGAGCGGATAGAGGTTCAGGACACTCTCTTGTCCTAGGGGTGGGAAATTGCCCCTAAAGGCGGAAGAATCAGCAGTGATAAACGACATGAGGATGCAGAAGGCAATGGAAACCACTGCATTAAAGGCACGTAACGTGTATCCACAGGACATGTGGCCTGTAATTGAAGAAGTGTCATGATGATCTCTCCATTGGCAAAAGATTCTGGAATAGTCCCCCATTCGGATCTCCGGGAGGGGACTGCCAAGGGGGAGATTACCATGAGAAAAAGATTGAATAATCAACGAAAGGATAACGTTCTACGAGTCGGGGCGTGGAATGTCAGAAGCTTGAACGTGGTAGGGAAACTAGAAAATCTGAAAAGGGAAATGCAAAGGCTCAATCTAAATATAGTAGGGGTCAGTGAAGTGAAGTGGAAGGAAGACAAGGATTTCTGGTCAGATGAGTATCGGGTAATATCAACAGCAGCAGAAAATGGTATAACAGGTGTAGGATTCGTTATGAATAGGAAGGTAGGGCAGAGGGTGTGTTATTGTGAACAGTTCAGTGACCGGGTTGTTCTAATCAGAATCGACAGCAGACCAACACCGACAACGATAGTTCAGGTATACATGCAGACGTCGCAAGCTGAAGATGAACAGATAGAGAAAGTGTATGAGGATATTGAAAGGGTAATGCAGTATGTAAAGGGGGACGAAAATCTAATAGTCATCGGCGACTGGAATGCAGTTGTAGGGGAAGGAGTAGAAGAAAAGGTTACAGGAGAATATGGGCTTGGGACAAGGAATGAAAGAGGAGGAAGACTAATTGAGTTCTGTAACAAGTTTCAGCTAGTAATAGCGAATACCCCGTTCAAGAATCACAAGAGGAGGAGGTATACTTGGAAAAGGCCGAGAGATACGGGAAGATTTCAATTAGATTACATCATGGTCAGACAGAGATTCCGAAATCAGATACTGGATTGTAAGGCGTACCCAGGAGCAGATATAGACTCAGATCACAATATAGTAGTGATGATGAGTAGGCTGACGTTCAGACATTAGTCAGGAAGAATCAATACGCAAAGAAATGGGATACGGAAGTACTAAGGAATGACGAGATACGTTTGAAGTTCTCTAACGCTATAGATACAGCAATGAGGAATAGCGCAGTAGGCAGTACAGTTGAAGAGGAATGTACATCTCTAAAAAGGGCCATCACAGAAGTTGGGAAGGAAAACATAGGTACAAAGAAGGTAGCTGCTAAGAAACCCTGGGTAACAGAAGAAATACTTCAGTAGATTGATGAAAGGAGGAGGTACAAACATGTTCCGGGAAAATCAGGAATACAGAAATACAAGTCGCTGAGGAATGAAATAAATAGGAAGTGCAGGGAAGCTAAGACGAAATGGCTGCAGGAAAAATGTGAAGACATCGAAAAAGATATGATTGTCGGAAGGACAGACTCAGCATACAGGAAAGTCAAAACAACCTTTCGTGACATTAAAATCAACGGTGGTAACATTAAGAGTGCAACGGGAATTCCACTGTTAAATGCAGAGGAGAGAGCAGATAGGTGGAAAGAATACATTGAAAGCCTCTATGAGGATGAAGATTTGTTTGATGTGATAGAAGAAAAAACAGGAGTCGATTTAGAAGAGATAGGGGATCCAGTATTAGAATCAGAATTTGAAAGAGCTTTGGAGGGCTTACGATCTAATAAGGCAGAAGGGATAGATAACATTCCATCAGAATTTCTAGAATCATTGGGTGAAGTGGCAACAAATCGACTATTCACGTTGGTGTGTAGAATATATGAGTCAGGCGACATACCATCTGACTTTCGGAAAAGCATCATCCACACAATTCCGAAGACAGCAAGAGCTGACAAGTGCGAGAATTATCGCACAATGAGCTTAACAGCTCATGCATCGAAGCTACTTACAAGAATAATGTACAGAAGAATGGAAAAGAAAATTGAGAATGCGCTAGGTGACGATCAGTTTGGCTTTAGGAAAAGTAAATGGACGAGAGAGGCAATTCTGACGTTACGGCTAATAATGGAAGCAAGGCTAAAGAAAAATCAAGACACTTTCATAGGATTTGTCGACCTAGAAAAAGCGTTTGACAATGTAAAATGGTGCAAGCTGTTCGAGATTCTGAAAAAAGTAGGGGTAAGCTCTAGGGAAAGACGGGTCATATACAATATGTACAACAGCCAAGAGGGAATAATAAGAGTGGACGATCAAGAACGATGTGCTCGTATTAAGAAGGGTGTAAGACAAGGCTGTAGCCTTTCACCCCTACTCTTCAATATGTACATCGAGGAAGCAATGATGGAAATAAAAGAAAGGTTCAGGAGTAGAATTAATATACAAGGTGAAAGGACATCAATGATACGATTCGCTGATGACATTGCTACCCTGAGTGAAAGTGAAAAAGAATTAAATGATCTGATGAACGGAATGAACAGTCTAATGAGTACACAGTATGGTTTGAGAATAAATCGGAGAAAGACGAAGGTAATGAGAAGTAGTAGAAATGAGAACAGCTAGAAACTTAATATCAGGATTGATGGTCACGAAGTCAATGAAGTTAAGGAATTCTGCTACCTAGGCAGTAAAATAACCAATGACGGACGGAGCAAGGAGGACATCAAAAGCAGACTCGCTATGGCAAAAAAGGCATTTCTGGCCAAGAGAAGTCTACTAACATCAAATACCGGCCTTAATTTGAGGAAGAAATTTCTGAGGATGTACGTCTGGAGTACAGCATTGTATGGTAATGAAACATGGACTGTGGGAAAACCGGAACAGAAGAGAATCGAAGCATTTGAGATGTGGTGCTATAGACGAATGTTGAAAATTAGGTGGACTGATAAGGTAAGGAATGAGGAGGTTCTGCGCAGAATCGGAGAGGAGAGGAATATGTGGAAAACACTGATAAGGAGAAGGGACAGGATGATAGGACATCTGCTAAGACATGAGGGAATGACTTCCATGGTACTAGAGGGAGCTGTAGAGGGCAAAAACTGTAGAGGAAGACAGAGATTGGAATACGTCAAGCATATAATTGAGGACGTAGGTTGCAAGTGCTACTCTGAGATGAAGAGGTTAGCACAGGAAAGGAATTCGTGGCGGGCTGCATCAAACCAGTCAGTAGACTGATGACAAAAAAAAAGAAAAAAGTTCAAGAAACTGTGCCCTCGCACTTTTCTTAAAACTTATATTTTCCTGCTTATATCGACGCACATTTTGTTTTATTACGCAATTCAGTTTATTATGTGAGGCATTGAATAATTTGGTAAATGTGTTCTTTTTGGGTTTATCTCACTGCAAAGTTTATCTATTTCTGTTTCCATCCTAAAGTGCTTCTTTGATAGGACCTAGGACGACACGTAGACACAGACCATATGGAGGGTCAAATGGCGTAGCATCTTGCTAGTGCAAGATGTTTTGCTCAGTCTCTTGTCACAGATACTATTCGTTCTATTAAGTCAGACTATAGTCGTAACCGCAATCTGGCAAGCAGTAATTCATTTGCATTAGAACAAAGCACATTTTTCTGGCGTTTCTCTTTGGTTTATGGAATATAACATAAAAACATAAGAGAGAAATTAATGCTCAACTATATATTGCCTTCACCCATTTATTAAAATAATTTATCGCTGGTCAGGCAGTTTTTGGAGCCCAAACTTGTAGAGAGGTTGTTTTTTGGAGATGAAGACTTCCATAATCCAAGTGTAAAGCGCATTTCTGTCCTAAACAAATACTGTTGATGGTTGTTAGTTAAGGCGCGAGTATGATAACCCGCTTGAGAGAGCTAAATCTGAAGGAGTACGATGATGATTGCTTTCTGCCAGCCGGGCTGGCCGAGCGGTTCTAGGCGCTACAGTCTGGAACCGCGCGAGCGCTACGGTCGCAGGTTCGATTCCTGCCTCGGGAATGGATGTGTGTGATGTCCTTAGGTTAGGTAGGTTTAAGGGAACCCGGAACCTAAATATGATGAAATTTTGGGTTTTCAGTTTATTGTGAAATAAGATACTACAGATCTTCCTCTTTAAACTGACATATTAATCTTACCTGTAGCTCAACTCCAAGTATTGAAAATATTTTCAATAATGTGCTGTAGAGAGCATGTCGCGACGTTGAATTTCCATGGATACATTTTCATTGAAAACATCGTTTTTCAAAACTTCCGGTTTTGCCAAAGACTTTATATTATGTTGGCAACACGATTTGACAGGCAACTGTTTTGTCTGCGTATTGTAATCTTTGGATACTGTTGTTTACATTGAGCATTTGGTGGTTATTGCACGATTTGTGTTGTATTTCTACTGCGTAACTGGAACTTATCAATTATGCCTCGATTTAGTAACAGAGTTTACAAGAGGAAGAAGCCTTCTCCGAGGTACACTAGTGGAACTGTGACAATTTCTCCGACCTTGGGAAATGATTCTGAAAATAGTGAGGTTATTCATCAAGTGAAATCTACTCCTGTCTCTAGCACAAGCAAGAAGTTGCATGGATCAACTGAAAAATACTGCAGTGTATTGGAGAAGTGTAGTGAGGATAATGTGAACGAAATAGTTAACATTTCATTGTTCTCAAAGGTGACTGAGAGATCAGTACTGTGTAAGGAATGTTGAAAATTGAGTATGTCAGTAAATGTCAGGCGACACATAGGACTTGCAGCAGAAATCTATCTCCATTGTACTAGTTGTCATTACAGTGTTTCATTTTGGAACTCAGAATATGTCGAAATCGGCCAAGGTGAAACTGATAGTGAGAAAAGCAGGTACTATGGTGTAAATATTAGATGTGTTTATGCTCTAAGGTCAATCTGTAAGGGATACTCTGCTGGTCAAATGTTTTGCGGTGTAATGAATCTACCACCACCACCACCAACGAAATTCTCAAAATATAACTCGGTTGTTGGATCCTGTGTTGAAGATATTGCCCAAGAATCCATGAAAGAAGCAATGGAGGAGGCTGTGGCGGTGAATGAAGAAACTCCAGATGTTCAGAATCCTCGGGACCTGACTGTCGCACTAGATGGTACGTGGCAGAAGCGCGGGCACACTTCACATAATGGGGTAATAACGGCAACAAGTGCTGATACTACAAAAGTTACAGATGTTGTAATTAAATCCAAGCACTGTACATGTCCTAAAAGAGTGAAGGATGCGCATGCAGAAAACTGTCGAAGGAATTACAGTGGGTCTAGTGGGGCCATGGAAGTTTCTGGTGTGAAATACATTTTCAGTCGCTCTCTTCTGTGGCACAAGGTCAGATACCTACAGTTCCTGTGTGATGGTGATTCGAAGTATTTTGATGCTGTATCTGAGCTGAAACCTTATGGAAATTATGTTACCATTACTAAACAGGAGTGCATAGGTCACGTTCAGAAACGTACGGGAATAAGGCTGCGTCGACTGAAGACCACAATGAAAGTCCAAGTACTCAGTGATGGAAAACCTTTGGGAGGAGCTAAAAGATTGACAGACGAGGTAATCAACAGATTGCAGAGAGACTATGGACTGGCAATAAGACAAAATACTCAGTGTTGATGCAATGGAAAAGGCTGTAATGGCACTTTACTACCACAGCTTATGGACTGACGAGGAACCACTACATGGACTATGCTCACAGGGACCCAATTCCTGTTGTAAGTACAACAAATATCAGGGATTTGAAAGTGTATACAGGCACCATCACAGTCTACCAGAAACTGTCATGAAGGCTATAAAACCTATTTGCAGAGATCCTTCTGGAACTGAACTTTTGAAGAAATGTCTCCCTGTACGTACACAAAATCAAAATGAGAATGTGAATAATGTAATTTGGACCAGAATCGCAAAGAATGTGTTTGTGGAAATTCATACTCTTCATGTTGGAGTATATGGTGCCATTGATACGTACAACAAAGGTAACATTATAAAGTGCAATGTGCTGCAGAAGTTGGATGTGATGCCCGCAAAGTACATGGTGAGTGCAATGATGTCGATAGACAATGAGAGGAAACGGGATGCTGAAAGGAAAGAAAAGGAGTATGAGAGGCATGCCAGACAAAGAATGAAAGATGTGAAAAGAAGGCTAGATGGGGAGATGTCTAGTGACATTCAAAACCCGTCTTATGGTGCTGGACCAAAATGTTAGTGAAACTTTGAAACTCGTTTTCCACAAGATCACTTTTCTGCCATATAAGGAACATATTCTGCTAAACCATTAGAGATAAGGACTTAAAATTTTCAAGGAATGTAAACAGTGCCAGTATACACCTTGTATCATAGCCTTTTTGTGATACATAATTGATAACAGGTTTTATTTCAAAGATACTATGCCAAAAATATGTCAATTATTTTCAGTAACAAAATAATTAATATCTTCCCAAAAACCACCAATAAATTAAAATCCATATGGTACATGGTACTAAATATATGTAATACTATACTGTAAAAGTTTCATCATTCTGGTGTTAAATAGTTCATAAGAAAATGTTCCTTACTTTTATCATTGGAAGTATTGGACGTTCCGTGTCCCCTTAAGTAGTTCTAGGGGACTGATGACCTCAGAAGTTGAGTTCCATAGTGCTCAGAGCCATTTGAACCATTTTTGATTGCTTTCCAGGTAAATTCTTCGACAGTTTAGATGAATGTTCTGGTACAGCAGCAACACTAGTTTCAGTTTCCTTGGTCGCTTTATGTACGCTGCGACCACGTGGCGCCACCGTTGTTGACAATACACCAAAACTCCAATGAACATATCACTGAGATGTAGTTCTTGACACTAAATAACGGAAAATTCTGAGGACTCAAACTGGCCTTTGCTTCAGATCAATTCTGTTATTATCAACTACTAATTTCTACTTATGAAGTTCATGCAAAGTGATTCAAATCCCCGTCTGACCGTCCTGATGTAAGTTTCCCGTTACTTACTTAAAGCGATGAAGGTAAATAGTGGGATCTTTCCTGCGAACGACCAACGTTGATTTCCTTCCCAGTCTTTCCAGTCGTAGTTTCTCCTTTAGCTTTGATGACGTTAAAGCTGACGGGATGTTTAACCCTCAGCTTCCTTTCTTTAATTTTCACACGACATTCAGTGCACGTAGGTTAAATGGTCGCAGTTCACCACAATGGCCCGCAATCGGGTACTGTATATTGGTAAACTGAATTTGCCGAATAAATCATATTCAGCGATTCTCCTTGAAACGAGTAAACAATTTTTTGACGTGTTTTCCTCTATGCACCTTCCCCATATTCGGCAAAACCTTTCTACCTTCCTAAACAGCCTACAACCATCTATTAAATCCTATGGGAACTAAATAGCAAAAATATTAGTCTTTTTCCCCATTTCCCTCCTGGCCGATTAAAGCTGTGTGCCGGACCGAGACTCGAACTCGGGATCTTAGCCTTCCACGGGCAAGTGCTTTACCAACTGCGCTACCCAAGCACGACTGACGCCCCGTCCTCACAGCTTTAATTCCGCCAGTACTCGTCTCCGAGTCTCGGTCGAGCACACAGTTTTAATCTGCCAGGGAGTTTCATATCAGCGCACACTCTGCTGCAGAGTGAAAATCTCATTCTGGAGACATCCCCCAGGCTGTGGCTAAGCCATGTCTCCGCAATATCCTTTCTTTCAGGAGTGCTAGTTCTGCAGGTTCGCAGGAGAGCTTCTGTAAAGTTTGGAAGGTAGGAGACGAGGTACTGGCAGAAGTAAAGCTGTGAGTACCGGGCGTGAGTCGTGCTTCGGTAGTTCAGTTGGTAGAGCACTTGCCCGCGAAAGGCAAAGGTCCCAAGTTCGAGTCTCGGTCGGGCACGCAGTTTTATTCTGCCAGGAAGTCTCGTATCATCGCATACTCCGCTGCAGAGTGAAAATCTCATTCTAAAAAGTTACTGATTTACAGCAATACGTGATGCTACAGACCAACAAACAGACAGTTCTGGCATATAAATTACATACACTGAGGTAACAAAAGTCAGCGGATACCTCCTAATTTCGTGTCGAATCTCCTTCTGTGCGACGTAGTGCAGCTGTCCGGAGTGACGTGGACTCAGTAAGTCGTTGGAAGTGCCCTTCACAAATACTGAGCCATGCAGCCGTTACAGCCGTCCATAATTGCGAAAATGTTGCGGGTGCAGGGTATTGTGCACGAACTGACGTTTTGATTATGTCCCATAAACGTTCGATGGGATTCATTCCGTGCGGTCGTTATGGCGGAATCATTCGCTCGACATGTCCGGAATGTTCTACAAACTAATCGCGAACAACTGTGTCCTAGTGACAAGATATCGTTGTTTGGGGACATTAAGTCAATGAATGGCTTAAAATGGTCTCGAAGCAGCGGAATATAACCATTTCCAGTAATCATCGTGTCATCTGGACCATCGGACCAAGTCTGTTCCACGTGAACACAATCACCACCATTATGGAGTCAACATCAGCTTGCACAGTGCCTTGTTGACAACTTGGTTCCGTGCTTCGTGGGGTCTGGAACACACTCGAACCCTGCCGTCAGCTCTTACCAACAGAAATCGGGGTTCATATGGCCAAGGCACGGTTTTCCACTCGTCTAGGGTCCAACCTATGTGGCTGCAGGCGACGTCTGCTGTTAGCAAAGGTACTCACGTCGGTCGTCTGCTCCCACAGCCCATTAACGCCAAATCTCGCCGCATCGTCCTAAGCGATACGTTCGCCGTTCGTCCCTCATTGGTTTCTGCAGTTATTTCACGAAGTGTTGCTCGTCTGTTATCACTGACAACGCTATGTGAACGCTGTTGCTCTCTGTCGGCCGTCGGCCTCTGCGTTGCCATGTTGAGAGGAAATTTGGAAATATGTGGTAAGAGCCTATCGAACCAAACTGCTGAGGTCATCGGGCCCTAAGCTTACACACTACTTAATGTAACTTAAACTAACTTACGCTAAGGACAACACACATACCCATGCCCGAGGGAGGACTCGAACTTCCGACGGGGAGTAGTCACGCAACTTGTGACAAGGCGCCTCAGACCTCGCGGTTGCCCCGCGCGCTCGTGTTGAGAGTCAAGGCCTGAAATGTGATATTCTAGATGCACTCTTGACACTATAGATCTCGGAATATTGAATTCCCTAACGGTTTCTGAAATGGAGTGTCACATGTGTCTAGCTCCAACTGCCATTCTGCGTTCAAAGTCTGTTAGTTTCCCATGAGCGGCCATAATCACGTCGGAAACCTTTTTTGCTCAGTCACCTGAGTACAAGTGACTATTTGGACAATGCTCTGCCCCTTTATACCTTGTGTATGCGATACCTTACCACCATTTGTGTGTGTGCATGAATCTTGTCATCTCAGTGTGTATTCACAAAATCTAGAGACTTGAAATGAGAGGTAACTTGTTACACGCTATAAAAATCGATCTGCTCACAATTAATGAAGTAACCTGGCACTAAAATGTCTTTCTATAGGTCAAGACAAGTAAAGATATCACTGAACACAGGAACTAAAAATGAAGGGCTCATCCAGGCCCTTGAGAATTTGAAATGAATTGGGAAATAATGATTAGCTATTAGCCAGCGTTTTATTCATACACTAGCTTGATTAGCTTACAGCGTCAGCATGAATAAATCGCGATGCCCATTGGTCAAGAGGTTTGTAGAATAGCTACGGAAATTACCACTAGCGTATTATTCAGAAACTGTGACATTAATCCGTAGTGCTCTGTCGATAGCTACAACCAAACAACGGAAGAAAGCTCACGGAAGCCAAAATGGTGGCAACACACAATCCACTATTACCACAAGAATTTCCAACCGAGAACTGCAGCGAAATAAGGCACTGAGAGAGGTTCTAAGCTCTTATGTCTGTTCGGATACACTCCAAAGTAAACGTTTGTCGGCAAAAACAACATCCCGCAGTGAATCTAACAGGGTCTCACTTTGACGGTTACAATCTGTTCTGCTTTCCCAGTTCAGAAGATGGGGAGTCTGGAGGGGCACAAATTCTGCGAAACGAGGCAAGCCTTACATTCCTGAGCGTCGAAGTAGCACTGGCTTGAACGTAAACCCAAGGTTCGGAGCCTCTGTAGAAGCTCGCCATTTTGCACAGATTTAACAATAATTAGTCTGTGGTCCTGAAAATTTATCCAACCACACACCAAAAGATAGTACTCTCTTCAGGCTATCGATCGGATGGTTTCACATTGCTGGGTAAAATTGATTCAATGCAATTTCTTCGTTATTTAATTATATTGAATTTGAATTTAATAACTAGATATAACCGTGAATGTCATCTGATTCGTAATTTCAAAAGTAATCCGCATCTCTGATAGGTAAATTAAGTTTAATTTAATTAGCAATTTTCTCTTTGTCTGGGTTCAGGGAAGGGGTGCAATTTTGGGTTTCCAACGCCTCATACATGTCGAAGAAAAAGCCTACACCACAAAATGATAAACCGAGTCGTCGTTTATCTAATTTTCTCGGCCAGCGTGTATTTGCTACTGACACTGCGAGAATGGCGCAGCTCGTAATTCGTGCTGCGGTCAGCGTGCAATCAGCAAGAGCTGCTCGTTACTTGTGGCGGTAACCTCGTGAATCTGTTATTCCGCTGCTGTCCGGAAACAGGGTGATGAGTGTGCGCGCTCTACGTGGCCGCCGCTATCAACGCTGAATCACGGCTGTGTGCTGTCACAAACTTGTTCGTGACACACACCACTTGCAACTGCCGACCAAATATATCTTCAAGTTTATCATAAGTTGAAATACATATTTTCTGCCGCTCCACACAAATGTTAATCAAAGGTATAACGGTATTAGCTGCTATTGAGAACTGAGTTAAATGAGTGGGGCAAGTTGCAAATTTGTGACAACCCGAATATTTCCGTTCCTCGCTAATGGTCGCCTTGACCGCTTCGGCTATCCGGACACGGCCCTCCACCGGCCCCGGTTGTCACCTCCCACGCACTAGTGATGCAGTGCCCCTGCCCATTACCCCTACCACTCACAGCGATCGCTGATTCCTACAGGAGTTTGGGCTGTTTCATGTGTATCCACTGAAAGGATCATTTGCCGTCTCTCCCCATCTATACTTATGTGGTGATCTTCCTTTCGGGCATGTCCGAAAGAGAAAATACCACCTTTGATCCTGCAGCCTAACAATGACATTAGCTGTCAGATTTAATTCAAGTCCAAGTAGAAGCTAATTTACAATCATACACTTTTTTAAAACGGAACAATGCCTATTGACATCAACAAATTAAAGTAGGGTAAATTAGAATGTCAGAAGTGTTTGTTGCTGGGTTCTAGTGCCAGTCGTCTTCGAGATACCATATTTTGAAAAGCTCTTCCTCGACCGACACTTACACAATTACCTGTGGTAGCACACACTAAACAGCACAAGTACATACACTAGTTGCATGGGTTCTGACCAGTGCGGTCTACAAGGAAAGATATCACAGATGATGTCAACCATCCGGGCAATTATTTTGTAACCTCTTCAACCAGTTACGTGAAAATGGTAATGTAACACCTACACAACAAAACAGAACGAAACAAGTGACGACATAAGAGGAGGAATTTAATGTTCTTGCTGCTGTTGAGTTGATTTGCACGGGCATGAGTCAGGCAAGTGTCCTAAGTATTCTCCATATTCTCCATCGATACAGTTCCATCCCTAACACATCTTTCTCCGAGAAGAGAAACGACTATGAGAATCGTGTTAACTTCTGTACATGGTCATTAATACAGGATAAGGCACATTTACCAGTCATGAACAGGTAAACTGGCGAAACATCCACTATTGGTCTGTTGACAGTCCCTGCAGAATTCGCCAGGTGGAACGTCAGCGCCCATGGAGTGTAAATGTGTGGTGTGGGATGGTGAACCATCAAGTTATAGGCCAATTTTTCACAGTTGAAACGCTGAACGTGCACAAGTACTGAGGCCTTCTAACAGACCATCATCTACAGATGCTAGAAGACGTTCCTCTCCAGACTATTAGGAACCTGCGGTACCAACATGATGGCTATGCAGCCATAGAAGTACTACAGCATGTCTTCAATAATTGCTTCCAGATTGTTGGATTGGACACAGAGAACCTGCACCTTTGCCGGCCATTTCCCCGGATTTAACGTATGCATACTTTAAACTATGGCAAAAGCTGAAAGACGCTGTCTGCAAGGACATACCTACTATAGTCAATGATGTGCAACAACGTATTACTGCAGCCTGCGCGGACATCTCCGCTGAAATGCTAGCAAGTGTGCAACACTCGTTACATACCACAATGGAGGCTTGTGTGTCCGCTCTCGGGTGAACCACTCACACTAGGATCCTGCAACAGACACCACTGATATTCTAATTTGCCCTACTTTGTTAATGTCAACAGGCATTGTCCGATTTAAAATAGTGTATGTTTGCAAAATTTCTAAATATAACAACAGTCTGTTGATCGGCTTAAAGTACAAGTTCCTGGCTAACAATCCATCCTGTGAAAACAGCACACCTATAGCACTTCATATTTGCGCAATAGTTACAGTGCTAATCTTAGTTGATACGCTATCGACCGAAAAGTTTAATATTGAGTCAAACTCGGAGGTATTATTTAATGTGAAGTTGAAGCTTATTGTATGAGAGCAGTGAACTGATTTAACGAGGCTCAAATGGCTCTAAGTACTATGGGTCTTAACATCTGAGGTCAGCAGTCCCCTAGACTTAGAACTACTTAAACCTAACTAACCTAAAGACATCACACACATCCATGCCCGAGGCAGGATTCGAACCTGCGACCGTAGCAGCAGCGCGGTTCCGGACTGAAGCGCCTAGAACCTCTCGACCACAGCGGCCGGTGGTTTACTGAGGCTGCGATTATTATTTTCCTTGGGATGACATACTTTATAATCAGAGAGTGATGTTTTATTGAATGGTCTGAATTTATCTTTACGTGAAAATTTTTGACTCTTTGTTTGGAACCACTTTGACGGTCAGTGGCGGTTAATTTAATTAACTGCCAGGCAGTTTAAAGTAAAGCAACCAGTTACTGTCATCATCCATATTATTCTTCTAACGTTATTGCTCTCTCGTTTTGGCCACAAGTGAATGTTGTAAACCTGAATTTTTTCCCAGCGGAACTGAATACATGAAAATGTGCAACTTCGGAAAAACACCATGAAAGCAGGAACCATTTCGTACAAAATTTTGATTACGCTATCTGCCTACAGATTCATAAACATCTTCAAGAGTAGGAGATGCTTACATCGCGAAATGGGAAGAAATAGGTCATGAATGGATATTCAAATAAATTTTTGATCACGATTAGTACTCACATTTAGTATTCATAGTTGGTCTTCCTTGCAGGTAGTGTAACTGCAGTGAGGATGTGAACCTCAGGGTGATAGCCTAACACCTGTCCACACAAGAACATGAAATATATCAGTCACATCGAACATAATCTAGAAAATTGCAAGTTCTTTCGGAGTGGGCGCAGCACAGCTTACCATTCGAGGTGGGCAGCCAAGCCAAGAGTTGAAAAACGGTTATGTTGGTTGTAGTTGGACTTTATACTGATTAATATTTCTGCTGAAAGTAGACTTAACAACAAAGTTCGTGGTCAAATTAAATTAAAATTCGAGAGTGAACATAAAAAAAATATGGAGTCGTGATTTAAATATACAGTACTTATTAAGTAACGGAGAAATAAAGATGAATCGTAAATGATGTAATTAGATTTCTCAATATTAACATTCATTTAAGAAACAATAACAAATGTATCATAATCCCTGTGTGTGATTTGTCATATGCCATAGCGGGCAACGATACATGAAAAATTGACAAATAAAAGCTCTGTATACATTCTCAACTCCTGGACACATTTAAATCAGTTTCAGTATGATGTTGTCAGCACACCTACCGCACAAATGAACGTTTGGTGCAACAATACTGTACCATTTAGAAGCGACAACGATCTTCGTCTTTAAATACCGGTAGCCAAGTGTGAAAACAAGTGAAGGCTCACTTAAAAACCTGAAACGTTGCAAACAGAATACTACGCCAAGCTGCAAAACGTAGACTGTAACTTCACCAGATTTCTCGTACTCATGGCCGGACGATGGCCATAAGTAACACCAATCCAAATTCCAGGCGTCCATAAGCAAGGTGCTGTAGCAGTCGTCCAGAAAACAGCACCTGGAAGCGCCGTGACAAGACGAGAGACAACCAAAAAAGAACTGAACATAAGACTTTTCTTCATCGAATAACAGAGCTCACAGAAACGTGACACGGCCTCTGTAGAAATGTGATTGTTCCTTACGCACTGATTCCAAAGTATTAGCTAGCAGACAAGCTATCACAAGTTATAAAATTATGTTATGGGTTGAAAATCGGTCATTAATAATTTAAAAATTAGCTTTCTACTTATTCATGTCAGCTTTCTACTTATTCATCGCTATATATATATATATATATATATATATATATATATATATATATATATATATATATATATATATATATATGTGTGTGTGTGTGTGTGTGTGTGTGTGTGTGTACAGCAGGAGAGCTAACCAGCATCACACAGCCCTGCAATAAGACTTGGCTGAACCTAAGTTATTTCTGCGTAATGTGCTCGTCACGCCACACCGGCCAGCACTGGAAACTGCTAGAAACGCTTTTCTTAAATACAGAAATATATCAACGCTGAAAGAAAATAGTTGTTAAAAGACTGACTTTACACGGACGTTACTTGCTGACAACCTGCTGTAAGTACCAGTATAGAACAGAATGTTAAGAAATACGCCGATACACACAAATTAGATAGATAATATGTGATACTAATGTGATGGTGGTGCATCCAACTGAGGAGAAAGCTTGAAGGTATCAACGCATAAGCTAATTTGATATAATGAAGACAAATGGGAGAGGGGAGTTAGGGATGGAACACAGATTAATATGGGTAAAGGCTCCACTAGTTATTCAGAAAAGAAGTGATTTTCTTAGGACAGAAGATTATAGAGGACTGCATAAAACTTGTCTCGAGATTGAAGACCATAGCAATAAGAGAACACGTATTACGAAAATAAGGAAGAAGATAAATTGTCTGTCAAAAAGCAAAAGCAAAGTTGCGCGGGAAGTAACTCGTGGCCTTCACTGTTCCAGTATGACCACACTGCAGGAAAGAAGAGCATTTAGCCCCAGGAGGCATCACGCTAGTATCGTACAACAGTGTCTCATTTCTTGATAATGACTTGAACGAACTCATCCAGGAAGAGTACACAAGTTTTCTCATTATATATGCCACGATACGCAAGTTTCTTCATACAATTCCTTGCAAACCAGTCGTTCACCCAATCGAGAATATGATAAACCACCAACATTTCCACGTAGTCACGGTATCCAACAAAGGTCCCCAAGAAAATTAAAAGACAGTCTACCATAGAGATCAGTCCTTGCCACACTTCTCTTCACCTTGGACATTGCAGACATACAAAAAAACCACATCAAGGAACTACAGCTAAGCCGATGTCTGATAAGGGGAGGCGACGACGCTGGGATCACGGATTTATTTCAAACTTTGACAGCTCTAGTTGGCCAAAAAAAAAAGTGCAAGTAGTAAGGTGCACTATTCTGGCAGTTACGAGAAAATCGCAAGTAACTGATGTAGCTGTGCGAAAGTTCGGGCATCAAGACGTGACGTCATGGGACGTCCGCCAGAACAAATGCAACGAACAATAACGAACAAAATGAGATTAAAGAGAAGTGTTTCACGCGTAGCAAGAGGGTCATAGACGAGGCGAAGGTTCGAATCCCGCTAATTCGTATTTTTTACTCTATATTTTTTTCATCTGTGGTGACATCACATTTAATTAATATGACAGTTGAAAGATAACGGGAAAAAAACCCACGTGCATTTTCATAAAGTTGTAGTGAATTTCGTATGTTATTTGACTATTCACAATTTGTCATTAAATTTTCAGGGACGAGGGACAGACCTAGAAAGGCCGAGTCAAACATCGAAAAATTATCATGTGAATGACGTTACTCACAACAATAATCTAATAGGTCACAATGTGGCAGAGCACAAGAGTAATGTACAATTACTCGTCGGATGTTCTCCCGATATCACACGTTGCAGGATGGAATTTGCCATACAGACATGTAAAAGATAAATTGAAACTTCATGCAAATAGACGTGGTCTTTTTTTCATTATATTACCTCTCAAACGTCGTATAAATTAAATGATATGACCAGTGATGAAAAAATAGGTCAATAAATAAGCTGAGCTGAAGTAGAATGTCTGCTCATATACATTTGTCTAACTAAGCTCGAACACTGATCACTTGACCACCTTGAACTCTTAACGTCCGGTACCAACGCACATATGCATAAGCCACACAACAGACGCGTAAAACTCCACTTGCGATTTGCTCGGAACTGCAGAGTATTGCGCCTTACTGCTCACACATTACGTTGTTTTCATGGCCTACTAAATGCATACGAAGTTTGATATAAATCTGTGATCCTAACGTATTGGCCTTCCCTTGTGAATACTTGCTACAATCTGTACCTCAGTTTAGCAGTCAGAAGTAATTCTAATGCGTGAGCTGAATATCGTGGGCAACCCGCGGATGGAGACTCCAATGCAACGCTACGAAAACGGAGGTTTCCTGCTGCCACCTAAATAATAAACCAACCGGAAAAAAACTTGGCATAGAGTTTGGAAACACTGCATTCACTCATAATAAAACGAAAACAACATAGTAGCTGGGATAACCCCTGATAGAACTCTATCATTCAGAGAGCATCTAGCAAAAATAGAGAGAAAATTAAATACAAGAAATGACATCATTCAAAAGCTTTGTGATACAACCTTGGGAACAGCAGCATCCACGCTACATTTGCTACTCTGCGTCATGTCTTCTCGAATGCTGGATATTGTGGTCCAGTTTGAATGATCAGTCTATATGCACAAAAGACAGATGTCCAAATAATTAACTCCAAGAGAATGGTTGCTGGCGTTACTAAATCAACACCTACAGAATGGCTGCCAGTACTAAGCCACATTCAAATCCCCCAACTACGTCGCATAAATGGTCTCACAAATGTGCACAAGAAGATCATGAATAACAAATATCCACCAGTCCACAACCGAGCCCAAGCCAGACGATACCAACAATATCAGCAAGTGTCGCTGCGGAAGATGATTTCAACATTACTAATATTTGGAATCAAGGATGGACAGGACAGCAAAATAGTAATATGCCATTTATCATCAAAGAAACTCGCAAAATGAGGTCAATACTAAACAGAATCAGAACTCTACACGGAAGATATGTATATTTTCGCACAAATAATGTAAGTAACCATTTCCGCTTATTTGAGGAACCACAGTTCATCAGACGCATCACAGAAGAATTCTCCACAAAATCATATGATAGTAGTCCAGAAGACTTCCTTTTGGCAACTCCATAGTCGATAGATTATACAAACGCTCTAGATGTTTGCTATAAGTTTTTATGTTGTAATATCATGCTCTACAATCCTAGTATTTTTTCCAGTGTGTTAAAAGGTCATGTTGTTGTGGTCTCCAGTCCGAAGACTGGTTAGGTGCAACTGTCCACGCTGTTCTTTTCTGTGAAATCCTCTTCACGTCCGCTGCAATCTGCATCTTCCTGAATCTCCATACTGTATTCGTCTCTTCGTCTCCCTCTTTAATTTTTACCACCCACACTTCCGTCCAATACTAAATTCGCGATCCCCTGATGTCTCAGAATGTGTCCTGTCGAACGATCTCGTCTTTTAGTCAAGTTGTACCACAATTTTATTTCCTCCCCAATTCTGTTCAGCACCAACTCATTGGTGACATGATCTACCCACCTCATCTTCAGCGTTCTTCTGTAGTAGTATATTTCAAAAGCCTCTATCATCTTCTTTTGTAAACTCTTTGTCGTACATGTTTCACTTCCACACAAGGTACACACCACGAAAACACAGTCATAAAAGACTTCCTGATACTTAAATCTGTCTTCGATTTTAACAAATTTGTCTTCTTCAGAAATTCTTTTCTTTCCGTTCCCAGTATAAATTGCATTCTCTCTGATTCGGCCATTATCAGTTGTTTCGTTGCTCTAACAACAAAACTCAGGTCCTGCCTTCAGTGCCTCATTTCATAGTCTAATTCTCTCGCCATGATGTAATTTAAATCTAAAGCAGTCCATTATCCTTGTTTTTCTTTTGTCGACGTTCATGTTCCATCCTCCTTTAAATACGCTGTCCATTCCGTTCAACTTCTCTTCCTCGTCCTTTACTGTCTCTGATAGAATTACAATGTCATCGGCCAAGCTCAACGTTTTCGTTTCTTCTCTCTGAACTTCAATTCCTACAGCAAATTTTTGTTTGGTTTCCTCTACTGCTTGCTCAATGCACACATTGAATAACGTCGGGCACAGGTTACAACTCTCACTCCATTCTCAGCCACTGCTTCCCTTTCATGGCTCCTGTCTCGTTTCTGTATAAGTTGTGAATAGCATTTTACTCCCAGCGTTTTACTCCTGCTACCTTCAGAGCTTCAAAGAGAACCGTGTGATAAAGAAATACATAAATTAATGGTACGCCATATCTAGCTAAACCCATTCACTGATAAATACATCCCGCAGATTTACTAAACTGCTGAGATAATGATTCCTGTATTCCGTCCATTTCTGTAAATTGTCCCACATATTTTCCACACCATTAATATCATATGATTTATTGGGGCAGCTGAGGTGCGATGGGTGGTCGAGTGGTTTTCAAAGCAGGAGCGTAACCATACATCATTCTGAACACGACTGTTGTCATTCTGGAACAAGGGAGTGACCACAGCATATTAATCACGAAGATGTAGAATAAAGGGCAATACTTGATCGCCCAGAATTTTGAAAAAACATCCTGGATCATGTTCACGGTGACATAAATTAGGAGGCTCAAGTCATGGTTCGAAACGCGCAACCCCATGCCCCAACATACAATTAAAATCATCACATAACCGCCAGAGGCCTGAACTTCACCCTAAACGCACGGCGGGCTAAAGGTGTGATTTGGCCGTCGGTGTACTTGGCACCTGATATTATTTGTCCAACTGGCGACTCTTTTGACCATATCTCACGCATATAGTCAGCTACCGCCCAGTTCCCGTGCCGTTATAGATACACAGCCTTACATGTCTCTGTGAGCAGTAGCCTTTTATGAGGTAGCCCAATCCAGGTGTACACTGCAAGCAATATCATTCGTAATCTTTGCACAGATACTGGTTTGAGACGAACCTGAACTCATTGATAGCTCCCGTAGCAATTCGTGTCGGGTATGAAGTCGATTGTCAGTGACGAAGCATGACAATCGTTACCCGACCCTGTCGGTTGGGCTCTTTTACGACTACTGTTGTTACGTGTGTCCCATAGCTTTAAGTGGTACACCATTCCTTGCAGACAAGTAGGACGATCCAAGTTCAGAGGCCGTGAAACTGGGCAGGAGGTTGACAAGCGTAGGTGCTACCGAATTAAATCTTGAACTGGTTTCTAGTGATTGAACTTTACTTGAGAATTTTGGTGTGCACCTTAAGTGACATTCAAGTAATAACTGAACCTGGAGCTTGACCAGCGTTTGTACTTTTGAAATTAAATCTTGTACTCTTATTTCAGAATTTTGGTATGCTCGCTAAGTGCCACTTAAATTATAACTAAAGGTGGTGCTGGACCATCATTTGTGTTACACGGTCAAATCTTTTATTGATTTATAATTATTGTAAAAGTTGAAACACTGCCTTGCGTAATCCCTTAAGCGATTAGTTTTTATTAAAATTGTTCCTGCTAAATTTTAGAGTAAGAGACTCGTTATATTGTGGAACAATTTTAATTAGAACTGGGTTCACACCCTCTTCGAGTTAGAATTTTTATGCCTGTGAAATAGAGATGGTGTGAAATATGTATACATCTTTCAGACCAGCATCATCGCTCCTCAATGATCAGTTGCGCTACAGCGACTTCTTTTACGATGTAGTCATTCACCTCTAGACACGATAGTTGCATTCTGTCGACCTTTCATGTCACCACGTCGACGAGTCTTACTTCGTTGATTACTTACAACAGACTGGAACAAATACATCACTTCCATGAAACGACTTACGTTAGTGATGGAGTCTCACAAGATAATCTACAGCCCTGTGAAATGACATGTTGATTCTGTTGATGAATGTCTAATATTTCGTGCACTGAGCTTCCGTTATACATTGTATATAATGGTCCTGGAAACCGGCAGCGAACACTTTATTTGGAATAGAACAAAACACGGAAATCATGCCTCTTTCGATGTCTGACGACATGTCATCCACTCTGCTGTGCACTGCAAATTTAATAATTGCCCATGACTCTAAAAATCTGTCATCCTCTGTTCTCAGCACATGTGACGGTGCTTTGTACGGAAGGTTAATCACCGTCATACGCGTCGATAAAATCTGCAACTGTTTCCGTGCTGCAGAGGGAGTTCGAGGCTTCAAATACAGTAAACTGGTTCAAACGGTTGTAGTTTGCAACGCAGATATGGAGAGACTTGCTCAAGACAGTCTAATCGAAAGAGCTGCATCAAATCATTGTTCGTTCTGATTATGAAAACAAAATGGTTCAAATGGCTCTGAGCACTATGGGACTCAACTGCTGAGGTCATAAGTCCCCTAGAACTTAGAACTACTTAAACCTAACTAACCTAAGGACATCACACACATCCGTGCCCGAGTCAGGATTCGAAACTGCGACCGTAGCGGTCGCGCAGTTCCAGACTGTAGCGCCTAGAACCGCTCGGCCACTCCGGCCGGCTTACGAAAACAAAACCGACACTTGGTTACTACTGCGTCTACAGCATCGGAGTATCAATGATAATCCTTTGAGCTTCTTGTATTTCTCCTACGCAATTTTATAGCATAAAATCTCCATCACCTACTTATATGTGGTAATTTTTCAGTTCCCACTAGTGTATTAATGATGGATTTCCTTAGGTGTCACATGAGAGAGTAAAAATGACCAGCAAGTGCCTAATGTAACAGACCTATTAGATCTATTACAAAACATGAAAAATTGACTTATGTCCTCATGAATGTGAATATTTTGTTTTCAACTAATGATATTGTTGAATATAAATTTTATACAGTTTGAGTAGAAAGGCTTATATGTATGTAGTGTAGTCTTTCATGACTTACGTTCTCAGATTTATATTATTCTCTTATTAACTGTCTACCGAATACCTCGTAACAGCACAATAACATGTATTTGTGAGATAGTTGATTCGATTACGTATACCAAGACAAAAATAAATCATAAAAGATTCCAATGTGACACAAATGTTAAGATACATTTAAAAACCTTTTATCCTTCATTTGTAATCTGCGCCCATACTATTTTTTGATCTACAGTAAATTATTACTTGCTATAGTCTAGAAGATTGGAGAATTAGGCATCAGACAGTTATAGTCAGTCCGTTATGGAGGACGAACTTACTCCCAAGGTACATGCGGCGTTAGCTGATGTTCTGACCGTGAGCTCTATTTATTGTCCCACATTGCTCTGTAATTAACTGCCTTCCTAAATATTCTAATAATAATGAAGAGGTTGTGATATGCGAACAGTTTTAGTCTGACCCATCTAATTTATTCCACTTCGAATCCAAATAACACGTCCCTACTAGTTCTGAAGACTGTCGCATTACAATATTACATTCTCATTTTGCTCACACAAATACGCGTTCTACTGACGTGATGGCTCTAGCGCGATTTTCTGAAACCTTTCCCACATATACATCATTTTGACAGGCACTCGAGCTGGCCAGTGTGGCCGTGCGGTTAAAGGCGCTTCAGTCTGGAACCGCGTAACCGCTACGGTCGCAGGTTCGAATCCTGCCCCAGGCATGGATGTGTGTGATGTCCTTAGGTTAGTTAGGTTTAATTAGTTCTGAGTTCTAGGCGACTGATGACCTCAGAAGTTGAGTCGCATAGTGCTCAGAGCCATTTGAACCATTTGAACAGGCACTCGAGATCTTCCCTGAACGCATGCTCCGGTATACTGACTCACTCCTTCGCAACAAATCATAGCTATGGGGCATTCCCGTCAGCGATAGCGCTGCGCTGTAGCAATGAAGGGTATAGTTAGATTCCATCCTTCAAGTACGGGATCGCTGTCTGTACTCATACCACCTTCTCAGAAGAATCACATACAGTAACATCTTAGTGAGAATGGACAGCTTACAGCCCCCAAAGCATCAATGAATGAAATAGGGAAGTAGGCCAGTGACTTTCGTGAGTCTGTAGGTGAGCACGTCAGCACAGTATCATCCAAATCGTTCAAAAATCATTTAAGAACAATGAAGTCTAATTTAATTTTTATGTGTGATTTCAAGTGTACAGGAGAAAAAAGGTGGTAATTGTGAATCGGAGGAAGTAGTTTTTGGACCCCTGAAGGTCGACTACTCTCAGATATGACGTTGCGTACGAAAATAACACCACGTCACATCCACAGGAGAAACACTTAGTCATATTAAGTGACTGATAATTTTTACAAGACCGTCTCATGAGCATCTAACAATACCGTTACCGGTTTAGAGCATCCGGTAGTCATATTCAAACCGCTAAACGATAGAAGGGGGAGATAATCATTATAGAATCTGCAAAATCTGGCAACTGAATACATACGTAATGTTATAAACGAACGTAATTAGAACAGAAGCCACATGCTGAGAGAGGTGATGTAACTGTCCCGATGCGTTGTCAACGGTTCTAAAGGCAACGGTATTTAGAGGCAGAAGTTTCATACACGATGTGAAATCCTCTTTTTTGTCTCTTTATACGGGTCAGTTTTCGCGAAACTAACAGCTACTTCAGCATATTTTATAGTTATATTCATTATAGTAACGTGATATAATTCCGCTAGTAACCTATAGAGGCTTCAGAAATTTTAAAGGACTTTTAAACATCAGCATTTCTGACAAGGGGGAAGAGGAATGGTGACGTGGAGGAAGTGGCTCACGATTGCATGGATACATGGTGATGTACGTACATTAAAGAAGGAAACTGTTGGATAAGAGCAATAAATAAGTGTAGCAAAGAACACAGGAGAGGAGACTACAAAATAAGTCACATATTATGTTCGTTGGTGAAACTACATAGGCGATGCGTTATCCATGAAGCGCGGCAATTTCGGGCTCCATGTCCTCGCTGAATGTCGGAATGGAGCGGACGGCATGCAGCAGTTGGATGCCGCTGCAGAACGCCAGGAGCGATGCGTAGCGCAATGTCAGGGATGCGACTCAGCGAGCCTAAGGTCACGAGCTCGTCGTAGATGTTTAGACAGTGGGGAACTCTTCCTCTTTGTTCAGCAGGTTATTATCAGATACTTAGACACAATAATGGATAGATAATATTTTTTAAAAACAGATGTGTTAATTGACGGTGTTCATTCTCAACATTGCCTCCGTGAGAACAATACAATCCATAAAAATTCCAGTTTTTTAATTCCCCCAAAAGCGAAGCTTTTTTCCAAATCTACAGTGTTCATACCAGTAGATATTCAGCAAAAATATATCGCCGTCATGTTTTGACACATGAGTACGAACGAGAGGACTAAATCTTATTAATCGTTCGCGAGTAGCTCTGCTGCAGCCCACCTAGAACTCGTTCCGTATTGCAAACGTTGCATCAAGAGCAAGTGCATCTTACTGACCCAGTAGCACACTGCTTCTGGCTGACTTTGGAAATTTGTGGTAAGATCTTACTGAACCAAAGTGCTGAGGTCTTCTGTCCGTAAGTTTACGCACTACTTAATGTAACTTAAAGTAAATTACGCTAAGGACAACACACACACCCATCCCCTGGAGAGGACTCGAACCTCCTACGGAGGGGGCCGCGCGGACCGTGACAAGGTGCCCGAGACCGCGCGGCTGCCACGTGCGGCTCAAAATGGTTCAAATGGCTCTGAGCACTATGGGACTTAACATCTGTGGTCATCAGTCCCCTAGAACTTAGAACTACTTAAACCTAACTAACCTAAGGACATCACACACATCCATGCCCGAGGCAGGATTCGAACCTGCGACCGTAGCAGTCGCGCGGCTCCGGACTGAGCGCCTAGAACCGCTAGACCACCCCGGCCGGCACGTGCGGCTCGCTGACTTTATTCGCTTCTACTGCATGTCAGTAACGTCGGGCATTGCTTAATAAAACCCGATCGCAGCTTCAGCAATTGCCGTATTCTCAGTGACGATAATACCTTGTGGATCAAAAGCCGGTGTCACTACGTCTCCCTTCTCCCCCAACCACTTGCTATTTACTTTCATCGAGACATTTTCACCATCACCGAATCACCGTTGTAATTGTTGTTTTGTCTTTTGAGTACCATAAAAATGTGTCGCAACGAGACATCAGATATTCCTCAACTACTGTAAACACGACTGCGAACTGTTGTTCGTCGACTGCTTTTTACCCAAAGTCAACAGATGTATTTGCTCAGCTGCACTCTCTGATATTTAACGCATTGTTTGTTAGTTATTATCTGGTATCCATATTCACAAAAACAAGACGAACATTACCGCAAACTCTTGGCATCATGATAATATCAATTATCATGATGCATTTTTCTACAGACATCATCGAAAAACTAGAGACATGCTAGTGCAATCTTACTTAAAGTGATTTCTCCAGCAATGGTTAGGTTCGTTTAGGGATATTTCGAAAACTGGAGGTATCGATTGCATTAATAAACCGCCCACTTGGAACAGACCATCTGGCTGAAAGGAAAGGTACTACACTACAAGGCACTTCATACTTAATCAAAAACGGATGTTGTAATCAACTAAAATGTAATGTATATTGTGACATTAGTTATCAAGTATAGTTGATCTCAGTATCACATTAACAGTCGGAAACGTAATAAGTTGCAAGCTATTCACCATATTTAAACATTCGTGTTAACGTTACTTCCGGATCCATGTGCGTATTGTTCATACTTTGAAGATTAATATTGGTTGTAATTATTACATAAACCCTGAAGAAGTTCAGAGCCTGCAGTTCGCGTCATCTATTGTGGGCACCAACTCAGGAGGGTTTCGAAATGGTGTGCGGGAGATCCTAATGCGTTTCTACACTACTAGCCATTAAAATTGTTACACCACGAAGATGACGTCCTACAGACGTGAAATTTAACAAACAGGAAGAAGATGCTGTGATATGTAAATGATTAGCTTTTCAGAACATTCACACAAGGTTCGCGCCGGTGGCGACACCTACAACGTGCTGACATGAGGAAAGTTTCCAACCAATTTCTCATACACAAACAGCAGTTGACCGGCGTTACCTGGTAAAACGTTGTTGTGATGCCTCGTGTAAGGAGGAGAAATGCGTACCATCACGTTTCCGACTTTGACAAAGGTCGTATTGTAGCCTATCGCGAATGCAGTTTATCGTATCGCGACATTGCTGCTCGCATTGGTCGAGATGCAATGATTGTTAGCAGAATATGGAATCGGTGGGTTCAGGAGGGTAATACGGAACGCCGTGATGGACCCCAACTGCCTCGTATCACTAGCAGTCGAGATGACAGACATCTTACCCGCATGGCTGTAACGAATCGTGCAGCAACCTCTCGATCAATGAGTCAACATATGGGGACGTTTGCAAGACAACAACCATCTGCACGAACAGTTTGACGACGTTTGCAGCAGCATCGACAATCTGCTCGCATACCATGGCTACGGTTACCATTGACGCTGCATCATAGACAGGAACGCCTTCGATGTTGTACTCAACGACGAACCTGGGTGCACGAATGGCAAAACGTCATTTTTTCGGATTAATCGAGGTCCAGTTTACAGCATCATGATGGTCGCATCCGTGTTTGGCGACATCGCGGTGAACGCACATTGGAAGCGTATATTCGTCATCGCCATACTGGCGTATCACCCGGCGTGATGGTATGGGGTGCCATTGGTTAGACGTCTCGGTCACCTCTTGTTCGCATTGACGGCACTTTGAACAGTGAACGTTACATTTCAGATGTGTTACGACCCGTGGCTCTACCCGTCATTCGATCCCTGCGAAACCCTACATTTCAGCAGGATAATGGACGACCACATGTTCCAGGTCCTGTACGGGCTTTTCTGGATACAGAAAATGTTCGACTGCTGCCCTGGCCAGCACATTCTCCAGATCTCTCACGAATTGAAAACGTCTAGTCAATGATGGCCGAGCAACTGACTCGTCACAATACGCCAGTCACTACTCTTGATGAACTGTAGTATCGTGTTGACGCTGCATGGGCAGGTGTACCTGTTCACGAGATCCCAACTCAGTTTGACTCAATGCTCAGGCGTATCAAGGTCAGAGGTGGTTGTTCCAGGTACTGATTTCTCAGGATCTATGCACCCAAATTGCGTGGAAATGTAATCACATGTCAGTTCTAGTATAATATATTTGTCCAATGAATACCCGTTTATCATCTGCATTTCTTCTTGATGTAGCAATCTTAATGACCAGTAGTGTAGTTCTCCCTTTCCTTATGATGTCTCGAATTTTCATAACTTCGTTTTGTTTAAGTTGAAAATGCGACAGAAATATAAGGGTATTATTGGACTTGGAGTGTAGAAGAAAAGTTTGCAGGAACAAAACATGCTGCAGGAAATGTGATGCCACTTTCGTTAGCTGTGAAATGATTCTCTGAACCAAAGAATAAACAATAAAATAAATAAAAATTCGTTCTAGGTTAATCCTAGGGATACGAGACAACACGCAAACTGGTGAAGCTACAATTCTGGCCAAAGACCAGAGTATCAGATGACCAGACTTTTTTTGGTGTTAGGTTCCACAGACTACCCTTCAGCTCTTACGGAACTAAGGGAGCAATAATTTAAGCTCGCTGCTATGAACAACACTATAATTAAGTTTTAAGGTGAAAGGACAGTGGCAGGATAAAACTGTGTCGATGCTGCTGTGTTCTATTAAAAGAACGCGGCGATGATGAGAGCAGAATTTATGAAAACAACCTGCCGTCTGATTCGCAATTAACAGGTACATGTAGCCTTATCTGATACTTTGCTGCTGTTCCGACACCATATCGCCTGGTAGGGCTTTATGATTGCTTGGAAGTGCAAGGTTAATTAAGTTTTATTCACACACAGTTATTCAACCAACTTAGTAAGTCTTACTCAAGGACGGGACAAAAGGAAAAAATAATTGTGATATGAATGAGCGTTTCCATAAAAGAGAGAGCACAATTAGAGAGTCATCAAATGATTAACAGCCACAACAGTGTAATAGGTTGAGGCCCTGGAAGGGACAGTGTAAAGTAGTCCTATTATTACGAAAGCATAGCTTCAGTTTGCCAGTCGACTGAGACGTAAACTATTGCATTTCTACGAATTCACTACCAAAATAATCACCGTTGCGTTGCAGATAATGCGAAGCAACACTAACCCGAGCTTCAACGTCCTTTGCTCCAACTAAGAGCAGCAAGCGTGTAGAAGGATATGTAAATGTTGGCGACAACTGCGCGTTTGGAGATCACGAACCGACTCCATCCAAAAAATGCCAACGACTGAGGATGAGAGGGCTTCTGTCGTGTTTTGTTACCGTGGTCACTGCACCTCAGGAGGCGTCCGCCGGCGGAATGAGGCGCTCGTCGCCAACCTGAAAAGGATGAAAGTTAGAATTTGCTCTGGCCAGCAAGATCTCGTCTCACGGGTGGGGCACCTGAAGTGGCAGCAATTCTGCCAAAGACCGGGACTTTCTAGCGACCGTGTGCCGCGAGGAAGCCTTGGCTAGAAATTCAATGTATCGGCTCCACCAGCCTTTCTGGCTACTCGCCATTTTGCAAATTATTATGAACAATGAAAACAAAGCTCGAAAATTCCTCCAACCCCTACGAGGCAACAATCATCTGACTGTGGAAGCGTCCGGTGATCTCTAAATGCAGGGAAGAATTAGTCTGACAACATTTAATTAATGATTAATTGCATCGACGTTCAGGTGTTATTTTGAGCGACCGATGACAAATATCAGAAGATTCCGAATATACCTTCGGACACTATCTCTTTGTCACTTAGGCTCGACTGGGCAACATTCGTTCCTACTGAGCGCCTTCTGGTAGGCGATATAAAAGTCTCTGCTCTGCATATGGCTGTATCCTTTTTGAGGAGAAGATAACAAATCATTACTGTGAGCAATGCTGTTGCTTGATTTTTGCAGATAAATCTCGTGACCCTTCGGTGTAAAGCAAAGGCGTCCGCAAGAGGGTGTACTTGCCCCTGACGTAATCAGGCGATATCGACATCTCATTCATTACAAAATTATCTTATTTTTCTAGCAACGATTATATACGAAACTACTACCCCGAAGATTTAGTGTTACTGAGTGCTATGGGAATTACTGTTGCCTCAGTAATCGTTAAACGACCTGCATTCGTTCGGCTGTCTCGCTAACAGCGAGACACACTGCCATTTTCCCGGCTGTTTCGGGGTTTTCCTGATGCCTAGGTGGATGTGAACCTATACAGAACGTAGCGGAAATACACTGAAATGACAAAAGCTATGAGATAGTGGCATGCACATATACAGATGGCGGCAGGTACAAAAGGGCAGTGCACTGACGGCGCAGTCTTTCGTACTCAGGTGATTCATGTGAAAAAGGTTTCCCACGTCATTAAGGGCGCCCAGGAGTTAAGAGTTTGAACGCGGAGTGATAGTTGTAACTAGATTCATGGAACATTCCATTTCGGAAGTGCTTAGGGAATTTAATATGCCGAGCTCCACAGTGTGAAGAATTTGTCAAGAGTACCAAATTTCAGGTATTTCCTCTCAGCATGAACAACGTAGTGGCCGCCGGCCTTCACTTAATGACCGAGAGCAGCGACGTTTGCTTTGAGCTGTCAGTGCTGACAGACATCCAGCACTGCGCGGAAAAGCTACAGCTATCAATATGGGACATACGACAAACGTATCCATTAGGACAGTGGGAGAAATTTGGCGTTACCGGCTGTGGTAGCAGGCGACCTATGCAAGCGCTTTCGTTAACATCACGACGTCACTTGCGGTGCCTCTCCTGGGCTCGTGCCCATATCGGTTGGACCCTAGAGGACTGGAAATCTATGGCCTGGGCAGATGAGTCCAGATTTCAGCTGGTAAGGAATGATGATAAGGTTCTAGTTTGCCATGGAACCAAGTCCTCAACAAGGCAATGTGCAAGCTGGTAGTGGCTCCAAAATGGTGTGGGCTGTGTTTACATGGCATGGACTGGATCCTCTGATCCACTGGACCGACCATTGATGGAAATGGTTATGTTCTGCTACTTGGAGAACATTTGCAGCCGTTCGACGACGTCGTGTTCCCAAACAACGATGTCATGTCGTCAGGTCACAATTGTTTGAGAAAGGTTTGCAGAACGTTCTGGACAATTTGAGCGAATGATTTGGCCATTCAGATCGCCCGACATGAATCCCACCCGACCATCGAACATCTGTGGGCTATAATCGAGATGTCATCGTGTACGAAATGCTGCACTGGCAACACTTTCATAGTTATGGACCCCAACACTTTCGCAATGGATAGTTATTGAGGTAAAGTAGCTTGTTGAGTGCACACCACGACGAGAAGCTGCACTACGCCGGAAAATGGAGGTACAACACGATGTTCTGTCACCTCAGTGGAGTGTCCCTAATCTTTTATTAGTCGCTACACCGCACGTCCACTGTGCAACTGTAAAAAGTGATAGCTCCAGCAGCCTGTAGCCTGAATCGCGGGATGAGTTCAAAGCAAAATATATTACATGGCATCGTTACGCCCCACTGACATCCGCCCCAAACTCATACAAAAACGGCATGTCCCCATCCAGCGTAATTTAATTGTAGCTTAATTCATTATTTGTTAGTGGACCAAAAATGCCCGTATGGTTTCCTTAGGCTGCATTCAGATTTACACAGTACAGCTATTGTCCTAGAGATAACGATACGACGACGATTACAGCAGATATGTGTATCAATACGTGTTTGGACCTCAACTTAACAGCAGCGGAGAGAGTATAAAAAGGAGGTAACACCTCTGAACGTGGCCCTTCCCACACTCTACGCTGTGCAACACTACGCGACACGCAGTCATAGTTACGGATTCTACTGACTGCTTACCATGGCTGCACAACAATTTGTCACACTGGGGGCTGGAGGACTGTCTTGGTTCGTTCTTAGGCAGTTACAAGTCGATTCTACCGACATGTTAAAAAGGTTTTAGATGCTTTTCGACAGTCTTCTAGCTACAATTTACTAAAAAAGGTGAAAAATGTAGCTCCCAAAGCACATATTGCTCGCCTTAAATCATGTCAGTCTTTTTTATTTTAAAGAATACATGGAAAAAATGCAATAAATTCAGTAGCTTCTTCAGCTGTGAAGCTTAGTAAGGAATTAAACTACTACAGACGGCAACAAGGTTTTTAGTTTACTACCTGTTCCTCTAATTTTAGGAATGTTAAAGCGGTGAATTAGTTTTGTTAGCAACCAGTAAGGTTTTCTCAGTCATTTTGACTTTTAGATTCTATTCCAGAGTTTTAATTTTAAGTGTCCTCGTAACCTTATTTTTGTTCACATAAAAGTCCTGTTTGTGAGTAACTCATTTAATATCCTGGGTGTTATCATAAGAATATAACTCCGGATCGTTGTATCTATAAGGTATCATTCATACCCGCATTAATAATATAAAACGGTGTCCTTCCCAAACACAAGTGAAATGTGCTTACAACATTGGTATAAGAGCAATCTCCATTAGAGAGATTGACTTGATACGTATCAGTCGTTTCGAGGCAACAGTTTTTGTGTATTTCCTGTCAAATTTGTTTCTTGGCGCACGATACCTCCTCGGATCCACCGAATCAGTTACATCAATAGCAGCAATATTAGAACTGCGTCCCCTTTCGGATGGAATTCTGTACCCTCCCCATGGTGCAAAGTATTACAAAATGAAATGGTGTGTACATGATGAGGAAAACGAAACTTTGCCATTTGATAACTCTAAAAGACATCAACCATCATGAACTGGTAGGTTTAAAGAGTGAAAGAATCACCCTCACATGCGGAGAAACTAACAGTGGCAGCATATTGCAACTAAAAGAAACCTAAGACTGAAAGAATTTTTTTTCAACGAGTAAATAAAATAATAAAAAACATGTGTAACAATTATTTTTCCGATTAAAAGTTAAGAATTACAGACATATATATTTTTCTCTTATCCGGTCGAAATTTCTCTGCGTCATTAGAATTTTCAATGGTATTTTAGAGTCTTTATCAGTTTCCCAATTTCCAGCTTGTACCAAGGTGCCTCGCCACTCATTATATAATTCTATTTTTCCCTCCTATTACAGTTCGATGTGCGCCTATCCATACCATCGGAATAAGTGCCACCGACATATCACTATAGTCGTCAAATAAGCATCTGGAATAGACAAGGCACCCTGAATCACAGTCGGAAAGCGTCACGCCACTTAAGAAAATTTCCCTCGATATCGCAGAAATGCAACGGACTTGCAAATCTGCCTGCTCGTCCACATTTGGCACATCAGGCGCGGAAGCAGCAGACGCCGTCCCAGATTTTCCTGAGCGGCCCAGCTTAGAAAGCGCAGTTTATCCCCCTTCCAGCTTACCTCCGTTCGGCCTCCAGCCGCTTCACTGGAGACGATAATCCGCTTCCAGGCGCCTTTGCCTCTCCCGAGTAAAATTGCCTACTGTCTTCGGGCTTCTCGTTGCTCCTGCAGCTGTAGATCCCTGCCTCTTTCGATTCACTTGTTCAAAGTTAGATGCGTTTATGAATATTTTGGAACCAGTAACCGTAGACCTATTTAATATGTTTCCATAAAATACTAAACCAGTACTATGACTATTGGTCGTTACAGCATTCTCTCATACTGAAGATGTGTGGGCAAGTAAGCATACTTTTCGATAGCTTGGAACATCTTCAGCTAAACTTTAAATACTTACGTTTTAATACGTGGCAAAAAACACTGGTTAAAACGCTTTCTTAGGGATTGAGCAGAATCGTAAAAATGTTCGAATCAGAAATAATCGACATCAAATCCTAGATGGGTCATTTGCAGGATCAACTAAAATTCGATTTTCAGTATTTTATATAATTACCTAGCGAATTTAAAAATTTTAAATATTGTCATAATTTACTCGTTAAGAGGTATAGTCTCACGTCAAAGGCTTAACACAATAAGTCAAAAACTTTGTATATGTGAAGAGGCAGCATAACTCAAAGAGTGCAAATTACCCAAACTGTATTCATCCAGTATTTGAGAATGAGAGATCTTGGCGACTTCCAACAAAATCTATGCACAATTTAAACCTTTTCAAGACTTTTTCGATGACCCCTTTCAAAAATAACGAAATATCACATGTTCCCCCCTTCGTGCAGCATAACTTCACCATCTAACATGACGTTTTAGTTCATTAATTCTTTAATTTTTTAGAACATTTCTCGTGGAGAGCAGCGGTTTTTTTATTACTATAAAATAAATATAAATAGTCACAACCGCAAGAAACTTTTTTATTGAGGTCACCGGTGTCGGTCTGTTTTAGACCATCTTCAGATCTAATACCATGATGTGTAGGCAGTGGCTGTATACAGATCGAGCACTACATCATCACGAATGCTAACTGCTCGTTAATTATTTGCTACTAACCCTATATGTAACCCTTTTCCAGATAGTACAGCACTAAATTTAAATGCAAAATTATGTCATTGTGTGAAACATACCTCAGAAGATGTGCCATTATAAATATAGAGATACTTGAAAAACTAGCTTTTCTTAAAACAGAATAATCTGATTTATTAAAATTTCGTGGGAGGGAGGGTTACTGGCATGAAACTAATTAGCAGTCATCCGGCAGCATTCCAGAATGTTGGTTTCGATAATTAGCCGTAAATAAAGAAGGCAAAAATTTTGAGTAGAGTCTTTCATTGTTGAACTTCTCTTAGTGTATCCCTCACCCAAAGTGCATGCTGAATACTGTTAAATCAGTAAGAAATAAAACTGTATTTTGTCAGGATATTCTGGTCCGCGTTATTTGTATTAAATAATGGGTAAACTATGCTTGAACTGACGGAGTACGTCAATTCGGAAGTGAAAGATAAAGTCAGTGTAAGATTTCGTATATAATTATAGACATTTAAAACTCACAATATTACTGCATGACGATTCAAATATCTTCACATTACTAATTTAGGAGTAGAAATTTGCAATAGTGAGAGGAATTTCCTGCTTCGTAACAAGTCGTAACACACAATTTCTCAAACTCACTGATTTTTATGCTTCCTCTTGCGATAAAAGTGCAAGTATGACGAGATTTCAACGACCTTGATCTAGCTGTTATTAGGGTAATAAGAAATAACCAACAGATTATGGATGAATGAGGCACTAATTTTCTTAGATGTTTGTGACATCATTCTGCTTGAAGAAATATCGTCCCTGCGTTTTATGGAAATAGCTGCAGTTTTCCACGATTTTTTACGAACGTACTTAGCTTACAATTTTTCTTCCGCCAGATACGGCTATCCTTCCCTAAATGAATTATCTCTGTGGAAATGAAACGATGGAATTGATTGCCATGGCAGCTGCAGTGAGCACGTAATTGGCTGGCGGTCTGAGTGAAGAACCGCGCCATAAATCGCGAACAAAAGCGAACAATCATCTCTCATTCCGGCCGCAGAAAAAGTCTGCAGGACTGAGTTTGAATTATTGTCTCACATCGATGGAATCAATACTTCGGTCACCCAGAATTTTCCATGACCAATGTAAGAAGTTATATCTAACTATGGCGTAGGGCGCCTGCACTTGTTGATTCAAAGTTTCTGTCATACACAAAAATCGCCGACAAAGATCACACAAGTTGGGAAAGCCTGAGACATATTTAAACCAAAGATTTCAACCATTTAACCACGAAATTTGTAAGGCTTGTCCCTTACAAATTTATGTACTCGTGCCAGTGGGATATTCTAGCACTTTAGAAATGCAATTAATAGAATTTATCGTATTTTTGTATTTCGCTTTTAGAACGAACGAAGTTATTCTGCTTGTCGCACGGTAAACAATAACCCCAGATGTTCCATTAGTCTTTGTCTCAATCTGCCTGCAATTTTGAAATAATCTTAAGTACCCTGTATTCAAGGGGTTTATAAATTAATTATACTAAAGTAACCTTTGATTTTCAAAAGGGTAAATAACTTACTGGAACATTTGATGCAGTGCTGAATACAGCACAGCTTCAAATCTTATTTCCGTCTAACACTGCTAGTTGCCGACGTTCCCACTAGATGGCATGCACAAATGAGTTATGGCAACAGTCATCATGGAGTCTTAAAACGGTGCAGCCTGTGTGCAGTGTTGTTTATCGTTTCATCAATCCAAATCCGCTACAACAGTTCTGAGACAATTCATATATCACAAGCCACCACCTCAAAGACAAACTGTTACTGATTGGTACAGTCATTTCACCGAAACTGGCTGTGTGTCACATAGGACGCCGTGTCAGGATCGAACAGTAGTCTCTAAGCCAGAAGTTGAAGAAGTTCGGCAGAGTTACGTTCGTAGTCCGGGTAAATCAACGTCACGTGCTGGCCCAGAATTGAATATGCCTAGTGTTAGAGTGTGGAAGGAATAACAGAATCACCTGTCATTACGACGCTACATAGTCGAACTGTTGTATGCTTTCAGAGAAAGTGACAAAGAAAAACGAGATGAGGTTTTGTGTAGAAATGTTTATCAAAATGCAGACTGAAGATGATTTTCTTAATAAAATTATATTCAGTGACGAAGTCGCCTTCTATACTTGCGGTAAAGTGAATCGGCATAATGTTTGGATATGGGATGAGCAGGAACGACATCACGTAATAGAAAACGTGCGGGACTCGCCTAAGATAAGCGCTGTAAGCTGTAACAAGATTTACGGTCCTTTCCTGACTCGACTGTAACCTGCCTACCGTACCTCGACGCATTTGAACATATGTAATGCCTCAATTACAACAGGATATGGGCACAGATTTTATTTTCCAGCAATATGCCGCGAAACTACATTATCATCGTCAAGTTGGCGCTATCTCCATAGGATTATGCAGACTGGGATGTGATGTCGCTGAACATTATCTTGGACCCCACGATTACCTTATTTAACCCCAATGGACATCTTTGAGTGGGGTTGTATTGAAGACAGAGTGCAATTTTGTCGTATGGTGACATGATGGAGACCGTGGCTGTTGTTTGAAGACAAATGTTGATGGTGTTGGGACAGACAGGCAGAAGTTTTGAAATTAGGTATAAAGAACACATTGATGCTTTAAGACTTGAACAAATCCGTATTTGCAGCCCATATTGCTGAAGAAAACCATTCAGTGGGAAACAATGAGGACAACTTAAAAATTTTACAGCTAGCAGAAAAAGGAGCCACTATGAATATATTTTAAGAAATAGAAATACACACACACAAAAACAGCACCCCAGACTACATCATTAATGAACAAACGGAGTCATCTAACACCCCTTTCCTGAAAAATTTCCAAAAATTATTTTCCAACCTTCAAAGCAAATAATATTAGTACGCCTATCTACAGATCAAGTAGCAAATATATATGTTACTATAATTCTCATGATGCTAAATGTAATTAAATAATGCACTATTATATATATATATATATATATATATATATATACAAAAAGAAACTTTGTAATTAATGCACTAATATCAACTCAAAATATCAGTGTCTCTGTACTAGTGTAAAAGGCATTACAGTTGCGTAAATGAATATATGATCCTTTTCAAACACAAGACATCATCGTCAAATGATATGATATATCATAGCATCCTTGATACTCATATGTTTGTAAGCTCTTTCTATGTATCAAAACATGTGGTGCGTGATAGAAAGCTTCTCAGTGGCAAATCTAAAGTGTTCAGTGAGAAAAATTTACGTGTGCAACAATAGGAATGCTGTGGGAATGTATTCACATCTGTTGGACGAATATGATGAAAACAAACACTCCAAACCGACATTGCACGTCACATGCAACGAAAACTGTAACGCAACTATCTGTGTGTGGCATGTTTATACTTATCTATTATTTATAGTTTAGGACAATTAATCTGTAAAAATCACACCACATGTCATAAAGAAAGCGTATAAACTGTCTGAGGATGAATCACAACGATTCGAAACTGGTAACGGTACCCTTTGAATAAAGGAACTGAAAGTAAATTTGTGACTGGTTGCTGTTCGAACTCCATCAAAATTTGTCTTGAAGACAGAGTGTCTGTTCCCCCTCTTCCTGGAAGCGTCGACGAGCTGCGACAACGGATAACACAAGCAGCTACCACCATACATCAAGGCTTGCTTCATAGGATTTGGCCGCACACTGATTACAGTGGGACATTTGTCGTGTTAAAAAAGTAGCCACACTGACCATTTGTGAATAAAACTTGAAGGTATACCACATTCAGGGCTGTATCAAACACTTCTGTAAGTTATTTACTTTTTTCATAACTAAAGATTATATCTGTGTAACACATTTATAAATACCCGTTAGTTACACAGAAAAGGAAGAAAGAGTTCAATATGTCGTCTTCTAGTCGGCGACAGTATTAGAGGTGGAGAATAAATTTAGATTTCGGATGGATGGAGAAGGAAACTGATCGTGTGCTCTCCAAAGGTACCATCCTGGCAATTCGGTAATATGATTTAATGTAATCACGGAAAAGTTAAATCAACATTCTTGGAATTGGATTTGAGCTACCGACCCCCTCCCCCTTTTTCATTCCCTTCGAATATCACTTTTATGTGCCAACCTATGTTCTAGCTCTTTCGGTACAGCAAGACGCATGCAACCGTTTGAAAGTTCAGCGAAAAGCTCACAAAACAAAGAAAACCGTGGATACAAACAAAATGCTTTTTTCCGCCTTGAAAATAATTTCCGTTGGCGAGAATAATCTTTGTGAAGATTCGCCTACTTTACTCGTATTTCTTCGTTGATTGTCCTCGGTGCTGTGGTACTGCGTTGCTACACTGGCTGAGAAATGGAGTGTGGAAGTACAACACTGACTACTTTAAATAACGTAGCCAACAGGTTTGCCATTGCCTGCCTCCGACCGTAATGGGGATGAATTATGATGATGAAGACGACACAACAACACCCAGTCATCTCGAGGCAGGGAAAATCCCTGACCCCGCCCCGGAATCGACACCGCAGGAAGTGAGAACACTACCACAAGACCATGAGCTGTGGAGCATAAGTACACGGGTAATATCATACAAATCAAATTCTTTAGTAAGGGACCGAAGCGTCGAGATTGGAAAAATCTGAAAAATAGCTTTCTGCATTACACCCCGTAGGATATATTACAAGATCCGAAAGACATCAGCTGTATGAAACAACGTAGGTAAAATTTTAAATAAAAATAAATTGCTAGCCCCCACAGGCTGCTTACACCACATCGATCTTTTAGCAATACGGCGGGAGTATGCACATCATACGGGATTTTAAATTTCACTTACACTGATTTTGTATAAATGATACCTACCTGATCTAATAATATATCCTACGGGGCGTTATTCGGTAATTCATTTTTCAGATTTTTTGCATTCCCGATGTTTCAGTTCCTTAGTAATTATTTCTTGAATGATATTTCCCGTGTACTTATAGTGTTTTTTCCAGACGTTAGTTAATTTCCAGACTTTTATCACCGTTCACAGTTGTGTCCCATACGTTATTCGTCTTATACTCAACTTTTTTCTATGCGTGGGTGATTCAGTAATCTTCCCTTGTATATTTTGAAAGCATCTTTTGGGTGTACTCATTTTTATTATGAAAGCTCTCCAATGTCGTCTGAGTCTTAACATGGGTAACTTCCCGAAATTGCCAGTCTAGGTTATGGAAATATTATCATTGTAAGTACTTGTCAATGTTTCTTACTGAATGCAAACACTACCATTCTGAATTTCTGCCATTTCAAAAATTCCATACAGCGATTTGTATTCTTGACAGAAAAACCTGAAGATGCGTTTTCAGCGACGTGACGCACTTTCCTACAGCTATGCGGCTTTGGGAACCTAATCATTATTTACTTTTTAATTGTTATAATTTTATGATAATTTTAATGGTTATTGAGTGATGAGTGTTGTTATTGTTATTCACAACAATAATATTTCTTAACATTTGGGGGAACCAGATCACAAGAGAAATTGTAACAATCTTAGATTGAGAGAAGCAAGGAATATTCTGGTTATGCATAATAATGAGGAACTTATATATAGTACACTGTTTCGGGATTACCTCAAGATTTCGACACCTCTTCGCCCGGAATCGACAATTTTTCAGTAGTCAGGTCGCTCAAGCGCAATGGACCTCGCCTCGCTCTCGTCTGCCTACCTCCCTCACCAACATCTCATGTGCTTTCCTAGGTATTCTTCGTAACTTGTATCACAGGTTCATATTTATTCGTTGTTCAGTTGTACAATCATATGTTTCGGGTTCACTTAAGATGGATCTACATCACTTCCTATCATGTCAAGTACTCCGCGGCCCCTCCCGCCGGAGGTTCGAGTCCTCACTTGGCCATGGATGTGTGTGTTCTTCTTAGAATAAGTCAGTTTAAGTTAGCTGAAATAGTGAGTAAGTGTAGGGACCGATGACCTCAGCAGTTTGGTCCCTTAGGAATTCACACACATCACTTGCAAGTAGGCTGTTTAGGTTTTTGTGTTGGTAACGCCACGTAGCGCTCTGTATGAAAATCACTGACTGTGCTGTGTGCAACCCGTGGCTGGTTTGCATTTTTGCTGATTTGCTATTGTAGCGTTGGACAGTTGGCTGTTAACAGCGCGTAGCGTTGCGCAGTTGGAGGTGAGCCGCCAGCAGTGGTGGATGTGGGGACAGAGAGGGCGGAGTTTTGAGAGCGTATGATCTGGACGTGTGTCCATCAACAAAGGTGTGTGGATGGCACCAAGTATGTTACCGAACTGAGGGGTTTACTTAGAGGGACCTTTTTCCATTCTGTCCATGCATTTGTCAATGTTGCATCCCTCTGTCAGCATACCACAGGAAGGCTCAAAGTACAATGGCTGAAAAAGTGTAAGCACCTTTGGCTTCTTCGGTTCGTGTTCAACTTTCATTGAATGGCTTTGAACGATCCCTAGTGGTGGAACCTCATACAACAGAGCAAAAAATACAGTCACAATGCGCTCCAAAGAAGTACAGCCACTTTCAGTGGGGTTGCTGACCTACGATGTCTTTGGAGAAAGGTTGAATAGTCCGTGGAAAGTCAGTAGTGTCAAACGTTGTTAAGAACGTCGTCCTGTTGCTCATGACGCTACAAAATGCTGCTTTTGGATGCCAAACGTGTGGGAATAAACGATCGAAAAAAGGGGTCGTTACACTGACGTTACACTGAACGGATGTTCCCAAGCATGTGTATAAACGTGAAACCAAGAGAAAACGGTCATCTTCTGAATTTATTTCTGAACAAAGTATGTAATTGTATATACTGTAAATATGGAAAATTAACATTTGTAATCCTTTATATACATCTGAGACCAGTTAATTTATATATTTTCTTTTGTGCTTTACGTAGTTCTGGTACAAAGTGGATTTACAAAGTATTTTCATTCATGTAATATTATCTTCATTTTTTTCTTACTATTTTTCTTTTTTACTTACAAAAATGGCACTTAAATTTATCAACGCATTACACATAACGTAATTCAAGTAACTATTCACTTAAAATTTGTTATGCTGAATCTTGGAACATGAATACATATTTAGTTAGTGAGTATACAAAAATGTAGTTTACTTTTTTTAAAAAACTAGTGCTAAATATATATGAGGATGATGATTTTATATCATTTTATACCGAAATAGCCGGACGGTGTGGCCGAGCGGTTCTAGGCGCTACAGTCTGGAACCGCACGACCTCTACGGTCGCAGGTTCGAATCCGGCCTCGGGCATGGATGTGTGTGATGTCCTTAGGTTAGTTACGTTTAAGTAGTTCTAAGTTCTAGGGGACTGATGACCTCAGAAGTTAAGTCCCGTAGTGCTCAGAGCCATTTGAACCATACCGAAATAAACATAACTAACTCAAAATCATGCAATTTACACACGTTCACTTCAAGTTTTTGTTCAGTCTTAACTTTCCCGTACTTCGAACAGTCCGAGCATATGCTCCGTCTCAAAGTCCTTGATGTGGACAGGGCGTTTAACCTTAAATTTTCTTCCTTACTTCGTGGCTCACCGTATTGAGCTTTATTGTGAATTTTTGGGGCCGTTGGATTATAATCGAATAAAAAGAATAACATTCATGACCTCAAACGTTAGTTTCTTTATATTAGAATCTTCATTATCGACGTCATTACGTAACAATTATTCACCGGACGCGGAGTAGTAGGAGCGAATACTATGGACCGCAAGAAACGTTTTGTATTGACCCAATATTGCCATCACAGAAAAGTTGCGGTGAGCGAATTTCAAAGTCATCAGAGGTGCTTCGTAATCCAGTGAAACAATGTCGCATAAAAGTGAAGTGTAATTGGCTTGTTCACATTTTTTCCAGGTAAAGAAACAAGTCTACAATGACTGCTTCTAACAATTATGGTAATCACGATTGTTGAAGGAAGATAACACAACTACTCCTAAAACATAAAGCAATGAGTGTAGAAATGACGCAAGAAAGTGAAAAGGAATTTAGAGAATAAATGAAATATTAAAACATTCATGCTCTACAGGTAAGCCGGAGGTTAAAATCTAAAGTGACAGGTGTGCGCAACGGGGCTGTGATTCAGAGGCAGAGTACTATGAAAAGAACGAAGCTATCGAAGGAAAAAATGACCAAGGAACTTGCCTATTGACACAGATGAAATGCACAGGGAATCGAGTCCAGTAATAAAAAAAATTACTAGTGCGAACTGCTTTTTGAACATTGTTAGTGATAGTCTTATCAGAAGACATCAGATTAAGCTATTCGACCTCTATAAATAATATAACCTAGTAGACGTAATGAAGCGGTTCTTAGTAGCCATTTAGGTACTGAGCGGGAGGTCAGGTAAATATCTCTCTGTGTGCGACACATGAGTACCAGCAAAGGAAGGTGGGTAAAGGGCGTTGTTGATCGATAAGCAACATTTGATCAGTTTGAGAATCGATTTTGTAGCCGATATTGGTCCAGTGAGAAATCGCATAATGTTAAACAAAAACAATTATCGATCAACACTTGCTAGCAGAGAGAGAGAAGGATGAAACGTTTGCTGAAAAAAGTGTTCGTACCAAAATACTTATTTGGATGATCCGATTAGTGATGACGATTTGAACATTGTGTTTCCGAAACACCTGCCTTGCAGTGTGTGCGAAGAATTGACTGTGGAAAGGTACTGTGATATGCAAGAATTATTAAGCAATGTTGATAAACTGAGGTATGCAAAGCGAATGCAGAAGAGAAAGAAAAGTGGTGGAAGAAGAAACAAGTACTCGAAGAAAGGGAATCATAATATAAGAGGAGCAAAGAGAACGGAGGAACAGAGGTGTGGGACAAAACAGTGTGAAAACACGAAGACTTTTCATCGCCAGGAAAAGGACAATAGCAAACCTGTGTGATTACTTTGTGTATCACAATTTGGTCAGGATTGCTCCTTGAGATATTATTAATGAACTGCGCACTGTGTGTTAGTGCTAGCGTAAAGGATCAGCACCTCTCTACCTGTGAACATTTTGTGTGATATGTGAATATGTATTCTGTGTTGATTTTTTTCATAGACTTGACGGGAGGACAGATACACCAGCTAAGCTCAAGTATATTAATGGATGTGTAGTCGCGTATACGTTATATAGCATATGACGTCAATGGAGCAGACCACATCTTTTTACGAGACACAATTGTCTTAGCATTCAGATGCTACCAGATAACCCTTTTTGTTTAAGGGCACCGGTTGTGCAACGTACAGATTCAAGTAAGCTTTCGACGTCACAGTTACGTCAGCCTAACTCCGACAATCGTCACCTGTCCGCTACTCGACGCCATGTGGGGGATGTGACTCGAGGTTAGTTGGACTGTGACTGTTGGCTTTATCTATAACAGAGTACCCGCAATTGTTTTACAGCTCAGAACGGTGGCATAAGTTCCATAAACATCAAACATTAAAGTCTTAATAAGTAACTTGATACAAACGTCTTTATGATTAAAAGTAAGAAAACGTTTTGCGTAATGTATCCTAATTTTAGTACTCCCCCTTTTTTAGTTTAAGCTCTCATGGTTATATACTTCTATTTGGTGTTTTTAGAGTTGTTTACATTATGAAAACTCCCTAAAGGATATCTGGAAGCAGTATATTCATGTACATACATCCCCCTCTTAGACTAAATTTTTTTTTTGCATTTTACCTTTGACAACAAGAAACTGTGAAACTACTTATAATCCTATAAGATCTAAATTTGCACGTCCTCTTATTTATTTTTCCACTATATGTGCAAGCGTCTTTTACTTTACTGCCAGTTCTGAACATCTACTTGAGGTCATATTATGTGACAGTTAAAGATCTTTATTTCGTTTCTTTTGGCATGTTATAATGTTTACATTTAAGAAAAAAGAAAATAAATAACCTAACATTGGCTACTTGATTTCAGTTTGTTTACCGTACTTTTAGAGTGCTGTAAGTAATACTTGTTATACATATTACTCATTTTTACCAAATGACAAACAAGCAATTCGTGATATGTTGTTATCACTTTTATTTTCCGAATTTCAGTTTTGACATGGACACATCTTTATGCTTCCAAACATTCACTCGGTATAAGCCTATTTTCTACATCTTTCCTTTTTTTTGCATCGTAACCACTTGATTTTATTTTTGCGCTGTTTAGATTTATGATGCCTTTCTATTTTCGTTACCTGATGGGCATTTATTTGTTCTGACAATGAAACGTTAGATCGCTCCCGAGGTCAAGCTTACACGGGAACCGCACGAACTTCCCCTCACCAATTTCATTCATATTGACAGCTTACGTAGGGCACGACTACTAATTCAACATATGTAAACAGGGAGAGGCAGCTCACAAATGTCTTCGAAAAAATTCGAGTTTGATAGTTTTACGCGCATACATATATTTCGTATGGACGCAAAAACTCAAGAAGTCCGCATCCGAGTGCATAAAATCGTTAGTTTCAGGACTGCGAGGTCAGTGAATCGTATATCCCTGCCTGAGATTTTTTTCTGTTCTTTTCTTCCCACGTAATTATTACGGCTGTGCAGACTGTCACTACTGGAAGATTTATTTACTGTGTTCATAATCTTTACCATGAAAAAAGAAAAAAAACCTTCATAATGAGACTGGATAAATAGATGTAACAGAACATTCAATCAAATCAGTATAGTCATTTTATTTATGTTATTTGAGCTACTTGTATGACAAGTATAATATGAAACTTTTGGAGCACGTACGAATCAGGAGGATTCTGATCATACAAACACGAGAGAGAATAATTATCGCGATATACAACACTTGTAATGATCGCCGAATCCTTGCATGTGCAAGGGTTTTTCAGTGTCTATTGCAAAAGAAACTTGGGTTACATTCGTAAGCGGTGCTCGGACATCCCACACTTTAGCGGCGCACCACGCTTATGTGTTGTTAGAATTACGTAGGAATGAAATAAAAAAAGTACCAGAAAAGAGAGTCGATTCACAGACCTTGTTCTTTTGGAACTAAGGGCTTACTCACTTGGCTGCGGAATCCTTGAACACTAGCGACCATACGTAGTACGAAAGGGCGCCCAAAATGTTCAAACGCGATGTTCTCGAAAACGGTTGAGAGCCCTAGTCGTGCCCTGCACAGCCTGCCAATAGTAATCAAATCGATGAGTGTAAAGTAGGGTCTCCTTGTTAGACACTGCCGTATCCACAACACTACCTGAAAGCTCTCCACCTACACCAAAACGGTTACTCTGAAGTTCAGGATTAAGGGCCTGATAGAGGGTTCGTCGAAGAACCTTCAAGCTATTTCTCGAATTTTCCACTCTCGAACAGTGCGCAGGAAAAACGAGCAGCTAAGTCTTTGCGTGGGGGCTTGACTCCTGATATTTTACTACGATGATCGTTTCTCCATAGGTAAATGGGAGGCAACAAAATATTTTCACACTCTGAGGAGAAAGTTGGTGATTGAAATTTCATGAAAATAACCCTCCTCAAGAATTAATGCCTTTGTTTTAATTATTACAACCCCAACTCCCGTATCATATTCGAGGCTGTCTCTACCCAATTTTGCCATAGTACAAAACGAGCTGCCCTTCTTCCCACTTTTCGACATCCTCCGTCAATAGCAGTGTTCTGTTTGTTTTCCCCACAACATTATCAATGTGATCGTTCCAATTTAAGATATTGGTAACTGTGATCTCTAACTATCTAGCTGAATTGACAGCCTTTAGATGTATGTGATTTATCGTGTAACGTAAGTTAGCAGATTCCTTTTAGAACTTATGTGGATGGCTTCAAGCTTTCCGTTATTTAGAGTCAATTGTCACCTTTTGTACCGTACAGGTATGTTTTATAAATCATTTTGGAGTTGGTTTTGATCATCCGACGACTTTACAAGACCGTAAATGAGAGTTTCAGTTGCAACAAATCGATGTGGGCTGTCAGATGGTCTCCTAAATCATTTATTGAGATTAGGAACGGCAGGGGGCGTATAACACTTTCTTGGGGAGCGCCTGATATTACTTCCGTTTATTCGATGACTTTCGGTCACTTACTACGAACAGTGACTTTTCTGGCAGGAAGTCACGAATCCTGTCCCACAACTGAGACGATACTCCATGGACACGCAATTTGATTACAAGTTGTTTGTGAGGAAATTAAAATCCTTCAGGAAGCCTAAAAATATGGAATCAATTTGACATCCCCTGTCCCGTGTCGATAGAACTCACCAGTTTGTGGGAATAAAGAGCTAGTTGTGTTTCACAAGAACTACTTTATCTGAATCCTTTTAGGCTGTTTGTTAATAAATAGTTTTCTTAGAGGTAATCCACAATCATAGAGCACACTGTATGTTTCAAAATCCTGCTGCGGATTTACATGAGCGATATGGATCTGCAATTCAGCGGATTACTCCTGTTTCTTTTCTTGGGTATTGGTGCGACTTCTGCAACTTTCCAATCGTTCATCATGGATCTTTTGACGAATTAATGATTTTATGTGATTGCTAACTATGGAACTACTGCATTAGCATGCTTTTAAAGATAGCTAACTGGTATACAATCCGGATCGGCGGCCTTACGTGCATTACGTGACTGAAGCTGGTTCGCTACATCGAGGATATCTACTTTTAAGTTACTCATGTTTGCGAATTTTGGAATGTTTACTTCGGTTTTTTAGATGTGGGACTTTCGAAAATATGTGTTTGTTAAATCAATTCACATCAACGTGCTTGGCAATGGAGCCACAGACCAACCGTCAGACTACATCTACATCGTTCCATTCTAAAATAGCAACACCTTAATCTTTCAGTGCGAGCTCTGATTTATTTATTTTATTGTGTTTGTGATTCCTCCTTATGTAGGAAGGAGCAAAAAAGAATATTTTCACATTCGGTGGAGACAGTTGGTAACTGAAATTTTGTGAAAATATCAAGCTGCAACGAAATAAGCCTTTATTTCAGGTATTGCCATCCCAACTGACTTTTCATGTCCGTGACACTCTTACCCCTATTTGGAGCTGCCCTTCTCTGAACTTTTTCAACATAGTACGTCAATCTTATCTGGTAAGAATCCCCTACTGCACAGCAGTTCTCTAGTAGAGGACTATCAGCTGTAGAATAGGCATTCTATTTTGTAGATTTGTTACGCTTTCTGTTGCTCTGGCAAAAAAAAAGCAGTCTTTGGATCACCGCGCTCACAATGTTTTCTACGTGATGGTTCCAGTCTGAGTTGTTTATGATTGTTATCCCTATGGATTTAGTTGAATGGACAACTTTATTATTTGTATTCTTTACCGTTTAATGGAAATTTAACAGATTCTGCTTAGTAATCGTGTGGAGGGCTCACACTTTTTTTGTTTTGGCTCAAAACCCATTTTCTTGTCTATATCACTTTGTAATTCGTATTGATCTTCTGATAACTTTACTAGACAGTAAACGACAGCAGCGTCTCCAAACAATCTAAGAGCGCTGTACACTCTGTCATGTACATAGATTAGAAACAGCAAGAGAACTATAGCACCTCCTTGGGTGGGGGGAGCAGCAGATATCACTTCCGTTTCACTTGATAACTTTCCGTCGATTACAACAAACTGTGTTCTTCCTGACAGAAAATCATGAACCATGTCTCACAACTGAGACTATATGCCGCAGGCTTGCAATTTGATAAGAATGCGCTGGTGAGGAACGGTGTCAGAAGCTTTTTGGGAACCTAGAAATGGAATCAACTTGGACTCCCCTATCGGCGGCGCTCATTACTTCGTATGAATAAACGGCAACTTTATTTCACATCATCGGTATTTTTCATTTTATAAGTTTTTACATACGGTGACGTTTGTCGCTATATCTTGGAACATGTTAGATAGATAATCCATCTCCATGTGAGTTTTAAAATCATTCTAAGATTCTACAGAGAGATATATGTGTTGCAATTTTATTATTATGTGCGTGTACTTGATGACATCGAAAATGACCTCTTGGCCTTTCCAGGGCTTTGTAAGTCTTTGGTGCTCCACAGAGCTACGATAAACTGTTACTAGAAGGGAACCAAGTTGTTTTGCATAATCCTTATGGAATCGCACATATATCTCATTAGGTAGGTTAACGTTGTAGTTCCGTTATCAGTTATCAAACATATATCACGTAGGAATTTTGTTGAGGGATTGAAAGCAGCAACGGAGGTATGATCTTCGTCTATCTCAGGCGCGGTTCACACTGAAGCAATACGATATCAATACGATACGCGACGCGACTCGTGAAGCAATCAGCATCGCCGGAGCACATAGAAGTTTCTAAGAAGCCATAATACAGAACCACATCACATACGTTACCCTGTTGTAGTTGATTCTCACTGGTTCGGCAGTGGTACCACACCGATATGTCCATCGGACATATCGCTCGCGGCAGCACCGTGTACTGGTTGTCCCTTGCGACTTGTGTCGTACGATACAAGGGGAGATAAATTTAAAGGCAACCGATATGCCTAAAAAAACATGTTTTGTGTGGATGAAGCAAAGCTACATCCTTCTGTGCAGTAAGTTTCGCAATAGAACTCTTACTTTTTGCGTAATAAACTACAAAATACTGTTTTGGAGTTGACGTTTGTTGTACACTACGCAGTCTTTCTCATTTGATTTTGAGAAGAACTATTAGATAAAACAGCCTGATTAAAAAATGGTTTGGCGGCTGGTGTGGCCGAGCGGTTCTAGGCGCTACAGTCTGGAACCGCACGACTGCTACGGTGGCAGGTTCGAATCCTGCCTCGGGCATGGATGTGTGTGATGTCCTTAGCTTAGTTATGTTTAAGTAGTTCTAAGTTCTAGTGGACTGATGGCCACTGCAGTCAAGACCCATAGTGCTCAGAACCATTATAAAGGGGTTTAATTTTCGGTACTGTCCATAGTTATCGTGATAATTATAAGTAAAACAAATCATTGTTTATGTTTAGTACGTTTCGTGACTATATGCTGTAAGTAACATATCGAAACTGTTTTTAACTGTGGAAGGAGGGTCGTATCTCTTTCCATTCCTCAGAAAATAGATGAGATGTATTGGAGGCTGTCCGTGACGAGAGTGTCAGCTAGGAGACACACGAAAGGCTATTGCTGCTATGCGGAGTGTGGAGCTGCTCATGTTTCTCATTTTCGTATGCTGCCGATACACGCTGAAGCTAGAAATTAAAAGCCGTACTGACAAGGGGAGGCCGCCAATTGTGAAATTCAGATTCGATTCATACTGCGCATAATAAAAGCTCATGGCCAGAGGTGTAATGTGGCAAAGCACCAAGATGCACTTCTCAGCCGTTGTCAAGAAAATCGACAGTTAAAAGAAATCGTTGCGGTGAAATACTCTCTACGATTAAAGGTTTACTATAGGGTCTTGGCGCAGCGGTAAGCGATCGGGTTTCTAATCCGAAGGGCGCCGGATCGAATCTCGCGCCATGCAATTTTTTTTATTATTAGTTTTTTTGTAATTCAAATATATATATATATATATATATATATATATATATATATATATATATATATATATATACTATTAATGAATTGCTTATGCATGTTGGTGAAGGCGGATCGCTCTCCAATTGTATCGCCTCCATTTTTCCGTTTTTTAACAGGGTGTACCAAAGCTCTCCCGTCCGCACTGATTTTCGACGATGTTATAAGTTGCGCTAGGGAACGCATCTACCTTCTTTCAAAGTTGGCAGGCAACTACGCTGTTATGCGGCGGCTCGTTACGGCCCATTCAACATCTGTCCTTCAAGTGTAACGAGCGAGTAACGGAGTTTATATTTCTTACCTGCCACAGCGAATTTGTTTTCGTGGGGTCTCTATTCTAATTCGAACGTTTGACTTACGCTATACGTATTCGTTTCGGAATATCGTTTCTACGTCTTCCGTTAACTATACGTGGTTAACATTATGAAGACAATTAATAACATTTGTGAAATACAACTTTGTTTGCGGAAAACATAATGATGTTCGAAGTCGCCAGTTTTTCCACGACAAACGACTTTCAACAACTTATTGTATGCATACTTGTTGCAACTGATTGCCGGGAAATATATATATTTGAATTACAAAAAACAAATACTAAAAAAAATATTTACATGGTGCGAAATTCGATCCAGCAACCTTCGGATTACAAACCCGAGCGCTTACCGCTGCGCCACGACGCTGTACTGAACCTTTAATCGTAGAGAGTATTTCACCGCAACGGTTTCTTTTAACTGTCGATTTTCTCGACAACGGCTGAGAAGTGCATCTTGGTGCTTTGCCACATTGCACCTCTGGCCATGAGCTTTTATTATGAGCAGTATGAATCGAATCTGAATTTCACAATTGGCGGCCTCCCCTTGTGAAATGAAAAGACACAGGGAGTCATCAGGTAATGATGCTGATCGGATTTTTTCACAATCTATGTTCCCTGATTCCAGGACACTTTGTGAAAGGAGTAAAAGATACCTGAAAGCTAAGTTCCTATTATTTCTGAATGACCAGCTGCACAAAGCATACAGTGACATGTCAGGATTTTCCTAATTGTCACTGCCCTCTTCTGTTTCTTCAAACACATCGTCTGTCCGTAGGCAGAGTTCACCACTCACTGCTACGAAGTCAACAGCGTTTCTTCTCCTCGAGCTGAGTCATATATTACTTTGCGAAATTGTACAGCTGAGGAAATACTATCCTAAGTTTATTGATATGGAATCTTTACTTATACAGGGTGTCCCAGCTATCTTGTCCACCCAAAATATCTCTGGAACAATAACAGCTATTGGAAAACGGCTTTCACCGGTATCAATGTAGGGCTGGGGCCCATGAGTGTACATATTTGGAAACATTCTAAAACGAAAGCATATGTGTTTTTAACACAAACTTATATTTTTTAAATGGACCTTCTATATTTTTTCTTCAGCAATCCACAGCATGACAAAGCACATACACAATGGCGTTGATTTAATCGCAATATTCCCGTAACATCCCGAGATATTGAGACGCGAAGTTGACGCTTGAAACACCCGACATGCGCTGCTAGCGCACGTCCTGAGACTCAGGCGTGAACCCCATGCTGCCCGTAATCGCGATGTGATTGACATCTGTAATCACACCTCCATACTTATCAAGAGGTCCGAATGGTTTCCCTCTTGCACGTTTTACGTGTCTACGTACACGATATGAACCAGTACCGATCGGTGTACACCAGTCATGTTGTCTTATTTATCCTGCACACCACCCTCCGAGCATCCCATTTGTTGTTGCTTTGGCGTGCAGTACAACGCTTGCCAGTGTAGTCGTGCATCAGAGTAATCTAGTGACGGCACGGAGGTAGTACACATTGTGAATAAACGATGTGTTGTGGAAGTTATACTGTACAAAAAAAAAATGGTTCAAATGGCTCTGAGCACTATGGAACTCAACAGCTGAGGTCATTAGTCCCCTAGAACTTAGGACTAGTTAAACCTAACTAACCTAAGGACATCACAAACATCCATGCCCGAGGCAGGATTCGAACCTGCGACCGTAGCGGTCTTGCGGTTCCAGACTGCAGCGCCTTTAACCGCACGGCCACTTCGGCCGGCTTATACTGTACAGTATAATGTACACACATATGGTAGAAATGCTGCTGATCTATGGAGAATGTACGTTGACGAGCAATACGTTATGAGATTGCTTGTTTGTTGTTAGTACTGTTAGCGAACATTATGATTATTAAGTTAATATGTCTGTTTTCTACCCTACTCTACATACCTGTACTGTACCCTGTTGTAGGTGGACGAAATGCTGTTCAGGCAGAACGACTGTACAGAAGACGACTCCCTGACAAGCCATCGCCTTCGCGCCGGATGTTTGGTCGTCTCACATCTCGTCTACAAGACCTCGACATCGTCCTAGAACACGCACAGATGAACGTGCTGAAGTTGCTGTGCTCGCTACCATAGCTGTGAATCCTCAAATCAGCACACGTCAAATTGAACGTGAAGTTGGTGTGTCGAAATCAAGTGCACAGCGTATTCTCAAACGTCATAAATTTCATCCTTACCATGTTCATTTACACCAGGATCTTCATGGAAATGACTTCCGCAATAGGGTAACATTTTGTCGGTGGGCTCAGCAAAAACTTCTGACTAATCCAAATTTTTTTGCAGATGTTCTCTTTATCGATGATGCATCATTCTCCAACAAAGGAATTGTCAATATGAGGAATATGCATTATTGGTCCGCAGACAATCCAGAATGGCTCCGTCAGGTAGAGCATCAACGTCCGTGGAAAGTTAATGTTTGGTGTGGGATTATTGGAGATACCATTATCGGACCTTTCTTTATTAATGGCATCCAGAATGGCAGACAATACTCCAGATTTATACGACACAATCTTCCTGTTCTCTTGGACACCGTACCTCTGAACCGGAGAATGGTCATGTGGTATCAGCATGACGGATGCCGTGCACATAACGCCTTACTAGCACGACGACTTCTGAACCGTAAGTTCCCTGGTAGGTGGACTGGACGAGATGGTCCAGTTAGGTGGCCTGCCCGATCTCCGGACCTTACACCGCTGGATTATTTTCTTTGGGGAGCAGTGAAGGATGCTGTTTACCAACATGAACCAACAACACCAGAGGACATGAAGCAACGCATTATTGGTGCTTGTACAGCCATCAAAGAGGAAACAGTAGCACGAAGTAAAGCATCCTTCATCCGCAGAGTGACCCTATGTATGCAAGCCAATGGGCATCACTTTGAGCACAAGATGTGAACGCTATGTTTAGTATGTAGTGCTGGTATCACAGTGGAAGTTTGTACAAAGGGCCATTTTACCCAGTGATGTTAAGAAACATTTGTTTGCAACAATTTGTCATTTAACGCATTAGATAAACATAACATTGATAAATATGTGATAATAAAACTAATTGGTTAAACATGTTTACATTCATCTTCTATGTCCTACCTGAACTTCCCAAATCAAAACATTTTTACCTAAACAACGGTAAAACTTTTAGTCCACTTGCTCGTTTCACTAAAACCATCAACATGAATTTTACTATTACGAGTGAATGATTAACTGTCATTTGCGCTAGATCTACAGTGAAGTAAAGTTTTAACGCTGAACGGGATTACCTTTCTAGTAACGGATTAACGATAAGCGAAGTTAACTTTGTGACTAACGTTGCGGTACACAGATATATATGTTACAGAACCGCATCACCCTAGCCTATGGAATAAATACCTGCTGGAATGTTCGACGTTAATGCAGGATGGCAGCAGACCGTATTATTCGTTTCGGACCTCTTGATAAGTATGGAAGTGTGATTACGCATGTCAATCACATCGCGATTACGGGCAGCATGTGGTTCACGTCTGAGCCTCAGGACGTGCGCTAGCAGCGCATGTCGGGTGTTTCAAGCGTCAACTTCGCGTCTTAATATCTCGAATGTAATGGGAATATTGCGATGCAATCAACGCCATTGTGTATGTGCTTTGTCATGCTGTGGATTGCTGAAGAAAAAATATAGGAGGTCCATTTAAAAAAATATAAGTTTGTGTTAAAAAACACATATGCTTTCGTTTTAGAATGTTTCCAAATATGTACATTCATGGGCCCCAGCCCTACATTGATACCGGTGAAAGCCGTTTTCCAATAGCTGTTATTGTTCCAAAGATATTTTGGGTGGACAAGATAGCTGGGACACCCTGTATATGTACCACAGGTGGACTTAAAAATATTTTCTTGGTGCTATTTTTAATATCATTTACTCACTCGCACCTACTTCTCAGTTGGTCGAAAATTTGTGTCCCTGTTTAACACATAAGTTGACACTAGTTGCTCCGAGAAGTGGAAACTTGGGGTAGCCGCGCGGTCTCAGGAGCCTCGGTAAGGTTCGTGCGGCTTCCCCCGTCGCGTCGGAGATTCGAGTCCTCCCTCGGGAATAGATGTGTGTGTTGTCCTTAGCGTAAGTTAGTTTAAACTAGATTAAGTAGTGTGTAAGCCTGAGGAGTGATGATCTAAGTAGTTTGGTCCCATAGGTACTTATCACAAAGGTGGAGATTTACTGGAGCCATTCTATTGGATTCGTGGAACTTGTGTTCTTATAGGCAGACCTCACGAGAAACCACAGCCGAACGATGACTGATATTTATATGGCGCAACCAGAACTTACTACCTTTTTAGTTTTTTCAGCTTTAAATAATGATAAACCACAATACTTCCGCTTCAGAAGAGCTCAGGAGTGCAGCTAAAACTGAAACAGAAACGTGATATGTGCTGTCGCATGGCAAGTCACATCACGTATCGTATCGTATCGCGTATCATCCCGATGGTAAGAACAGGGCACACCGGTAAGTGTCGCGTCGAGTGATTTTCATTGAAACGTGTCGTATCGCATACCACATCGTATCGTCTCTAACGATATGCCGACGAGAGTGGCATGCGAGAATGATTCAGGGAGTCAGTCAGGGTGGATCACTGGTCAGTCTCACTGTATTCTGAATTAATACTTCCTCTATACCTCGATCAAAATAAGAAACTGTCGACAGTTAAGCACAGAGGGGGGGGGGGGGGGGGGGGGGCGATATTGTCGGTTCACGTTTGTGTACGCGCACCATACGGCTGTGGCAGTAATAACTGGGAGTTTCCATTCCGGATACTTTTTCACGCTGCCCGTGAACCTGCACTTTTGGATTTGCTTAGCTGAATGGTAATAGCCTAACCAGTCTTCTGAGTATTTTCTCAACAAGTTCAAGACATCCTGTCGCGTAAAATAAACACGCCGCACGCACAAACAACGCAGCGAATGAAAACCAATCTCTGTTGTTACGTTACTGGCTGCTAGCGTCGTTTGCCACCGACAGCCACTGCAGGTGGAAGAGTGATATGACAGTTGTGTTCTGTGGTAGATTGCTTGTAAACAAGTAATTGTCACTCTCTTTGTTATACTGATTCAGGTATAAACACATACAGTTGGAGGCCTTGTAAACATGCCTGTGGTTAGTTTTCCTTCGACAGCGGATGTGTTCACACACTAAAAGCGGAATAGGACAGCTAACTCAGAGCAGCACGTTAAGCATGGACACGGACACAGCTACGTCAGAATAGTCGCCCGTTGCACCCTTGCGTTCCAGTGTCTGTTAGCTACATGTTTGTATAGCGGAACAAACAGGCGAGGGCCATTTGTCAAATGCGGCTGTCGGATCCGTTGTGCCCCAATGTTTGAGTAGCTTGTTGTTCGTGCTCCTGTGTACGCCGTTACGTCAGTAATGTGCGTATTGCGTTCGGGATCATTCGCCTTTGATTGTAAATTACATGACAAATGTGAACCTCATTTCCCTATCAAATAACTCTACATAATTCCTGCAGTATGAAGTCCCCTTCCTCTCGCTTCCAATGCATCCCATAAAAAACATTACTTTGTCACTGTAATGCAGTTTCCTGCTGACGAGGACAGAGTGGCGTATTAATGTCTTGAACAGTTACCAAATAGACTGAAATATATGGAGGGAAGTGAAAAGCGAAGTTATTCACAATAAAGGACTGATAAACCAGGAAGTAACAGGACATGTGACTGAATGGGAAAACCGTCTAAATATTACGGAATTTAATTAGCGAATTTATTGTTTCGAGAGCTCTTCTAGTTTATTTGTATACGTGTGTACCGGATACCATGATGCCTTTTCTACTGCAAGGCAGCATATGCTGTCCTCAGTGTAACACAGTACTAAATGAGTTATTAGCGGCTTTAGTCAATGTTGATTAACAATATTTTACTGCTGCTTATGCTTTTAGTTGATTTAGTCTCTGTTAATTTGATATAATTCTGCTCAAAATACGGAACTGATTTCTGTTATTATTCTTCATAAAAGCGTTGAGTAATAGGCCAAATCTTTCAATATTGAAAAACATTAGAAAAAAAAATTATGTATCTCAAAACATAAGCCAGAAGACAAACATTACTTAATATGAAACTATACGCACTGATCTGCACCCTAATAGCACCTCTCAGTTTAATGCTGCAGTCAGCCTTTCTACTCAATTAAGCTTTTTCCCTTCACAGAGAATATATCAGAATGACTGCCACATATCCAAAAATTATCCAGCCCTGTTTCAGCGCGCGACTACGACACATTATTCAATAATTGATTTTAAATTTGGGAGTTGCAAAGGCGGTATTGAAATATCACCGCTCAGAATACGCGCAGGATCCCATTTAAGACAGCTGAAAGTAAAATCACGAGCAATGAATACTATAGTTTGTTCTTTTCTTGTTAGCAAGCTTTCGACTAATAAGGACGGCTCGAAATTATTATTTAACTGAGGCGTTAAAACTCGAAAGCCTATATTTCAACTTTTCCATCGACAATAGTTTTAACAAATTTTTGTAGCGGCTTTTCTGAAATGTTTTGGTATTCCTCCGAATAACATTCGAAATTAGGCCGATATAAACTGTTCTATAGAAAGTTACCGTCTAATTGAAAAAGCCGATTGTTTCTTTGGCATGTGAGATTCAGACACAAATCTTTCGATCAGTAAGAACTAACCACGTAGATTACGAAGCACGTCTTTCCGTCGGTTCTTTCCCATGCACTCAGTTCTAGTACACTAGATCTTCTGCATTCATTGTGAATGTGATTTGGGTAGGAAAAGTTCAATGGATAGTATTGTAAATACAGATTCTCCAGGAAGGGGAAGAGAGAAACAGTGGTGATGCTGAAATCAAAACAACTATGAGTTATAATTTAAAAAGTTTGTTGTTGTCATTTCTGTTACGCTGATGTTTCATTCTGTACTGTTATTTACTTTTACGCAAATATTATGTATGAGTTATTGGTTGTAGTTAGTATGCCACTTCACGACCACAGTTTACCAAACTCTGGCACTCTCAGAGGAATCGCGTTTATTTCAAGTGTCATTTATTGATGAATAATGATGTGATACTGTTTCGCCATTTGTTCAACAAAAATAAAACTGAAATCTAACAGAATAATTTTATTTTTGAAATCTGCAGTGTTGCTCCTTCACAAAGGTGTAAATATCAACCAGTTCCTACATCACCGTGCAATCCCAGTTAAATATGAACCATCATATGCGAAAATCAAAACAGTTGTCACAGTTTACAGGGGTGCTTTTCTTCACGTCAGTGGGAATAAATCAACAGAAGATTGCCGAAATTAAAAAATGACCTCATACGTCACACAAGTGTCCATACATCCACACAGTTTAAGCGAAAGCTTTCTTTAAAATTCAGCTCGACATATACGAAAGACTTATAACGTTATGACTCTCAGAAAAAGTTGATTGTGTCTGATTTATCTCTTACTAATCACTACAGCTCTACACTTACAACTTCACAATACTAGGTGAATTTTGGAAACAGACAGTATTTTTTTATTTACTTATGGACAGAAATTTGGCATCTGATCTCATCTAATGATACAGTGTCAGCCGGATATCATAAGTCTCTAACGACTAATTTTGCAGCAGTGAAAGAAATAGTAAAATTGACAACGGACGGCCGTGGTGGGAAAAAATAAAAACACCAATATCGCAATTATTTGCTTGAAGTGGTTTCTGGAACATCAAAAATACTGTGAAAAAGAAACGAGAGATACTAATAAATCACAACTATGAAATAAAAACGTGCAAGGAATTTGGAACAATCAAAAATATAAGGACTACGTGCTTTGGACTGTAAAAGGCAACTTAAGCACTGGAACTTTCTAGGACATCGAAACTAGAAATTTAACCAAGTTAAACAAATGCTCTGAACTTTTTCAAGCGAAGTCACAAAGAAAAGAGGTGAGCCTATCTACAAATATGGCTCTGATTCAAACCAGTCAGTATTTACGAAAGGAGAGAGTGTATTTTCTATCAATTTTAGTGCTTTGCAGTTCTACCCTTGAAGAAGGCGAAAGTTTCCGACTTTGACATACTTCTTAAGAAACGTTGCAGTCTCAGGTGGAAGCATTTTAATGGTGTCAAGTCTTATCGTCGACTCCCTGAGTCAGCTACAGAATGTAATGTCAGAGAGGAAGATGTGTGTGTGAATCAAACGATGAATATAAGGTGGGGCGTATCTGAGAACTGATTATGGCGGAAGCATTACTCATTGTTTAGGGAAATATTGGCACTTATTCTCCAAGTATGTTCTAAGATTGTCAGAAATTCATTCTGAGAGAGCTAATGAAACTTATGTAGCGTATAGGATGTTATCTCGTTACTCAATACATACATAAAACACACATCACTATTATATTTTCAATAAGCTTGTATTGCAACTTAATTTAATTAGCCCACAATGTCTAATCACTAGGAGATGGTCATGAGTCTACCAGTCTCAGCCAGAAACTCTGGCATTTAGGTTATTTTAGACTGCAAACAGTGCGTTTTTCTTGCCTATCGAATATGTACTTGCGCAGCTGAAAGTTCTGGCACCATTTGACAAAATCATGGATAGTACAAAGTTATATATTTTCATGTAATATAGTTTTCGTGATCCTGAATAATTATCGGAAGTGTAAATGTTGGGATCTGAATATTATTGCAGCAACTAATCAATTAAAATACTGAGAAATGGTACATATTAGTCTCCATTCTTGTTAATGACACAGTAATTACTATCTTACATTCGATAAGCCAGCTTTTCTGAACTACGAGGGTTGCCCAGAATGTAATGCACAGCATTTTTTTCCTCAGCCGAAACCAATGCTACGAATGCGAAACGTTACTTATGTATTATTTGAAGTCTCGTGAGTGCGCCAAGTTTCCGTCACTTCCGACAGATAGCGTAGCGGCAAGACAATGTTAAAATGGCGTCTGTAGGTGATGTACGTTACAAGCAACGTGCCGTCGTTAAATTTCTCGCTGCAGAGAAAGAAACTGTGGGGAATATTCACAAACGCTTGTGCGAAGTCTATGGTGCATCTGCTGTCGACAGAAGTACAGTTAGTCGCTGGGCACGGAGGGTCAGGTCATCAGAAGGCGGTTTATGCTCCTGAGCACTATGGGACTTAACATCTGAGGTCATCAGTCCCCTAGAACGTAGAACTACTTAAACCTAACGAACCTAAGGACATTACACACATCCATGCCCGAGGCAGGATTCGAACCTGCGACCGTAGCGGTCACGCGGTTCCAAACTGAAGCGCCTAGAACCGCACGGCCACACAGGCCGGCAGAAGGCGGTTTGGCGGAGCCCCACGATTTGCAGCGATCGGGGAAACCATCCACGATAGTCACACCTGACATGTTGTAGCGAGCGGATGTTGTGATTAGCGAGCACAGATGCATTCGTGGAAGATATTTTGAGGAGGATGAGGTGATTCACACAGGGAAGCACTGGCTCCGCCACCAAGACAATGATTGGTACCGACAGGGCATACACGCCCGCGTTTCTGGAAGGGGGAAGGCCATAGAACGGGATGGAGACTGCGATAAAACACCATTCTTCCGCTTGCGTAATCCTCATTATGTTCAATAAAGAATTTTTGAAGAAAAAATGGGGTGCATTACTTTCTGGGCAACCCTCGTAGTAACAGACAAGTGGGAAATTTAATTGCTACAATACAATTAAGATACATGTTTTCTGACTTTTTTCCAGTCACGGAAGATTCCAATAGTATCATCGGCTAAGGTTAGGAATGTATTGCACAAGGCAAGTTTCTAAATTTGCGCAAACGTGAGCTCACACTTGTTTCTTAAAAAATATTATATGTATACGGAACGAGGCTATATACACGTCTGAACATATATTATTACATGAAAAGGTGTACCGTAGACTTTGTGATTTGGATAAGATTCTATTAAATACGAAAATATTAGAATTAGAAGCAAGAGAAGTGGAAATTTGGGAATTTGTGGTAAGGCCTTACGGGACCAAACTGCTGAGGTAACCGGCACCTAATCTTACACACTATTTAATCTACCTTAAACTATCTTACGTTAAGGACGACACACACCCATGCCCGAGGGAGGACTCGAACCTCCAACAGGGGGAGCCGAGCGGATCGTGACAAGACGCCCAGACGGTACGGCTATCCCGCGAGGCCAATAGTAGTGGCATTTTGTTTATGTAAACAAATGTATTATCGTCTTTTTAGCTGGAATAGTCTCGCCAATTAAAAAAGGCTTCAGACAGAGAGAAAACACGTCTTGGCAAACAGACAGGGCCATAGAATGAAGTGATTCCTGTTGTCAGAGTTCGACAAATTTAATCTTTTGTTCCCAAAAGGATTACAAGGAATAGAAAGGAAACATAACTATTGAAGAATAAATTCCTATAATAGGAACCATGAACTTGAAATTTGTAGGCTGGTAAACTAGTGATTAAAAAGACTTTAAGGAAAAAGTTTACGAAACACGAGACGCTTGAAATTATTTTAATAGCAGACACATGGTAGTGTGCATCTGGCGGAAAGTTGCAATTCTTTTGCCATCTTCGGGATGCCCTTGTGTTGGTATGGATATGTGATACTACGAGGATCGTAGTAATGCCCCACATTTTTATACTCAGAACATGTTTATTGTTAAGAGTCAGAATTTGGTGACAATATACATCAAAATGTCTTACCCATGTCTACTTTTCTACGTAGTTTTCAGCACATTCTATGGCAGCGCGCCATAATTGTGGAAGAGCATGTATTCTCTGCTGCTAAAAGCTCTTGTCCTATAGGCGTAGCCATGTTTTGAATGAATGACTGACCCTCGTATTATCTTCAAGGTGTATTTCCCATAGAGAATCTTTGAGCGGCCCAAAGAGATGAAAGTCCGAGGGTACTACGTCAGGACTATAGGGTGGATGAGGCAATGATGTCAAACGCAATTTGGCAATGTGTCCTGGGTTCTCAGACTTGTGAGTGGGCGTGCATTATCGTGTTGGAGCAAGATTTGTGATGGATTCTTGTCCGATCGAACACGTCGGAAACGGTTATTGAGTTTATTCAGAGTCTTTCAAGTATGCCTCTGAATTGATGGTTGACCCTCTGGGCATCAAATTCACGAGAAAGACATTAAAATCCCAGAAGACTGTCACCATGACTTTTCCGACAGAGGGGATTGTCTTTAATTTTTTCTTTTGTGGTGAATGAGGATGATGCCACTCCATGGACGGCCTTTTTGTTTCCGGCTCAAAGCGGTGCACCCAGCTTTCATCCGCTGTAACGATCCGTGACGGAAAGGCTTCTCCGTCGGTCTCAAAACGCTCCAACAGTTCAGACGAAATGGCCTTTCTTTGGATCTTGCGGTTCGCTGTGAGCATTCGTGGAACCCATCGTGAGCACCTCTTTGAATATCCGAGTGTCTCGATCATTGAAGACGCACTTCCAAAGCTCACCGACAACTGTAGAGCCATTGTCGAGTTGTGATGCGCCGGTCTGCATGTGCATGATTCAGCAAGTCTGGAACAGCGGCTGTGACAAGACGCCCCGAGCGTGGCTGATCATGGAGCTCTGTTTCTGCATTTCCTGAGGCTGTAACTTTCTTTACCCATCGACCAACTGTATTCCTATGAACTGCAGCATCGCCATACACTGCACACAAACGTTTATGGACGTTCACCACGGTTGCATTTTCTGCACACAAGAATTCAATAACAGAGTGCTGCTTGTATCGTGAGTCGTATGTAGACGCCATTTTGACGCTGTACTACGGCTCTGCCTTACATCAGAACGGCTCTAAACTTCGCCGACGCACAGTACAAACTTCAAATGTGAAGCACGAACAAGGACAATTGTCTATCTATATTAATGGATTTTGTAAAAAAAAATGTGGGACATTACTTATTGAACGACCTTCATATATCCCATCTCATTGTCGTAGTGTAATACAGATGAGTTACCAACGACGGGGGCGAGGGCAGGATGTAGGTGGCAACGAGGAGATGGAAGCCGAATCTGAGTCCAGTGCCGAGCATCCGCCTCCAACCCCGGCAATGGGAGCCCGTCCGTGAACACCAGCCGAAAAGCTGGGCAGAGTGCGTGCAACCACATCCAGAGCGAAGCAGCAAACGGACGTAGAGGAATCCCGAAGATTACTGAGGTCTATTGTCAGTCACAGTCATTTGAGGAATCTCTCGAGACAGATGATCGATGACGGGGCCTGAACTGCGCAACGAGCCAAAGCAGAATGCGTAGGAGCCGTGAAGGGAAATTTCCTGATAGCTTCAGCGACGATGAGCCAACATGTATTCCAGAGAGGGCCCGCAAAATGCAAGGGCACACGTGGCCCATGTGCTTGAGGTTTGGGCCATGCGGCTGATTGATGCGCACCACAGGCTCGGCTCTGAGAAGTCTACTGTTCAGTTTCCACATCCAGACGGTACCAAGTGTAAGTGTCATCACACCAACTGCTTGGAGCGACGACGCCACATTGACCTTGGGTGTAGCAAGCCAAGCACATAAGGCTGGAGACCCTCGGGAGCCACAACGCGTGACTCCTCATTTCGGTGCAAAGCAAAATGACACCTCGGGAAACTGCAAGGTTGTTCCAACGGCCACAGCATCAGCGGACGACCGAACTACGAATATGTGTGGCTGAACGTGGCTAGATAGTGTGGACGTAGTGCAACAGAATCTGAAAATCAGGATCTGCTGCTGTGGCCTGGGCAGTTTGCGGAAAGCCTTGCAAAGGATCTGTATCTTCTGCACCAATGAAGCAACAAGAGCAGGGGACGAGGTGAATGCGGAATCTGGGCCAATAGAGAGGCAAGAAAGATCATCTGCGTTGGCATCCTTAGAAGTGATCCAATACGCAATCTAATATTTGTTATTTGAGAAAGGAAGAACCCACTGTCACAGATTCTGCGCTGTGCGAGTTGGTACTGACTGAGAAGGGCTAAACAAAGATTGTAGAGGTTTATGGTCAATCAGCAACGAAAACGTTCTTCAATAAAGATACTGGTGAAACTTATTGAAACCACAGAGAATAGTGAGAGACTCCTTTCCAATTTGCGGATAATTGCACTGAGCTTGCTTCAATAACATCGAAGCAAAGGCAATCAGCCTGTCAACAGCACAAAATCTATGCTACAATACTGCACCGATGCCGTAAGCAGAAGCATCCGCACCCAAAGCCACAGGATTGTTTGTATGAAAATAAACAGTGCATCTATCACTAAGCAAAACATCTTCCAACTTCTGGAAAGCAGACTGAGATTTCTGAGAACAAGCAAAAGGAACGTCCTTTCTGTGCAACGGATGCAATGCAGCCGCGGCCTCAAAAGGGCTGGGAATACGGGATGATTATAATTAAACTTCCAAACCGCTGTACAAATAACACCACTGGTCAGAATAACGTCGGAGAAGGGGGAAAACGTATGGCTGAAGAAGACTAATAGTTACAAAATGTAGCAATTTATGGAGCTATAACCATCATTATTTAAAGCGGTAGACCACAAATGACAAATGAATCATACAAGCCGGCCGCTGTGACAAGTGGTTCTAGGCGCTTCATTCTGCAACTGCGCGACCGCTACGTTGGCAGGTTCGAATCTTGCCTCGGGCATGGATGTGTTTGATGTCCTTAGCTTAGTTAGGTTTAAGTAGGTATAAGTTCTAGGGGACTGATGACCTCAGATGTTATATCCCATGACGCTCAGAGCTATTTGAACCATTTGAATCACACAAAAATTCCTGTGGTGTACATTTGACGTTAAACCAACTGTAATACTCAATGCGCATGGGCGTACAGGTTTGATACTGTTAGTTACGTAAGCGCTTCCACCATGGCAAGGTCATATAAAATTGGATGGGAAAATTCGGTTTTTAATTGCCCTGAGGCCAAAAACCACATAAAAAGCATCAATAAAAATCAAATAGGATTATTAATTTCCGTGTAACTTGCGCAAAACATGTTCAGTATGCTGTCCATCGTTTTCTGCAACAAGTTGAAATCGAAAAACAGCATGTTCTACAACCGACTGAAGTGTTTCCGGCGTCACTTTCAGAATGTATTGCACAATGCGTGACTTCAATGCAGCTAAGTTTGCAATCGAGCACTCAACACAGCTTTCAGGCAGCTTCACAGCCAGAAGTTACACGGATTAAGATCAGGAGAACGGGACGGTCATGGTGTAGGGAAATGGCAGCTGATAATTCTAGCATTTTCAAATTGGCGCATCAGCAGCAGCTTAACTCGATTTGCAATGTGCGGAGATGCGCCATTTTGCATAAAAATGATCCCATCCACACATCCATGTCGTTGAAGAGCTGGAATGTCGTGCTTGCGCAAAGGACACTCATACCGCTTACCAGTGACGGTACAAGTAACAGGACCGGAAGCACATGTCTCTTCCAAAAAATATAGCCCTATGATAAACGATGCCGTAAACCCGCACTACACAGTGACCTTTTCCGGATGAAGCTGTAATGGTTAATTTGCGTCTGAATTTTCCGTTGCCCATATTCGACAATTCTGTGTATTGACATATCCTGTCAGATGGAAGTTGGCTTCATCTGTCCACAAAATCTTCCACGGCCAATCATTGTCCACTTCCACGCGAGCAAGAAATTCTAAAGCAAAGGTCTCTCTTGTTGGCAGATCCACAGGAAGTAACTCGTGCAAGTGGGTAATTTTGAATGAGTAGCAAAGAAGTATGTTTCGTAGGAGTTTATACACTGTGCTCACGGATATGTCCAATGTTCGGGCGAATCTCCGTGCACTACACGTTTGGACACCACCACTCGTCTCCTCCCGCATTTCTGTGGCCACTGCATCCACTGACGTCGAATCAATTCGTTTCCTCCCTCTACCAGGTTGCACACCAAAGGAAAACGTACTTTCCAATTTCCGAGTCATTATCTCCAGACCCATGGCAGTCATCGGGCCAACGCCTTTTTTCAAACCCTTCAGTGTCCGGGACTTCGACAGAGCGACGTGTGCACAGTCACCATTCTTGTAATACAGCTTTACAAGCAGAACGGTATCCTGCATTGAGACAGTCATGCGACCGTCACAGACGCGAAAGGAGGAAAATCTGTGTACGCGGCGTGTTTATACCAACTGCAATGGGTTGCGCGAATGACAGGTATTTTCACTTACGTCTTCTGAACCATACAGCGCCATATATTGATCAATTTTTCTCTTATGCATTACGTTTTTCCCCTTCTCTGATAATATTCCGATGCAATTTGACACCATTCTGACCAGTGGTGTTATTTCTACAGAGTTCTGAAAGTTTAATTATAATCACCGCGTATATCGGACGTAATACGTGAACTTCCCTAACATAGACTGAAATTCCCGCTCACTACGTAGGGGTGGAAGGTCACGGATAACAAGCAAATGTAACTGCCATGGGTGAACACACTGCTTATTAATGACGTATCCTAAGTAACCAAGTTCAGTCTGAAAAAGCAAACACACATTTTTCTCTCTTACATTTGAGACCAGCTGCAGACAGCACTTGAAACAGAGAGCGAAGATTGCTCACGCGGTCTTCCGGAGTGTTACCTGAGACGACAATGTGATCTAAATTATTTGAGCAAAAAGTAAATTTTGCAGTCAGCTGCTCCAGAATGTGCTGAAATACAGTGGGTGTAGAAGCTCTGCGAAATGGGAATCTAAAAATTTGAAGAGACCCAGATCCAACAGATCTTCCAGATGCTGGAAGGGATAACAGTTGTCTTGAAATAGGCCCACAGCCGGATTCTGCCGGACGGCTTCTTTAGAATAATAAGATAGTACACCCACTGGCTGGCAGTAACGAGTGCTTCGAGGCTGCTATCTTGCAAAGCAGTGAATTCCCGAGCCACCTGCACTCTTAAGAGCCTAAGAACAGATCGAGCTGTAACAAAATGTGGCTGTGCATTGTCCTTTTTTGCGACAAGGGCAGATGGTTCAAATGGCTCTGAGCACTGTGGGACTTACTACTTAAACCTAACTAACCTAAGGACATCACACACATCCATGCCCGAGGCAGGATTCGAACTTGCGACCGTAGCAGCAGCGCAGCTCCAGACTGAATGACAAGGGCAACAAAATTACTGACTTTGCCTATAGCCGCAGAAAACAAATGCTGAAATTCTGCACATGGATCCCCGAGGATCAAAGTAAGAAGCAGAAAGTACGTTGTCCTGAATGTTTAACCTAAACAAATCAAAGCCAAAAATATTAGCAATGTCTCGGGAGTAAAGCACTGTAAATTTCACTATCTTCATCAAATTTCGGAAAGCTGCATGAAGGCTACAACTGCGTAAGACAGGAATGTCTTGGCAGTTACATGCCGTCAGCATGTGATGTGATGTGCACAACTTAGGTTGGCCAAGCAGTCCGTAAATGCTACGGTTGAGGAAAGTCTGAAGCTCCAATGACAAGTTGCAAACGATCCAGCATTAGTAAGACACGCGAAATGTTTGTTATGTTTACACAGTATTGCAGATGAGTTGGGAGCCTTTCCTGAACGGCTGTTACAGTGTTCGTTTGCACTAATGACGCTGTGCCGTTTTGGAAACACACTGTACACGGTTTGTTATTTCGCTTTGCCTGGAGGAGTGGCATAAGTGGGTGCATTACGCTTCTGTAAGCACACAGACTGCATATGTGCCCCTATGCTCCAAAAAAAGCAAGTCACTTTACGCGAGAGGCAACATCGGTGATCATGTGCCGTATTACAGCGAGGAGAGGACTGCACACCTTGTTTGGGACTTGACAAGTGTTTAGGCGAGCGTTCTGGCAGTGGCCGGCCAGGCCGCTGCCTACAAGCTGACTGCGAGGCCCCTTTGTCTAAGAAATGAGAATGTTCGTCAACGCGTTGTATGTGCTGCACTGCGACGTATGTACTGAATTGTGCGAGGTACTCCGTTCAGTCTTCCTCCGCCTCGACAAACTCACGAAATGGGGGCGCATACTTAGGTGGTGGCACTGCCGTTGGGTCCGGCATCTTGTATGAAGTCATCTCCGCCGTTATGAAGCGATTCATCACTTGAAGCAATTGCGCCATTTGTTGACTCTGAAACTGAACGAACTGAGACAGGCCAACTGCAGGCAGCGCAGGAGGTGATTGCGGCGCCGTAGCCATGATTAATTAAGCAATGCATAAAATAAGACAGTTAAGGACAAAGAAAGCAAATGAGGGGTGCAAAAGCAGTAACCACGAAATCTGAAACATAAAGAGCAGAAGCAAGTCAAACACAGGGGACAAAAAGACAAGTAACCGAAAGAAACGACTAAGAAGACGACATAACAGGGAGAAAGCAACTAGAATTGACTGCCATTCATAGCTATGAATATTTCTCACCACCTATGTCGTGTATGGCTTCGTACGCAATGGTGAGCAGAGATGGGCTACAGAATGGTGCAGCAATTGTTGTCGTATGAAAACAATACAGAAGAAGAAATGATTACCCAACAAGTTAACATTGTAAACAGGGGATTTACTTAACTTATATTTCTCCAGGTATACTAATTTCCATAACAAATAATACAGCAAGGATTCGAATCTAGCTTGTACAGTGACAGTTAGGATGAGTTTCATGTACTAAGAAGAGGTGATGGTTTCCTAGCGATGAGGCTGAAACTGCAAGTGTGTGGAGCGGCAGCACAGGGCGCTCACAATCTACAGCTACTGGAGGCATGGCTCAGCAGGTGTGGACCATTGGATCTGCCAGATCCCGTGCGATTGCTCTCAGCGTCTCACGCAAACTTGCAATTCCGTTGTCGACTTCGCAACACCTGTGGGGTTGTATCGGTATGTGCTAACAAACTCTGTGCCGTGTTTCTGGGAAGAGGGTACATCAGCGCGGTGGAGAGATTGCGGCTCGTTTCTGGGCTAAAACAGTATCTTGTTTCAACTTGTGGTCTTTTATTACATTTTATTAAACTATGAAATAATGTCTACAAAGTGTTTCTGGTAGGATGAATAATCATAACCGCGTAGCTGGTTTTAGACATATTCTGAAAACGCCACTGCTTTTGCAGAACATCTCCATCCTGGTGGTGCTGCTCTATAGCTGGAGGATCGGAGCGAACGCCAACCGACACGCCGCTCTTCAGGACGTCTACTACGGTGAGATTCCTTAATATTGCATTATTGTTCGGCATATGTTACCCATTAGTTTTTCTGCATGTCTACTGACCTTGATAAAATAAGTTCACAACATGTGATATCTCTGTACTTGGATGTGGATTGTCATATTTCATTCCATACCAAATTTAGCGGTACAGTCAGATATTCTCGTACAATTTAAATTGGATTCCCCTTGCAAGTCATTGGAATTTAGATGAAATGAGTCTAAAATACTACCGTGGCCCTCGGTGCCCTCCAGGTTAAGGGATAAAACTAAGAGGAATATCGGTACCTGGCGAAGGCAAGGAGAAAGCGATGCAATCTAACCAACAACTTTTGCTGCGTATAGGGTAGAACTAATTAATGTGGCGTCTAATGAGCTTTGGCATCTGGAACAAAATAAATTGCCTTTGGCAGAGGTGCACGTAACTGCAGCATTATGTCTAATGACATGCTGTACCATTTGTAGTAAATAATGAACTGCCGGCTGCTGTGGCCGAGCGGTTCTTGGCGCTTCAGTCTGGAACTGCGCTACCACTAAGGTCGTAGGTTCGAATCATGCCTCGGGCAAGGATGTGTGTGATGTCCTTAGGTTAGTTAGGTTTAAGTAGTTCTAAGCTCTAGGGGACCGATGACCTCAGATGTTAAGTCCCACATGACTCAGAGCCATTTGAATCATTTGAAGTAAATGAACTTTCCGATTTCGTTGAGGTATAAAAATGGTTCAAATGGCTCTGAGCACTATGGGACTTAACTTCTGTGGTCATCAGTCCCCTAGGACGTAGAACTACTTAAACCTAACCAACCTAAGGACATCATACACATCCATGCGCTAGGCAGGATTCGAACCTGCGACCGTGGCGGTCGCGCGGTTCCAGACTGGAGCGCCTAGAACCGCTCGGCCACACCGGCCGGCGTTGAGGTATAGTGGTGCACTTTTGCGACGTCTAGCTCTGCATTACAGATTACAATGACCCAGACACCTTAAAAATTTAGTGTTTTTGGAGTACACGGATGACGTGTTGTTTCACCCAAACTAAAAAACGACTTAGGTATTTCCAGCAGATGTTCTCATGTTCAATAAAAATTTCTGTGCTGAGAGTAATATTTGTGCCACAGGATGGAGCTGATTCCATAACACAGTTCCATAGACTAAACCAGTTATTTTTTCAAATCAAATTTATATAATTTATTCTTCATATTCGGTTACAAATTGCATACAGTATGAGTAGTTTCGAGCTCCCTCGATCATCTTCAGATTTACGTAGTTTCGTCAGCAACCCTTCTTCTCTCTGTCGCTACTACACGTGGAAAACTGTTCCGATGTGGAATTGTGACTGAAATTTAAAAATCAACAGAGGTGCTGATTCCTTTCGCGAAGAATATTTTGACTATAGCGGAAATACCTTTCGTCCTCGTGTAATGGTAGGACCCACAGAACACCACCACGAAACTTCCCAGTCATTACACAACATCATCCACGTTTCTTTGTACAAAGTCCGCAGCCTTGACTGCACACGCCAGCTTTCGCTATAGCGGGTTGATGTCATAGGCTTCAGTCTGATGGTTGGTTCAATACAGGTCACCACGTTACTCTATCCTGCAAACGCCTCTTCTCCTCAGCATTACCACTGACATCTACACCCGTCTGACCCTCTTTACTAGAGTCAACGCTTCTAACAGATCTGACCGCCCTTCACCACACCTTTTCCTTTATTACTGGATTACCAATTTCTTGATGCCTCATGAGGTGTCCTATCAACTTTGTCGTCCTTTTAGTTAAGAGGTGCCATAATTGTATTTCCTCCACAGTGCAATTCAGTTACTCATCATCAGCTGTCAGATGTACTCATACACTGTCCAGTCACATTAATGTAACCACCACTCAAAATCCTGGATAACCACCTTTTTTAGCGCATATCACTGTGAGACGTGACGGAGGAGAGTCAGTTTCCTGGAAGATACCACCAGGGATGTGAAGCCATGACAACTCAAGTGCCACGGTCAGCTGCGCTAGGTTGAGAATCCACGGCGCGAACTGCCCGATCAAGATGGTCCCACAGATGCTCGCTTGGGAGTACAATAAATATAAGGTGGTGCTCTTCGAACCACGCACGTACCATGCGAGCTGTGTGACATGTTGCATTGTTCTGCTAGTAGATGCCATCGTGCCGAGGAAAAAAAATGTGTTTATGGGTAGATGAGGTTCACAAGGACGGATGCATACTTGTGTTGATCCATTGTGCCTTCCTTCATGTCGGGTTTATGCAGTGAATGCCACGAAAATATTCCCCACAACACAAAGTTCCCTCCTTCACCCTGGACCTTTTGTTTTCAGAAGTTTCACGCCGTACACGTCATCTGCCATCCGTCTGACAGAGCATAAAACGTGATTCATCTGAATCGGCCTACTGTCCCCATTCAGTCCAGTTGTGATACTAGCATGCAAATTCCAGCCTTCGTAGCTGATGAAAAGCGATCAGTAAGGATGCAAGGACGTGCTACTTGCTGCAGAGGCCAATATGCAACAACGTTCTCTGAACGTACGTGGAGAAGACGCTGTTGGTAGCCCGTTAGTACATCTGGGCGGTCGGTAGCCAACAGTTTCACGTATACTCGCCCGTAAACGTCTCTGCAGTCGTCGTTCGCCACTGTCGTGTATGGCGGTTGTTGGACCGCAATCATCTGAGGGATGGTTTTTGATAGTGCCATTTTGTCATGCTCGGGACCACGTGCCACAAGGCACAAGAACGGCTTGAAAACCTAGCCGTTTCGGAAATGCTCCCACCCTTGTCCCTAAAACCGATGATAATGCCCTTTTGTACTTGGATAAATAACTCCGTTTCCGCTTTACGAGAACGACTGCACTGTTTTCTCCATCCTCCCGACACGCATTATATACCAACCGCTTTCAGTGCTGCCACCTGCGGTCTGTGAGTTACTGCACGCTAACGTCAAACGTAGCTGGTTATCACCTTAATAATGTTAAGCTTTCTTCTGCAACACTCCATTTCTCAACCTTCTATCGTTTTCTCGTCTGAATTGTTTATTGTCCACTTTCCACTTCCGTACATGAATGCACACCAGATAAATACCTTCAGAAAAAGACCTGTGACGTTTAAGTTTTCGTTAGAAGCTGACAAAGTTTTCTTTTTCTGAAATACATTCCTTCTTATTACCACTCCTCAATCAATATCTTCGCCACTTAGGCTACGGCCAATTATTAGTGTCGGACGTCGTAACGTAATATCCTCAGCATTGCCTGGTTGACTGCACTACATTACCCTTATTTTACTATTCATGATAACCGTCTTACAACCCCTTTTAAAGACACTATCAGTTCCGTTCAACTTATCATACAAATCACTTGCCACCTCTCACAGAACAGCAGTCTCACCGAAAAGCTCAGTTTTCCTTATTCTTTTCTCTTCACTTTAATACCCTTTCCAAATATCTCGAAGCTCTCTTTTACTGCATCCACAATGCACAGATCGAAAAACATCAGGGATAGATAATTGTTCTATCTCGAACTTTCTCATCTGATGCTCTCTTGTCATTTGATCCTTATAACTGCTAACTGATTTCTATAGAAGTTGCAAACAAATCCGCGCGATCGCTACAGTCGCAGGTTCGAATCCTGCCTCGGGCATGGATGTGTGTGATGTCCTTAGGTTAGTTAGCTTTAAGTAGTTCTAAGTTCTAGGGGACTGATGACCTCAGATGTTAAGTCCCATGGTGCTCAGAGCCATTTGAACCATTTTGCAAACAAACTTTCGCTCCCTGCTACCTTCAGCATTTCAAAGCGCGCATTTCGCTCAGTAAAGCTAAACGCTTTCGCTTAATATACCGACCCTGTAAACATAGGTTTGCTTTCTTCAATTCTGTCTCATCTTATAAGCTGTAAGATAAGCCGTTACTGTCTCGCGTGTTTCTACATTTCTCCGCAACCCAACGCATCTTCCCAGTTGTTGGCTCTTATAAGTCTTTTCATTCTTCTTCAATTAACTCATATCACTATACTGCAACCGTGACTTATTGAACAGGTGGTTCAGTAATACTCGTATTCACACCTGTCAGCTTCTGACTTCTTTGGAATATTAAGGCTTCTAATAAAGTAGAATTAGGCATAGCAGATACTATTCCATGTTTGCATTAGTCGTACTCGAAGTTCGCTCTCGTCTCTATACTGCAGGGCCGGCCAGAAATTCTGCATGCGTGCGGTGCTCCTGCACATGTGCAACTTCCGGGTCACAGCGTGCACGCCGCAGCCGTCAGCGTACATGTAGTGCATGTTTCTACGCACACATGTCGCTCCTCTGTTACACAAAGTGCGTTATCGACACCTCGTATGTATGTCACAACCTGGGCTGTATCTGTAAGATCTGTTGCTTCATCGAGCACAACAGAGAAAGCAACAAAGTATTTAGCCTTATTTATTAGCTGCCTGCGCAGATCGCCGGCCATAGGGCTGATACGTCTTGTCACTGTTTGTTTGGATACACTGATTTCTTGAAACCTGCTAACGTTCGTGGGACACCCAAGTTCTGCAGCATCAATCAGACACCCTTTCACAAACTCCCCTTCGGAAAAGGGTTTCCCAGATTGTGCAAATCTTAATGCGATTTTAAAATTTCCTCGCTGTGAAGATTTAGTGTGGTTCTCATTCTGGAAAATGGAAAACAGTACGTTGTACAGCGTACAATAAAACAAACGTAAATGTAACACAAAAAACTAAGAGTTCAAGAAGTATCAGTCACTTTGACGTACAGTGAAATCGAGTTGGTGTGTCTCATCCATTTTCTGAAGGACGTTTAATTTTGCTTGCCGTTCTTCACTGTTTAGTACACTACACTCGTGTTTGTGATATGTATTGTAATGTCTTTCAATTGAAAACTTATGCTGGACCCCTATTATTCGGCGGCACAGCAAACACTGTGAGTTTTCACCAACGGCTACAAAAAAGAATTGCAGTTCCCAGTCATTTTTAAACGACTGAGAGCATAGATCTCCCGTCCTTTGCTTTTTCATAGTACTTGCCATTTCTCAGTACTCTGTTAAGGTTACAGTCTCCAGAGGTAAATGAGACTGGATATGTTGCGCTCTTGCTTGTACCAAAGGGAAGTGGAGCCGCCGCCGTTCATTTAGCAAACATGTCTAATAACGGATGTCGCTATCGCGCGCTGTCGCACACGAGCGCACATGTGCAGCACTTCCGCACGTCTGCACTCTGTGCAGCGTTTAGCCGGCCCTGCTGTGCTGAATGCTCTTCTTTGCTTTCAGCGTATTCACAGTAGTACGTCCACTACGAAGGTTTTTTTGTCTATGTAATTCCTGTCACCCTGCTCCCGGTTGCACTGCTTTCCCTAAATGCATGTTAAACCCAGTATTGTCTTGCTGGAATCAGTCTTCTTGTTAGAAACAGCGTACTCTTTAATGGTTGCCTATGCCTATTTCAGTGTATAGTTTTTGTTTTGCTGTCGTGTTCACTGAGGAAGTTTTCCCCAAAACAATGAGTCACATCGAATACAGCAGCTATACGTGCTCCTGCCTTTCACGAATACACAATCAAAGCGAAAAACGGTGATTTACTTTACTTGTAATTGTGTTAGGCCTTATATCATGGTAGGTTAATACACCGTCAAAGCAAACACAGACGCACTACCTCTTATAATACTTACAGTACTGAAGGAAGGAAAAGACAATGTCAGTCCGTCAAGTCAGGAAACACACCCCGGATGTGTGTATTGACACAAGGGGTGTCATATTGTCTTGTCCAACCACTGTTTGTACATGTTGCATAAAACAGGAATACGAAAATATTTAGATTTGTGTGTGGTATAATTATGCAAACATACTACGCTAGTGCTTGTAATTGACTGGAACATGTTCGTTAATGGGAATTAGTGGAGGTGATATATTGTCCAGTCACACCACCAACAAACACGTGTCACTGAAAATGAGTAAGCGAAGCAAATTTTAATCTTCGTAGAATCTATTAGCCTACAACGTTAAATCTTGTCTGAGATACCAAAATTGCTTTTACAGAACACCTACTACACTATACTATGTGTATTAAAACAGTATTAAAAATATAGGTATGACTGGAACGGCAAGACAGTCGAAAAATAGGAACCGAATCAAATGAGGCAATGATAGAGGTTCATAGTATCTTTTGTGAAGTACTTCCAAATGTTTCGCTTTCTGCAGATTACTAAATTATGAAAGAAATAGTCTGGTATACCACTCCGCAAGTACTTCTAACTACAACGTGGGTAGGTTACGCAAAATATACATGACGGTATACAAGAAAAATATTTAGTTTCGAAGAATTGCTGGTTTTTCCTGGAGGAACAAATAAGCAATAACAATTTTTGTCTGGAAACATGATTCAACAAAGTTTCACGGCATAGAAATTATGCCGTCCGAAGCCTGCAAAAGTTTTGGAAATGGTCGCTGTATCGGACCAATGATATCTAGAAGTAACAATAAAGATTACTATAGGAAAGCGCTTAGCAGTTTTTGAGCGTCTAAATATGAAGATCATTTATAATTTTTATGTGCGATACTACATGTCATACTTCTGTACAAAGATAGCTTTTTATTCAAGTCATGTATATCTACAGTTTCAAGTATCTCTTAAGTAGGTGGTTCTCGGCTAGGCGGCTCAGTCCATCATTGATATCTGTGTAGTAAGATGCATCCCCGGTGCAAGTTGTTCCTAGGTATTTAGATTCCGGCCAGGATCGGCTCCAGAGATTTGGCAGGCCCCTGCAAAAAGTTTGAGCAATAGCCTATCTCGCGCTAACATTAATCTGAGATTTAACGTTAATCACTTACATATGTTGCCTAGACAAATGTATTCCCGAAATTTCATTAATCTGTGTTAGTGATTTTTTGTGTTGCATTTTTTTTCCTTTAGTGTATTTTACAAGTCACCGAGATAGTCGTATCGATCGGCTTTACGCCACGCATAGTCTCACAAATGCTGTCGAGGCACTTCTAAGACCAATATAAGATGATGTAAGTCCTTTGGGTGAAATTAAAACAGGTGACACCGGGTCCACAATCCATTATATTGAGATAGGGAACCGATGATCGGAAATGCATATTTATTGTATTGTGGACATACACAGCGTACACTGCATAACAACAGCGTAGCTCATTGTGATATTTCAAAGTGACGACGGCCTGTCTCAATGCATGTATGACAACGGCGCCCGCAATTCTGCGGCACTCTCTCAAAGGTCCGTGGTGTCTGTTGTACTTTGAGTCAGGCAGCTTGGAACCTGGCGAGCTTATCTTCATGCGTCAGAGTCTACGGGAGTTTCATAGGACAACGCCTTGACGTAACCCCAGAGGAAAAAGCGCAGAGGAGTGAGATCCGGCGTTCGCGCTGGCCATGGGACAGAACCTCCCCTCTCACTCCAATGGTGGAGGAACGTTTTGTTCATATGCTCGCGAACATTAACATCGAAGTGGGCTAGTGCAACGTCGGGTTGAAACCACATCCTTTAGCTTACAACAATGGGTGCAGCCTCTCAGAACTATGACAGCACATCTCACAGGCACACCAGCAACGTGGACCAGTCAAACAGGGAGGCACCAAGTGAGGTTCTGTTAGGGGACATTGTCCAATGCCCACCTATATGTTGATACAAAATAGATGCTGGTGGCCACCGATATGGGTGGCGTGGGGATTGTCCTCACTCGAGACATGGTTGTGGACACTATTTGAAACACCATCACAGGTAACGAAGCTTCATCTATTAACAATACGAACTAAACAAAATCCAGCATTATAATACTGCGGTAGATAATCCATCGACAAAAGTGAACGTGGAACTGAAAATCTGTTGGTCCCAGTACTTACTTCTTTATGATAGAGGTGTAATACGTATTCCACCAGTGCCCTCCACAATGTAACCTTCGAAGTGTCCTTTTCGCGCAAGTTGATGTGTGCTTTTTGCTTGGTGGTCGGCCACACGATCCAGCAAATGGTTCAAATGGCTCTGAGCCATTCACTGGGAATTCGCCATACCCACACCCTGGCATCGGATCACCACATTTTCTACGATGAATCGTCACCCTACACAATGTTTATCCACTGTTCAATCGTCCAGAGTTTACGCTCCTTACACCAAGCGAGGCGTCGGGCGTCGTTTGGCGCTCCGGTCAACAACTCATAACCATAACTTCGTCATGAAGGTCAATCGGGCACGTGCATTAGTTTATTTTCAGCATTTCAGGTCAAATATACTAATCTTGAATAATGACCATCTATATTATATGTCCAGCATTGCCGGATGTTACAGACTAGATGTAGACTTGTTCATAAGTTCATTCATGACTACTTGTGTGCTAAGTCAATAGGATGTTCATGCGTTGTAGCCATAGCAAAGCAAATGCTTAACATTTACATCTAAAAAAAATTTCTTTTAGACCTAGTCATAATAATGACGATGTTGGCTTTATATTATCCTTCCCACTTCTAAGTTCTTTAAGGTGATTACACTTCATGCTTAAGTACAAAAGTTTCCTAGACAGGCCACACGTTGTAAGCACGTGATGTCTTCCTCATATCATGACCAACGAATACTTCATAGATGTTAAGACAGTCAATCTAAGTACGTTCTGCACAGGATAACATATACGCCCTTTTCCTCAGCTGTACCTTCCTTCTATTTCACTTTACTAGTAAATTCAAGTTCAGGAGTTAGGTTCGCGTCTTGTCCCAAGAAGTACTCTTCAAACAGTTTATGCACAGGCACAAGGTATTGTGTCCGCCTAGGCGGGCCTCATGACGCTACGGTCAATTCCAGTACAGCACTCGTGGCAGCCGCATCGCCGTCGCGAAGTGGGGCCGATGCAGTTTTAGATACGTTTATGGATTTGTAATTTTAGTTTGACGATGTCCACTATGGACAAACGGTAGTTACTTTTATTCTGAAGAAGGTTGGGTTATCCCGACTGAAACCTAGGTAAATATAGGTAATCTGTGCAACTGAGGCAGATGATATTTAATAATAAAATTAATATTTATACAGTTGCTGACAGGGCTCCGAAATGTTGAAAATATAAATAGCGAAAGGTCAGTATATGATTCCGGCATATGGGTTGAGTATTGGAGACATTCTCCTACCGCTAAGGACTCACCCGGAGAGCCGCAAAATTCCTTTAAGATGAGACCAAGTGAAAAAAGAAGTGTTGAACCACAAACGCTATGCTTCGAAATCCAGTAAATAAAGAATTTATGTGCAGGTCAAGATACCGTATTAGCATTACCAATTCCTTACATTTAAAACCCACTACCGCTGATTTTTAAATATTCGACATCTGTGTGCAAATAGTAAAAATTTTCCCCCTGTAAAAAAGGGCAGGACTTGAAATACCCAGATAAACTGTCAAAATCTTTGAATGGTTGTATCTTCGATTATACGGGGTTTTCGAAAATTCCCTTTACAAACTTCTATGACCTGTAAAGGGGAGTGAGTACTTAAAGATCTGGAAAGGAGCCCATGTCCGGAAATGTACCGTTACCGTGCTACAGCCGTTTGAAAACAAGCTTGCCAGGTAGGTATACAACAAGCTAGTCATGGTGGGGAAAGGGGTGGTGGGAGGTCACGTCGTATCGTCTAATGCCATCTTATGTCTGTCTTACCTCTCTGACCTGATTCGAGCCTCATTCGCATGTATATGAGCGTGTGCACGTTTGGAGAATACATCGGCATGATCCTTCTGAATGCCGAAGCTCACGATACTGGAAGAGCTGCTTGTCGCCGTTACTAAGATCGTTCTCCACAAAGTCCGACTACATCGCATACTATTTTCGCCACCACAACGCAACGGTTTCGAGAATGGGTACCTTCACCGTCAGCAGATGTGACTATGGTGCTCCAGGGAGACACCGCGCACCCGATTTGAAAAAGCCCGTACTGCGTCACGTGGAAGAGAAACCATCAACGAGCACATGAGCGATTTCTCTGTCCACTAATGAGTGGAACTGTGAAACAAATAATCTACTGTGTCACGCATGGCCAATTACTTGTGAAAGTGGTCGCGTTACCAACATGTTTTCAGATGGTTTTAGTAAGGAAACTAATCAAAATATTGTCCACTCACTCCTCTCTACAAATCGTAAGGGCTTTCAACGAGAATTTCCGAACCCCCCCGTGTATCTGGCTCAGTAGCTACATAGCACCTCTTCTTCAGTGGTTTCACAGGCTACAACTGTAACAATGATGTCCTTCGATTTTTGATCGGATGTCGCTCAGAATGAAATCTTCATTCGGAACTTTCTACAAAGCCAAACATGGAGGAGACTTTACTATTGTTAAAGGAAGCATAAGTGCAAAACACATAATTTATGTACACTAACGGTATTTTCACTTTAACAAAAAGTATAGCAAGTCACGCAAATTCAGTTTTGGAAGCATATGAACTTAGAACAAGCTGTCCAGCATAAATTTCGAGCAAGAGCTCCTTCAAGAAAGTGTTATAGGAAGCAACGCCCAAAAAATGCAGACTTTCAGGGCTGGTAGTTGTGTCATTGGTGACTTTTGTTTTATGTTCATTAGTCTGTGGTCGAAGGCGTGTTTCTTGACTCCAGTTTTGCCTTCTAATGCTAAAGCCATCATCATAGGTTATAAAAACTCAGATACCGGATGCAGACCAAAATAAGCTCAGGAAGCCGAAATTACACTTTCACTGCTACAATCTGCAAACGTCCTCGTTACAATGTCTTGAACTATTTATTTAGTATGAATGAAAATTGTGATGTCCACATAATACTGGTTGATTCTTTTTATTTTTCTTAATGTTTCGAGAAATTTTACTACATTTTTTGTATTCTTTTACGTTTAGTTCTTGTAATTTTTTCACGGAACAGTGGCTTTACCTTGTTTTAATACAGTTAAAAGCTACAACACAACTTAACACATAGCAGGAAGTGGTAATATAAATATCTTTCTGTAAATTATTCTCACTGTGATAATCTTGTTTCATATCATTAAAAATAATTGAAGTGGCTATAGCTACTTTTAGAAAGTTTTCATTTTATCGTAGTACAGAATCTTACAGTATCGACACAAGCATTGTCTCTGGTGATATCTGGGAACCAATACAGTTACTGCTGGAGAGGCTCCGAACACCAATGCCCCTAACGCGCCACTTCTCGGTTTGCGGCATGTAATGTACCATTTATAGCCAAGAATTAAAGCACCTGAGTTAGGAGTGGCCTTAGAAAGGAGTCCATGTATATCTAGTTATCTTTTATTTTTTGGAATGTACAGTCAAATGAATTTTTGTAAACAGCGATACTGTCGCTTGTCGCGGTCTAAATTATTTATGTATAAAGTTGACAATCATCATTTTGTGTTCTCTTAATTTTCAAGACCGAGAAATCCCGTGCTTAAGTAAATTTAAAAATTTAAATACATCAAATAATGTGTATATTTCTGAGTACCATACGATACTACCATCAGAAACACCGCACAGTATTGTGAAATGTGCATATTGATGAAAGAAAATGATTTTCATTGCGATTTTGTGAGAATTTATCTTGTAATTTAGGATTCGTAACATATGTATTTTATGATTTCTTAATAAATGAAATATTGGTAAATGAATGTCAACAATGAGAGCATGAATGATGAGGGGCCACTCGAGGAAATATTGTAAAAGTTTAGTACGATATTAATGATGAAGTAAACAATAACTTTGATGTTTTGATTCCATCTCAGTATGCACATTATAGCAGTATTACAGAAGCGCATGGGCAACTGGATGTAAATGACAGATTGAGTGATATTCATTTGCCAGGTAGTGAAGATGAATTTAGCGTTGAGAGTCCCCAATGATTTGATCTAAGGGAAATGCTACGTGCAATAATGCAAATGTCAAAAGGTCTCCCTAGGCACACTGAACAAGATAACAGTGAAACGGAACAAACTATTAAGGAATTGTGTAGGTGAATGGAACAAAGTAGTGAAAGTAAAAAGTTATGGAAGAAACTAGTAAAACCACTAATGATTGAACTGATTACCTGACAGAATCTAACAAAGATTGTAAGACTGAAATAAAAAAAGGAATTAGACAAAAAAACTCTGATATGACGAATATAAATATATGTTGATGGATCTCGATAGGAGGGTAAATACCAAAAACAAAATAAATTAAGCTACTGGAAGTACTGACAGATTATTTACTACCAAAATAAGGTACATGAATATGATAATGAAAATGGGGAACAGTGAGATGTACAGTTATGAATTAAAATCAAACTTAGAGGACAGTTTATGTGAAAACGCGAACATAAAGATGAAAAAAGGGAAACGGTTTAAAAAAGTATCGAAAAAATATTTGTAAAATGTAGATATTGTAATATTAATGTTCATATATCGGAAGAACGTATTTAACTGGTATACAATTGGTATTGGTAACAGATAAATGTCAAGTACAGGTAACATAGTCATGAATTAAGTAAATTAACCATCTTGTGACAATTATGAGAAATATAATGCCGCTTCTCATAACCTAAAACGGAGTAGTAGCCTTGACTTTTACAGACTAAAGTGGAGCTTTATTGTGCAAATAAAAATACTCATGAAGCAATTAAGGATAAACTATGGCAGATATAGAATACAAGATTATACGGGAAAGTGATGGTAAGGAAACTGCTGAGGAAACAGTAGAAAATATTTCCCGAAAGAGTTGTTCTTAGGAAGGACTATGTTTACCGCTTTGGAGAAAACGAACCTAGCGCTTTCGGACTGCTACATTACGTCATACCCACAGTAAAGTGGAAAGCTGTAGTTTATAACATTAATTATTTTGAAATAAGCGGTTTTTCGAAATGCATCTGCTACATCGTAGACATTAAATACTAATGTATCGGAAAAATTTTATGTGTTTTACATTACACTGGTATATAAGATGCTTCTTTTAGGAAGACAGAAGTAACAAAGTAGGGTTAGTCATATAACGTGAACATGTTATTGTGTATGCTCTTCCATTGTCGCGCTTGAATTACCTGTAAGTCTTTTTGTTAGTTCTTAATTCTCTGAAATAAAGTTACAATGTATTGTTCATACAGGCTCTAAGATAAAAATAGATACATCACGAAGGGATTATCCGAATGGGAAGGAAATCTCTAGATGTGACTTACATGTAAAAATAAACAAATGATTACACTTTCAGAAAAATTGAATCAAAAGAAGGAGCTCCACAAATTGTACAAGGGTCAACGCCTTAGTCCATCCCTGGCTCCTATGCAAGCAGTTATTCTGCTTGGAATTTATTGATAGAGTTATCGAATGTCGTCTTGAGGAACATCGCGCCAAATTTTATGTAACTGGTACTTTATATCGCAGAAATTCCGAACTGGTTGGAGGGTCTTGCTCATAATGGTCCAAATTTTTTCACTTGGAGAGGCCTCCGGTGACTTTGCAGGTCAAGAGAGGGTTTCGTAAGAACGAAGACAAGCAGTGCGAACTGTCCCCGTGTGTGGGTGGGCATTATCTTGGCGAAATGTAAGCTTAGGATGGCTTATCATGAAGGGCAGCAAAAAGAGGTAATAGAGTACTGTAAGAGTGCCATGGGTAACAATCAAAAGGGACCACTATGAAAGGAAATAGCACCGCCCCGCCCCCCCGACAAGTACTCCTGATTGTTGGGCCATATGTCATGTGACAGTCAGGTTGGTATCTCACTGCTCGCTAATGGCGTATCCAGAGACATCTTCGTTGATCATCGGGGCTCAATTCGAAGCTGAACTCATCACTGAAGACAGTTCTACTCCTGTCGATGAGATTCCTGGAACCAATGACCTCCGGAGACGCTCTGGACGGTGGTGGGATGCTAACGTGACTGTCCTCAGCTGAGAACGTTTTGGGAATTCTGGGCAGGGCCCTGCACACACTCGGGATTTGGTCGATTTAACGCTCCAATTTGACCGAATTTGGCACGATGTATGTCAGGAGGCCAAACAAGAACTCTGTCAATCGACGCCGACCCCATAAATTGCTTTCATGAGGACTAGAGATGGACCAACGTGCAACTGACTTTCTGAATTTGTGAATCTCTTTCTCTTAAAGAAATCACCCAGTTTTCCTGAAAGTGTAATCATTTGGTTGTCCGTACATTTACGTCAAAACTAACGATTTCCACGTCATTCAAAGGCTGTAGATGTACTGATGAGAATTTTGAGAACCTCGACGGCGGTTGTTCCGCAAGTTCATCCCATCCTTCATCTGAGTGTGTCCACATCTGTGTGAAATGACGCTACTGAGATAGCAGTTTGAAGTGTTAAACAGTGCAGTGATTTTACCAGAGTTCTTTCCTGCGCCGCTTCTTAACCATCTAATTTGTTCTAGGTTAAGATCGATACACCATTTTCCACAGTGTCATAAACGACGGCAGCCTACAATGGGACAAGAGCAGCAAAAATAGTCGCCAGCTAAAGCTGATCTTTTGTACATGCGTACTGCTAATGTAGCTATAATTCTTCCCTTTCTTTAACTTCATATCTCTAACGTTACAGATGATTTCGAGCTTTGTTCATTTTTCTACGGCACTGTTTCAGGAGTGCAGATCGCGTACCTGACCATAATAGGCACGCAGCTCTTCATGATCGCTCTCAGCATACTGCTCCTCGCCGCCATCTTCAAGGTTAGTTTAACATCTCTCTCATTCTCTGCCGATTGTGGAAACTATTAGCTGAGGATCACGCATTTCATACCTGTGAGAGCTTCATGATATGGAGTAAGTTCAACTGTTTTAGGCTGAAAAAGTATTACTCATCTTTATATTTATCGTTGCATAATAATGTTAGTACGGTACTACTGGAATTTCAGAAGGGTACTTCAAATGAGCCAGCCTTGTACACATTCTGCCACCAAATTTTACGTACTGACTCGTTTGGCGATCTTCCGTTAAAGACATCTCTCTGTTTAAACAATCAAAATTGGTAGAGAAGAGAAATTTAATAGAACTAATGGCACTGCGATCAAATGCCTCTCGATTAACTGCCCGTAAAGACTGCCGCAAGTAGTGCTGCATAAATCAACAAATGTGGCAGGGAGTGTGCTTATAACTGACGAAAAACATTCAGTGCAGTTTTACGAGGGTTGCCCAGAAAGTAATCCACCGCATTTTTTTACTTCAACAATTCCTTATTGAACATAATGAGAATTACGCACACGAAAAAATGGTGTTTTATCTATACACCCTATTTTTCCACGTAATCTCCACCCCGTTCTGTGACCTTCCTCAAGCGCGAAACAAGGGTGTGTACAACCTGTCGGTACTAATCCTTGTCCTGGTGGCGCAGGCAGTGCTTCACTGCCAGAATCACCTCCTCACCCTCCTCAAAATGTCTTCCACGAATGTCATCCTTTAATGTCTTCGCGAATGGCAAAATCAGCTCGCTGCAAGATGTCAGCTGTGACAGCCACAGATGGTCTCCCTGACCGCTGCAAATGGTGGAACTCCGCCGAACCGCCTTCTGATGACCTCATCCTCCGTGACCAGCGACTACCTGTACTTCTGTCGACAGCAGATGCTCCATAGACTTTGCAGAAGCGTTTGTGAACATTCCCCACTGTTTCTTTCTCTGCAGTGAGAAATTCAATGACGGTACGTTCTTGTAAGGTGCATCACCTCCAGACCCCAGTTTGAAACTGTCCTGCAGCTGTCGGAAGTGACGTAAACTTGGCGTGGTCATCAGGAGACTTCAGATAATACATAACTAATGTTTCACATTCGTAGCATTTTTTTTTTTTTTTTGCCTGAGAAAAAAAAGTGCAGTGCATTACTTTCTGGGCGAGGTATATTACTATAGTTCCTTTTCTTCCTGGATGTAAATAACATCCGATTTAATGTACAAGAAAGAGTAAAATTCATCTCGCGGATAAAGAAAGCGAAACAGACGTATTTAACAGGATAAATAGCAAACACAGTTATTTCAGCAAATGAGTATTTTTTGTGGAGAGTTTGCAATACCGATAAATAAAAGTAAAAAAGCAACATATTCAGTCGGCGCAACAAAAGAAAGAGCAGCAACTACAATGTAATATGCGCGTTTTTCCAACATGAAGTCAGGGTAGGACCAGAAACCTGTATAGCAAATTCCTGTTTGTAATTCCGTCACAGCTGCGTTTTATTAAGTTGGCGACTAGTTTCAAATTACCGAGTTCATTTTCAAGCCAACCCTATTAAACCTAAAATACATACATGTATAAGCATACGTAAATATAAAATTTGGAATACAAAATGCAGCTCTGCAGGTTTCATTACTGTTCACTAAACTGTAGAATATCTGTACTAACAGTGCTTGGTTACGGGAAAACCAGTCTAGTTCAACCGCACTTCATGAATACATATATATTAAGAAATTGGCCTGACATTTCATGTGACTATGTATAATATTTGTATTACCTGTGTGTGTATGAAATGATTGTCCCCTGATCAAGCACTATTAGTGCAGGTATCTTACACTTCAGCGAATAACTACTGATATCTTAACAACTGCATTTTGTTTTCCAAATTTTGTTTTTTTGTGTTCTTATCAGCGTTTGTATTTTAACTTTAATACGCGTGGCCTGAAAATTAACTTGGTACTTCGAAACTGATCGCCGGCTTATTGAAACGAAACTATGACGGAATTACGATAAATAGTTTATAAGATAATATGTGGCAGAGAGCTAGTAACTGCAATGTAAATCTTCAAATCATTTTTACGTTGGGCAGATTCATGAGAACTCAGATTGAAAGAAATTAAAAGAAATACAAAACACGATGTGTCCTCTCTTCCATGAGTCAGTTCAGCTGCTTTTATGTCGTAATATGTCTTCGACTCACGAATCGATAACTTAACATATTTAGTTCATTGTAGACCTGGTATGCCAAGTGCAGTTACGTTCCAGCGTAATACGATGTTGAGAATGTCATTTAACAATAGCGTACAAGGGAAATGAATCTGAGTAGCACATCCACGATCATCTCTCAAATTATCGTTCTGCGACAAACTTATCTTAGCTACAGTTTCACTTTGCACACACTCTCTCACTAAACTTGAGCTAAACATTCTGATACACTTCACAAGTAACAACGAACTCGTAAAATACAGTATTACAAGCAAAACTTCCTTTCCTTTTATATTTATTTAAACTACTTTAACTGTGAAAGGGCTGAATAATTCTGCTGTCGACATATTTTATCACCTAATAATTCAAGCCGACTAACATGTAGCAAAGCTGACTTCTAAAACCAAGCGTAAATAATTTAGTCTTGGGAAACTGCTTCTGTTTCATTGATAAGCTACTGTTAAATCTTACCTCCGTCTTTTGCAAGCAGAAAGTAACAGAACATTAACAAAGTTTACTGATATCATGCATGGCACAAAAATTTCACTTGTACTGCGAGAACGGTTTCTTTTCCACTACTGTGCAGGAATAGCAGTTTACACACCACATGTAAAACACGCCTCACTTTTCATTGCTTTGCCTTTGCCAGTGAACTGGTATGAAGCATGAATATTCCTTTCTGTAGGAACTCCGCCAGTAGGATGTCACACGAAGCAGAAGTGTAGATAAAGGAGATCCGTCGTCCGTGCTTACGGAATGTCTGTGATTCGCGCAGACAGCTGCGAGCTCACGCTTTTTTAGTATGCAATAAACCGGCCTGCAGCGAAGTAAGACAGACGTGTGCTTAATTTCCCCAGGGTGAACAGAAAATTAAAACTGTACATCCTGGTTGAAACACCCTTGAAATTGCATTCGCGTCGTGCCGAGCGCAAAGAAATATCTGCTGCGGACGTGACGTGAAGTCATTTGTCCTGCCAGATAAGTCAACATCCTGCAAGAGGAAATTGAACAACTGCCATTCCCTCAGCATGAGAAGCTATTCGAAATACATTCCTCTACTTTCTGTTAGTTTTTAAATCCTTATATCGGCAATACAAATGCAAGATATTAGTACTTAACTTCATAGGTCATCAGAGTAAACTCTGAAAAAGTAAATAAGAAACACAATACCGACTTATGGTGCTATTATCGTTTAGTGGGAGGTCTTCTAGATTAGGAGACACTTCTTCACGGAAATATTAAAGAACTACAGTTCCAATTTTGAAGGTTGTCAGATTATTAGACAAAAAGCTTCAGGCATTAAACGTACCGTTTTATAATAGAAATTTTTTCAAATAATTAAAATAATACGTTTTTAAGTTGGACCAAAAGTACTAAAATAATTTATCTTAGCTCTGTACAGATTCCTAACCCCGTACAGAAAGTTCTGATATTTTGGGCTTGTCATTGTTTCAATAGGTATGGAAATACTTGCAATATTTATAACGAAAAACGTAGGGTGCATATAATACATAATCGATGCATAAATAGATCACCTGCTAACTATAATCTATTGGGTGTTCTCCACGCTTGTCATTATAAAATTTACAAGTATTATCACATCTTTTCAAAACTCTCAAGGACAGATTTTCAGGACCGTCTGCATAGGGGCTAGACATCTACATGGGACTCCGAGACACTGTCTCGTAAAATATGATTTGTTTTTAAAACGAAAAATATTAAAAATTAATTATTATGTAACTATTTTCTGCTTTTTGGTGTTGTGTATTTGCGAAATTTATCAACGGATTTTAGCCATTTTAATGAGATTATTTTTTATTTCGATAATTATTGATATACCAACTAAGAAACCGGGCGTTGTCCAGGTTCAGGAGTATGGATAGCTGTGCGTCCACGCACCTATCACGCACTGCATGACTTTGTACTTAACGTCTATGACGTCATATCACGTGACCTATGCGTCGTGCATTCATATAAATATATAAATACGTTCAGTAGAATATGTAGATAATCTCTACAAAGTGGGTTGCGAATTCAATTAGTATCTACGAAGTAATAAATTTAAAGTTGTGCACGATGTAGTAGTTATGGATACATGTAACTGTTTATGGCGTTATATCTCCTGAACCATGTGTCTTACAGTGATGTAATATTATTGGTACGTTCAGCGGCACATGTGGGTACTGTCTGAGAAATTTATTGCAAATAGACTTAGTAGCAAATACGTTGTAACTTTAAACGTCATGCATGATACGGCAGTTTCTTACTGGTGTCCTTACTTATGACGTCATATCTGCTGAACTATGTGCCTCACAATGATATAATTTTGCACTTGCATTCAGTGGTATATTGGTGTATACACTGTAAAATGTGTCGCGAACACAGTTAGTAGTAAATAGGTAATAAATTACAGTGTCATGCGCCACACGACACTTCTGCTGCATGAACATTGGAAAAGCAGTAAGGGATAAACATTTTTCCTTTCATCATTTTGTAGAGGTTGTCAAGAACATAAACTTTCGTGGATGTTTGAAATATTGTGTAAAGTTTGTTGAAAGTAGCTGCGTGCTCTCATTCTCAGATACTGCATGAATGAAATCTCGGGATATACGCGTCACCGACTACCCTTATTTCCTGATCCCACGCCCTAGCACTTCGCCAGGAAAGTGGTTCTTACCCTTCATCTACTGTCCCCTGACGGAAAGATATATGTTTACTAAGTTTGGCTGAAATTTACACGCATACAAACAACACACACACACACACACACACACACACACACACACACACACACACACATAAATACATGTAACCATATCTAGATCGATTATGGATGGTAGCCAAGGCTAGTGTTAGCGGATTCGAAACCGGCCACTGATTAAATTCTGATTAATCATCAGCATTGGATACCGAAGACTGCCGGCATAGGAAGACACCGTCAATATGCCAACGGCCTGGTCAAAGAGGGCGGAGGAGCGGAGAGAGGTCTAGGGCACTCTTCTATCCTTGGGGTGTAAAAGTGCCCTAATTGCGGAATAATCACCAATGATCAACGGCATGAAGATGCAGAATGAAATGGAAGCCACTGAATTAAAGACACATAACGTGTATCCACAGGACAAGTTGCCAGCAACTGAAAAAGGGTGATGATAATCCCTCCATTGCCGAAAGGTTCCGGAATAGTGCCCCATTTGGATCTCCAGGAGGAGACTGCCAAGAGGGAGGTGACCATGAGAAAAAGATGGAATAACCAACGAAAGGATAACATTTAAGGAGTCGGGGCGTGGGATGTCAGAAGCTTGAACGCCTAGGGAAGCTATAAAATCTGAAAAGCGAAATGCGCATGCTCAGTACAGATATAGTACAGGATAGCGACGCGAAATGAGAGAAAAAGGCATCGACATCTGGTCACCTGAGTATAGAGTAATGTCAACAGCAGCAGAAAATGATGTAATGGGAGTGGAATTCGTTATGAATAGGAATGTAGGGGGGACATGCCAACGTTTCAAGCTGGATATGAAGAGAAAGCATATGAGGATACTGAAAGTGTAATACGGTATGTAAAGTGGGTTTAAATTCTAATAGCCATGAGGGACTGGAATGCATTTGTAAGTGGAGGAGAAGAAGAAAATTTTATGGGAGAGTATGATCTTGGGACAAGAAATGAATGAGGAGAATGACTAGTTCAGTTCTGTAATAAATTTCTGCAAGTATTGGAGAATAATCTATTCAAGAATCACAAGATGAGGAGGTATACTTCCAAAATAGAGGTGATAGGGAAAGATTTCAGTTAGATTACATTTCGAGACCAGTTACTGGACTGTAAGGCGTACTCAGGAGCACATATAGATTCAGATCATAGTGTAGTACTGACGAAGAGAAGGCTGAAGTTTAAGAGATGAATAAGGAAGAATCAATACTCAAAGAAGTGCAATACGGAAGTACTAAGGACTGACGAGATACACCTGAAGTTCTCTAAGGCTATAGACATGGCAATAACGAATAGCTCAGGAGGCAGTACACTTTTAAGTTGAATGGACATCTCTAAAAAGAGTAATCACAGAATCTGGAAGGAAAAAATAGGTACAAAGAAAGTAACAGTGAAGAAACCATGGATAACATAAGAAATACTTCAGTTGATCGATGAAAGTAGGAAGTACAAAATTGTTCAGGGTAATTCAGGAACGAAATAAATACGAAGTGTAGGGAAGCTAAGACGAAGTAGCTGCATGAAAAATGTGAAGGAATCAAAAAAGAAATGATTGTCGGAAGGACTGACTCAGCGTATAACAAAGTTAAAATAACATTTGGCGAAATCAAAAGCACTTGTGGTAACATTAAGAGTGCAACGGGAATCCCACTGTTAAATGCAGAGGAGATAGTGGATACGTGGAAAGCGTAGATTGAAGGCCTCTGTGAGGGGAAGATCTGTCTGATGTTATAGACGAAGAGACAGAAGTCGACTTACAAGAGACAGGGTATCCAGTATTAGAATGAGAATTTAAAAGAGCTTCAGATGACTTAGTATCAAATAAGGTAGAAGTGATAGGTAACATACCATCAGAATTTCTAAAATCATACGAGGCAGTGGCTACAAATCGACTATTGACATTGCTCTGTAGAATGAATGAGTCTAGCGACATACCATTTGAATTTCTGAAAAATATCAGCCACACAATACCGAAGACTGCAAGAGCTGACAACTGCGATAATTATTTCACAAACAGATTAACAGCTCATGCATTCTAGTTGGTAACGAGGATAATACACAGAAGAATGGAAAATAAAATTGAGCATGTGTTAAAGGACGATCAGTTTGACTTTAGGAATGGTAAAGGCACCAGAAAGTCATTTCTGACATTGCGCTTGATAATGGAAGCAAGATTAGAGAAAAATCGAGACACGTTCATAGAACTTGTTGACCTCGAAAAAACGTTCGGCAGTGTAAAATGATGCAAGATTTTCGAAATTCTGAGAACAATAGTGTTGAACTATAGGGAGAGAAGGGTAATATACAATATGAACAAGAGCCAAGAGGGAAAAAAAAGAATGAGCGAAGAAGAACAACGTGCTCGGATTAGAATAGGTTTAAGACAGGGTTGCAGTCTTTGGTCCATGCTGTTCAATCTGTACATCGGAGAAGCAATGATGGAATTAAATGATAGTTTCTGGAGTGGAATTAAAATTCAAGGTGAAAGGACATCAACGATATGACTCGCTGATGACATTGTTATCCAGAGTGAAAGTGAAGAAGAATTATATGATCTGCTTAAAGGAATAAACATTCTATTGAGTGTAGAATACTGACTGAAAGTAAATCGAAGAAAGACGAAAGTGAAAAGTAGCAGAAATGAGAACAGCGAGAAACTTAACATCAGGATTAATTGTCACATAGTATATGAAATTAAGGAATTCTGTTACCTCTGCAGCATGGCAGTCGCAGCAAGCAGGCCGTCAAAGCAGACTAGCAAAGGCAAAAAGTGCATTCCTTGCCAAGAGAAGTCTACTAATATCAAGCATAGGCCTTAATTTGAGGCAGAAATTTCTAAGAATGTACGTTTGGAGGACAGAATTGGATTGTAGTGAAAACCGCAACAAAGGATAATCGAAGCACTTGAGATGTGGTGCTACAGACGAATATTGAGAATAAGGTGGACTGATAAGGCAAGGTATGAGGAGGTTCTGTGGAGACTCAGGGGGGAAATGAATATTAGGAAAACATTGACAAGGAGAAGGGACAGGATGATAACACATCTGTTAAGACATCAGGGAATAAATTCCGTGTTATTAGAGGGAGCTGCACATGGCAAAAGCTGGAGAGGATGACAGAGACTGGAATACATCCAACAAATAACTGAGAACATAGGTTCCATGTGCTACTCTGAGATGAAGACGTTGGAACAGGAGAGGAATTTGTGGTGGGCCACATCACACCAGTCAGAAGGCTGATGACTGATGACTCAAAAAAAAAAAAAATGGATACACCACCTTTTTACCCTCAGACTTGCCTCTGTACATTTAAATCACACGTATTGCACACATCTCCTCCTCCTTTTCTCTCTCTTCATCCTCTCTTTTCCCTTTCTCTCTGTTCACTGGTGCCCAACTGCTCTCACAGCATCTGGAACGCTTTCCAATGCTCACTGCACAGCAAGGTGATCCTGCAGGGCAGCCTAGATGTCAGGCACACCAAACATCCATCCCCACCCATACCTCTTAAGAACTGACCAACAAGAAATCGAAATAATATTGTACTGACATCCAGTTCTGAGATATCTTTAATATTTCAAGTTTCTACCTTATTGGGGAAGTTAGTTTAAAATGAACTGCAAAATCTATACTGAACAGATACACAAAAAAGAGATCTTATAAAAACATGTGGCAATTGGCAATATTTTTCCACTGTGGACATTATTATTCTTGATACAAGTATCTTTTTAGGTGAAGCGATTAAGTTTCCTTAGGTTATTAAGACAATTTTATAATTTTTTATTTTATCAGAGTAGTAATCATTCTTCCACACATCCGATTTCATCAAGATGTGAATTATTGAGTGTTTAGGGATAACTAGCAGTCACTACATGTTTGAAAGAAGTTAAGACTCGTTATCTTCTACACCTTACAACCATACATCAGAAGTCAGTGTTCTACACATCAAAAAGAGTTTTGCATCACCCCAATTCCCAGAACTGCTAAAGATAGATGTTGACTGTGGATATTGTATCGCAGACACAGTCCCTTTGACTGTTCATAGATGTCACTAAACGCGCCCAAAGATGTAAAGAACCATGCATGAGGGGATCCGACAGCCGACCAGTACCAGTCATTCCACCAGTAAGGAGGTACACAGCTCGGGTTGTCTGTAGTTCAACCATGCCTAGACGGTCAATACCACATTGTTACTTTGTGCCAGGAAGGGCTCTCAACAAGGAAAGTGTCCAGGCATCCCAGAGTGAACCAAAGCGATGTTTTTGGGACATGGATGAGATACAGTGAGAGAGCCTCGCTCAAGCGGCCCAAGCGCTACTACTGCAGTGGATGACCATTACAAACGGATTGTGGCTTGGAGGAACCCTGACAGCAGCGCCACCATTTTGAATAATGCTTTTCGTGAAGGACGTCACACTACGACTTAAACTGTGTACAATATATTGCATGATGCGCAACTTCATTCCCAACATGCATGGCTATGTCCATCTTTGTAATCACGATACCATTCATCAGGGTACAGATGGGCCCAGCAAGATGTCGAATGGAGCCATCATGATTGGCATCACTTTCTCTTTACCGATGAGTGTCGCATATGCCTTGAACCAGACAATCATTGGGGACGTGTTTAGGGGCAACCCAGTCAGACTGAACGCCTTAGACACACTGTCCAGCGAGTGCAGCAAGGTGCAGTTCCCTGCTGTTTTGGGGTGGCATTATGTGGGGCCAACATACGCCACTGTTGGTCAAAGAAGGCGCAGTAACGGCTGTACAATACGTGAATGCCATCCTCCGACCGATAGTGCAACCATATCGGCAGCATATTGGCGAGGCATTCGTCTTCATGGAAACAATTCGCGCCCCCTTCGTACACATCTTGTGAATGACTTCCTTTAGGATAACGACATCGCTCGACTAGAGTGGCCAGCATGTTCTCCAGATATGAACCCTATCGAACATGTCTGGGACAGATTGAAAAGGGCTGTTTACGGACGACGTGACCCCCCCCCCCCCCCACCACTCTATGGATCTACGCCGAAACGTGAAATTTCTGGTAAGGTTTTACGAGACGAATCGTCTGAGGTCATTGGTCTCTAAGCCTCCATACTACTTAATGTAACTTAAACTAATTTGCGCTATGGACAACACACATTTCCATACTCGAGGGAGGACTCGAACCTCCGACGGGTGCAGCTCCACTGATCGTGACAAGGCGCCTGAGACCATGCTGCTACCCCGCGCGGTGATCTACGCCGAATCACCGTTGAGGAGTAGGACAATCTGGACCAACAGTGCCTTGATGGACTTGTGGATAGTATGCCAGGCATGCATCAATGCAAGAGCACGTGCTATTGGGAATTGGATGCACTGATATGTACAGCAATCTGGACCACCATCACTGAAGGTCTCGCTGTATGGTGGTACAACATACGGTGTGTGGTTTTCATGAGCAGTAAAAAGGGCGGAAATGACGTTTATGTTAATTCTATTCCAATTTTCTGTACAGGTTCCGGAACTCTCGCAACCGAGGTGATGCTAAAATTTTTTTGATCTGTGTATTTGAAACAATCCTCTCGTGATTCATTTTTAAGGGGTTATATGACTTTTGGCAGTAATATTGTGTTTTCTTTTTCTCTGTATTAGTTTGAATATGAACACATCAGTTGTGAAAATGTGAAGGAGATAGTGTCTGACAGTAAAACTGTTACATATGTAAGTTTGTTGCACTACATATCTGATGGCGACAGTGCAGTTGAACAATACATGTGCTTCCCAGAGTGACTGTGCGCTGACCTGAAACTCCCTGTTAGGTTAAAACTGAGAACTGAACCAGGACACAAACCTCAGGCCTCTGCGAAGATCAAAGATTCTATATAGAAGTCTCAGTACATATGCCACTGCCTTGTCAACTCAGCGAACTGTACTCTGTTTGAAACGAATTGCACTAATACTTTAACATTCATCTCTGTAAAAAGTCTCATTAATTTCATATTCTTTCAGCATGAACTGTAGTCGAGACGTCTGCGGGTGAGCGTTTGAAGTTCTACTGTGGTCTAAATATTTTATTTCTAGGAACCATAAAGCCTTTCTGCAAGTTAAAGTGTCGTAATTACGAGGGCAATGTGAACTTTTTCTAGAAATATGATGGCCAAACCAAGGTCAGAATCATGCTACAGTGGTTTGAGGAGCATGATAGTGAACTCACGTTGATATTTCAGCTGCATGAGCTACTACAAGAACGTCCCATAGCTTCAGCTACAAAAGAACCTTTAGGGAAAGTGCTAAATGTATCCTCATACGTTTGGTGATTAACTGTATTCTAAATACCTAACGAAATGTATGTAATGAGGAAGAGTACGTTACATTGTACGTACAGAATTCACAGTGACAAAAATCTGTGGAAGATGAGAGACATACTTGTGGAATAGCGACCAAAAGCAAATGAAAAACTGAATTTTTTTGCAGTTTGGGGTAATTTCAAAAATAAGGATTGATATTCTATGACTTTAAACTGTTAATAAGGCACAATTCAGCAAGCCGGCCGCGGTGGCCGTGCGGTTCTAGGCGCTTCAGTCCGGAACCGCGGGTCTGCTACGGTCGCAGGTTCGAATCCTGCCTCGGGCATGGATGTGTGTGATGTACTTAGGTTAGTTAGGTTTAAGTAGTTCTAAGTTCTAGGGGACTGATGACCTCAGAAGTTAAGTCCCATAGTGCTCAGAGCCATTTGAACCATTTGAACAATTCAGCATTTCACTTCACAAAGCAAACTACAATTCTGTAACCTGTACAAGAAGCGAACACTTGTATATTCCAGTATTTATGTTATTAAACAGTAATACAGTATGAATGATTCTTGTTTCCTAAAACCTGGAGTAGGAAAGGAAGTAACCGCACCATAGTAGCAAAGGCAATAAGGGTACGGTCGCTGAGCATAGCTGGAAACGATTTGCTTGAGGTGAGTACCCGAAAGGAATTCGTTTTCTCCTGCTTTGAGGCTGGTTATATTGCCATCCTCTTAATTCCCCAAGAAGGAAGCAGACATGGCTGGCGGACACCTAGCAAGTTACCATCGTTTGTGCCGGAACTACTAAACTCACGATGTCCATGGTCTCTCCCATCGATGCGTCTTCGTTCATCATCGCTGACGTAAGATATAAGAGCAATCAAAAGTGGTTTGGAAGGTGGAGGGAGAGGCCAAGGAATGGAGGTAGGTGACCATGCACCTAAAAAAAATGAAAAGAAAGAGGAAATCGATATCATCTGATTAAGATGCTACCACCATTGCTTGATCCGCTGCCTTTGCAAAGCATGATCTAGTGGTCCACATATGTGAAAATTATGTTATACGAGATTGGATTGAAAAATAAAAACACTTCCTGTCAAGGCAATGTACATCCTTATGTTGGAACGTATGCATTATATACGATACGATATTTATGGAATGTGAAGTATGAATTGTTGGAAGCCAATTTGCACTAATGTGTCAAGACATTGTAACTACTGAACTTCTGGCCACCGCAAGAATGAAAGCCGCCTGGTTCCGTTGCTGGCACTTGACACTGTAAGGAAAGTAGGTAAGCGGAACAGAGAGAATGAGAAACATGCCAGTGGTGATACGGCCACAAATGGGGAAATCCACTGATGTAAGCGAATTTGACAAAGTTCAGATTGCTATGGCCCGGTACCTGGGGACGAGCATATCGGAAACGATGCCACTAGTCGGCTGTCCGGATGCTGCTGTCGTGAATATCCACCGAAAGTGGTTAACGGGTGGTGAAACTAGGAGTAGGCGACAAGGCGTTTGACGTCCATGCCTCATCACAGAAGATGGAGATCGGAGGCTTCCTCGCTCTGTAAAGCCTCGATCTGTCGCTGGTGCTAGCGCAAGTGTTTCGGTGCACACCGTTCAGCGCACATTGTTGAATATGGGTCCCTTCTGTCCATAACTCATCTGTGACCCCAGTTTGACACAACATCGGGAATTACGATTGCAGTGGATACGGGGTCATTGAGACTTGTTCGTGGATCAACGGATCAACGGAAACGCCAGAATAGAGATTCAGTGATTTGAGGAGTATAAAAGTAAAGTCATCATGATATCTTCACCCCGAAATTCACATTAGTCTATATTAAAACCGATGTATCGTATCTGGAACGCTGTCACCTCCATGCCCACGAACTACCTGCCTGTAATTTACCGGAATTACGTGAACTGCGAGTAGACATCTGGTGCCGCATGCCTAAGGGAACTTACCAAGTGCTTATTCATGCCATGCATAATCGCTGCTATATTGCATTCCTAAGGGCGAAAGTGAAATTCAATATCGTACCCAAGAAATGAGAGTTGTGTTGGGTTAGATGCGGGAGTTCCACGTCTTGGGCATGGTTCTACTGTCCTAGAAGAGGCATTCACAATCACGAGTCAGCGGATTCCTTAAAATGAAAAAGAGTAAAATCAGAATGGGGGAGGGGTGCGGTGCTGTAGTAGAGACAGTCGAGAATGAGGCATGACAGTACCTATTGTGAGGTTATGGCTGAGCGTTTGACATGCCCCTGTGGGTGTCGAAATGACTCTTATCGGTTGAACTTGCCGGTGGTCGGGTCAATCTTCATGGACTCACAGGCAATTAATCAAAAAGGTGACGACTAATCAACGAAAAACGCGACTGGAGTGGCCCCAGCAAATGCTGATGTTGTACCTCACAGAAGATAATAAAATGGTTGTTAATTTAACAATGAAATGAAACAATTGTCCATTTCATTACACTTTATTGTAAAGCTACCTGTTGATATACATAAATAAAACGAGTTTTGCAGGATCAATTCAGTTACAAGCAACACAAAGAGTGAGAAAATCATTTGTTGTTAACATGCGTCACTAGCAGTCTAACACGTGAATATCTCAGCAAAGATTGGATATTTCAGGTGAATGGGACAAGACCGTAACCTATACACGAATTATGGGAACAAAATTCGACAGTGGCTGCGCAGTGACTGTCTGAATTAGCCATATGAAAGAAAGAATTAAGCGTGTAACTGACATTTTCGATAGAGTCGTAATGGGCCTTGGACTACTCGGGAAATTACTACATTCTGGGGTGAGGATAATCCTACCACTGCACCTAACGGGGAATGTCGATTCTCACACCCTGCTCGCCTAAGCTGCATTCCCTACTCAGCCCTCGGATGCAAGAACCATAGTGGACGCCAGAACCTGTCGCAAACTGCAATATGTCAGGTCTGCCTCGGAACTTCAAATGAAACTGTTCTCTTCCGTCCCCAGACTAGAGGTCACTTTGACCTTGTTCCAAGCCGAAGTATGCACCATCGCTCCTCAAACAGAGGTGTCCTCCACTGTACCACGAACAGAAGTGATCTCTGTCGTGTCTTCAACTGAAATGCACTCTGTATACGAAAGTAAGTTCATTACCCACTATACAAATCCGCTTAAAACTTGGGCACCATTGGGAACGACTCTGTAAAGTACTGACCAACAACATATTTGTTCAAAAATGGTTCAAATGGCTCTGTGCACTATGGGACTTAACTTCTAAGGTCATCAGTCCCCCCGAACTTAGAACTACATAACCTAACTAACCTAAGGACATCACACACATCCACGCCCGAGGCAGGATTCGAACCTGCGACCGTAGCGGTCGCGCGTTTCCAGACTGTAGCGCCTAGAACCGCTCTGCCACCTTGGCCGGCAACATATTTGTTAGCACACTCTAACATGTGTGTGACTGGTTCTGATCCATTTTCCTAATATAGTTGCGTAAGGATGCTCTGTGAGTGTTTTAGGTATTTGGTGTTGAACATATGGCGTGCAAAGTAGGAAGATAGTATCTCACGCATGCAGAGTTCAGAAGAGTGCAGCAGTGTGGACAGCGATGTAATCAGACAATGATCTCAATGTCGGCTCCACTACACTCCCTGTAAAGGAAACGTTGTCGCTAACAGAAATTGGTGTATGGGCTCAGGGGTATCTATACGTTAGCAAAAATGAAAATCTTAGATTTTTGTTATAAAGGTTTATTTTTTCCTTAAGTATGATTTCATGATATAGCAATATTAGCAAAATTATGTCCAGGACGGTAAAATATTGATATTGGGTTTCACAACTCTGAAGCTAAATTCCTAACTATTATAATATTCTTTAATGGTAAGATGGTTGATGATCATGTCTGAGGGACGATATAAATACAAACAAATTAAATACGATTGGGGATAGAGATATCAATTATGCAAAAATGCACAATCAAAATAACCCAAATATGAATGGGCATCAGTAAACAGCCATCAAAAGAGGTACAAAATTAAAACAACACTAAATATCTCTACAGTGGCTGATCAATCCTTTCCATTACATTGGACATCTCACATTTCTGTTTCAATTAAGCCGGAAAATCGTGAATATGTTTAACTACAGGTCATGGTTAAGTGAACGAAAAATTAGGAGAGACGGAGGCGAGTGCAGTTCTGAGTGTCAATTGAATATCACTTTCTGGCGTCTTGTGTGCATGCATGATTACCTTGTGTCGGCGGCAACAGTGGCGGCTGTCGGCGCGAACTGCGAACCTGAGAATCTGTTCTAAACCTCTCTCGACTGCTAACACCAGTCTGCTACAATTCCTACGTATTCGGTGAAGCCGAGACACCTAGTTATTCCCTAGCTAAGTTATTGGCATTGTACATGCTATTTGGCTGGAACGGCGTGTACATCATTGCCCTTAAATCGCTTGCAAGCGTTAACTGTCAGTGCTCGGCTCGATTCTCCATACTAGGAGCTTTTCAGTTTTACTCGTTACGAGTTGAGGCGAGCCTGTGAACAAGTGTTCACATAATGAATCTCGCAATAATCTCAGCACAGCACGAGTTGCCTTGTTCAGATACATGACGATTTTGTGCAAGAGAAGAAGCCAGTTACTCCCCCTGCAATTTGATTATATCAAAGGTGGTGCGCAAGTGTTTTGTTTCTCGCCAGTCAGAGCGGTCGTACTTGTTTTAACTCAACCCACTAGAGTTTTTGTTGGCTATCACAGGCGTCATTTCTTTCGTAAGGCGATAAACCGCTTTTTCTTTCATGTGAATTTTTAACATTGATGGCAACAGTGATTCACCATTGTTTTCAGTTGGGTTTCTCAGGACGTTTATCTCGCATCTCTCTTCGTTTTCCTGTATAAAGGCTTTCCAATAGGGTTGTCATTAAAAGAAGGGACAAGGGGCGTCTTTTGCCGGCGACCTACACAATGGCTCTGGTGTCTCATTTTATCCGCTAGGTTCCCTGTGGCGAAGGTGTCGGCCTACATGGAAAGGGATTTGCCATCGTAAAATTCTCCTTCACTCAGAACTGCATCTCATAGCTCGGTTAAGGGAAATTACTTGTGTGCAACTACTCACAAAATGCTGGCTTATTTATTAGATCTACATATTAACAAAATTCGTACAATTTCACAAAACTATGTTGAGTGGCATATCGAGTTAACCAGAACTGTTTCAGGAATTCAGTGTTAGACGTGTCATTTGTTTCACACCTTACAGCATCAACAGTCTCCCTCAGCCTGAAAGTCTTGCAGTATTAACAATCGTTACACAATCAAACTTGAAGTTCCTAATAACACTGAGTTACTCTCACACTCTTCAGACAGTTCGATGTTTTAGCCAACAAGGTCACTTCTGCAAAGCATTTCTGGCAAACTGCCGTCTATTCTGCCTTCTGTTTAGATAAGGCAATAAGGTGACCACTTACAACATTTTATGATAGAGGTCATCCGCTTTGAATACAGTGAAGCCTGCAAGTCGGCCCTGTTGTCTTCAAAGAGGAACAACTTTCTGTTTACAAAGCAGGCTGGCCGATTCTCAAGGCACTCCAAGATGTTTATCTGTTACTCAATGCCTCTCGCATAGTAATCTCGGAAGGCGAGTTCCAAGGACAAAACCAATCTCATTTTAAATTTGCTTTGCTCGAATGTCCCTGCTAATAAAAGTCGCAAAACTTGGGGAGAGCACGTGTTCATTACATCATGTTAGTTATTTCTGTGAATGCAGTCCTGTACCTACATCGCACAAACATCAGCAGGAAGATGCCGGGCTGTCACCAGCCCCGGGCAATGGTGAGGTGGCATTCCATACCTGCCTCTGCCAGTCACTGTGGTTTATGCTGTCCTCTAAGGAGACAGGCCCACTGCTCTCAAGGGAGTTGTCCCTAACTTTGGGTCACTGGCCTGGCCTTTACTGCTTTGCTCATCACGTATTCATCAGAGGTACAGAGAAATTTACATGCAAAACCTCTCATTCCTACTTCTTCTCATTACTTTCGTCTTTCTTCGGTTTTATCTCAATCCATATTTTGTTCTCATTAGACTATTCTTTTTATGCAGTACATACGGTAATTCTTCTTCACTTTCACAAAGGATAGCAATGTCACGAGGAAATCTTGTCAGTCATAGCCTTTCGCCTTGAATTTTAATCCCACTCCTGGAACTTTCTTTCATATCCGTTATTGCATCTTCGATGTGTAGAGTGAACACTAGGGGCGACAGTCTATTTCACAGTCTTACACACTTTTTAATCTGAGTATTTCGTTCTTGGCCTACCACTCTTAACATTTCCTCCGGTTCTTGTACATATTGTACATTACCTGTCTTTCCGTATAGTTTAGTCCGGTTCTTCTTAGAACTTCAACCTTCTTGCACCATTCCACGTTCTCGAACGCTTTTATAGGATGACAAATCCCATAAACGAGTCTTGATTTTCCCTCACTCTTGCTTCCACTATCAGGCGCCACTACTCGACTGGCTCTCTGGTGCCTTTACCTTTCCTAAAGGCAAATTACTCATTAAATAATATTTTTTTTCCCATTCTTCCGGATGCTTTTCTTAACAGTAAGTTAAATGTAACAGCTTTTCAGCTGGTTGTGCAATTGTTAGTGCACTTAGCTGCCCTTGCTGTATTCGGAATTGTGTGGATGCTAATTTTCCTAAAGTCGGAAGGTATTCGCCAAACTTGAATAGTCCTTTTCTTGCCCCCTCTCGCAATGATTTTAGAAATTCAGATGGATTGTTGTCTATCCCTCCTCAACTCCTCCAAAGCTCTCTTAAATTCTGCCTGTAATATTGTATCCTCTATCTCTTCCATATCGACTCCAACTTCTTCTTCCCTCAGTTCATCAGAAAATATCTCTCTCTATAGTGGCATTGGATGTACTCTTTTCACCTATCCACACTCCCAACTGCCTTTAAGAGTGGAACTCCCATTGTACGTAAAATGTTGTCGTCCTTGATTTTAATTTTACCAAAGGTTGTTTAGATTTTTTATCTGTTGAGTCAATCCTACCGACGTTAATTTATTTTTCGATTTCTTCACATTTCTCCTGCAGCTATATCACTTCGGCTTTCCTGCATTTCCTATTTATTTCACTCTTAAGTATTTTATATTACTGTAACTTATTCTTGTCTTTCACTGAACATTTTTGTAGTTCCTTCTTGCACCGATTAGTTGAAGCACTTTTTCTGTTACCCAAGGTTTGTTTGTTGTTCTGTTCCTAGTACCTGCGTTTGTCTTTCCGAGATCTGTGACTACACCTTTTAAGGTTGTATACTCCTCTTCAACTGAACTGCCTACTATGGTATTCTTTATCCCGATATGCACATCTTTAGCGGACTTTAAACTTGTCTCATTATTCCTCAGCACTTCATTATCATACTTCCTTCAACACTGATTCGTCTGTACCATTCTCTTGAACTTTAGTCAACTCTTCATCATTACTAAATCGTGATTTCAGTCTGTATCTACTCCTGGCTAAGCCTTAAAATCCAGTTACTAATTCGGTATCTCTGTCTAACATTGATATAATCTTGCTGGAATCTTCCGTTGTGTCCAGGATTTTTCCAAGTCTAGCTCTTTCTCTTGCGGCTCTTGAACAGAGTATTCGCTGTTACTAGATGGAGTCTGTAGCGAACTCAATTAGTCTTTCTTCTTTCTCAGTTCTACTACCAAGCCGGCCGGGGTGGCCGAGCGGTTCTGGGCGCTACAGTCTGGAACCGCGCGACCGCTACGGTCGCAGGTTCGAATCTTGCCTCGGGCATGGTTGTGTGTGATGTCCTTAGGTTAGTTAGGTTTAAGTAGTTCTAAGTTCTAGGGGACTGATGACCTCAGAAGTTAAGTCCCATAGTGCTCAGAGCCATTTGAACCATTTTTTCTACTACCAAATTTATATTTTCCCGTTACTCTTTCGTCTACTACGTCCCTATGCATTTCAGTGCAGCAAGATTATCAGACTTTACTCTTCCTTTACGTATTGCATTACCCGTTCAGTATTCTCATGTATTTCTTCCATCTCTTCATAAATATTTAAAAGTTTCTGTCTCGATACACAGTCAACATTTACGAAATACATTTTGCGTTGATAAACCTTGTGAAGTATACTTTGTGAGTCATTGCATCATCCACGCAGTTCATCTCTTTCACCTAGCTCATGTGTCGTATTAAATTAGAACTTCTTGGGAAACAAAAATGTTGCAAGCAGACTGGGTGTACGAGGGTCTTTTAAAACATTCTGGAAATAATGAAATTATGTTAAATTCTTTTTTGCACAAAATAAGTTAACAGGCCTTCAAGGTAATCTCCATAGTTCTCAATAATAGCGGCTCAGTGCTTTTGTGCGAGAGTTGTATTCCGATCAGGACGCCATCTTTGGTGATCTGTCTCATTACTGGGCTCATTGCTTCAAAAGCTTCCTCCGTAGTTTGGAAACGCTTCTCTTGGGGTTGTCTCTTGAGTTTTGGAAAGAAATCAAAGTCTGGTTGGCCCATATCGGGAGCGCAGGCAGTGTGGGGAAGGAGCTCTCATCCACAATTCTCGAAAACTCCACGTTCTGTCTCTGCCATATGCGACCATGTGATATCATAACGCAGAATGATCACTCATGGTGAGATAGTGTAGAACGTTCTTTGACGAATCATAGCCCAAAAACACATTGCGCGGAAAAACTTGGTAGTATCGCCCTGTTACAATGCTTCCCAGGAGCAATTTATCTGATGCTGCCCCGTAATTTCGTCATAAACTATAATCGTCGTCATCTTCATTTTGGATTGTCGGGGCATTTTTTGGGCTTGTCGTAAACAATAAGCCCACCTGACGTTCCGCTTCGGTCCATTACACTATCCCCACAATCTTTAAATACGGCGTTAATTTTTGGTACATGTCACAAATTTTCTGTTTTGATGTATGAAACCTGGTCACTACGTGAGATTTGACCTGAGCCATTTTCTCCCCCCATTTCAATTTAAAAGCACAAATTATCATAACAGTGGAAACATGTGGTGGCAGATAAAATGTGTAGCTCACACGCTCGGGAATCGTCTCAATTTAGAGTAGTGCATTAGCTCTGTGCAGAAGTTTTTGTATCGCCCTTGTACGGTCTTTCTCACAGGAAGATCAACAGGTTTGTAGGACACTTAAGTAATAAAGTTTTGATAGCTCAGCAAAGATCAATATCAAGTACTTATGTTTTTCGTTTTTATTAGTCCGCCTTCGTGCTTGCCTCCCATGCAAGCAGGCCCGGTTTCGATTCCTGCCCGGGGATGGAGATTTTCTCCGCTCGTGGACTGGGTGTTGTGTTGTTATCATCATTTCATCCTCTCACTCATCCTCTCACTCACTCAAGTCGCCCAATGTGGCGTCGACTGCAATAAGACTTCCACTTGGCGGCCGAACTTCCAAGGATGGGTCCACCAGGCCAACGATGCCATGCGTTCATTTCCATTTTCCTTTTTATTCAAGTATGTAAGGTTGCAGTATTCCAGAATCTTAACATATCTACGATAAAAAAAATGGTGTTCAAAAGTTAAAAGCACTCTAACACAGCGAATGGATAAATTATTTAATCAATTCCGCGAAGTAATCTTCTCATAGGGAAGTAATGTAAGAGATCGCCAAACAAAGTTAATACTACTTACATTTCGTGTCTATTCTTTCAACATTTTTCACACAGAATTACAGCACTTCTCAGATCGTTATTTAAGGTGAAACGACAGTAATATCTTTCTGCTCTCCCTACCCGTACTCCTGTAGTAATATACAAATCTCGGAATATAGTCCATTTTCCAAAAACAGACAATATCGGATTGCTGAAGTAACTTTGCAACGTGCGTCTTGCTCTGTGTTTTCTATCAGATGCAGTTTCCAAGGATAACACTTTTTTAACTCCCCAGTAATTATTTTCCCATCCTGCTCTATCGAGAAAACAGACACTCTTCGCCGTTCTTCAGGTAATATATTGTTATTTCAGAATAGTATCTTCGAATGAGACACCGTCTAGGAAGTGCCTCTGTTTTAGAGACATGCAAAGGGGATGAAAAATTGTCAGGATTTAAGAATGTCCATCACTAATTGATATATAATAAAGGTTTAAAAAGTTTTCCTTTCCACACGTAATTTTTCCCCGTGGAAGACGCTGGACGTTTACAGCATACTGAGAGAGATTAGTGACAAATATCGCACGGCAGACCATGCGCAGTATATTTGCTACACATGAACTTATTATACAGGCAGGTAGGTCTGGAACAATAGAGTCAGTCCGCGAAATGCGAGTGAAGACGAAAATGCAGTAAGTGAATTTAATACGTCCATAACTTATGGAACGAAGTATTTTTAAGTCTATAACCAAACATAAGTTACAAATGTATTTGATTCAAGGCTACGGATGATGTTTTAAATTAATAGAGGAGACGCATGTGGTAATATAAATTCGGGTTTTTAGCAGTTGTGTAGATGGCTTCGAAGTACCTTACATAATTATTAAACAGTAATGAAATCCTAAACTCAGCTTGGAATGTATACCGCAGAGACAGGCTGGACAGTGAAGGGGGAGGCGTGTTTATAGCGATAAGAAGTGCAATAGTATCGAAGGAAATTGACGGAGATCTGAAATGTGAAATGATTTGGGTGAAGGTCACTGTTAAATCAGGCTCAGACATGGTAATTGGATGTCTCTATAGGCCCCCGGGCTCAGCAGCTGTTTTGGCCGAGCACCTGAAGGATAATTTGGAAAATATTTCCAGTAGATTTCCCCACCATGTTATAGTTCTGGGTGGAGATTTTAATTTGCCGGATATAGACTGGCAGACTCAAACGTTCATAACGGGTGGCAGGGACAAAGAATCCAGAGAAATTTTTTAAGTGCTTTATCTGAAAATTACCTTGAGCAGTTAAACACAGAACCGACTCGTGACGATAACGTATTAGACCTTCTGGTGACAAACAGACCCGAACTATTTGAAACAGTTAATGCAGAACAGGGAATCAGCGATCATAAAGCTGTTACTACATCGATGATTTCAGCCGTAAATAGAAATATTAAGAAAGGTAGGAAGATATTTCTGTTTAGCAAAAGTGACAAAAAGCAGATTACACAGTGACTGACGGCTCAACACAAAAGTTTTGTCTCAAGTACAGATAGTGTTGAGGATCAGTGAACAAAGTTCAAAACCATCGTACAATATGCGTTAGATGACTATGTGCCAAGCAAGATCGTAAGAGATGGAAAAGAGCCACCGTGGTACAACAGCCGAGTTAGGAAACTGCTGCGGAAGCAAAGGGAACTTCACAGCAAACATAAACATAGCGAAAGCCTTGCAGACAAACAAAAATTACGCGAAGCGAAATGTAGTGTGAGGAAGGCTATGCGAGTGGCGTTCAATGAAGTCGAAAGTAAAGTTCTATGTACTGACTTGGTCTTATGTCAAAGCGGTAGGTGGATCAAAACAAAATGTCCAGACACTCTGTGACCAAAATGGTACTGAAACAGAGGATGACAGACTAAAGGCCGAAATACTAAATGTCTTTTTCCAAAGCTGTTTCACAGAGGAAGACTGCACTGTAGTTCCTTCTCTAGATTGTCGCACAGATGACAAAATGGTAGATATCGAAACAGACGAAAGAGGGATAGAGAAACAATTAAAATCGCTCAAAAGAGGAAAGGCCGCTGGACCTGATGGGATACCAGTTCGATTTTACACAGAGTACGCGAAGGAACTTGCCCCCCTTCTTGCAGCGGTGTACCGTAGGTCTCTAGAAGAGCGTAGCGTTCCAAAGGATTGGAAAAGGGCACAGGTCATCCCCGTTTTCAAGAAGGGACGTCGAACAGATGTGCAGAACTATAGACCTATATCTCTAACGTCGATCAGTTGTAAAATTTTGGAACACGTATTATGTTCGATGCATGAGCTGTTGAGCTGATTGTGCGATAATTCTCGCACTTGTCAGCTCTTGCCGTCTTCGGAATTGTGTGGATGATGCTTTTCTGAAAGTCAGATGGTATATCGCCAGACTCATATATTCTACACACCAACGTGAATAGTCGTTTTGTTGCCACTACCCCCAATGATTTTAGAAATTCTGATGGAATGTTATCTATCCCTTCTGCCTTATTTGACCGTAAGTCCTCCAAAGCTCTTTTAAATTCCGATTCTAATACTGGATCCCCTATCTCTTCTAAATCGGCTCCTGTTTCATCTTCTATCAAATCAGCCTCATAGAGGCTTTCAATGCATTCTTTTCACCTATCTGCTCTCTCCTCTGCATTTAACAGTGGAATTCCCGTTGCACTCTTAATGTTACCACAGTTGCTTTTAATGTCACCAAAGGTTGTTTCGACTTTCCTGTATGCTGAGTCTGTCCTTCCGACAATCATATCTTGTTCGATGTCTTCACATTTTTCCTGCAGCCATTTCGTCTTAGCTTCCCTGCACTTCCTATTTATTTCATTCCTCAGCGACTTGTATTTCTGTATTCCTGATTTTCCCGGAACATGATTGTACTTCCTCCTTTCATCAATCAACTGAAGTATTTCTTCTGTTACCCATGGTTTCCTCGCAGCTACCTTCTTTGTACCTATGTTTTCCTTCCCAACTTCTGTGATGGCCCTTTTTAGAGATATCCATTCCTCTTCAACAGTATTGCCTACTGCGCTATTCCTTATTGCTGTATCTATAGCGTTAGAGAACTTCAAACGTATCTCGTCATTCCTTAGTGATTCCGTATCCCACTTCTTTGCGTATTGATTCTTCCTGACTAATGTCTTGAACTTCAGCCTACTCTTAATCACTACTATATTGTGATCTGAGTCTATATCTGCTCCTGGGTACGCCTTACAATCCAGTATCTGATTTCGGAATCTCTGTCTGACCATGATGTAATCTAATTGAAATCTTCCCGTGTCTCCCGGCTTTTTCCAAGTATACCTCCTCCTCTTGTGATTCTTGAACAGTGTAATCGCTATTACTAGCTGAAACTTGTTACAGAACTCAATTAGTCTTTCTCCTCTGTCATTCCTCGTCCCAAGCCCATATTCTCCTGTAACCTTTTCTTCTACTCCTTCCCCTACAACTGCATTCCAGTCGCCCATGACTATTAGATTTTCGTCCCCCTTTACATACTGCATTACCCTTTCAATATCCTCATACACTTTCTCTATCTGTTCATCTTCAGCTTGGGACGTCGGCATGTATACCTGAACTACCGTTGTCGGTGTTGGTCTGCTGTCGATTCTGATTAGAACAACCCGGTTACTGAACTGTTCACAGTAACACACCCTCTGCCCCACCTCCCTATTCATAACGAATCCTACACCTGTTATACCATTTTCTGCTGCTGTAGATATTACCCGATACTCATCTGACCAGAAATCCTTGTCTTCCTTCCACTTCACTTCACTGACCCCTACTATATCTAGATTGAGCCTTTGCATTTCCCTTTTCAGATTTTCTAGTTTCCCTACAAAGTTCAAGCTTCTGACATTCCACGCCCCGACTCGTAGAACGTTATCCTTTTGTTGATTATTCAATCTTTTTCTCATGGTAACCTCCCCCTTGGCAGTCCCCTCCCGGAGATCCGAATGGGGGACTATTACGGAATCTTTTGCCAATGGAGAGATCATCATGACACTTCTTCAATTACAGGCCACATGTCCTGTGGATACACGTTACGTGTCTTTAAAGCAGTGGTTTCCATTGCCTTCTGCATCCTCATGTCTTTGATCATTGCTGATTCTTCCGCCTTTAGGGGCAATTTCCCACCCCTAGGACAAGAGAGTGCCCTGAACCTCTATCCGCTCCTCCGCCCTCTTTGACAAGGCCGTTGGCAGAATGAGGCTGACTTCTTCTGCCGGAAGTCTTCGGCCGCCAATGCTGATTACTTATCAACATTTAGGCAGTGGTGGGGATCGAACCTGGGACCGAAGACATTTTTGATTATGATTCAAAGACGTTACCCCTAGACCACGGGTACCCCCCCACGAACAATACGAGACTGGAATAGAAGGGAGAACCGATAGAGTTACTCAGGGTACCTTCCGCCACACACCGTCAGGTGGCTTGCGGAGTATGGATGTAGATGTAGATGTAGATTATACTGATGAGCCAAAACATTATGGCCACCTGCTTAATAAAATGTTGCTTCAGCTTTGGAAAGAAATACATTAGCGCTTCTGCATGGCAAGGATCCGACAAGTCTTTCGTAGGTTTCTGGAAGTATTTCGTACCAAATGTCTACGCAGTACATATGTTAAAATTATTCGGCCATTTTTATCGGCCAGCAGGTATTGAATTGCATGGTAATGTGACGGAAGTCATAGTCGTCGTCAACGTTCCACTTGATCATACCTTATTCTGCACCAAGCTCTTCGTAATAACTTAACATCGGCGCGTGCCGTTCTAGAACACGCTGTGTTTTCTTTCCACCGCTGGTTGGAGACCAGCAGCAGTAGGACTAGGGAATTACCGTCCTGTGTACAGACTGCTGTTGCCATCACAAAGTAAATGGCTGCGTTTGGAGTAGTGTCGTGACGGGGAACTGCGGACTGCGGATGAATGGTGTCACACTGTGTTTAGAGTCGAATCGCGGTTCTGCACTACTTCAGATAACCATCGTTGATGAATATGATGCAGAACTGGGCAAGGTCCCATACTTCCAATGTTGTGGAGAGGCATAGGGTGTTATTCCTGGTGTCATGGCATGGGAAGACATTCTGTACTTATCCAGGTGGTAGCTGTTTGTTATTGAGGGAATTCTGGCGGCACTACTGTAAATCACGGACATACTACATACTGATGTGTTATCCCTCATGCAACAGCACCGTGGTGCCATTTTTCAATAGGACAGTGTTCGCCCAAACGTGGCACGTGGCTCAATTAATGGTTGCGTGATGCTGAGGTACTCCTGTGGCCAAAGCAGATCCCCTGACCTGTCCCCGATAGAACGTGAGTGGGAGCAGCTCGGATGTCATCTTCTTGTGAGCGCCAGTAGGTGGTATCTCAAGGACCACTTACAACAGTCTCAGACAACTCGTCAAGGAAAGTGGGGCTGCAACATGACGAGTAGTACTTGAATAATGATAGCAAAACCAGCGGATTTACTTGAATCTGGCGTCGTTTATTCTTTGTAACACAGGTTACCAGTTTCGACACCGCATTGTGTCATTAACTAATTTATTTACTCGTCTAGTTCTGTAGGACGAAATCGAGGAGTAAACCCCCAAGGTCATGGAACGTGTCAGTACATGAAATTACAACATAAACATAATAACAGATAAAAATAAAATGTTTATGAACCCGAAAAACGTCAAACCATAAGTTTAAGTAAACGTGATCAACAATATAACACAAGAACTAGTTTACTTTTTCAAGGAACTCCTCGACAGAATAGGAGTGACCCATGACGAAACTTTTCAGTTTCGATTTGAAAGCGATTGGATTACTGAATTCTTGTGGTATCTTGTTGAAAATGAATGCAGCAGTGTACTACACACTTTTCTGCACAAGAGTTAAGGAAGTGCGATCCAAATTCTGGCTAGACTTCTCCTGAGTATTAATTGAGTGAAAGCTGCTAATTCTCGGCAATAAGCTGATATTGTTAACAAAGAACAACAGTAAAGAATATATATGTATTGAGAGGCCAATGTCAAAATACCCAGAATAGTGAACAAGGTTTCGACAGGAAGTTCGCGAACTTACACCACTTATTGCCCGAACTGCCCGTTTCTGAGCAAAAAAATGTTATTTTCGAATGGGAAGAGTTACCCCATAATATAATACCATATGACATAAGCGAATGGAAATAAGCGAAGTACACTAATTTTCGTGTCCAACTATCACTTACTTCAGATACTGTTCGATTAGCAAAAATGGCAGCATTAAGTCTTTGAATAAGATCGTGAACGTGGAATTTCCACGACAATTTAGTATCTATACGAACACCTAGAAATTTGAACTTATCAGTTTCAATAATCATATGCCCAATTCTGTGAAATTAAAACGACGGGTTTTGTCGAATTGTGTCTTATAAACTATAAAAAATGAGTCTTACTGTGATTTAGCGTTAGTTTATTTCCTACAAGCCATGAACTTATATCAAGAGCGGCACTATCTGAAACAGAGCCAGTGTTTCACACAACATCCTTTACTACCAAGCTAGTGACATCAGCAACCAGAAATATTTTAGAATTACCTGTAATACTAGAGTGCATACAATTTATATAAATAAGGAACAGGAGTGGCTCCAACACTGATCCTCGGGGCAAACCCCTCCCCTCTCCTTTTAACTGCAACCCGCTCAGATACCACATCACAGCCATTCTCAACACTGTGTATATGACCTTTTGCTGTCTGTTGTTACAGTAAGAGGTGAACCAACGGTTACCTCTTCCCTGGATTCTGTAATGGTCCAACTTCTGGATCAACGCCTTAATTAAATCAAAAAATATGCCTAGCCTCCGAAACCTTTTGTTTAATCCATCCATTACCTCACAGAGAAACAAGACTATATCATATTCAGTCGTTAAACGACTTCTAAAGCCGAACTGTATATTTGATAGAAAAGTATGTGATATAAAATGATCAATTATGCTTACATACACAGTCTTTTCGATACCTTTAGTAAACAGTAATGGCATAGAAATAGGTCTACATTATCCCCTTCTACCTTTTTGTAAAGCGGCTTTACTACTGAGTACCTTAATCACTCAGGAAACTGACCATTCTTAAAGGAAAAATTACAAATATGGCTTAGTACAGGGCTAACGGCTAATATGTGTACCACAGTACTTTAATATTCTGCTAGGCACTCCATCATATCCATGAGAGTCCTTAATCTTCAGAGATTTAATTATGGACTCAATCTCCAGAAGGTCTGTATCACAGAGGAGTATTTTAGACATCCATTTCGGAAAGATATTTTCCAGGAGAGTTATATGACTCCCTGTAGAAACTAAATTTTTATTTAATTCTCCAGCAAGGCCCAGAAAATGATTGTTAAATACTGTACATACATTGGACTTACCAGTAACAGAAATATTTTTACTGCGAACTGACATTATATCGACGACCTTGTGCTGCTGACCAGACACATCCTTCACAACTGACCATATTGTTTTAATTTTATTCTGTGAATTAACTATTCTATTTGCGTACCACATTCTCTATGCCTTCCTAATAACATTTTTAAGTACGTTACAATACAGTTGGTAATGGACGACTGTAGCTTGATTGTGACTACTTCTAACATTTTGCTATAATTCCCGCTTTTTTCTACATGATATCCTTATAAAACTAGTCAGCCACCCAGGCCGCCTTTCGCTGCTAGTACCCCTTTTAGAACGTTCTAATGGATAACAACTTTCAAAGAGCATGAGAAATGTGTTGAGGAAAGCATTATATTTGTCACCTGTGTTATCGGCAATATTAACATCCACTCTTGTTCCTTGACAAGGACTCTCTGTTACCGTTGGATTAACTTTCCTACATAATTTGTGATTATATGTCACATTCGTTTGAGTACAAAAACCTTTTAGAGTTAAAATTTGTGCATCATGTTCTGAAAGGCCATTCACCCTTTTACTAAGAGGATGCCCATCTTGTAATGCAGAATGTATAAAAATATTATCAATGGCAGTGCTACTGTTCCCATGCACCCTAGTTGGAAAAAACACAGTCTGCATCAGATCATATGAGTTTATACGATCCACCAACACCCTTTTTCTTGCACAATCACTTACGAAATTATTATTGAAGTCACCACAAATAATTGATTTCTGGTAGTTCCTATTAAGTGAACCCTGTAGCTTGAGCAGAAATGGTCTGAAGTCAGAGTTAGGGAACCTATAAACAACAATAGGTAGAAGTTCAGTTTCACTAAATTCAACTGCCCCTGCACATCATTCAAATTTCTGTTTAGTGCAATGCCATGATACGCCTATCGACTCAAACGCAATACTATTTTTTGCGTACATGGCCACTTCCCCCACTCCGCAAGGAAGTCCTTGAAAAACAGCCAGCTAATCTGTATCCTGGTAAAAGAAATATCTCAATTGTCAAATTAGTTAAGTGGTGCTCCGATGTACCAATAATGTCAGGGTCAACATCTGTAAGCAGTTTACTAACATTGTCTCTAATACCTCTTATATTATGATGAAATATGGTAATTCCTTCTTTATTTTGAAATAAGGCGTTCTCTGAATGTGATTCCTTAGTTAGAAGGACTTTCTTTAAGAAGGTATACCTATCAACTGACGTCAATCTAAAAAAGAAGCAGCTCTAACACCAACTAATACAGGGATTTTTCCATGGGTGATCCCACCACCACCACAACCCACTACACTGTCACGTATAAACTTTGCTAAACCCAACTGGCACCACTGAGATGAGACCCATGCCCTCTGTCACCAGCGCCCTCCCCAGCCCCATGTAAACCACCTAACAGCCGCATTAAGATGAGGCCGATCATGACGCTGAAGCATTTGCACGAAATGCACATTAGTGCCACCAGTTTGAGTAGGTATCTTTACTAGGTCACCACCTACATCCTATTCCCCGTCCTTATCAACACTATTCTCTGCTCCACCTACTATCACTACCTGATTCTCTTTCGTAAAATTCCTACATAACTCCTCTATGCTGTCAGTCACCTAGGCCAACCTTGCACTAGGCTTCACAATGCTGGTGACCTGGTACTCACTACCCAAAATTTTCTGCAACTGCTGGCCCACCCTCTACTGTGCGACACTTCAGACCCTGAACATGACCTGCCATCCAAAACCGTTTACATGTAAATCGTATGCTGACCTTGTTGTTGCCACGGAAAGTACAGAATCCGGTTAGTTTTGGTCCGCTGTGTACGATTTTGTTCATCTCACATGAAAACGGTTGTGGATGGCGGGTTACGTTCAAGGCCTGAAGATGACACCATGAGGTGTCGAAACTGGTAGCTTGTGATTCTTTCTATGCACACTCATACCAGGATGTTCACCCGAGATTTATTTCGTCGCGGTAGCATGTGTTAAAAAGAACAAACGACGTTAGATTCAAATATAGCCGCTGGTTTTGTTATTATTATTCATGGTTTTACAACAATAGTGGGTCAGAAAAAAGGGATAGAACGGCTTCGTGACACCGTTTCCAAACGAATCAGCGCTTGCATCCAGGCCCGATCGGAGGGAACATCACACTTATAAGTGAGCTGAGACTGAGTTCTTTCTAAATTGGAATCGAATTTATAATTACCGCAATAACACCGCATAAGTTTTCAGCTCGTGGGTTTCACTTCGTTTACGCCTCCTCTTTTGGGTGCCTTACGTTTCTGGCAGGTGGTGTATGCGGAAGTTGTTAATGCTACTTACCAACAGTACTGGTCCAGTACCCTCCATTTTTTGATAACCGAAGATACTTTTACTTCGGAAGGTTTCTACCTGGTAAGTGTGAAATTCTGTGTCCCGTTTGCTAGAAGCAGTTCAATCCATTTACGAAGCTCGTCTGATGTTCCGCGTTCTCGCATCTTGTTCATTGGACTATATCAAACGTCTTTCGGATGTCAAGGATCACGGCGCCAACCTAGCTGGACCTCGCAGATTCCAGACATACGCTTTAGTAGCATTCCACCAGGCCCCACTTCTTGACCTGGTAATAGACGTTATGAGACACATACCACACTCGCTGCCCTCATTCCTGTCGCGCCCATTCTTCTCCGCGGTTCTCACAGGCAGACAGTAAGTTCGTCCACGAAGGCCTTGAAGACGGCGTCACAGATGGCTGCTATCGATACGCACGGTGGCGCAGGTGATTAATTGAGACGGTGCGCTGTCGACACGGTCGGGAGGAGGATCGATGTCAGGAGACGCGCGCAAACAAGGCGGGCGCTAATGCATCGTGGCGGAGACTTGGCGCGCGGGCAGCAGGCAGCGGGCAGACTCAGACAATGGCGGCGCTCGCGGCATTGTTCGCGGCGCGCTCTGTCTGCCCGTCTTTGTTTGCCGCCCCCAGCTCCGGCAACTCGTTCCCCAGCCGACGCGACGCGTTCCATTACTTATGGATACGTCTCCGGGGAGGCAGGAGCTGCCGGTAAAAATCCCTGCTGCGCCGTCGTGCCGGAAAACGGCCCGTAATGCCGCGGTATTACCGGGATCTGGCGGAGCCTCCGGCGTGACACGCAGGCGGGCGTGATGCGTTAGATCACTGTGGCGGCTCTCACTGGCTCCGGAACGGCTTGAAGCGGTCGTCTGCCGATACCGAAAGAATAAACGGAGTTTGACTGTTATAGGTACAAACGAAAGGCGCGAGTGTAGGACTATAAAACAATCAATTCCATGTTGTTGTTGTAGTCTTCAGTCCAGAGACTGGTTTGATGCAGCTCTCCATGCTACTCTATCCTGTGCAAGCTATTTCATCTCCCAGTACTTACTGCAACCTACATCCTTCTGAATCTGCTTAGTGTATTCACCTCTTGGTCTCCCTCTACGATTTTTACCCTCCACGCAGCCCTCTAATACTAAATTGGAGATCCCTTGATGCGTCAGAATATGCCCTACCAACCGATCTCTTCTTCTAGTCAAGTTGTGCCACAAATTTCTCTTCACACGAATTCTATTCAATACCTCCTCATTCGTTATGTGATCTACCCATCTAATCTTCAGCATTCTTATGTAGCACCACATTTCTAAAGCTTCTGTTCTCTTCTTGCCTAAACTATTTATCGTCCACGTTTCACTTCTATACATGGCTACACTCCATACAAATACTTTCAGAAAAGACTTCCTGTCACTAAAATATATATTCGATGTCAACAAATTTCTCTTCTTCAGAAACGCTTTCCTTGCCATTGCCAGTCTACATTTAATGTCTTCTCTACTTCGACCATCATCAGTTATTTTGCTCCCCAAACAGCAAATCTCCTATACTACTGTAAGTGTCTCATTTCCTAATCTAATACCGTCAGCATCACCCGGTTTAATTCGACAACATTCCATTATCCTCGTTTTGCTTTTGTTGATGTTCATCTTATATCCTCCTTTCAAGACATTGTCCATTCCGGTCAACTGCTCTTCCAGGTCCTTTGTTGTCTCTGACAGAATTACAATGTCATCGGCGAACCTCAAAGTTTTTATTTCTTCTCCATGGATTTTAATACCTACTCCGTATTTTTCTTTTGTTTTCTTCACTGCTTGCTCAATATACAGATGAATAACATCGGGGATAGGGTGCAACCCTGTCTCACTCCCTTCCCAACCACTGCTTCCTTTTCATGCCCCTCGACTCTCATAACTGCCATCTGGTTTCTGTACAAATTGTAAATAGCCTTTCGCTCCCTGTATTTTACCCCTGCCACCTTCAGAATTTGAAAGACAGTATTCCAATCAACATTGTCAAAAGCTTTCTCTAAGCCCACAAATGCTAAAAACGTAGGTTTGTCATTCCTTAATCTATTTTCCAAGATAATTCGTAGGGTCAGGTTAGTATTTTGCAGCCGTGGCTTATTAAACTGATAGTTCAGTAATTTTCACATCTGTCAACACCTGCTTTCTTTGGGATTGTCCGCATCTCGTGGTCGTTCGGTAGCGTTCTCGCTTCCTGCGCCCGGGTTCCCGGGTTCGATTCCCGGCGGGGTCAGGGAATTTCTCTGCCTCGTGATGACTGGGTGTTGTGTGATGTCCTTAGGTTAGTTAGGTTTAAGTAGTTCTAAGTTCTAGGGGACTGATGACCATAGATGTTAAGTCCCATAGTGCTCAGAGCCATTTGAACCATTTGCCTTTGGGATTGGAACTATTATATTCTTCTTAAAGTCTGAGGGTATTTCGCCTGTCTCATGAATCCTTGCTCACTAAATGGTAGAGTTTTGTTAGGTCTGGCTCTCCTAAGGCTGTCATTAGCTCTAATGGGATGTTGTCTACTCCCGGGGCCTTGTTTCGACTTAGGCCTTTCAGTGCTCTGTCAAACTCTTCACGCAGTATTGTGGTTTCACAGCCAGACACCACACTTGCTAGGTGGCAGCCTTTAAATCGGCCGCGGTCTGGTAGTATACGTCGGACCGGCGTGTCGCCACTGTCAGTGATTGCAGACCGAGCGCCGCCACACGGCAGGTCTAGAGAGACGTCCTAGCACTCGCCACAGTTGTACAGCCGACTTTGCTAGCGATGGTTCACTGACAAATTTCGCTCTCATTTGCCGAGACGATAGTTAGCATAGTCTTCAGTTACGTCATTTGCTATGACCTAGCAAGACGCCATTATCAATACGCTATTTATCTTGTGATGCATGTACCGTCAGACCGATGTTCACCAATTATGGAGTAAAGTTAAGTATTCCAACAGATACGTACTATTTTTGCTAGTCTCATATCCCTGACCTGTTCCAGACCTCACGCCATCCTGCGTGAGCTTAAACGCGTGCCTTTCGGAATCCTCTCATAGTGACTTGGCTGTCTTGCCAAGTCACAACAAGTATCATATCTCATACTTTACCTTCATCTACATTCTCTTCCATTTCTATATTATTGTCCTCAAGAACATCGCCCTTGTATAGACCCTCTATATACTACTTCCACCTTTCTGCTTACCCTTCTTTGCTTAGTACGGGATTTCCATCTGAGCTCTTGATATTCATGCAGGTCGTCCTCTTTTCTCCAAAGGTCTCTTTAATTTTCCTCTAGGCAGTATCTATCTTACCCTTAGTGATATGCGCCTCTACACCCTTACATTTGTCCTCTAGACATCCCTGCTTAGCCATTTTGCACTTCCTGTGGATTTCATTTTTGAGACGTTTGTATTCCTTTTTGCAAGTCCATACATATTGTAAAAGTCGCTGTATGTACACGGTCCAGCTACATTAACACTCAATTAGTGTTGTGGGGTACGAGGATACATGCTCGAACATTCCAATGTGCATGACGCCGGAATTTTCCAAACTGTACACTTCTGCTGCTCAGTAGCTTCCGTTCAGTTCGTTAAGAGCATTTGTTTTGAATAGTCGTTGTTGCGAGCTGCTGTTAATTTGACTTCGTAAGTAGAATAAGTCGTTGCGACTATGGCGCGATTCAACAACACAGTTTATGCTATGAACTCACCAATTTTAAACACTTCATATTTTGCATTATTACAGAAATATCACGAGGCGTGGTTAACAAGGACAGAGATGGTGTTTCGCCACAAGGCTTTGAGGCTGTTGTCACTCAGTGGTTACGCGAGATGGGAGACAGTGATGCTGAAGCTGACAACGAAAGTGATCCTGAATGCAGTAGTGAACTCCGTACTGAATGTGAAATGTATATTTATCAGATAGAGATGAACATGTACTAGTTAGTGAAGGAACAAAACAGCACCCTTTCTATGGGTCCGACGAATGTAACTGTCTACTTCGAGTGTGTGAGTGAATGAAATTTTTCTCAAGTTCACGGTTCGTGAAAAAGCTTTAGATTGAAGCTTACTTGATTAATCTTTGTTTTGTATTATATTTTGGACACTAAAGCACATAACTGCACTGCTCTTAATTAACAAAGATATGAATTAAAGTTTTTCAGTAATTGATTGGTCAATACAATTTGAAGCTCGTGCACTAGTATTAATTTTAAACATAGCATTGTTATTTTTTGATTTTGTAAATCTGATTTTATGTCAATAAATACTAAATAACAATCGGAATAGCCTGTATTCGTTACTATAGATTTCTGTCCAAACGCCTGACTAGAAAATGCAGTAAGCGTGAGGGATGTATAAATACCCCATGACACAGTCCATTTCATAAAACATTCATTAGACTGACTCGGGCGTAATACGACCAGCACCTACGTTGGACGTCAACGTGAAATAACTGCACTAGAAGTGCAGGGTTTATAATGAATGTTGGTGGGGGGGGGGGAGGGGGGGTGCACAAAACAGTGCATTCATTGTTGTAATGCGGAAATGGAGCGATTTATTTGATCTCCAAAAGGCATGGTCATTGGATTTCGGTCCAAGGGTGGAAGCATTTCCCAAACAACTAAGTTTGTGGAGTGTTCACATGCTAAACTATACCGTGCATGGCAAAACCGGCGGCGAGGCGACTAATCTGCACTATAGGTCATAGGTGACAGGGGTGAACGAGGGCTGTGGACATGTTTACGGACGAGTAGATGTGCACCTGTTGAGCATCTGACCGCTCAGCTGAACCTACGGACTACCAATAGTGTCTTCTCAATAACCGTTAAGCGAACGTTACTGCACATGGGCCTCCGAAACAGCGGCTTGATTCATACAGCTGTGTTGATTCCTGTTCATCGGCGACGAAGGCTAGAATTTGCACGCCAGTACCGCAACTGCATGTCCATTGAATGGCGACAGGTGATCTTTCCGGATGAATCACGTTTTATACTCCATCGGACACAGGGTTGCTAGCGTGTATGCCGTCAAACGTTGCAAACACCCTGGGACAATAATCCTAGTGGTCCAGTCGCTGTTCCTCTGGTCACTAAATCGTCGAATTTAAACCCAACCGCGAATCGACAGACAGTGAAGCTGGCCACAGCACTGGAGTCGGCATGGCTTTACATCCCGGTCTGTACCTTCCAAAACCTCAATGATTCGCTTCCTGCAGGTATCGGAGTCTGTGCTTGAAAGTTGGTTGTCCAGGCTTTTGAGGTAGTCACATTAATGTGAATGGACACTATTTGTTTGTATGTATGTTCCACATCTGCTCCTAAACCGCTGGATCAATTTCAACCCCACTTGACACACGTATCACTCACTATCTGAAAATAACCACTGTAAGGTTAACAGCCGTACCAGACAAATTGCGGTGAAAATAGACGAAATATGTATCAAAGATTTACGAGACTTGTTTTTTACTGAAAAAGGTATACAGCTTACTACATAATCGCTGTTCAGCCTGTAAAAAAAGTCACATCAGGCATAACGCTTAAATTTATTACTTTTTTACTACTAATTCTATGTGCAACACATTTTTCAGACAGTATGCACATATACCACTGGATATATCTGTAAAATTATATCGCTGTACGACAAATAGCTCAGGATATCTCACGTCATAAAATTTGAGCTGCATGAAAACGAAATTGCAGGGCGAAATTCACTAGAGATATAGCTGAAATATGTGTACAAATATGAGTGAAATACGTTAAATATGTTAGAAATATACGCGACAAATGCGTAGAATGGAAAAGCCGATGGTTAATAGATCCTCCTAAACCCTGGTTCGATGTCAATCAAACTTGGTGTACATATTACTTAATACTTGAAATTATAAATGTGTGGTAAGAACTATTAACTTCCTGCTCAGTTTGAGGTGACAGACTGGTGACAGAATGAAAAAGAGGTGATGGATGGACTGAGAAGATGATCAGAGCGAGGAGGAGGCAGAAATGGACACAGGAGAGGAAGAGGAGGAAATGGAGAGAAAGAGAGAGAGAGATATGAGTAGATGGACAGAGAAAGGAAAGAGGGAGAGATGGACAGAGTAATTGAGTGGTGGAGACTGACAGAGAGAAAGAAGGAAATAAAAAGAGGGAGAGGGAGAAGGAAATGGAATGAGGCAGGAAAGAAGGGCAATGGAAAGGGCTTGTGGTAAAAGGAGATGGACAGGGAATGGAAATAATATATGGACAGAGAGAGGGTGGAGGAGCAGATGTATAGAGAGACGGGAAAGAGAATCTGTACAGGAATTGGGAAAGGGAGGAGATGGGCAGAAAGAGGGGAAGGAGGAAATGGACAAGGAGAGTGTGAGGAGGATGTGGAATAGAGAGAGGGAGGAGGAAATCGAGAGAGAGAAGGGGAGGAAGGAATGGGCAGACAGAGGAAGAGAAGGATATGTAAGAGAGAGAGAGAGAGGGACGAGATAAACAGGGAGAGGGGAGGAGGGAATGTAGAAGAAGAGGGGTGAGGAACAGAGGAGCAAGAGATGAAATTAGAGGGGGAGTATGAGATCGACTGAGTGGGAAAGGGCAGATGGATGAAGATAGAGCAGCAGATGGAACGACAGAGGCGTTGGAGAAGATGGAATCAGATAGAGTGGGAAGCAGGTGGACAGAGAGAGTAGGGAGAGGCAGATGGACCAAGAGAGGGGTGGGAGAAAATGGACAGGGAGGGAGTGGTCAAGGAATTGGGTATTCAGAGCCAGAGAAGGAAATGGACGGAGTGACAGGAGAAGCAGTTGGGTAGAGAGTGTGCAAACGATGAGATGGGCTGATAAAAGATTGGAATAAATACACGCCTATTCGATGTTGGCTACTCGGCTGTACTGTATGAAGTGATACATTAATATACAGGGTGAGTCACTAACTATTGCCACCTAGAATAACTCCGAAAACAGTAGCTAAAAGGTTTGTGGTACAAATAGTGCATGAGACAATGGTAGCAATAATATGACGTTGGTTTTTGGTTGCTATGTTGGTCGCGTCAGAGATATGCTGAACTTTGTTTTTTAAATGTGATGCTGTAGTTTGGTAGTTACTTTCTGATAGTGGCTATCAAGAAGAATCCTATGATGTGTAACAATAAGTTCTTTGAAGATCAACGAAGGTCAGAAAGGTTACATGAACGTCCATTTACAGAAGGTGTTCGAAGTGATGACCATTGGTATCAGTGCAGTGCTACAATCTTCTTATCATGGGTTTAGTGGCGTTCCTTATCACTTCAGCATTTATTGAAGCACATCCTCTGACAATTCTCTCTCTTATATCGTGCAAATAGAAAATAACGTGCTATTCACATGTAAACACCATTCGATGGTTTCGCAATACAACAGTAACAGGAACGGTAAGACTAGTATCGTCGAATCAAGCAAATATGAACGATGTATTCCTTCGAACAACAAGTTGATGTGCTTCTCATTTACGGAGCATGCCAACGAAATTCAATGAGAGCTAGAGACTCATAGGCTGAAAGATATCCTCAACGTACTCGCAGTAAACATCGTACATTTAAATATATGTGCGGTAAATTGAGAACAACTTGGTATTTAACGCATCCGAAATATATCTGGCAAAGGAAAGTTACTAACGAGGAAAGGGAATTTGGTACTCTTGCCACTGTGGTACGAGATCCTTGTGTTAGTTCACGTGAAGTCGCAAGGGAATCTGGCATGAACCAGAGTAGTGTTGTTCGTGTTCTGCATCACCATAAATATAATCCTTACCATATCAATCTCCACTAAGAATTTACTGGTACGGTTTGTATGCGTCGCATTGAGTTTTGCCGATTGGCTCAACTTCAGATTCAGAGGGATGACACATTTATTAATGTGATGTTATTTACTGACGAAGCTACATTCACGAATCATGGAAATGTTAATTTGCTTAACATACATTATTGGGCAACTGAAAAACCATATTTGCTGCGGCAAACTGCACACCAAAAACCGTTATCGGTGAATGTATGGTGTGGGATTCTGGAGGACAGAGTTATAGGCCCCTATTTCATCGAAGGATATCTTAATGGTAGGAAGTACACCACATTCCTGCAAGAAACATTAGGTCTGTTGGAGGAAGAACTTCCTTTAGGAACAAGGAACAGGGTGTGATATCAACACGATGGGTGTGTGGCACATTTCTCGCTGATGGCTAGAAATGAGTTGCAGAGACAATTCCCAAATCGTTCGATTGGACTCGGAGGAGATGTGTCATGGCTGGATAGTTCGCCAGACTTGACGCCACTGCATTTTTTCTTGTGTAGATTCGTAGAAGAGTTGTTTGTAAAGACGTTCCTATTGCACCCGAAGATATGTGAGAGAGAGTTGTCAGAGCATGTGCTTCGATAAATGTCAATGTGGTCAGGAATACCAAACAGTCCATGATAAGAAGATTGCAGTACTGAATTGATACCAATGGTCATCACTTCTAACACGTTCTGTAAATGGACGTTCATGCCACATACTTGACCTTCGTTGACCTTCAAAGACCTTACTGTTACACATCACTGGATTCGTCTCGATAGCCGCTATCAGAAAATAAGTTTCAAACTATAGCATCCCATTAAAAAAAAGTTGACCTTCATATCTCTGAAGCGACCCCACCTAGCAACAAAAAACCAGCGTCATATTCCGGTTCCTGTTGTCCCATGCAAATTTTGTCCAACAAACGTTTCAGCTCCTATCATACTTCTGGAATTATTCTTGGTGCCAATATTTAGTGACTCACCCTGTATAGTGACAGCCGCAAATACTCATGACATTCCAGTGGAGATGGATTGTAACAAAGTTAAGTATTTCGCCCTCTTCACCTTATTATAGTGTGAGCCAAGATTTTGCCTATCACGTCATTTCGGGCCCTCCAGGAATAAAGATAAGACCTCACCACCACTAGTCTTTGCGGCAGAATTATGTATTATGGCTAAGGCCAGCGGGGTTTGCAGCAATCGTGAAACAAACGTGGTGACAGGAGTAGATATTCGCAAAGCTGAGCTAGAATAATCAGTAAGCAAAGTACTGGATGCAGGACGAATCTTACAAATGCAGAGGGTACTATTAATGGCACTAATGATGAATAACAACAATAATGTAGTAATAAACTGCTAATTAAAAATTGAAGTAAGACTAAGTTGGTACAGTAGATAAAATAAGTAAGAAACAATGAATAACAGGAACTAACTATGAAGTAAAACAAAGCCGTTTATCCATTAGGTAAGTTATGGTTAATTATAATCTACAATAATAATATGAACCTGAAAACTAGAGGCAGGACGTACTGACATGTTCTTAGCTCCTAAAGCACCTTAATGACCTCTACTATTTATCAAAAATGATTCAAATGGCACTGAGAACTATGGGACTTAATTTCTGAGGTCATCAGTCCCCTAGAATTTAGAACTACTTAAACTTAACTAACCTAAGGACATCATACACATACATGCCCGGGCAGGATACGAACCTGCGACCGTAGCGGTCGCGCGGTTCCAGACTGTAGCGCCTAGAACCGCTCGGCCACTCCGCCCGGCATTTATCAAAAGTATTTAAGTGTGTTGCGAATACTATATATTTCCATGCCAAAAATATGTAAGCTTCTTACAACATTGGGTGACGACAGGTTCAAAAGTATTTCATTGTTGTTGTTGTGGTCTTCGGTCCTGAGACTGGTTTGATGCAGCTCTCCATGTTACTCTACCCTGTGCAAGCTTTTTCATCTCCCAGTACCTACTGCAACCTACATCCTTCTGAATCTGCTTAGTGTGTTCATCTCTTGGTCTCCCTCTACGATTTTTACCCTCCACGCTGCCCTCCAATACTAAATTGGTGATCCCTTGATGCCTCAGAACTTGTCCCCTTCTTCTGGTCAAGTTGTACCACAAACTTCTCTTCTCCCCAATCCTATTCAATACTTGCTCATTAGTTATGTGATCTACCCATCTAATCTTCAGCATTCTTCTGTAGCACCACATTTCGAAAGCTTCTATTCTCTTCTTGTCCAAACTATTTATCGTCCATGTTTCACTTCCATACATGGCTACACTCCATACAAATACTTTCAGAAATGACTTCCTGACACTTAAATCAATACTGGATGTTAACAAATTTCTCTTCTTCAGAAACGCTTTCCTTGCCATTGCCAGCCTACATTTTATATCCTCTCTACTTCGACCATCATCAGTTATTTTGCTCCCCAAATAGCAAAACTCCTTTACTACTTTAAGTGCCTCATTTCCTAATCTAATTCCCTCAGCATCACCCGACTTAATTAGACTACATTCCATTATCCTTGTTTTGCTTTTGTTGATGTTCATCTTATATCCTCCTTTCAAGACACTGTCCATTCCATGCAACTGCTCTTCCAAGTCCTTTGCTGTCTCTGACAGAATTACAATATCATCGGCGAACCTCAAAGTTTTTATTTCTTCTCCATGAATTTTAATACCTACTCCGAATTTTTCTTTTGTTTCCTTTACTGCTTGCTCAATATACAGATTGAACAACATCGGGGAGAGGCTACAACCCTGTCTTACTCCCTTCCCAACCACTGCTTCCCTTTCATGTCCCTCGACTCTTATAACTGCCATCTGGTTTCTGTACAAATTGTAAATAGCCTTTCGCTCCCTGTATTTTACCCCTGCCACCTTTAGAATTGGAAAGAGAGTATTCCAGTCAACATTGTCAAAAGCCTTCTCTAAGCCTACAAATGCTAGAAACGTAGGTTTGCCTTTCCTTAATCTTTCTTCTAAGATAAGTCGTAAGGTCAGTATTGCCTCACGTGTTCCAGTGTTTCTACGGAATCCAAACTGATCTTCCCCGAGGTTGGCTTCTACTAGTTTTTCCATTCGTCTGTAAAGAATTCGTGTTAGTATTTTGCAGCTGTGACTTATTAAGCTGATAGTTCGGTAATTTTCACATCTGTCAACACCTGCTTTCTTTGGGATTGGAATTATTATATTCTTCTTGAAGTCTGAGGGTATTTCGCCTGTTTCATACATCTTGCTCACCAGATGGTAGGGTTTTGTCAGGACTGGCTCTCCCACGGCCGTCAGTAGTTCCAATGGAATATTGTCTACTCCGGGGGCCTTGTTTCGACTCAGGTCTTTCAGTGCTCAGTCAAACTCTTGACGCAGTATCATATCTCCCATTTCATTTTCATCTACATCCTCTTCCATTTCCATAATATTGTCCTCAAGAACATCGCCCTTGTATAGACCCTCTATATACTCCTTCCACCTTTCTGCTTTCCCTTCTTTGCTTAGAACTGGGTTTCCATCTGAGCTCTTGATATTCATACAAGTCGTTCTCTTATCTCCAAAGGTCTCTTTAATTTTCCTGTAGGCGGTATCTATCTTACCCCTAGTGAGATAGGCCTCTACATCCTTACATTTGTCCTCTAGCCATCCCTGCTTAGCCATTTTGCACTTCCTGTCGACCTCATTTTTGAGACGTTTGTATTCCTTTTTGCCTGTTTCACTTACTGCATTTTTATATTTTCTCGTTTCATCAATTAATTTCAATATTTCTTCTGTTACCCAAGGATTTCTACTAGCCCTCGTCTTTTTACCTACTTGATCCTCTGCTGCCTTCACTACTTCATCCCTAAAAGCTACCCATTCTTTTTCTACTGTATTTATTTCCCCCATTCCTGTCAATTGCTCCATTATGCTCTCCCTGAATCTCTGTACAATCTCTGGTTCTTTCAGTTTATCCAGGTCCCATCTCCTTAAATTCCCACCTTTTTGCAGTTTCTTCAGTTTTAATCTACAGGTCATAACCAATAGATTGTGGTCAGAGTCCACATCTGCCCCTGGAAATGTCTTACAATTTAAAACCTGGTTCCTAATCTCTGTCTTACCATTATATAATCTATCTGATACCTTTTAGTATCTCCAGGGTTCTTCCATGTATACAACCTTCTTTCATTATTCTTAAACCAAGTGTTAGTTATGATTATGTTGTGCTCTGCCCAAAATTCTACCAGGCGGCTTCCTCTTTCATTTCTGTCCCCCAATCCATATTCACCTACTATGTTTCCTTCTCTCCCTTTTGCTACACCCGAATTCCAGTCACCCATGACTATTAAATTTTCGTCTCCCTTCACAATCTGAATAATTTCTTTTATTTCATCATACATTTCTTCAATTTCTTCGTCATCTGCAGAGCTAGTTGGCATATAAACTTGTGCTACTGTAGTAGGTGTGGGCTTCGTATCTATCTTGGCCACAATAATGCGTTCACTATGCTGTTTGTAGTAGCTTACCTGCATTCCTATTTTCCTATTCATTATTAAACCTACTCCTGCATTACCCCTATTTGATTTTGTGTTTATAACCCTGTAGTCACCTGACCAGGAGTCTTGTTCCTCCTGCCACCGAACTTCACTAATTCCCACTATATCTAACTTCAACCTATTCATTTCCCTTTTTAAATTTTCTAACCTACCTGCCCGATTAAGGGATCTGACATTCCACGCTCCGATCCGTAGAACGCCACTTTTCTTTCTCCTGATAACGACATCCTCTTGAGTAGTCCCCGCCCGGAGATCCGAATGGGGGACTATTTTACCTCCGGAATATTTTACCCAAGAGGACGTCATCATCATGTAATCATACAGTAAAGCTGCATGCCCTCGGGAAAAATTATGGCTGTAGTTTCCCCTTGCTTTCAGCCGTTCGCAGTACCAGCACAGCAAGGCCGTTTTGGTTATTGCTACAAAGCCTGATCAGTCAATCATCCAGACTGTTGCCCTTGCAACTACTGAAAAGGCTGCTGCCCCTCTTCAGGAACCACATGTTTGTCTGGCCTCTCAACAGATACCCCTCCGTTGTGGTTGCACCTATGGTACGGCTATCTGTATCGCTGAGGCACGCAAGCCTCCCCACCAACGGCAAGGTCCATGGTTCATGGGGGGAAGTATTTCATTGCTTACTGAAAATACGTAAGGATATTGACAAAAGAGGTATAACATGGCTCTAGTAAAGATTAATATGTTAAATAACAGTCAGCCTGAGTTTAGTCCGATTAATATCTCACGCTTGGTATAAGGCACAGTAGATACTCGAACTAAATTCCGCTAGCACCGCGCGCACGCGCTCACACACAAACTTCTGTGTTGTGTGCCATTTGCAGAAGCGTCCGAATGACTGCCATTTTCCAAAATATGTAAACTTTATTTGCATTGCGTAAATTGGTGTGATGATCAAAGTATTCAAACGATCTGTGTTATTTATTAAAAATATATAAATGAAGTAACAAACAGTATTTTGTTGCCAAAAATATATGTGAAGCAGAGTCACCAACTCAATCATTTTGTCAAATGTAGCCTTGCCATTTTCGTGTGAAATTACACATAGAGTGTAATTTGCAACATTTCCATAGCTAAATTGTTTTATAAATGTGCAAGACACATGTCATGTACCAAAATGAGGTCGCATGCAAGAAGTTCATTTTGCATCCTGGGACTAAATGAGGCTATACACAAAAACGAAACTGACAAACACGGTTTTAATGTGGAAGAAGATATCAACATAAAAAATGTTTATGCAAAGTCTCACAATGTTATTCTGAAGTTTAAAATACCCATGAAAATTTGTAAAGAGTGTTTAAAAGTTACATCAAAAAAATTCTTCAGAACACACATCAAGATTCTTTCAAGTGCTAAAACGATATCTCCGCGAAGAAAATACTAGCCAAAATACGTAGAAGATGTTAGTATTTACTTTGTAGGGTTGCTTGACACCGTGTTACTCGTGTACAAACGTCGAACTAGGACTATCTGGTAAGTTACAGAAAATTCTCAGCAGTACTTCACATCACTGAACATTTTTTTAGAGGGGGAGAAGATACTGCGTCATGTTCTATACTAGAAAAATAGTATAATCAATGATACTGACTGGCTAAAACTGATTTTAATTATATCAGATCGAGGCCTTCTTGAGGTTATGTTTCAATGTTGGTACAGAAACGAACTTTATAGAAAGGCTGCTACATTTACTGCGCAGAACTATGTTATCAAGAACCTAAATTACTTGTAATATTCATGAAAATACATAAATTTAATGGCATTTCGCACTGAGATTGTGTTATTGGTGATACATAGATCAAATTTTCATTGCTGTGGTTTCCAGTAATGGGTCTCCACACCAAGCACCATTTTAGGGAATGATGTACACTTTAAAAATATAATTGGCGTTTCTTGTTGACTACTTTTGATGTTATATTTCACTGGTGTTCTATACAGCAACATCAAATTTTCTGCCGACTTAACACAACAAACCGTACTAAAATTGATGCATCGTAAGAGATAATTAATTCATTATATCATTTATACAGTGTGTTTTTAATATGAAAGTATGACTTCATAATGTTCCTAATATCAAATGTAAACACACAAAATGCAGGCCGCGGTGGCCGAGCATTTTTAGGTGCTTCAGTCCGGAACCGCATGACTGCTATGGTCGCAAGTTCGAATCCTGTCTTGGGTGTGGATGTGTGTGATGTCCTTAGGTTGGTTAGGTTTGAGTACTTCTAAGTTCTAGGGGACTGATGACCTCAGATGTTAAGTCACATAGTGTTCAGAGCCATTTGAACCATACTTTTTAAACACACAAAATGAAAACACAGCAGAACATGGATAAAGACAATGCTAGGCCAAGTTCCATGAACAGCTTCCAACAACAGATCCCTGATTATGAATTGGAATTCTATTTTGCACAAAATTAAAATTATTTATCAAGATGCAAAGGATTTCGAACACCGGACACATGAGGCCAAACTGATGTAACCTAATTGTAATACAAGATTTAAAAACATACACAAAGCTCACGCAATAGCACTACTGATACAGCTTACTAGTTAAAGTACCCTTCTCAAGGAATCGCTAATGTTCATACACTTAGGAACCCACGTGAGACTTCAACGAAACATCATAACCACAGGGATACGTTATGTATCAAATATCACATTCTAGCCGCTTACTCATGCAAAACAAATATGGCAGACGAAGGAGTTGTTACATATATTGAGACAGAACACAAGTTCAAAAGCAATAAGTCAAATAGAATTAGTAGGCATCAGCATACAGGAACGTGTGCTTTTGAATCAATACTCAGAATTGGTTAACTTTTAATTGTAACTGTGTATCTCGAAATGTATGTCTCCACTGGGATCCATTACTATACCATCTCTCAGAGAGCAAAAATCGCTTAACAGTCTGAGGTGATTTCAGTGTAGATTTTCCAAATAACTGTAATCTGAAAAATGATAGGAGAACATTCTTCAAGTCCTAAAATATGATGTCAGTAACTAATTTTCAAACATTGATGGATAAAGACATTAGGATCCTGATAGATAATATTTTTTGCTGAAGCTATGGTAAAACAATAAAGTAAATGTTTGCCCAGTAACAAATGCCCTCTTTGATTGTAATGCACTGTTAGTCAGAATAAATAAGATGGTGCGCTGTTATTTGGATGCTCCTCATACGAAATCAGCCAGAATAATTAATGACTCCAAGACATATGTTTATGACGAACCAGAACTTACTATAAAATTTAATCTAATCCATGATAAACTGATTTCATTACTTGAAAACAGCTCTCCTGATAAGGTATTTAAAACTGACACTAAACAGATACGTAAAAAAAATAATGACAAGATGGAATAAAGCATCTTCTGAATGAAAAAGGGAAACTGACAAGAACAAGTTTACATCCTATAGTAGTTCCACACTACAGAAACTACTCAAAATTACTATGAAAGGTTATTAAATATTAAAGGGATGTGCAAATGATATCAGAAATGAAAAGCTCCAACAACAGACTGCAATGGAATACAATGAACTGAGAGACAGGACAACTAGACCGATACAAATCGGATAACACAACTATTTAAATGCATGGAAGGCCTATAAATGATGAGTCATAGGCAGCAAATCTATTTAATATGCATATCTTAAATAGACTAGAAAATAAGTTGGGAAACAGTTCAAGAGAAAAAACACAGCAGTATGTTGAGAAAGTAGCTCCCATAAAATTCAGTCATATTGATGTATCACCATTTCCACACTCCAAAATAAAGAAAAACAAACAATCTCTCAAAAATAATAGCTTAGCTGGTTTTGATTGAGTAATATGATTTATTCACATGTAATATATCTCGTTTTATCTGAAATATGTTATACATTACTAACTGAAGATATATTTCCAAAAATTCAGAAATATGTCTTTGTCAAACACCTGCTGAAGATAGGTGATAGAAGAGATGTAAATAAATACTGTCTTGTTGTACTGCTGACATCATTATGGAAATATGTAAAGAGCAGATTGCAAAGTGACTCATTAGTCACTTCGCTCCCAATCGCTCAATGGCTGATCTTGATCACTGGCTTATCCTCTCACTGGCTGATTCCACTCATTGGCAGACCGGGCTCACTGGCTGATCTGGCTCATTGTTATTTGCATGGGGAAGATCAAACAATCTCTCATGTGTCGTCGTGTTCTCTGTGCTCTTGGCTTGTTCAGTGGTAAAGCTTGGAGCTCACTTTCTTGACTCAGTAAATCTCCATCCAAGAATGGGTCAACTGCATACCTTTCATTGCAATAAAAACTGTACATATTTACAAAACAGTTTTTATATATGTGATAGTTCATGCATATCTTATTTGTTTTCATGTATTTATTTACTAATTTATTTAACTGGACTACAATTATGCCTTCAGGATCCTTCTTACAACAGAAATTGGTATTATATGGAATTTCATTACTTATAACATTACTCTTACTTAAAACTAATAAAATTTTAATATGAGATGTGTACTTCCTCTTTCTGCATGTATTAGGCATTTGTCTGTTGTGTCCTCTTGGTTGAAATTATTGATCTTCCCTCCTTTTCTCAAGACTTCCTAAAGTCTGCTGTCCACTGGGTAATAATTTATCATTAGTTCTGGTATTCTGTTGCCTTCCTTTCTTGTGATTAGTTCTTTCAGTTATTTATGTATTCCTTAATCTGCTTATTTATACTTCTAATTCTCAATTGTTCTTTGATATCAGCATTAGTAATCCTGTCCGATAGTTTGCACTCAGCAACCCACGAAATGCATTTCTGATGCTTGTATTCTTTGTTTATTCATTTTTGTTACAGACCATGGCTCACTTCCAAATGTCGTAGTTGGTTCTGACATTGATTACTATAATTTAAAGTTTTCTATCTTACTTTAGTTGTGACGATTGTATAGAATGTTCCATTAACGTAGTTATATCTCTGTACTTTCTTTTGTATGTCAATATCTGTCCTGAACAACATAGAATTTCCTAAGACTTAGAATAAGTTCAGTATTTCTGTGTTCTGATCATTTTTTATAATTTTGTTTGGAATTGGCTTCTGGCACCTGAAAGTTGTAACTTCTGGTTACTTTGAAGATATGAACAGATTGTATAACTCAGTTGCTGTGGATAACACATGAATAGTTACTTGGAGTATGTGTTCAGCTCCAAGGATATGGGAGATGTGGTAAATGGTGAACTAGACAAATATTTATCTGAAGAATATTTGCCTAGAAACAGCAATCTCTTGAACTGGTGGAAACCAGAAAATTTCTCTACCCTATAAAATACCAGCTGGTTCACAAAATAAGTATCTTTTCAAAAGCAGGACTAATGTGCACTGAGAAAAGAAACATGCATCAAGTAAAATGGCTGAAAATTTAATTGTAGATTATAATACTGATTTATTTCTTCTTCTTGGGCACACATGCAGGGTGATTCGCAATTTCCATTACTGACTTCTAGGTGTTTTAGACAGGACTTAGTAGATGAAATTTTGATGAGAAAATCACGTCTGGAAATGTTCCATTGGGATTTCAGATCAGTTAGAAGATTGGATCATATTCAAATCTCTGGCTGTAAGATATGCACACAGTGGAGACAATGAGCTCTGACCTTTGTGCTATAGGACCACATGGTGTGGGCAACTTTTCGAGTATTTGTCCTTGGGTTCACTTTTATATGCCAAAGCACATCCTCTTCAAAGTCAAGAGTGCAGCATGTCCATGGAACACCACAGGTAACACTCCTAGTTTCACAGGTACCAATATCCTGCAGCCATTATTGTAGTTGGATGATGGTGTTATTTGATGTCATAATTACTACAGGGTCTCATGGCGGCGCCCTTTTCTCAGCTTGTGTGTGTGCTATGAAGTTGGAGATTGAAAGTGAACCGGACGTGGGTTTCTTATTAAACTTCATCTAGCATCTCCCCTCTAGAAGCTTGTAATGTGAATTTTGAGCCACACTGTATTCTCATACAGATTCTAAATTAATAACAGTTCTGTTATATTTCTTCCATTTTATTTTGTCTCCAATAAAAATGTGAAAAATAACGAGAATTGGTCTTACATTTAAGGTTTTCCCACCCGATATAATAGTTAGCATTTAGTTATAACAATTATAATTTTCACAGCAGACGAAATGTATAACTTTTAAATCTTGAAACTAGTAGCAACACGATACAAACTTACTACTCTTCTTACCACGTTCTTCCCAAGTTAAAAATTAAAAGCAGTTAAACAGGGAAAGTGCCTTCCTTTAATTTATTTTTGTGAGTTACTGGTGAGTGGCGAGACATGAAAAAGAGTGAAGCAGCAGTTTGGCCAAATCTAATTTTGATTTTTTTCGTCCAAAATGTAATTTTCTTTCGTAATCAGAGTTCCGTTTTTATTCTCTGTGTGAGGAAACTCATCCATCATTATCTTTGATCATGTTCTGTTGTGTGGTCATTTTGTGTCTATACATCTCATATTGGTAGCATTATGAGAAAATATCCAGTTTAAGTGATGTAATGTATTAATGATCTCTTCATAATACATTATTTTTAGTACAGTTTGGTGTCAGAAACTATGACATTGGTGTGCAGAACATCAGTGTAACGTAACTACATGTATGTTCCACATCAAAAGAAATTTTAAAAAACTCTATTATCAGGCAATAGTGTTACTCATCCTTTTTCAGTGTAGAACATGATGCATTAAATTCTTGCTCCCTAAAATGGTGCTTGCTGAGGAGAGCCTTTACTGAAAATCTTGGGCATGGAAGTTCGACCTAGGTACCAGCAATACAATAGCCCCAGATCTAAATGCCAATACCTTTACGAATTGTCGTAAATATTACAGACACATTATAGCCATTGCCCCATAGTTTTCATCACTACATATCGCAGCAGCCCTCGAAAGTTTTTTTGTGCCAAAAGTGATGCAGAATGTCAAGTAGTCCAGGTCCACATGTATTAAAAAGTTGTATTAGCTAGTCAGACTCACTGATTATAATATTTTTCTAGTGGAGTACATGATGAAATGTCATCTTACCCTCTAAAATAGAAATTTCTCTAAACACTAGTCGCTCTTAATGCGATTTTTGAATCTCGAGTGACACAGCCTCAAATAAGCCTATAATCGAATACCTACACACTTTACGTATTTTGACAAATATTTTCGACGTGGGGATACCCTTGTAAAAGATGACATAGACTTTGAGTGTGTTGCGGACTTATTTTTTGAAACACATTTTAGACAGGGAAATACTGTATACAACACTCTTTAGACATTCTTCTTAAATAGTACAGTTCATTTGGACACACCGAACATTACACCAACTTAAGCAATTTATCTATTAATATGTTTTGATCAAGAATACAAGCGATTCGTTTACTTCTGAAAATTGTGAAAAATTCGGTGTGTGTACTTGTGTGTGTGTGCGTGTGCGTGTGTGTGTGTGTGTGTGTGTGTGTATGCGTGCATGTGTGAATGTGTCAAAGAGAGAGAGAGCGAGAGAGAGAGAGAGAGAGAGAGAGAGAGAGATAGAAGGGAAGACAGAGATACAGAGAGTATTGAAATTGACGGTGCATTGTACCTTACAGAAGGTAATCGAAATAAGTCCCTGACAAGTGCTGCTTAACGACTAAAGTAGATCACTAGTGACAATTTGCGCCAGTATTGTCAGCATGTTTGTTTTCCTAACAAATAATCGAATAATTTTGAACTTGGAATCAAGTTTTGGAAGCATAAGCATTTCTGATCAGGAAATTCTGCATTATTGTAAATATATTAACATATTTTTATAATAAATACGAATCATTTGAGTACTTTTCAACGCGACACAAATTACAAGTTGTTCCGATATTTTTGAAGATGACGCCACAGTGGTCACTAGCGCAAGCGCGACATATTGGATTTTTTCGGTATTTTGTTTAGAAGTAATTTAGAAAGTTTTTTTTTAATATCCGTCTAGCACAACTGCGTTAGTTCCACCGTCTTCCATTTTTTAAATTTTATGCCAGTGCCAACTTAGAATTTGGAATTTCTCACCATTGTCGTCTTGGATTCTGTGACTGCAGTGCCCCGATTGCAGTGCCGACCAGCGGCAGTTGCTTGAACTGTGTGCCACGGTGTACTTTGATATACTGCTACAGCATGCTGATATTGAAGAGAAAGCAGAAAAGATGTACTTCGTCAGAATGATAATGTATCCAAAAATGTTGGGAAATGTGTCACACACGCTGGTGCAAGTTTAGTATCACATCAACGATGTGGTACTTAGAGAGGGAAAGTCAGCTCGGTTAGCAGATTCTGCGTAAAGGAAATTAGCTGTGTCATTTTCTGAAAAATATTCTTGGCTTATACCTTAAGAAATGGAAACTTTGAGAAACCTGGGGAAAACTGGATGACACTGGTTGGACTGATGTTTGAACCACCATCCTGGACCATGCTATTCCATTCGCTTAGTCTGGCTCCATCTAACCTTGTCCTCAGCGAGGAAGTGATCCGCAACGTGCAGTATACATCAGTAGACATTAGCTTATATGTAATGTTTGGAAGTTGCTGAAACGTCTGTAATCATCATTGAACGGAAATGACACTTGTGAGAAACACCAGAAAAGAATCCAGCAAAGTAAACTTCAGCACTAGAAAAGGGTTGGAATTCTGGTATTAGTTTCGCCGTTGGCATTATATCTTTCTCGTTGCTCCATCTTTTTCGAAACTTTGCGCCTGTTACAGGCAACCTACTTCCGGGCATTTGTTTTATTTCTGTATACCAACTTCTGTAGTTTAATTTTTATTAACAAGTGATTCAACTGTAAGTTACTTCTTATTAAAAACTTTTCCGGCCTAAAAATGAACCCAAGTTCTACTAAAATGTTGTATTTCTGTCACATTAAACAACAATGTCTCTCTCCTCCTTACTTCTCTTTGTTTTCACATACAAAGACAAAAAACCTAACTTTCGCTAATAATATTTTGGAGATGCATTCAGTCATAACTTACTTAAACTTGAAAATAATACAGTGACGCCAAGGGACGAATACTTCTCTGGAGTTTCAACAACATAGTCATTTCTGTTGCAAAGTGATCCATGAATACAATGTACTATATACATGTATTTTTTCCACTAGTAAATTTCCTTGCACGGTGCAGTTTATCTAAGAGCATAGATAAACCTAGAGTTACATGGTGTTACAACAAACTACACTCTAGAAGTCGATATATTGTTTCTGATAGTTTGACGGTCTCCCTGGTATACAGTAACGTCGTTTCCAGTACGACATACTGTCTGAGAAAATGCTAGAGGAATGTTATATTAAATGTATGCCGCATCTCGCGTGGTATACCTCGTGCCTCCCTTCGTCGTAAATACATTAGAATTATTCAGGGTTGAACAACACTTAGGCAGAATGAGATTTTCACTCTGCAGCGGAGTGTGCGCTGATATGAAACTTCCTGGCAGATTAAAACTGTGTGCCCGACCGAGACTCGAACTCGGGACCTTTGCCTTTCGCGGGCAAGTGCTCTACCAACTGAGCTACCGAAGCAGGACTCACGTCCGGTACTCACAGCTCTACTTCTCCCAATACCTCGTCTCCTACCTTCCAAACTTTACAGAAGCTCTCCTGCGAACCTTGCAGAACTAGCACTCCTGAAAGAAAGGATATTGCGGAGACATGGCTTAGCCACAGCCTGGGGGATGTTTCCAGAATGAGATTTTCACTCTGCAGCGGAGTGTGCGCTGATATGAAACTTCCTGCCAGGAAGTTTCATATCAGCGCACACTCCGCTGCAGAGTGAAAATCTCATTCTGGAAACATCCCCCAGGCTGTGGCTAAGCCATGTCTCCGCAATATCCTTTCTTTCAGGAGTGCTAGTTCTGCAAGGTTCGCAAGAGAGCTTCTGTAAAGTTTGGTAGGTAGGAGACGAGGTACTGGCAGAAGTAGAGCTGTGAGTACCGGACGTGAGTCGTACTTCGGTAGCTCAGTTGGTAGAGCACTTGCCCGCGAAAGGCAAAGGTCCCGAGTTCGAGTCTCGGTCGGGCACACAGTTTTAATCTGCCAGGAAGTTTCATATCAGCGCACACTCCGCTGCAGAGTGAAAATCTCATTCTGGAAACATCCCCCGGGCTGTGGCTAAGCCATGTCTCCGCAATATCCTTTCTTTCAGGAGTGCTAGTTCTGCAAGGTTCGCAGGAGAGCTTCTGTAAAGTTTGGAAGGTAGGAGACGAGGTACTGGCAGAAGTAGAGCTGTGAGTACCGGACGTGAGTCGTGCTTAGGTAGCTCAGTTGGTAGAGCACTTGCCCGCGAAAGGCAAAGGTCCCGAGTTCGAGTCTCGGTCGGGCACACAGTTTTAATCTGCCAGGAAGTTTCATATCAGCGCACACTCCGCTGCAGAGTGAAAATCTCATTCTGGAAACATCCCCCAGGCTGTGGCTAAGCCATGTCTCCGCAATATCCTTTCTTTCAGGAGTGCAAGTTCTGCAAGGTTCGCAGGAGAGCTTCTGTAAAGTTTGGAAGGTAGGAGACGAGGTACTGGCAGAAGTAGAGCTGTGAGTACCGGACGTGAGTCGTGCTTCGGTAGCTCAGTTGGTAGAGCACTTGCCCGCGAAAGGCAAAGGTCCCGAGTTCGAGTCTCGGTCGGGCACACAGTTTTAATCTGCCAGGAAGTTTCAACACTTAGGCAGTTTTCTTATTAGGCCATCTTAGGATAACTACCGGCTATTGTTTTCAAGGAGCTAGTGTTCTTAACGAACCAAACATTTTGGACTAAGATACAACACACTTACATACGATCTGTAGTTGTGGTATTGCCCTTGGAATTGTCAAACGGGTCTTTTGACTTTTTGTTCTGTAGAACTGTTTTTTAACAAAATGTGATTTATATGTTAAAAAACAGTTTTACAGAACAACTTGTCAAAAGAGACGTTTGACAATTCCAAAGACAATACCACAATTAAAGATGGTATGTAAGTGCGTTGTATCTTAGTCCGAAATGTTTGGTTCGTAAGAACACATGCTCCTTGTAAACAATAGCCAGTAGTTATCTGAAGATGGCCTAATAAGCCGAAAACTAGTTCATATAAATAAAAATCAGTGGAACAAAAATCCCCGAAGCGACGGAAGAATCCATAAATAACGTTAGAATTAACTGCTACTGTTTGCTAACAAGTTTGTGATTTGGAGCCGGTGTTAAAATCGTTTTTAATGAGCAAGCCAACCAGTTTGTTTCGCTAAATAGCAGAATACCACCTGTTACGTCCGTCCCTACCACTGCCCTGGCTGCAGCCAAATTAATGAGGTCGCTAGGGAGCGTAACAGCGCGAAACAGCAACGTTTAAATTGGAAGCCAGACACTTTCCGGACTGGAATTAAATTAACGACATTGAGGCCCTCGTGCGCGAGTTGTGAAAATCAGCGATGAAGCCTTCGTTGTGAAGGAATGGGGGCAAATGCACAGCATTATATATGGAGTTTAGTAGTTTTGCACGTCTGGATAATTGACTTACATTCTACCACGGAAAGAGCGTGCATATTTATTGCAGAAATGAAACTCCGAAACTGTGAGTGCGTTTTAAGGCGAGTGGCGAAAATAGAAACTCCTTAGTACATGTTTCCTGGTTACAATTCCACCCTTCGCATTTCTGGTTCACGTAAAATTGATACTACTAATTCCCAAATTTGGTTCCCCATAACCAAATATAATCATCAAGGGTAGTGCATAACAAGAACCTGTTTCTCCGAAAATAGACCTACTAATTTTGGACTTTGGGTGGAAAGCAGAATGGAACATGAATTGTAGCAAAACACACAGACATGAAATTTCAGTTCGTAACATATCTCGCATTAGTGAGTAAGTTTTCGATTTTTAATTAATCACCTGCCATAGTACATTCTGGAAAATACCTTAATGAGCACCGTACGCATTTAGAAAACACTGCCGCGCGGGAATAGTCGAGCGGTCTGAGGCGCTGCAGTCATGGACTGTGCGGCTGGTCCCGGTGGAGATTAGAGTCCTCCCTCGGGCGTTGGTGTATGTGTTTGTCCTTAGGATAATTTAGGTTAAGTAGTGTGTAAGCTTAGGGACTGATGACTTCAGCAGTTAAGTCCCATAAGATTTCACACACATCTGAACATTTTGGAAAACACTGACGTCAACTATTTAGTGAAACTGTATATAGATTCGCAAGCAAAATTCTTTCTTCTATTGCCAAGGGCGATTGAAGCTCAAATTCTCATTACAGAAATTTGAAATCTCTCCTAACTGTAGTTTCTCTGTTACATTTGGCTTATCTCTTGTTATGTGTCCTTACAGGATTTTTCATGTGACTATCTACATCTCCTTTATATTTAAAATCAAGTTTATGAAAGAGAAATATAGGCATTAAATATTATTAAGTACTGTCGATCCATGTGAGTATGGAAACGAATAAGTTTTTGACGGATTTCATGCCTACAGGTCTTAAGTTAAAACAGCCTTTCTAACCGTGATGTGCTTACTATTCTGAGAATAAGAGAATTTGAATTAGAATAAGAATTACTTTGTTACATCTCTGAATGTAGTCGTCAAAATCTAAGTACCCTAGATACTCGTATGTCATTATCAATAAGATGTAAACAACTATTTCCGACAAATAGATCACTGATATAGTAACGGTACCAAAGTCGGTTAGTGGATTATTAAGTGATAGTGTTACACACCAATGCTTCTAATGACAAACTACCGTAATGATGTTAACTGTTACCCCCAAAATGAGGGTAGAAATTACAACAAGAAATTGTAGAATGGTCTCTCTCTTTCTTTCTCTCTCTCTCTCTCTCTCTCTCTCTCTCCCTCTCTCTCTCTCCCCCCCTCTCTCTATCTCTCTCTCTCTCTATGCGTGTGTGTGTATAATTGATAAATTATGATTGTACAGTTGTGATCCTATGAACTGCCCAGTTGTTTGGAGCTACTTTCATATGACGCTGTCATCACTGATGTCTCTACTTGAGTATTTTCTTTGATTTTCTTTTTACTTTTTGCTAGCGGGACTCCTCTGGAAAACCGACTCTCTTGAGAGGGCTAAATTAAGATAATAGCAGCAATGCTAATACAGGAAATTACATCAAGTACGACAAAATCAGCGCAAAACGTCCGCAACGAACAAAGTAAATAATTGACGTGTACATAATTGACCTCTTTAACTAATGCTTATAACAGTGATGCATCTCCTCCATCCGGGAAGCAGCGTATATTATGATATGAAAAGTTGAAGAGAAAAATCTCACACAACCTGTCATGAGGTCACGCTTACCGATTAAATACGCAGCACGAACACCACTATCGGCTATAATGGGATGTGTGTACAGTACATCGAGCACTCAGAAGTGTGGCACAAAAGCATATTCCACTCATATAGAGAAAATCGGTTGATCTGGAAATGAAAGTAATATGTGACAGAAATTATGGCTGATATTGAGTGCTTACTCCAACATACGGTGACCCTCGTTTCTGGGAAATATGACAATTGGAAGGCCCAAAACTGAGTAGTCAACTGTCTGAGAGGTAAACTCCAGGGCAGAATGGTTTATTCGACAGGACATGCTACAGCTTGAGGTATTACAAAGCTTTGTCAAAGACTTTCATCCGTAGTCCCATATTTTAAGACATGTTGACTGAATCAGCTGTTCATGCCGCAAGCAAACGTTACCCCATTGGCTAAGTAGTGGCATGAACGGACAGTCATGTTATCAGCAACTCTACCAGTGTGAGCTTCATTGAAACGTACTACAAATACAGCAGTTGTTCTACAGCAGAAATGGTTCTGTAATGATGAACTTGTGGCTCCAATTGGAATTGAGAGGAAGTCATTTCATCTGGTAGGACTCTACTATCACCATGCCCTCATAAACATGTATTTTAGGAAACCTCGAACTAGTAAATAAGGTATTTCTAGTAGAGGATACTACAGGCCGTTTACCAATGCTTATACTGATAATGATTATGAGGCTCTAGTAACGATCCAGCAAAGAAGGAAGTTGATACGAAAAATATGAGAATATGAGATGCCGTACCCATGGCATTCCCAGAGAAAAATCAGTGACCTGATACGCACTACGGACAAAAACTCCCGTAATGCTGTCATACGCAGATCATGTCACGCTGATACCTTTGACATTTGATGAGGAAGAGATTCCACATGTTTCTTCACGTATGCCACAACCAGGTGAAACCATTAGGTTCTGCAGAGTCACAAGAAAGCGGGAACGTTGACTGTGACGTCACATGCGCTATTCAAAATAGGGTCACATATTCTTTATAGGACTGAGCTGAGCTCATTTTGTGGGTTAGTCATGTTGTGAAAGAATATCTGAGTGTTTTTCGAACCAGAAGCATATTCATGCGGCTTAATGAACACGGCATTTGTCATCTAGAAACACGGAAGTGTCCATCATGAGATTGTAGACTAAAAGGGGGGGGCACTTGGTGCCTGAGAATATTGATGTAAAGATCCTGGTTCGTATTCACAGTAATTCGAATGAGTGATCAAAAGTTACAGTAGAACACGTTACAGAGCCATCTGCAGCTTACCTTCGTCTTCCATGGAGGTTGGGCTGAACAGCTAATTGGACGATGGTTCATTAGATCCTTTTATTCATCTGATAATAGAAATCGCGACTGTTCAGACCACAGTTAGCTACTGTCCAGTCTCTGTATAGTTTGGTCCATGTGTAACTCCATGTGTCTCTCTGAGCTACGTCCTTATCCGAGGTACCTAAGTCCAAATACTACTGCGTGCAGTACCCTTCACGATGTTCATTCAGAAAGTAGTTGAGATGGCCCTGCATTCACATTACAACAGCAGCTTCAGACCAGTTTTGAAACCAACTGTCAAAGTGTGACATTCATTTCCTGTCTCTGTCGGTTGCGATATTTTCACGATCCGATGGGACAATGGCCTTTGCTGCCTCAACAAATCTGGAACTTTCTACCACGGTGTGGCAATGTGATCGTTCAATCGCGACAGCTACTTTGTACCATTCTGCTTCGTTTCCGTGTCGACCCACAGTTCTCTTCTGATTCTCACAAGCTACTGGCACATGAACATCACTTAACCGCCAAGGCTCACTCGTATATCAGCGACGCTGGGTCACATGGTTTCTTAGTTTGCAGTTCTGTCACGTCTACAGCGCTCCAAAGTAACTTTCTTGCTCTTTTAAAGGCTGGCTAATATTTTTGGAGGTTATGTTACATATCACTGGTGCCGACAGTAAGGCATATACGGAGACAATGTTTATGGTTCTGCTCGATGGTTACTTGATTTACAGGAAGTTCATTCAGGTGACACTTGTACCCCTGATGCCGAAAAGTATAGTATCTTTTATGGAAGCTGTGAGACAAGAAACAAACTGGGTATAAGATTTTGTGTTAGTAACGATATAGCTGCTATAGTCTCTGGATTTTCGTTAGTGACCTCTACAAAAGCAGTAGTAACCACAGACATGAAGGTAATATGTAAAATGTCGTTTGTGAATTGCAACGAACTCACAGAAGAACTCCATCACCAAGTGCAAGACGAATCAATGAGGCATGTAGTTTGGTGCGGATACCATCCCCAACACGAACTGTGATGAAGTACTGGCAGATATTAGTGCTAAAATAGGACGAGAAGAAGTAGTCCATTGAATAACTGGAAGACACAGTTTTCATGAACTCAACGATGACAGTGACGTCTGGTTTATCACTTTTACGATATCGAAAGGCATGATCATCAACATCACAGATTTCCAACCGAAGGATATACATAAAGGAACTCGAGCGTCGTCTGATGTTAAAAGAGTTGACGAGGTAGATCATACTGCACCTGACATCCAAGCAAACAACTCGGTCATGATTGTAAAGACGGGACAGCCGAAGTGGCCGTGCGGTTCCAGGGGCTACAGTCTGGAGCCGAGCCACCGCTACGGTCGCAGGTTCGAATCCTACCTCGGACATGGATGTGTGTGCTGTTCTTAGGTTAGTTAGGTTTAATTAGTTCTAAGTTCTAGGCGACCGGTGACCTCAGAAGTTAAGTCGCATAGTGCTCGGAGGCATTTGAACCATTTTGTAAAGACAGCACGTGGGTGCGACCAATTTCTAATAAAATTATGGCTGCAAGCATATCTCATAGCCAGGGCTACAAATAATCTTAAGAAAGTAGGTACCACGTCGATTCACTCAAAGTTACTACAAAGAAAGACGAATTCCAGCTCCAGTTCCGCAACCACTTCGAAATTCTGCGGGAAGGGGAATCACAGAGAAGGAGAAGTGTGGAAGGAGGTCACGCATACAGATTGCAAACACAGTCCTCAACAAGGGGATCAGGGGTAGGAAGATTTGGTTCAGGGACGAATGCACTGAGGCATCAGCCAGATGAGAATGCAAGGACAGATAGCTACGTGGCGCGGGTTTTTCTCAAGACAAACCACAATTGGAAGAAATACAGAGAACTACCCAAGCAACCCTGATCAGAGCAAAGCGAAAGTACTGTGCATCAAAGGAATGATAGAGGAGACTGAACGACATTTCTTGAGGAAAGGGGCATAAAAGATACACCTTAAAGTTGCCTTGTTTAAGAAGAGATGCAAGAAATGCCAAAAATTCATCATGGACAATAACGTGAACATACTCACCAATGAGTTCAACATTGCTGTGGGATGGAAACAATACTTCAGGGAGCTCCTCAACTGAGATGAATCCAAACATCTGTTCAAATTTCAGTTTCCTTACATTTTAGATTGAGATAACTCCCTACCTATGTTGGAGGAAATAAATATCGAAATAATGAGGCAGAGTAAGACAGAAGTCCAGGAGAAGATGGAATATGGCCAAAAGTCATTGAAGCTGGAGTAAAGAGATTCCACAAGAAAATTCACCAACTAATGAAGAGGGTCTGGAATTTTTAGGAGATCCCAGAAGATTGGGAAAGAGCTCTTATCTGATCTATTCACAAGAAATGTGTCAAAATGGACTCCACCAGCTACAGAAGAATCGCCCTCCTGAACGTCTGCTATAAGATCTTGTTCAACTGCGTAGTAGATAGAATCCAGCTGTTTGCAGAAGTAGTGACTGGTGAATATCAAGGAGGTTTCAGAAAGGGCCCTTCGACTATTAGCAACGTCTATCGCCGATTAGATGTGGGAATAAGGGGGGGGGGCGGGCAATCTACATGGGTTCTTCATGGATTTTAAGACGACGTATGACTGCATCCATCGGGACTGTCTTACGAATTGCCTAACCGGTTTCGGAATACCTAAGACACTCCTCAGTTATAGCTCGTCTCACTGATTACAATGCAAAGTGAAGCTCGGGAACCAAGTCACGGAGAGCTTTTACATAATCGCAGGGCTGAGACACGGAGGTGGTGTGCTGGTTCAAATGGTTCTGAGCACTATGGGACTTAACTTCTGAGGTCATGTCCCCACATCCATACCCGAGGCAGGATTCGAACCTGCGACCGTAGCAGCCGCGCGGTTCAGGACTGAAGCACCTAGAAACGATCGGTCGCAACGGCCGGCGTGGCCTTGTCAGATGAGTCCCGATTTCGGTTGTTAAGAACTGATGGTAGGTTTGGAATATGGCGTAGACCTCACGACACTATGGTCCCATGTTGTCATATCTGGTGATGAGCAGGAGTAATGGCTGATCAAGAGACCCATTCCATCCTCTAGTAGTAGGAAACCATTCATACAAAAGGGTACAGAATATATATCTGGGTGTAATTTCTACAAAGGTCGCATTGTGTGAGGTAGAAATCAAAGCGAGGACCCAAGTCGCAATCCCATCATACTTCAATCTGAGTCCGCTTTTTAAATTGTGCTGTCTCTCAAGGAATTTCAAACTCCAGCTGTATGAAACACTGATCGAACCTTTAGGGCTGTATGGTTGAGAAACCCGAATTGTCTCGAAAAATGTTTGAAATAATCCTTCCGTTTTCGAGCGAAAACTCTCAAGGAGGATCTATAGTCTGGTACAACAAGGGATGGCTGGATATTGAAGAATACGCCGTAACTGTGAGTCGGATGAAATTTACAACAGATCACACTTCGTAGGTCTGATGAGAAACAAGCGGCTAGTACGGGTAGGACATGTTCCTCGGATGGTTTAACACCGATGGCCTTTGAAATCCAATGGTTTTACTCCCTACGGAAGAAGACCACTAGGAAGACCAAAGTAAAGTTGGTTGTATGGAATTCATGAGCAGCAGCAGATCGGCATAGTTGGTGTTAGGAGAAAGAAGGCACAGAACACAAATCAGTGGGATCAGTGGGAGAGGAACCTTGTAGTTGCTCACGGCCGTCTGGGACTGATTGTGTAAAGTAAAGTAATTAGACATTACGGTTATTCGCTCGAAGAAACGTAAGGAGACGTGAATGTCAGTAATGCTTACGGTACGGGAGCCAAAATAAAATTCATGCGATTGACAGAAGCACTACAACAGGAGTGAATTAAACAACTGGTTGTATACACGATTAGAATAAAGAGGAAAGCTAAGTGAACTTCTTTCGATTAGCTCGCCAGTTCTGAGAGATTAAGAATTAATGCGACGGGGGGGGGGGGGGGGGGGGTGAAATCTTCCGAACGTCTTAAGATATGCTTATTGGGCCAATGACTCATTAATCATTAAAGAGTGGGACTATACGAATTTTCATCAAGAAGGCGTTGAAAAACATTTTCTGTCTTGAGATGCACTGTTCGATGATAAAAAGTTTGAAGACGCCATATGTTCAGCAACAGAGTAAAAACTTCCTGCGATAGGTTTTCGTCAGTGATACTAGAAACGTGAATGAGCAGAAGGCTCTTTGCTGTAAAACAAGCCCCTACGCTCGGTACGGAATGAGTATTGGCAAACGCAGACGACGCCAGTTATCATTGATACTAATGTCGGCTACATTCGTAAATCTCACACAAATTCTGGTTTTAATTTAATGAACATTTTAATCTGAAATAAATTCACTTTATAGTCAGCAGCAAGCCAGAGGTAATTACCTGCTCGAGTAACTCGCTCTGCAGGATCTGATTGGTTAATGAATATTGGTGTATGCCTCTCTGTTTCGCAACTGGCGGTGTGGTGGTTGTAACGGAACTCTAGTTTTGTGATACGAAATAATGCTTTACATGTTTCATCTGCCTCTTCGTATGAACGTATACATTGCAGATGTCTGTGACGTGTAAACTTCTCACTTCTCATGATCCCTCTTCTTTCCCAGTGACCAATTGTGCAAAAAAATCTTAGAAGGACCTACAACACTTCCTTATAATCTTATTCATCGAAAAGAAACAAAAACACGAGAAGTCATTGCAAATAAGATACCATAGACGTATCAAAACAAATGAAAATAGTTGGCTCTAATTAAAATTAGTATCTCAACTGATAAAGTACACTTATCATATCATGACTCCTTTCTGTAGCATGTGGCAGCACCTTGAGACCGTGATGTGGCGAACAAAATCATACAGGCTGAGGTGGACTTTCTACCTAGGGGCGCTGACTATACTTGGATCTATGTACTATCTGCCAATCTGCTTGCCAGAATCTGACTGGGCCAAAACGGAACTATCGACTAAGGGAGATGCCGCACAAACGGGCCAGATGAAAATCCCCAGCTACCTTGTAATATCTAATCAAGCCGTGAACTATTTAATCGAGTGGTCAAGCAAGAGGACAAACGTGACAACATGATTACTAGAAAAGAGTCACAAACACAAAGAATATGTCACTTTCACGGAGCAAACATACTGTCACTTTCGTAAAACTATTTATCATAGGGAATTATAAATTGAAACGTCCCCTTTTGAACAATTATACACACGACTGTGCTTATACTGACACACAATATTTTGTTAGCGCAACGCAATCTGACTTTCAAAATTCCCTACAAAAGAATGGCCCTGACTAACATTAAACTATACCTTTCACAAATCACTTACCTCACAAAAATCTTCGCTGCTCAAGCTACTGCAATACAGCGAGCGCCACTACTGCCAGCTAAATAAAAGATTCAAACTATGGAAGGCACTAACTACTGATAGGGATAGTTAGCAAATGAAAGATATTAATAGAGAACGAACAATGTATTTACCTTGATATCATCACAAGTCATAATATATATATCAGTTCATGACACATTATAAATCTCCGCCATCTCTCTCCCCACATCCACCACTGCTGGCGGCTCACCTCCAACTGCGCAACGCTACGCACTGTTCACAGCCAGCTGCCTAACACTACAATGGCGAGTATTACAACAATGCAAAGCAGCCACAGACTGCACACAGCACAGCCAGTGATTTTCATATTGAGCGCTACGTAACGTTGCCAATAAGAAAACATAAACAGCCTACTTACATAGAGAAAACATAAACAGCCTACTTACATAGAGAAAACATAAACAGCCTACTTACATAGCCACCATGCTCCCCACAAAAAATTTTTACAAATGGTGTTGGGCACTGGCCAATACAGATTTGACAAAAATTTTTCACAATTACAGTAACAAAGAAATCAAATGCACACACTTATTGATACAATGTTGGTCAAAAGCTAAAATTTTCTCACAGTCTATAAAGACAGTCCTGATTCATTACAGTAAAATTACAGTGTTTTTCTTTTTTTTTTTTTTCAAAGTCTGAACAGTAAAATAGAATGCACAAAGAAGTAGTGGATTTCCATGCAGTCTTGAAGAAGTAGTGTCCTTCCATCGGAAAGACAGTGCTGACTCTTGACATGCTGACAGGTAATGGGCCACAACATAGCAAACCCACAGCAGAGTCATTCGACGTTTTGAAGAACATTGGTAGGTAGGTCACCACAGAGTAGACCCACTGTAGTCCTGGTAGAGAGTATGGTATTGGTGGGCCACCAGAGGTGCAAACCCACTGCAGTCCTTGTAGAAATAATGGCATGGTGGGTCATCATAGATGCAGACCCACTGTAGTCCTTGTAGAAATGGCCAGCAGCCATCTGTTGCGACTGTGCAGGTGCACAATCACCATCGAAGAGTCTTGCAGAGAATATAGCAAGTCCATAAAACACCACTTGTGCACTCACAAAGTTTTTGGAATTGTCCTTAGAACCAGCAATGCTGTTATCCAGTCCCTTGCAGAATCATTAACACACATGCAAACACTATCAGTCCCTACTTCTCACATATTGTCCATGTACTATGACCAACAGAAACGTGTGCAGTGAAATGTAACTTACAAGTTACTTAATTTGATGAAGTGGTCTCAATTACAATATTATAACATGAGAATACAATAACAAAGGTACAAAACACATCATTAAAAACATAACAATACAGATAACATTTGTAGTAAAACAGGCGTTACAAAAGAATAGAAATAGACGTATACGTCAGTGTTATAGGAATTATGACATGAGTACATACATAGAAGATCAGAATAATTATTGAAACATCAACTTCACACATGAGCATTTAAACAGAATGAATAATGTCTAACATCTTTACAAAGTAAATAACATATTATTAATGCCAATTATATTTGAGGATAACAGTATTCCTCATCATAGTGAATGTAGCTTAATATTAAAAGAAGAAAAAATTCTATGAAACTACACAGAGACAGGAAGAAAACAAATACTCAAGGGTACACAAACACATAGTGGGATAACACCAATAGGAAAGGACAGGGTTCGTTTTCAGTGTAACATTTGGTACTGCAGTCCAACCCAAAACTTCATATATCTTTCCTCTTATTTCATCCTTTGTTTCCACCAAAAAAAATTCTAACTAAGCATGCTTTCTGTGTTTATATGTTCACACATTTCTTACCTCATTTTTATTTTCCATTATCTTACCTCATCATTTATTTCCAAGAAAATCCTACCTAAACCTGTTTTCTCAATGCATTTCTTCCAATTCATCGCAACTCATTCTCTTAGAGGCTAACCCCTCTTAAGCTAACTTAAATCTACTGAGCTCAGATGCTAAACTAAGGAACGAGGCAATGCAGCAGCACAAAACAATTAACACAAGCAGCAATGACAAAAAATACAGATTGGCAAAGCTAGCAGCAGCAAATGTAATAACTTATATCAAAACATGACATAGCTCAAGCAGAAAAAATAGTACACTAAAGATAACAATGCAGATAAGGGAAATGTATAATCACATCTTAATGTCTATGTAATTAAAGTGGTGCACCACAAGAAGTTATTCTACCAAAAAGTTACCAATTACTTGAAAAGAAAATTATGAATGCAGTTACTAGTTCCTTCTTATTGTTCTTTCCTTTCCAAGTGCTCCTTTTTTAAAGAATGTGGATCATAAAATAATTATTTAATAGATCTGTTGACAGAAAGTGTTCACATTAGCAAATGCATTTCATTTTATAAAAGCAGTGCTGCAACACAGCTGGAAACCAGATATCAAATGAAATAAGCAATTACGCAAACCAAAGCATAAAAACATCATTCAATAGCTATGTGGCATTTCGTAAGTCAGTAGCTCTCAATTCTCGTAGAAAGACACTTGTCATTATCAGGTTTGCAGATGTAAGAATATTTCCAAGGATAATGGCCTCCCCTTTTTTTTTGTGCTACCTGTGCCGCTGAAAAGGGCTCGCAATAATGGCTTTTTCTCCAGGCGTCTGACACAGCTGGGTGCCCGCGACGCATTACGTGCAGGTGGTCACTTAACTTTCGTACGGAAATATTTACGACAGGAGATTCTGCTACCGTGGTAGTCTCATATAAAAATATATCACAGGTCAAGAATTAGCGTTGCAAATCTGTAGAAACAAAACCCTATAAATATAACAGTGTCCAAAAAAATTTTCAGTGGCATTGTGATACATTCATGCATATACACACACATTTCATAACTCTTAAAGTACGATTCTTGGTTTCCAACAACCTTTTCATAAATCAGAGTCCCTAACCCCTACTCCTTATTCCTTACCTTATTACACATATACATATTCATATTCATCAACACGTCTTCAATATTTCATCATAATAGCTACATAGCATAATCAGATTCCTCATATAGCATCAGCTTATTTATCATAAACATACCTCAACAGCATAGTACACATCGTCGTCGTAATAATAACATCATAACACTTCAGTCAAATCTTAAAATCGTTGTAACTTCCTCCAATAATTTCAAAACGTAAAAAAAATTCTCTGCTCATTTCAATAGTGTCATCTACCTCAAACGTACTTTAAAATCATGCTCCCTTACCAAATATATCATTCAAATCTCTCATAGTATCACAATGGTTCCGAAAAAATATGAACAGTTTACAAAGTACAGACAAAATAAAATTTCATAAGTGTGAAGTTATCCAACTCTGTAATTGTGTAAACATCTGTCACTGACGTAGTAAAAAAAATGTTTGTTTCTCTGTCAAATAATCAGATAGCTGTGTAATTGTGTGTTAGAGAAATATGGTACCGAAGTGTAAAGTTGTATAAGCAAATACCATATTAGCTAGGGTTCCTTGTGGTTGCCACACACATGGTACACAAAGTAAGTGTGTACCCCCCTGAGGATAAATGTAATTATACCCTCAGGTGTTACAAATTACAGCAATGGAATGAAATGTATCACGGAAAACTTTCTTTGTAATTCAAAAATCTTTAAAAATAAATGTTTTAAGTATAAAATTGATCACTCAAATACGTGTCCTGTAGCGCTAAATATGCGTCTTGCTGTAAGATAATCTCTGTGGAAGTGTCGTAGTTATCGTCCTCCGAAAGCTAAGTTCTGCAGAAGTCAATGTACTTACCACATGATAAACAAAAGTGAAATGCTTTGCGTATAGATATCTTAGTTATTACGCTTATTGCCGTGATGAGGAAAGTACTGTACAGTAACGTATTGTTATGCCACGAAAAAGGCTGTCTCATTGTTGCTATACCACAAAAGTTACTACTAAAACATGTTTTTCTTCCTAGAAGAATTCAGAAAACTGTGCAGATATAAAACAGATACACTGCAAAAGCAACATTGTAAATTGTCACTCATTAGTAGCGTCGTGATAAAAATCGTGTAGCTGTCACATAAACTAACCTCTGTGTCATCTGGTATCTCTCAGAAAGTACTTTAAATCCGGAATGTATTTTCAAGTAAACCAAAATGTTGCATTAAAATCTCATTAGCAGTACTGGTAAATGTTCTAATCGTACAACTAACAAGCAAGAATGTACACACACAATTACACTGTGTCGTCTGTTCGCAATAACAATGCATTCGTAATTTCTGTTTAAATAATTTCTCTTGGTTCTTGGCTGGATATTGAACTTCAAACATTGTTGCATGGTAACAGTTTCTAAAGCATACTAGTAACGTAAAGTGAAAAGTTATATGGCAAAGACAAAGTTAAAAGGCAGATTATCTGTCAATAAATGGTTTTACATGAGAAATGTGGTGTAAACCTTTACTCTTCCTAGTACTCAGAGTTTGAACTTGAATGCAATTGTCAGGCGGTATACGTCGGTAAAGAATACTGGAGTTTTTCTCAAGGTTAGCGTCTATGTTATTTTTCTCTGAGCCACCTGGCGCACGCGGCTGCCTGCTGTGCGAGTCATTGTCTGTCTCTTTGTTGGCGCGCGTCGTTATTGGGATTAGGAGACCTAACTTCTACAAATTCGCCTTGCCGAGAGGGCCCTGCTCTGTTTGAATCCCGCCAGTTCTGATGCAATTGACGTCTGTCGTTATGATCATATCGTCTGTCGTCATTTCGGTAGAATCCGTAGTTTCTTCCTTGTCGGTCACGTGGTGGAGAATTTCTCCCTGAATCGTAACTCCGCGCTGAACTGTTGCGTCTGACGTTATTCTGTCTCCCCTGGTAATAATTGTTTTGGTTCCCATATTGTCTGTTTCTGTGGTTATCTCTGTCATATTCATTACTACGGAAATGCGATCTTTCTCTGTAACTATTATTACTCTGCCAGTGGTTGTCATATGGGTGGTGTCTGTTTTGGTCACGATTTGCGTTGTAAGAATAGCCTTGTCGTGTAAAGTTATTACTTCTTTCATCGCGGAATTGCGACGGATGTGACCTGTAACTGCTGTGTTCCTGGTTTCGCGTTCCGCGATTGTCAGTGTCAATTTCTAATTCTTGTAAGAGTCCCTGAAATGCTTCAATGTCGTCTTTGCAACGTCCTGCCAAAATAATATGTCGTAAATGTTCAGGCAGTTTGATTAAGCAAATGCGGATGAGTTCTGAGGGGCTGTATGGGTTTGAAAGATACTGATTCTTATGCAACATGTCTTCAAAATATTTCATAAGACTGGAAAATTCAGATTGTTCGAAACGTTTCATCATTATGATGCTATGTTTTACGCGGTCTTGTGTGGCTTGAGACCAATATGCTGAGAGGAAGGCATGGTAAAACTCTCCTTCACTGTGGCAATCGTGAATTACCGATCGCATTCTTACAGCTGGTTCATTCTCCAAGTAGCCACACATAAATTCTAATCTGTGTTCTAACGACCAGTTGGGAGGAAAACAATGAGAGAATTGATGGAGCCACGCTTGTGGATGAATGTCGTTGCCAGAATTCTTAAATGTTTTGAATTTACGTGTAGTAATGAACAGCTTATAGTCAAAATCATCGTGTCGGCGAGTAGCATCTCGGTCATAGTTACGTCGTTTCGGCGGTTCCATCTCAAAATTCGGCGTATCTTGCCAACTTCTTTCACAATTTCCGAAGTGCCCTGTGTTGTTATTTTGTGTCTGTTCCGTATTTGTATGTCCCTCTTCCCGTATTGGGGCGCGAGTGTCCTCTGAAATACGTAATTCTTGTACTACTTGTGCCAACTGATCTTGCACTTCCCGGATTTCTCTTTTGTACTGTGTATTGATTTGATTTTGATTTTGTTTGAATTTTCTAATTTGTTCATACTCTTCTGTGTCAGTGAAGGCTACAGGTGTTGTGTCATTCAGATCATCATCTACCTTTGTAGATAAGTTAGTGAACTGATCTGAAAGTTCGGCTACTTTATCCGATAGTGAAATCATTTCCTCTGTATGTTTTTCTGAACCAAGTTTCAGAGTGTCCATTTGTGTTGCAATCGTGTCTACTGTGACCTTTAAGTTTTCCTGAGTTTTTGCAAGTTGCGTAACCGAATCGGTAGATGCAACTGAGTCAATTTTAGCTTGCAAGGTGTTGTGATTTTCATGAAAAATAGTTTGCAGTTCTTTTATGGCTGCTTCATGATTCTGTAATGCATTTTCATGCCGCGAAAAAATAGGTTGGAAATGCTCACAAATTTGTGATTTTACGTCATTACAGACTTTTTGACATTTCGATTCAATGTTATGTAACTCACTAGTTAAATCTTCACGTGTTTGTTCAAGTGTGGTGTCTAACTTTTGAAGATTTTGTTCCATTGTGTCTAACTTTTTGAGATTTTGTTCCACTGTGTCTAACTTTTTGAGATTTTGTTCCACTGTGTCTAACTGTTGCTGTGTTTGTCTCTGGTGTTGTTCCATTGTGTCTAACTTTTCAAGCTTTTGCTGTGTTTGTCTCTGATTTTGTTCCATTTGTTGCATTAATTGCAATAATAATGTATTAGTGTCTGGAATCTGTTTCTCTACGCTTTTCGGCAGTGCATTTGCACCGACAACATTCACATTTTGACAAGCAGAAAATGTGTCTTGACTTATTTGAGAAAACGGTGATGACCCAAAACCTGAATCTACAGTATTTGCGAAATTGTGTCCTGTCATTTCGGATTCCTGAGGCGAGCTGTTGCCGACCAATCGATCGATAACGCTTCCCTGTTCACTACCTGTTTCACTGTCTACACCATTGTTTGCCGCCCGCTCCATTTCCCTATGCGCAATTACCAAATTACTACTTTGAACATTAGTTAATTCATTACCCAGTGGTGCTGGCAAGCTACGCTCGTCGTCACTATCATTTCTCAATTTACTTTGGAGCCTAGTGTTACGTTTTTCACACGCCATAATTGTCACAATATTTCACACGATAACACAGAAAAGCACAATTTGAAGTGCAAAAATAAGAGAACACATTAACATAGCACTGAAATTAATATCTAGTTAATTACAGCTGCGAAATACTTGGTGCAAATCTATATGCATGCCACAACTGTTTTACTGTACAACAATGAAAGGCTACAACTACAAAGGAGATTCTCTCTACAATTACGCGCTAGCAATAAACAAAAGCTACACTAAATACACAAACTACAAGAAAAATCAGAAGATTCCAGTGAGGTATCCTAGGCTAAGGGTCGACATATGAAACGTCCCCTTTGAACAATTATACACACGACTGTGCTTATACTGACACACAATATTTTGTTAGCGCAACGCAATCTGACTTTCAAAATTCCCTACAAAAGAATGGCCCTGACTAACATTAAACTATACCTTTCACAAATCACTTACCTCACAAAAATCTTCGCTGCTCAAGCTACTGCAATACAGCGAGCGCCACTACTGCCAGCTAAATAAAAGATTCAAACTATGGAAGGCACTAACTACTGATAGGGATAGTTAGCAAATGAAAGATATTAATAGAGAACGAACAATGTATTTACCTTGATATCATCACAAGTCATAATATATATATCAGTTCATGACACATTATAAATCTCCGCCATCTCTCTCCCCACATCCACCACTGCTGGCGGCTCACCTCCAACTGCGCAACGCTACGCACTGTTCACAGCCAGCTGCCTAACACTACAATGGCGAGTATTACAACAATGCAAAGCAGCCACAGACTGCACACAGCACAGCCAGTGATTTTCATATTGAGCGCTACGTAACGTTGCCAATAAGAAAACATAAACAGCCTACTTACATAGAGAAAACATAAACAGCCTACTTACATAGAGAAAACATAAACAGCCTACTTACAAAATCAATACTGACTTCAAACCAACACATTTGTCATCGCATCAGTTCATCACAACGTTACCATAATTCGAACTACTGATCACTTTCATGTATTATTAATCCCAACATACTACCTTGTGATTCGTACAGTAATACACAATTTAAGATCCGTGACTAAACTTCAGTCTAGTAATTATCTCGTAGTGTAAATTCAATAATCTGTCTTGGCGCTCATAGATACGTACAGACCAACAGATCCAGTACATCATACAAACTGACATGATTACAACGTATTTTAGTATCTTTATTTTGTCGCCAGCGCGATCGGGGTATTCCTTAACGCGGTCTCATTATAGCTAAGATGACGGCTGCCTGCTGCTAGTGGCTGGCTCCTCAATATCCTATTTGAATCAGTAACAAGAAGCAAACGCATTCTTCCTGCAACATTTTTACGTTGATTGACATACAGAAAATCTTTCAGTTTGGACGGTTATTGTCATCTCAGCCCTGGTTTTTACCTAACATCGTAAAGGAAATGGAACTCTGGATTGACTAGCAAAATAAGTTAGGGTGGTTATGATTTGTGTCCCAGGAGACACTCAGGGCCTAGACTAAGCATACCATGGTGACAGCTGAGTTGATACAGTATTCCTCAACCTCAGTCAAGAAATTTGATCTTTCCCCGATAAAGTAATATAGACACACTCTACTTGTTTCTCCATAGTTAATTAACATCCATCTTTTGCTTCAGTTACATCAGTTGTAGCATTCTCTTCAGGTTACAATGGAGCATTATCATAAGTAAACTGTATATTTTTCTACAATACACAATTTCATAAATTAGAAGCACTTCCATTCATAACAGATTAATATACTTCTTTCACTTCTCCATTACAGTTGCCCTAAATTAGGATCATATTCCAAATAACACGACTATGTTTCACGCTGTGTCGTTACCTAAAATTGTTATAAATAAAATAAGGCAATCATCTTTTTAACTTATTACCGCTAAGTGCTACTACTATCATTATCACCTTCAGCTTTCAAGTCCATCCATCTCTTATATTACTTCGTACATCTTTAACTCATACGCTTCAGCAAGCACACTTACGGAAGTATGTAGCATTCCCTACAAGAATATGTTCACATCAACATCGATAGTAAGACAATCTGAAGCTCTTTTCCTTGAAGTATTAATCAGTGTAGCCAAGACAGTGAAATGTAATAATATTCCATGCTATCATTTTGGTAGTACACTAGGTACACCAAACAGTGGGACCATAATAACATCTCCATCGCTCAAGGTGGTGGACAGCATGTCGTGTCAACACCATGTTCTTGTAAAGTAGACCAACGTAGAATTAGTGCAAAAATCAAATATAGTGCTCCATGATCATGGGGATAGACAGGACAAATGGATATTGCAGTAATTTCTGGTAATTAGGTCAGAAGGTGAAGGACATTAAGTCACATACTAGTCTTCATTGAGAATTACACTAGTCTAACAACTGATTTGAGTAATTGGTGGCACTCATCGCCCAGTTACTGAACAGTTCTGTACCATGTATGTAGTATTACAGAATAATGTTCATAAATTATCTGAATATAGTAATTATTGGCACTCATTGCTCAGTTACAAACCATCAGAAGTCATCATTCAAAACAGAAGCTAATGAATGGCATAGTATTAACATAATTCACTTAATTATAGTAATCATTGCCATCATAGGTCATCTTATTACAGTAATCAGTGGCATTCATTGGCCAGCTACAAAACATTTTTTTTTGTATTTTTCAGAAGTCATTATTCCAAATGAGTTAATTATTGGCATACCATTTATACATAATTAATCTAATTATAGTAATCATTGGCATCATAGGTCATCTTATTACAATAATCAGTGGCATTAATTGGCCAGTTACAAAACATTTTTTTGTATGTATTATTCAGAAGTCATTATTGAAGTGACATACTATTCAGAGCTGATCAGTATTACTCAGAACTCTCTTAAACTAGTAGCATTAATTGGGACTTGTAATTATTTTATTTGCTTTTGAATTATTGCTGCAAATGAAGATGTGTAACGTCATTCGTCACGAGTCAGCTGTAGCAAGGTTATGAAGCAAGTACAGTATATGTGATCACATTCATAAACGACATAGGTTTAATAAACAACTATTAATACCTCATTAATTTCATGAATAATTTCTCATGCAAAATATACAAAAATGGATTATGAAACGGAAAGAAGAAACGCATATTATGCTGAAAAGTAGTGAACTTCGAATTAACAGGTAGTGAAATGTGTATAAAAATATATATGTTCTCTAGCTGTCCTTTCCAAAACCTTCAGTCATCATACCATGCGATATAAGACATACTGTCAAAACGAACTGCAACAAATACTTAAATAAATACATAGCATCACTTAACTAACAGCAAATATTTAAACTTCATCATTATTTTCATCTGCAAAGAAAAACTTCATTATCCATATCACCATAACTCCATTGTTATCATCACCTGTAAAGAAAAACTTCATTATCCATAGTAGCACATACTTCATCATTATTCATCACCATTCATTATCATCTGCAAAAAAGTCACTTCATTATTCATTATACAACTATTCCTTATTTCTAGCATATTTCATCACTAAAACTAAGATGTGTAGTTCTGTCTGACAGCCTGCATCAATCGCCTCGTATTCTGAAAGAAAAAATTAGTTAAGACTGCTATCATACGATGTGTATAGTATATTCTTGTTAATGCTTGTTAATTCTGATCCATTTACTCTTCATCACGAGGTATTGCATCCTCTTTCGTTCATTCCGAAGGTGAAATTCCCATTTCTCTTTAATTTATTTCATTTACACGTTATCTCTTTCTGAAAATGACGAACAAGGATTAATGTCTTGCATTTAATTCATATACCCATTAGATAAAAACTGGTTTATAGTAACATAATTGAGCATGCAGCATAGCATGACAGAAAACGTAATATGTCAAAAACATCGACAGTGTTCAGAAGCAAAAATGTACACAGTGTATCACAATGTAGCAGCAAAAAAAAAAAAAAAGTAAAGTAGTCACGATGTTGAGATATCATAAGGCAAAATGTTAAAGTCAACTGGTGTTTGTTATATCTTAAATATTTCATAGTGCATACAAACAAAACAGGAAAACAATCATACATACATAAAAAAATGGAAAATATGCACGGTCTGATGTGTAACGACAAGAAATGTGATCTTCTTTGTGTACAGCATGTATGTTGTGTAGTTAATGAAGGCGAGAATTGAAAACTTTAATGGAGAGAAAATTTGATAAAATTAATCTATCACTAGATAGAATTGCATAATTATTCGTAAGATACGTAATTTTATCTGGAAAATGTGCACTGTCTGATGTGTAACGACAAGAAAAGCGACCTGCTAACCTTGCCTTGCCGGGCATTTGCCAAGAAAAAATACGAAAATCATCAGTAAGTAGTCACATAAATACAATTGCATAAGTGGTCATAAAATGTATAAGTTCATCTGGAAAAATATGCACGGTCTGATGTGTAACGACAAGAAAAGCGACCTGCTAACCTTACCTTGCCGGGCACTTGCCAAGAAAAAATTACGATAATCATCAGTAGGTGTTCATGTGAATATAATTGCATAAGCGGTCATAAAAAATTAGGAAATGGCATTACAATGTGATAAATCATAAAGTATCTTCATTCAATAAAAGGTTTGACGTTCGACAGGTGGTGGTTCCCTTTGGTTTTTCTGGTTCTCAAAGTTTCGACGTGTACTTCATTGGGGTTAGGAATGCTGCGAATCCGATATGGACCTGCGTACAGAAGCTCAAATTTACTGCATCTACTCTTTCCTTTGTTGGATAAATAGTGTGTACGTACTAATATCTTCTGTCCAATGTGAAAGTCACGGCGTGTACATACCTGTTTTTGCTGTCTTCTCCGGCGCTCTGCGGCACGTTTGATGTTGTTCAGCGCAATGTCAATTATTTCATGGTGTCGTAATCGACGAGATGTAGGAAATGTTACTAATTCTTTAATTTTGTTAGGTGGTTCAACATTTTTCAGTATAACAGACGGAGATAGCATGGTAGATTCATTTGGTATGGAATTAATTACATCTTGGAATGAGAGTATGTGTGTGTCCCAATCAATATGTTTTTTATGGCAGTAAATTCTACACAGTTTACCAATTTCTTTCATTAATCGTTCACAAGGGTTCGAAGAAGCATGGTACCTGGAAATATAGACCGGAGAAATGTTTCTAGCTCGTAACATACGTGTCCATATAGCAGATCGAAACTGTGGTCCATTGTCGGAAATTACTTTCAACACATGCCCTACATGAAATAGAAAATGTTTTACAAATGCTTTCGAAACAGTTTTAGCAGTAGCTTTGCGTAACGGAGTGACGGTAACAAATTTTGAAGTGAGTTCCACAGCGACAAACATGTAGCAAAAACCTCTATTAGTTCTAGGAATCGGACCAAAAATGTCTACAGCGGCCATGTGTCTTAATTTAACAGGAACAATGGAATGTAGTGGAGGAATATGTGAAGTCGTATCTGATTTAGCTTTCTGGCAGATTTTACATGACGCTAAAACTCGTCGAATACGTTTCTCCATGTTGGTAAAATAACAGTTCTGTCTCAGTATAAGAAAACATTTTCTGGCTCCGTAATGTGCGTAACTTAAATGAGTATACCAGATTAATTTGTTAACAAGTTCGTCAGGAATGCATAATAACCAATTGTTGCTGTCAGGATGAGAGCGGCGAAACAGAATGTCATTGCGTACAGTGTAATGGTTTCTAATGGTAACATTATTCCTATCTTGCCAAAGGTGTTTAATTTCTTTCCACACTCTGCTCTTGTGCTAGGTCTTGTAATGATGACGAAATGAAGTTTTCAAATGCAACTTGTTGAATGTACATGACGCTGAAATTTGCTTTGCAGAAGTTGGTTGCGATGTCACGCTGATTGTTGTTAAGAGAACGGGATAGTGCGTCTGCTACAATATTTTGTGTACCGGGAATGTGAACAATTGTAAAATTAAATTCCTGCAAATAAAGTTTCCATCTAGTTAATCTGTCGTGTGTAAATTTAGCCGAAAGTAAAAATTGTATCACTCTATGTTCTGTATAAACTGTAGTGTGTCTTCCATAAAGAAAATGCCTAAATCTGGTAAAAGCCCATACAACACATAATGTTTCAAGTTCTGTAACAGAATAATTTCGTTCAGCAGGTGACAGGATGCGACTTGCAAAAGCGATGTTTTTGATTACTGTACAACCATATTCTTCAATATCCTGAAAAATATGTACACCTAAAGCTGTGTTAGAACTGTCGTTGGCAATAGAAAAATTTCTGGTAAGATCTGGGTGCGATAAAAGTGGTGCATTCACAAAGCATGTTTCAAATAACATTCTCATGAACAAGATTCTGCGTGTCAAAAGTATTGCTTGCGTTACTGGAAGAAGCAACCTGTACTGTATCTGGTCAAATTCTATCTGATGTGTTATTATTTTCGGGAGGATTCTGTGGCATTTCGACTATTTGAACTGTTCTGTTATATCTTCCTGACGTTTTACGTTCGGGATGATATCTACTGTCTGGTTCATTCATGATAATATGTTATTGCTGATGTTCTCGCTGCTGATGAGATCGACTGTTATTAAACGTACGCTGAAAATTGTGCTCATTATTTTTACGTCTGTCGTGATAGTCATTTCTATATGGTGCATTGCGATAAGAATTGAAATAGTGTGTTTTCTGTACGTAGTTATTTCCTTGTTGCTGTGCGTTACTATTTGTTGGAGCTGAGACTATACGTGCACGCGGTGAAACATTAAAGCTTGGTTGACCTTGTACATTACATTGTTGGTTAGGTATGCTAACCGGCTGGTTTTGATGCTGTTGCGGAGAAAAACCTGTATTGTTACCAAAATGCGATCGCTGTTGCTGATAATTTTACACATACTGATGATTAAAATTTTATCTGTTGTTAAAGTTACGGCAATAGTTGTCATTTCTAGAGCATCTAATGAAAAATGTCACTTTCGGTAAAAGTTGTCTTATCAGTTTTTCTTTACACATTCTGACACATAGATAGGGCGATAGTTGAAGAGCTGTTCTGATAGATATAAAGGATAGTAGAAGAGAAGGCAACAGTGCAGAAAACTAAAGATGAAACAGCACTACTACGGCTCGGGGCCCTGTGCACGCTACGGCACATATTCATTAAAGTGTAATGAATCCCCTGAGGTCTATTATGCGCTGCAAATAAATTTTAGCTTCTGCGTTACAGGCAATGCCGGTGAAAACTCAAAAGCAAACTGCTGTATCGATGCTAATTCTAGTTTCTGCATTACATGCAATGGCGGTGAAAATTCAAAAACAAATTGTTGTATCGATGCTAATTCTAGTTTCTGCCTTACAGACCAAGCTGGTGAAAGTACAAAAATAAATCGATGTATCCAGTTCAAAGCATATACCTGTGCTCTGTCATTTTTAAATTCCTTAGATTTTCTTACAGATAAAAATTGCTCGTAATCAACGTTATCGTCTCTGAATGTGTGAACAGGTTCACGATTGCATAAGAATCTGTTTGTCTGTGTCTTTTCGGATTTTAAGTCGCGTAGTCTTTGTAAATTGCCTAAGTTACATTGGCTGTGTGAATGTGACAAGTGTTCGGAACGTGCCGTATGCTGTGACGTGTTATTGACTGAAATATTTTTTATCTCTGTCACCTCTTGCTGTAAAGTTGACAATTTTCTACGTAATGTATTATTAGACGAATCTATCTCACTGATCGTCTGCTGTAAATTTTGGAATTCAGGTGTTTGATTAAACGAAATCGGTGAAGTATGGTCTGATTTGCTGTCATTATTACTTTCAATAACGTCAATACGACTGGCCAATTCATCATATTTTTCAGTCAGAATTTTTACCTGATCATCGTTTTTAGTGTCACAAGCATTAATTTGTTTTTGTATTTTACGTGTGGTTTCGTTCAATATTTTAACGTCAACTTTGATGACATCGGGATCCTGAATTAGTTCTAATTGTTCAAGTCTGTCGGTCACTGTCTGAAAGTCTAGTGTGTGTGTATCTGTTTTTGATTTAAGATCGGAAATTTCATCACGCAATTCGGTGTTCAACTGTTTGATTGTATTAATTTCGTCTGATACAGTAGCAATATTGTTGTCTACGCATGTTTTTGCTTTCGTAAACAATTTGCGTTTATCTTCCTGTCTCTGTGCGGCAATTGTTTCCATAACTTGTCGCTTTACTTTATTCTGGTCCTGTATAAATTTACGGAAACACGTTTCACTGTTTTGTAGGTGATGATTAAAACGATCGTCAATTTGACTGTTCTGTTGGTCGAATTTCTCGTCTACTTTTGCATCCGGTGTACGCGAAAGTTCTGCTGACATTAATTTAAACTCGTCGCGTAACTGTGTTGCTTTTTCAGAGCATTGTTTACCGACTGCACTAATTTCGTCTTTAAGTGATTCTGTTGCAGCTGTTTGCATATCCCTTAATTCTTGGGCAACAGATCTAATTTCTTCACTACTTTTCCCAGCGCAAGCCTCAATTCCCTCCCGTAATTGTTCTTTAGTATCATGACACTGCGCGGCAACGGCTGTAATCTGTTCACTAAGCTGTCTGAAATTGTCTAATTTTTCATTCAACTGTTTGGAATTGTTGTCTAGTTTTTCATTAAGCTGTTGTTTGAAATTTTCATTATTTTCATTCAGTTGCTTGAAGTTGTTATCTTGTTTTTCATTAATTTGTTGTTTGAGACTTGCGCTAAGTTGTTTGTGATTTTGTCTTGTCTTTTATTAATTTTTTTGACGTTTTCATTAGTTTCATTAAGTTGTTTGAAATTTTCACTATATTTTAGCGATATTGCCATAATTTGATCCAAGCCAAAATTACCTACTCTATTCTCCGTGCTGTTTCATTGCATATCTGCAATTGTCACGTTTTCTGTAACCATTTGGTTATTCTGTGATTCTTGAAAATGTTTGCTAATCAGATGTGCAACTGTTAGTCACTACACCGGAATTAAATAAATCTGTCGTACTCTGATTACAATGTTCATTTTCATTAGAAAAATTTGTCTGTTCGTCACGTAAATCCTGCTAACCGGGTGTGTCAAGCTGGGCAGCGCTCAATGCAACAGAACGTCCCGCGTCATCAATTGTCGTTAAATTAACAGAGGACACAATTGAATTTATTTGTTCATCATTATGATCAAAATCATTATTAATAATCCGCACACTCTGATTGTCTGTATATAGACGACTGTCATTAAGACAATGAGTGTCGCAAGTACTATCGGTCAAATTATTTGACTCGGCTATTTCACTCATTGCACATCGCGATGTACTGTTAACAGTTTTTCGCGGCATTTTTCACAAATAAAAAAAAATCTAAGTTATTCACAAATGAAACAAACACAATGCAAAAATGCAACAAACACAATTACAACAAAGAGCAAAAAATTGCCGATGATCTGTGAAAGAAAGAGCGACAAATTAGTAAATGCGTTGCGCCAGATACAAACTACGTTTAAGTGATGAAGAGCACATATATGACTACCTCTCAGAAGATTCACAAAGAAATACGATCCTGAGCGGATGTCGCCAAGTGTAACCTCTCCGCACGAAATATTGTTAAATAAAAATGCAAAATGGAGCCAAGCGTAACCTCCCCACAAAAATTTAAAAAATGATAACTGACCATAAACCTCACAATAATATTGATTAAATAATGAACCATGAACCAAATGTAACCTCTCAACAGAAATAATAATATCTGGTAAAATTTATAAGGGCAGCAGCGCTGACCTTCGGCCCTGTATTCTGAATAAAAAAGCAAAAATTCTTACCTCAATAAAAACTACATCTATATCTGCTCTTAATAATACATTCTTCGACACAGCTTCGTGCAATGCTGGCGTATATATATATATATATATATGTATATATTATTCTTGGAGGGAATGCATAGGATATATTCTTTAAATTGAAATGAATGTTTTTCTTTAAAAGAGTTACTTTACAAAAAAAAATTATTATTGGGGCATTTTTTGAACAAATTAATTACAATTAACATACATTATTAGATATGCGCAATGCTGCTTCTTTACCTTGTACAACAATACTCATCGTCCAGAGTCCTGACCAGAGTCGCGAGCAGAGCACACAGCCGACGCATGCCGACTCCCGCAGACTACTACTGTCCACTCGCTACTAAAGCCGACCGACTACCACTGCAGACTGACTACAACTGACGACTCCCTTCTACTGTATCCGGCTCGCGCAGACTAGCGCAGACTCGCGATAAGCAACAACTAACAATAAACTACTCTCTGGTCAGAGATTCTGTCATGCCTCGCCCATCGACGGCGAAGCATACACCTTACAGGGTGCATAACAGTTTTTGTTAATATGTTCTGGCTTTATTTCGTAATAGGATTGGTACCGTTGATTTTATCATATGAAGATGAATTTCAGAGCGTTGAATCAAACAGGGCTGATCAAGATTCATATTAATAGCAAAAATAGATGTACTTCGCATGTATGGTTTCAACTTGAATATAAGTCTCCCTTAAAAATACTGATAGAATAACTGTTAATCGCTTGAGGCACAGTAAGTTTTTAGTAGTTGTTGTAAATTTAGTTCCGAGGTCATGAAATATTTCCAAACTCTTCGAATTACGAGTAGATATATGAGAAATGGTAACTTCAAATTTTTACACCCTCTTAGAAAAATGTCTTCGTACGTCCTTGGATTCGCGGAACACGGCGGACAGTCTCAGTTCCAGTTTGTCAATCTAAAGGTTTCAAAGTGCAGAAAAATTTAAGTTTCGGTATTTCGTATAAATACTGGCTGAATTTATAACGTTGTTGAAATGCGGCCATTAAGAATTAAATGTTAAACGTAAGTCAAAATCTGATATTAGAAACAGTGTGTATGTCTCGAAGCTGCGTTGGTGCGCAAGTTACCCAGACTTTATTCATCGAGTATATGACAATGAGCGACTTCTAACAAACATTACACATAATTTAAACCATTTTGTAGTTCTTCTCGTTGACACCTCCTCCTCACCTCCCTCCCCCCCCCCCCCCACTCCCCCACCCCCAAAGGTTAGAATGAAAAGAAGTAAGTTTATCCCTTACTACATTTTCGCTGTTCATGTGGTAAAACTTCAGCAACAGGTACCACATTTAAATTTATTACTTCTTTGCTATTAACTGTATTTAAACACATATTACAGACATTATCCAAATACGACTGAATGTATATCATTGTAATCAGACTATACTCGTGTAGTGTTTGATAATAAGAGTAATTAGCGACTTTGAGCAAACTATAAACCCAGTTTCAATACTTTTAAAAATTTTTACTCGTCCGCTGATAAATAGTTTGAAAATAATAAAAACAACATAACAATGGTTTAGCGTCTCCAACCATTAAAAATATACTTCGTAATCGTCAATTATTGAACACAATAAATCAATTGCCAGTAGTCAGGCGTTTGAAACCACTTATATAAGGCGCTGTGGAATGAGAACGAGGAACAATGTATAACCATCTTGGTGCGGGCGTCGGAACACCCTCTATTGTGAATGAGTTAGGAACAGCGCGAACGTTCACCGCTGTGCTGTTTGCCTCCCACATGTGCTGGATGTGAGGTCAGCAAGTCGGATGAGAGTCCACTGCACTATGATGGCCGAGAATGAGAAACAGCGATGTATTCTGAGGTTTTTAACTGTCGGAGTGTTAGGAAGTGAATTTCATGCCGGAATGCTATCTACGGCGAACGCATTACGTCATGAGCGCGTGTGTTTGCATGGAACGAACGATATCCAGAAAGTCAGGTGTCGCTGATAGATAGCAGTCGACCTGGACAGGCTCGTTGTGTTGTTACCACTGCTGACATTGCTGCGGTGGATGCTGTCGTCAGAAACGTCCGTCAGTGGACGGTGGAAGATATTCGATTCGTGTTGGGCATCAGTCCCGGTAGCACTCACGCCATCACAACAGAGCCTCTGGAGAATCGGAAAATGTGGGCGCGGTGGGCTCTCCACAGCCAGGCAAGTTGAACAGAACGTCGATATCACTGCAGCATGTGGAACGGTGTCACGACGAATGTCATTCAGTGTCCCATAATGTCACGGGAGACGAAACGTGGTGTCATCATTTCGAGCCGGAGATAATGTGTCAGAGCAAACAATAGAATGATATGGCTTAACCCCCATCGAAAAAAATCCAAAACCATGCACGCCAGCTCCGGGAAAGTCACGATGTCCTTTTTCATAGATTACAATGGTCAGCTGCTCATTGAGTTTCTGGAACACGGTGCCATAATTAACGCACGGCGGTATGTGATCACTTCGCAAAAACTGAAGCACGCCATCAACTCCAAACGCCCTGGAATATTGATGGACGGCATCAGTCTGTTGCAGCATAACGCCCGCCCACATGTTGATAAGGTTGTTGCGAGTACGCTGCAAAAGGTTCGCTGGGAAGCCGTGACATCCTTTTAACAGTTCCGATTCTTGTAGGCTTGAAGAAAGACTTTCGTAGCCGATGATTTGGTTCGCAAGAAGAGGTGTTCGCCTGGGTTCAATTGTGGTTCCGTAGGCAACAGCAAACATTTTTTCATGAATGCAATTACCGTATTGTCTAACAGTCGGATGAATAAGTTAAGATATGGTTATTATTTTTGGAATAATAAACAATTTACTTACTTCTTTCCATCTCTCAAGTTTTTACTTGACTGACACTTACACATGGGAGCACGATTTCTTAAAGAAAGAGAAAGAGGCTGAAGGGGTACGTCACCGGTATTGTAGAGAACCAGCGACGCATGAGGGGTACGATAGACTATGTCATACAACTACCAATAATAAACTGCTCAAAAAACTTGAACATGACTTCGGGCGCCTGAGCAATAACTGAGGACTGGGTACGTTACCAAATTATATGTTTATCTTTCACAAATTAAGTACGCAACAAAACATCATTACATCACCATTCGTTTATATGAAAAGAACTGAAATGTCCAACAAATGTCGAAAACAAAGTGGAAACTATGATTCATCCCGTCATGCAGGGTCCTTTTCGTTGGACTTTGAGAGCTTCTGTAAGGTGCATGGCCTGCGTGAGCATTTATCACTGCCTGACACCTACGTGGCATACTCCGTATAAATCTACGGAGGGCTTAGGTCGCGACTCATAACTGGCCATTCCGTTACTTAAATGTTCAGGCTTCGCTAGGCATCTCCACTGACGCCCGACACATAAGCCCTAGCATTAGAATTAATTCACGACCACCACCATACGCAGTAGCTACCACATTGTTCAACGTGATCTGTTCGATGTACTGCCTGGCGGTAAGGTGACCATGGACAACTACAAGATCCGTATGCCTGTCAACACTGAAGTCTCCCCATAACATCAGAGAACTTTGGAAACCTGCCGATTTCCTGGACAGCATTTGGCAGGTGCCACTCACCACAAGTGTACGTGCACGAATAATGCCGTCAACAGATATCTGGACTCGTCTGTGAACTACACGTTTCGCCAGTGACGAAGTTGCCAGTTGACTGGCAACATCAGAACTCAAGGCTGCAATGTGTTTCCAAGTCAAGTGGGGTACTCTTACAGGACGTCTGTATCGTAAGGTTTCTTCTCGTAAAGTGTTCATTACAGTCAGATCGGAGACAGCGTCTCCAGTGGACCTTCTGATATCGTCTTTCAGTGCTCAACAATATCCGTACCATGTCAAAACGCAGAGATGGACTGATATCGGTCTTCAAGTCGGGTTGTAATGAGTCTGCAATCTTGCCAAACTCGCCTTGTAAGCTGACCTGTCTCCCTGTTGCGTCCACAACCTATGAATGACACGTTGAGAGCGATTGGCATCTGCAGTAACATGACTGAAAGTTCGTCTCTTTTGATCAAACAGACCATCCTTGTAACTTTCACTGCATTAAGATGTTGTATTGAATGTGCTTGGTTGAATACAACTTCTACAAATGAGAACTACCATGTGTGTGCCTCACAAGGAAACACTGGGACCAGTACTGGCTTCCTTCTGAGGGTCACCTAACACTGTAATGCTAAACACGACGACGAATGAAGTTAATTGTTACCTACATTGAAAGCGAAGATCTCAAACCATGCAGTAAGACCACAGGCGAAGCCCGATTCAGAACAGGTTTAACACACCGGACGTTGATAAATATGTTTCTCCAATTATCCCGAACACTTTAGTACCCTTACTACACTCATGCTCATAAATTAAGGATAACTGCAGAATGTAGTGCCACACAACGTGGCACTACACAAAACTGGCGCTAATAGCATAGGCACAGAGGGAACACACACGCACATATCTGTAAGTCCACGGTATTAGTGATAAGTCGAGAAAACAGTCCTGAAACACATTTGCTACAAAATGCCACTGTTTCCTGCGTATGTACCCCGACATCGATATGGCATACGATCACCATGCACACGTACACACGGCGCACAACGGGTTGGCATACTCTGGATCAGGTGGTCGACCAGCTGCTGCGGTATAGCCTCCCATTCTTGCACCAGTGCCTGTCGGAACTCCTGAAGTGTCCTAGGGGGTTGAAGACGTGGAGCGATACGTTGACCGAGAGCATCCCAGACGTGATCGATGGGGTTTAGGTCTGGAGAACAAGCAGGCCACTCCATTCGCCTGATATCCTCTGTTTCAAGGTGCTTCTCCACGATGGAAGCTCGGTGGGACCGTGCATTATCATCCATCAGGAGGAAGGTGGGATCCACTGCACCCCTGAAAAGGCGGGCATGCTAGTGCAAAATGACGTCCCAATACACCTGACCTGTTAAATTTCCTCTGTCAAAGACATGCAGGGGTGTAAGTGCACCAATCATAATCCCATCCCACACCATCAAACTGCGACCGAGGTTCGAGTCCTCCATCGGGCATGGGTGTTTGTGATTGTCCTTAGGATAATTTAGGTTAAGTACTGTGTAGGCTTAGGGACTGATGACCTTAGCAGTTAAGTCCCATAAGATTTCACAGACATTTGAACATTTTTTTGAAACCACGACCTCCATACAGGTCCCTTTTACTGACATCAAGGGGTTGGTATCTGGTTCCTGGTTGACGCCAGATGAAAACCCGGCGAGAATCACTGTTCAGACTATACCTGGACTAGTCCGTGAACATAACCTGGGACCACTATTCCAATGACCATGTATTGTGCTCTTGACACCAAGCTTTATGAGCTCTCCTGTGACCAGGGGTCAGTGGAATGCACCTTGCAAGTCTCCGGGCGTATAAACCATGTCTGCTGAGCCCAGACTGTGAGTCCGGAAACAACTGTTGCAGTGGTTGCGGTAAGGTTCCGAGCAAGGCTACCTGCGGTACTCTGTGGTCGTCTGCCGGCACTGATGGTGAGATATCGGCCTTCTTGTGGTGTTGTACACATTGGACGTCCCGTACTGTTGCGCATGGACACGTTTCCTGTCTGCTGGAATCGTTGCCATACTCTTGAGATCACACTTTGTGGCACACGGATGGCCCGTGCTACGACCTGCTGTGTTTGACCAGCCTCCAGTCGCCCTAGTATTCTACCCCTCATAACGCGATCAATATGTGTTCTATGAGCCATTTTCAACACATAGTAACCATTAGCACGTCTGGAAACGTCTGCACACTTACTCGCTGCACCATACTCTGACATTCACCAACACACCTCTGCGTATGTGAACTGCTGCCAGCGCCACCGTACGACGACCGTAGTTCAAATGCACCGCATAGTCATACCCCGAGGTGATTTAAACCCGCAGACCGCCCACCAGAGCGCTGCTTCATCATGTATCAGCATTAATTTATGAGCATGAGTTTAGATTATGTAAATATCTTGTGATTTTCTCATCTCGGCGTTATCAAACACAAGTCTCATATACATACTGCTACGGACATCGCACAGTAACAGGCAGGAGGTACACACTGGCCGTATGTACGTCACCAGCTGTTGCCCTTCGTTGGCTGCTTTCCCCTGCGGAGCGGTTATCGACGTGCGCGTGGCTGCCGCGATCCGACAGCACGATGGCCTGGGCCGGCCTCCCCCCTGGGGACCACTGGGACAAATGTATTGCCCGCCGCGCCGCCACGCTTATTGGTCGTGGGAGGGGCGGAGCGGTGGCGCTCAGTTGCCTCCTGGGATGACCGCCGCGCGCTGGAAGCCGAAGTCCGTTTTCTTCCTGAGCGGCCGCACGATGTGCGCGAGGCGGTACGGCGCCCAGGGGAAGGGAAAAAGGAATCTGCTCCTCATTCCGCGTTTCACGCACATCGCGGAGAACAGGTCATTTTCTACACGGAAGAAAGTCACAGCAGAAAAGATTTTGTCAGGTACCAGACACATACTGGTACCCGATAAAAAGGGGCTAGTCTCATTTCAAGCGAGCTAAGAAATACTTTTTACGCTGAAATGATAAGTAAATCAAGACGCTACGCTGCCGACAGGCGTTGATGTACATCAACGGGGACAGTTGAAAATGGTTGCTCCGACCGGGACTCGAACCCGCTATCTCCTGCTTACATGGCAGACGCTCTATCCATCTGAGCCACCGAGGGCACAGTGGATAGGGCGACTGCAGGGACTTACTCCTTGCACGCTCTCCATGAGACCCACATTCCCAACTTAATGTCCACACACTGTGGACGTGTGCGAAAGAACAGATAGCATCTTCATATACACTTTTTACGCTTATCTTAAGCGCAACATAGACTCATGTCTTAAAGTTCAAACAGAGCAGAGTTAATATTAGAAGCGAATCATACTATTATAACATAATTATTGTTTCTGTTTCCATTGAAATGCTTAGTGCTGCGCTGCAGATAATCTCATTCAGTGCCAATCCAGACATACTATAAAGGCACATATATCTACGCATGTATATGTATATATATGGTTCAAATGGCTCTGAGCACTATGGGACTTAACATCTGAGGTCATCAGTCCCCTAGAACTTAGAACTACTTAAACCTAACTAACCTGTGGTGTCACCGCCAGACACCACACTTGCTAGGTGGTAGCTTAAATCGGCCGCGGTCCATTTAGTACATGTCGGACCCGCGTGTCGCCACTGTGTGATCGCAGACCGAGCGCCACCACAAGGCAGGTCTCGAGATACGGACGAGCACTCGTCCCAGTTGTACGACGACATTGCTAGCGACAATACGGACGAAGCCTTCCTCTCATTTGCCGAGAGACAGTTAGAATAGCCTTCTGCTAAGTCCATGGCTACGACCTAGCAAGGCGCCATTAGCCTTACATAGTTTGAGAGTTATAGTATAAATGTCTCCAGAAGAACGCTGTATTCATCAACGAATAAAGTTAAGTATAAAGCAGCTACGTACTTTTCTTGCTACCATTCAATAGTTATCCTGTTCCAGAATTCACGCCCGTCTGCGTTAGATAGCGTGCCTATCGGCCCCCTCAAAATAACACTGTGTCGGCACTTCTGTCGACACATCATAACCTAAGGACATCACACACATCCATGCCCGAGGCAGGATTCGAACCTGCTACCGTAGCAGTCGCACGGTTCCAGACTGAAGCGCCTAGAACCGCTCGGCCACCAACGGCCGGCGCGTATATGTAATTATTATACAGGGTGATTCAAAAAGAATACCACAAGTTTAGGAATTTAAAACTCTGCAACGACAAAAGGCAGAGCTAAGCACTATCTGTCGGCGAATTAAGGGAGCTATAAAGTTTCATTTAGTTGTATATTTGTTCGCTTGAGGCGCTGTTGACTAGGCGTCAGCGTCAGTTGATGCTAAGATGGCGACCGCTCAACAGAAAGCTTTTTGTGTTATTGAGTACGGCAGAAGTGAATCGACGACAGTTGTTCAGCGTGCATTTTTAACGAAGTATGGTGTTAAACCTCCTGATAGGTGGTGTATTAAACGTTGGTATAAACAGTTTACAGAGGATGGGTGTTTGTGCAAAGGGAAAAGTTCTGGACGGCCGAGAACGAGTGATGAAAATGTAGCACGCATCCAGCAAGCATTTGTTCGCAGCCCAGGAAAATCGACTCGCAGAGCTAGCAGAGAGCTGCAAATTCCACAATCAACTCTATGGAGAATCCTACGAAAAAGGTTAGTTATGAAACCTTATCGTCTGAAATTGGTTCAAGCACTGTCTGCAGCTGATAAGATTAAAGAATCGATTTCTGTGATTTTATCCTTGCTGAAATGGAAACAGATGAATCTTTCGTTTCAAAGATTGTGTTTAGTGATGAAGCAACTTTCCACACTAACGGGAAAGTCAACCGTCACAATGTCTGTATATGGGCACTGAGAATCCGCGGGACACAACTCAGTATGAACGTGACTCGCCTAAGGTGAACGTTTTCTGTGCCATTTCAGCCAATAAAGTTTTTGGTCCCTTTTTCTTCGAAGGTGCTACTGTAACTTGACTACAGTATCTGGAGATGTTAGAGAATTGGCTGTTCCCTCAGCTCGAACAAGAAGCACAACAATTCATATTTCAGCAGGATGGAGCGCCACCACATTGGCACTTATCTGTCCGTAACTACCTGAACGTCAACTACCCGAGGCGATGGATCGGCCGCCAGGCAGCCCGTGACAGAGCACTTCATCACTGGCCTCCAAGAAGAAGGAGAAGATTGGAGTAAATACATATCCAGCCAACACAGTATACTCAGACAGTTACAATAATAAAATGTTTGTGCGTAAGAGGCATACGCGATTCCACAATTAACACCAAACTTTTATTCTTTTCCCTCTAATTATAAAATCACAGACATTCATATCTTCTTCTCTCATCATAAAATCAAAATTTAAAAATAAACGGTCTTCGGTTTTACAGATTTTCAAAGAGAATTCTCGAAAGTCAGGAATTCAAATAAAGTAAATGTCCGACACATGGTAGATCTGGGAAAAAAAGGTGTAAAAATCTTCTCGCAATGAGTCAGCAGCGTTGAACCGCTGTGGACTCGTAACCGTGAGGAACTGATGTTCCGAGACAATCGAAGATGCTGTTCCTTTTGAAAAATGAGAGTGGAAAAGCTGTCGAAGATGAGGATGAAGAAGAAAAAGGCAAATATAAAGTTTTAGTAAATACAAAGAGTATTGTCAATGTGGACGCCGCACCATAGTAGCCGTCCACTGTCTAAAAGAGGACCCCTTGGCCAACGTAACAATGGTGCTGATTACGGTATGTACAGCCGGGTCTCCGAGCTCAGATTTTGGGGCGACTGATATCACGCCAATTCTATAAAGACGGGTAGATCTGGTATCCACGACTTTCGAGGTATACGTGGATTAAAACTGAATCTGACGCTTCGAAAGCTTCTCCATAACTTTATCATCCTCAAAATTATTGGGGATGATTAACCGGAGATCTGCAAAATTATTCCGCCCATCGAGACGATAGTTTCCTGTTTAAGTAATTCCACGGTGGTCTTTGACTGCTGGGGAAAATTGGTTAAATACAATTTTTAGTATAATCGACAAAAACGTTTCAATTTATACGTGGAAACATCTTTGAAAAAGTCATAGAAAGAAATGTGCAACGCGATTTCGTACACGTCTCTATGACAGCGCCTCTTCATAACTCTGTGGGTGGCTACTGTGTTCGCCTCAGTCGCTTTCAAAAGCGTTGCCAGGTGTCAGGGATTTCCTTACGTCGATACGACTGCAGGGGTGCTATAATAGTAAAGAATAAATGTATTAAAACTTAATGTATGATGTGGCAGTTTTTCACGAATCTCATTGATTATGACGTCATAACTCTTGAACTATGTGTCGTACATTGTTTTATTTGTGTACGTACGTACGGCGGCATATATCGATACTGTCTGCGGAATATCTTGTGAGAATAGTTGGTAGAAAAGAGTAATGAATTTCAACGCAATGTATGATGGGGCGGTTTTTCAAGGATCTCGTTACTTACAACGTCATATCTGCTGAACTATTACAAGGTAGCGATTGTTGCCTAACAGTGAGGCATATGTGTACGAAGACTGATTGAAATCGGTTCAGTGGTTTAGAAGGAGATACGGGACATACACACAGTATATACATCCATTTTTATGTTGTGTATGGATTCGTAATTCTACTAGCAATCCGAATAACCGATTGGAAATGTAAAAGAAATTTTATTCAACTACTCTCCCTTTGTCATGAAGCTGGAAAAAGCAGTACTAGTTGCAGTTGCACGCCTTGTTGTTGGTCAGAGAAAAGTCTCTGATCTACAGTGCATTACAAACCCTGTACACATTCATTGTATTTTGTCGTGAACGAAAATGATTTTACGCTATGAAATTTGATAGTATAGCTGTAGTAGCTGCTATTCACTCTATGTAAATTGTACGACAAATGCGCTCTTGTCCATAGCCCGACAATCCACTCGGCAAAGGGATTACCACAAATAACTTGACAAAAATTATTCAGTCACTGCAGCCATTTTTCGACCTCGTGAGATACATAAATAAAGTTCTCGTATCGAGTGTCCATTCTTTTCCTTCCACAAACAAAACATAATTTGAGGTAAAGACACGCAAATATCGTCAACTCCTCTTAAAATAATATGATTAGCCACAGCTTTTTCGCACTAGAGAAAACTGGTGTGCTATAATCTGTACAGAGAGAAATTTACACCTTGTCAAATTTGCGCCCAGGGAAGGCTGAGTAAGTTCCACTAACTCTACTGTCTGAACTCTGCCGTTTGTGACAGTTATGTCGAATGAAAATTGTATGGAGATTGAATTTGTTGGAATTTATGTAGAGCCGTATTTTGCTTTCATATTTTTGTTGTCTTCGCCAACTCACATCCGGTCATTCGACTTCCAGCCTATCCTAGATCTCGGACTAAGCTGCGGACAGTCTGTCACCACAAGCACGGTTTTTAATTTCACATTCTTAAAGTGCCTCTGGAATCGCAGAAGTATTCCAATCCCAAACTTCATAACTTGCCCGGCTGCTAAGGAGCAAAGGGCTGTTACTTCGTATTTTACATTACAAGAAAGCCTGATTGATTGAGAAGACTTTGAAATGCTCGAACAAGATTTGTAATGTAAGAACTTTTACAAACGGAAACGAAAATAATTTATTTTCTATTACGTCTGAAGCAATCAGAAAGTGTTTTTGATTTACATGCGGTTTGTCCCAACGGTTTTATAACGTTCTCTTCTTTGCTTACTGTTCTGGTATTTCAATAAATCATACTCTCGGTTGTGCAGGTCACCAAATGCTTTGAAGATTTTAAAGACTGAATTCTCATTCTTCACGTGCTGTCTTATTCGGATAACTCCGTAAACGACACTTTTAAGTGAGCGTTATCCGTATCTTGTCATTAATGCTCGTTTCAACTAAGCACCTAACGATGTTTGGTCTCAAGCATTACTCGCCAACATATTGATTCCTTCTTTGAACAGCTCCAAATCACAGTCCAGTTTACATTGAGTCTCTTGAAGATATGCTGCTGAAATTTATAGGGGCCACATGGCTTACTATAGATGGTCTATGATATATGACGTATGATGTATATCGAAACCACAAGCAGACAAAAACGCAAGACCCACGAACTAACAACTAGGAAAGTCAATCGTACGCAGGATGACTGTTCAAGCAGTCATCCTCTGCGGTGGACTTGAGAGTACAGGCAGAATGTGACTCATAGGGGCCGTTTCCGGTGAACGTGGACTCTCATGATACAGGTAGGCCGTGAATAAGTCAGTATATTGTTACAAGGAATACTGGGCACAAATTTCACCGATTTTAGTACGAGCACAAATGTCACTGGGTACAATTCTCGTTTATCTGAGAAAACTCCTTTCATTTGGGACACCGCAGAATAATGTTATACGAAAAGTCCCCCACATTGCATCACGTTTATTGCATGACATACGTTGACTAAAATAACTTGTGACAGTGTACAGAAGAAATCAGAGGACGGATTGTCTCTTACTAGGACCGCTCGATTAGTTGTTAGAAACAACCACTAGATTGCCCTACTGAGGTGTGACCTCACTGCTACAGAATTTGTCATTTATTGTTATTTTAACAACGGTAGCTCAGAAACTGCCCCAATAGTCCGTTCAAAGTGGGCATTCAAAGAATCATTGTTGTTTTTATATATATATATATATATATATATATCACGAGAAAGATTTCGCCGAATAAATTTTACGAATCTCACACTGCGCTATCTCAACAAAACTACTTCGAATCACTTCGTTGATATTTTTCTTACGTACCCTTCATAAAAGGGTGATTACTGTTGGTTTGCAGCGCTTTTTGGTGGTCTTTCTTCCCTCAACTTCTCGGAAACTCATACGGGAATTCCTGGACGGCAGGCGACGTTCCATTCGAGAAACACTGTTTGGAAAATTTAGAGAATCGTCATTTGAAGTTGACAGCCGAACGATTCTACTGCCGCCAACATACATTGCGCGTAAGGACCACGATGATAACATTCAAGAAATTATGGCTCATATGGAGGCATATAGGCAGTCGTTTATCCATCGCTCTACTTGCGAGTGGGACAGGAAAGGAAAACGCTAGTAGTGGCACAGGGTACCCTCAACGACCCACCGTAAGGTTACTTGCGCAGTATCTACGTAAATGGAGATGTAGACCAACGATAAATTTAGTGAGGGTTATAATGTTTCCGGCTTTAGAAGCCGTAATTTTCAACACCAAGCTTCACTTCATAGTTTGGTTGATATTGCATTAGCCTATGTGTGACGTAAGAAGTGGAGCGAGGTGCAGACAACGGATGGTACAGTGCGTGCTGATTCCATGTGAAACTGCGCCAATTTAGGAGTCGGGTAATCTGAGTTGCTGCCACAACAGGAGTTGTAAATATTACCCTTGGGTCAGCGCGCCGAATCTCTAGTTTTTATTTATCGCCGGCCACTGTGGCCGAGCGGTTTTAGGCGCTTCAGTCCGGAACCGCGCTGCTGCTACGGTCGCAGGTTCGAATCCTGCCTCGTGCATGGATGTGTGTGATGTTCTTAGGTTAGTTAAGTTTAAGTGGTTCTAAGTCCAGGGAACTGATGACCTCATATGTTAAGTCCCATAGTGCTTAGAGCCATTTGAACCATGTTTGTTATTTATTAGTGCACCAACTGATTGCCTGGCGTTGACCACGTATACATTTATTTCGATCTTGTATTAGTCCATCTCACCCTCCCTTGTCTCTCTGCCAATAAACCCCCCCCCCTCCACCTGTGCAACTGCTGCTTCCCCTCCCCCTCTCTGTCTATTTCCTCAACCCCCCCCCCTCCCCACTCCATCCCGTCTAATTCGATTTCCTCTTCCCGTGCACTCTGTCCATCTCCTCTTCCCCTCTCTGTCTGGTAATCTGCACGTACCCCCTCTGTCCTATTGCCCCTTTCCTCTCTGTGCATCTCCTTCTACTCCCTACAATTTTATCTCATCCTCCCCAGCTCTTCGTCCATTTGCTCCAACTCCCTCTTTCTGTTCAACTCATCCCCCCTTCTCTCTGACTATCCTCTCCTCCTCTTTGTCGCTGCCCCTCCTTCCTTTCTCTGTACATCTCCTCTTGTTCCCTTCTGCTTTCCATATCGTTCCCATTCTCTGTGTGTCCGTTTCCAGCTCCCACCTCTCTCTGCCTACCAATATCCCTCAGTCCCTGTCCCTCTTCTCCTCGTTCCTTTGTATGTCCTCCTCCTATCTGCTTTTTCTGTCCATTTTTCCTCCCTCTGTCAGTCTGTCCATACCCTCCCCCCCCTTATCTGTGCCCATCTCTTCGATCCCCCTCGCTGCCTGTTCATCTGCTCCTCCCCTCTTGCCCGCCGAAGTGGCCGTGCGGTTAAAGGCGCTGCAGCCTGGAACCGCAAGACCGCTACGGTCGCAGGTTCGAATCCTGCCTCGGGCATGGATATTTGTGATGTCCTGAGGTTATTTAGGTTTAACTAGTTCTAAGTTCTAGGGGATTAATGACCTCAGCAGTTGAGTCCCATAGTGCTCAGAGCCATTTGAACCATTCCTCCCCTCTTCCATCTCTAAGTTATCACGCTAATATCGTTCCAGAGGTTTAGGATGTTGTCTTTACCCGTTGCTTTGCTGCTTACGCACATGTAAGATATATTCCTCATATATTTAACATAGTTCACACGTATTTTCATACGTAGTTCACCTGTGTCTCTAACGAGTTTCACCTTGCAATTTCATTTGTACCCAACTCTACGATGTCGTATCTTCTGAACAATGTGTCGTACTACGATATGCTTTTGTAGATATATCCAGCAGCATATGTGGATACTGTCTGCGAAAAATACTGCGAATAGATTGGTAACAGCGAAGTAATATGTTATGCATCAGTTTTTCGTGGATATTAGTGACTATGATGTCATACCTCCTGAACAGTACGCCGTACAATAATATAATTTTTCTGATACAATCAATGTTATATGTGAATAATATCTGGAAAATATGACGCTAATATATTCATTAGTAAAAAAGTAATAAATTGAAACGTCGTGCTACATGCGACAGTTTTACTGCACGAGCAGCGTAAGTGCAGTAAGCGATAAACTTCTTTCTTTTAATTTATTTTTTATTTTTTGTGGGGTTGTCAGCGAGAAAAAGTTTCTTAAAGGTGTGTAACTACGTGTAAAGTTTGTTCCATGTCTCTAAGAGCTCTCGTTCTCAAATACTGGATGACAAAATTATGGGTATTCGCGCGTAGTGGGCAACACCTCTTTTTCATCCCCACCCCACCCCTTTGATAGACTGGTGGTTCTTACGTTCACAGCGATGACCTCCAGAGAGTAAGCGATACGTGTATCACGTTTGTTTGAAGTATTATATCATGTATAGAATTTAAAATGTAGCTCAGATTTAATTTACAATGGTACTAGGTATTTTCTCAGTAGTAAGCTATCATGCATTCATTTCAGATTTCATTTTAAGAACTACTTTTAACAACATTGTAGTAACGATATGCAGACGAAGCACTTCAAATGCTCTGGCCGTAGATACGCACCGAGCGAAGTAATGCGTGATGACAAGTCCAGTCGATAAGGCCATACGATACATCGCGGCTTAGAGGCCACACGACAAAGATCTGAACTGCGCGCCGTATACAATGACATTAAGTAACCGCGCTCTTCTAGCAGTGCGGGGGAGAAAATAATATACTAGAATTTGTAAATTGATCTGTGACAATAATTTCTACAATATATTTAATGCACCAGCATTATAAGTGTTACATATATTAACTGTTATACCTGTGATTTTGTGAGCTTACGTTTGTGAAATATTTTGCCAGCCATTTACGGATTTAGCTGCTCCGTGTGCGTCAAATAAATAAAAATTGCTGTGGCATCCCAGTTAACTTCGGATACTCACTTACTAGCGTTATGAGCCTTAGCCTACTCATTGATAAATTTCAGAGAGAACAGCGGACTCGCGATCTGAGTGCTACTTCTGTGCAGGGACAAGGGCCTAAATGTCAGTGTTCACTTTGATGCTGCACAGTACAAGTAAGCCCCTCACATGTCCTGCATTTCCCGCGGAAATGGGAATAGTTAAATGCTATCCGTGATACCACAAAGCAGGGAATGTATACGCAGAGCTCATGTCTCACTGGACACTGATTGTCGTCACATTCGATTGCAGAAAGTGTACATTCTGTCGCGTACATCATTTAATCGCTGTAAGGCCAGTCAGACTCAATTGCGTCGAAGCTGTGCGAAAAATGTTTGAACAGCATCGTAAAGTGACGTGCCATGAGAGAGGGACATCACTGAGCGTATCTCCAATAGCAGCACATTTTCTGTCGCATGAACATTTAGTTGTGAAAAAGAAACATTACTGGTGGACTACGCACAATTTGACTAGAGCTCAAAAAGTGGATCGTAATTCTGGCTCCCCTGCCTCTACCAAATATATTCCCATTTCTTTCTCAATCATGTCTTCAGACAATTCCTCATCATCACAGAAGCCTTCAGTATATCTTTGCACCTGTCTGCTCTCTCCTGCAGATGACAGTCGAATTCCCATTGCACTATTCATGTTGACGCCCTTGCTTGAAATACCGGAAATTGTTTTCACTGTTAGTGAATCATTTCTTCCGATGACCTCTTCTTTTTCAAATTCATTACCTTTTTCCTTCACCCATTCCGCTTTCGTTTCCCTACATTCTGTAGTTATTTTATTCCTAACCGATTTATATTTCTATGTTCTTGAGTTTTCCTGAACATTTTTGTATCTCTATTTTTCTTCGATTAGTTGAAACATTTCTTCTATTAACCAAGGTTTCTTCGGTATTACCTTCTTTGTGCCTATATTTGTTTGCCCAATTTCTGTGACTCTCCATTCCTCTTCAGCTTAACTGCCAGCTGTTGCATTCATTATCGGCGTATTTATATCTTCAGAAAACATCCGAAGCGCTTCACATTGCGTCGCAATTCAATATCCCATTTCTTTGCTTACATTTTTTACCGGAAATGTCTCTTAATATTCAGCTTCTAATGTACTGAGATGCGAGTCTGTAACTGCTCCTCGGTAATCCTTGGAATTTAGTATCTGAATTAGAAATCTCTTTCTCTCCATCATGTACACCTGTTGGAATTTTCTCGTATCTCCTTGCCTTTTCCAAGTATACCTTCTCCTCTTGTGATTTTTGATTAATGTATACGCTTTACTCACTGCAATTTATTGCAAAACTCAGTAAATCTCCTTTGTAATTCCTAATATCAAGCTTATATTCTCTTTTAAATGTCTTCTATATCTTCATCTATCATCACGTTACAGTACCCTGTAACTATTAGATTACCAGCTGCCATTATACATTGAACTACACATTCAATATCGTCATATACTTTTCCTCTCTCCTCATCTTCTGCTTGTGACGTGGGAATGTGCACCTAAACTATTGTTGCTGGGTCTAGTCTGCTGGCGGTTCTCGTAAGAACAACCGTATAACTGAACTGTTCGCAGTAAGTTACTCTCTACCAGACTTTCCTATTCACAACGAATCCCGCTCCCATTAAATAATCTGCACTGCATTTGATATTACCCCTTAATCCTCTGACTACAAATACTTTTGTTCTTTCCATTTCAATTCACGGACCTCCGCTGTATCTCGATTGGGGCTTTGCATTTCCGTTTTTTAAGTATTCTAGCTTCTCAGCCACGTTCAAACGTCTGACATACCACGCTCTAATCCGTTGTTTGTTACCCTTACTTTGTGTTGGTTATTCAATTATTTTCTCACGGCTATCTCCCCTTTGGCAGTCGCCTCCCTGAAGTTCGAATTAGAAACTAAAATGGAATCTTTTATCGATGGAGACAAAAAATGACACTTTTTCAATTACCTTTTACATCTCCTGTCAATTCGCATTATGTTTCTTTAATGTAGTGGTTTCCATTGTCTTCTACACCCTCATGCCACCGATCATTGCTGACTCTTCCATCTTTCAGGTTCAGTTTCCCACGCAAGGGGGAAGAGAGTGCCCTGTAGCTCTGTACAGTCCTCTGCCTTCTTTGACAAGGCCGTTGGCTGAACAAGGATGACTCCTTACAGCGGTGATCTTAAACCTCCATTGCTTACGATGCTTTAGCAGTGGTTAGGCTCGAACCATGGACCCATGATGTTTTGATTACTAGCCAAAAACACTACCTGTGGACCACAGAGTTTTATTGTTTACTGTAGTTGAAAATTTTGAATTGCAGTGCTGTACAAAGGTAGTGGCGAACATTAAGCACAAACAATAACAATTATTACATTAACCAAGAAATAGAGTAAAGAAAGAATGAAATAGATATTTCCGGCGTACATTTGTACGCACAAGAATACAGGCTTTTTTTAAAAAGATCCTAATGACTTCGTGTTACAGGACATTTCACATTCTTCGGAATGTACCTGTTTTTTCAGACTGTTGACCGGAATTACCACGGAAAATTGTACCAGAAAGCACCATGGTTGTAGAAACCTTAGAAGTCAAGTCCACGCAGATGTCTAAAGCAGTAACACAAACTACATTCTTCTTACGTGCCCCGAAGAAATCCGATTGGTGATCGGGCTGAGCAGTCATTATTTCCCGAGCTTGGTCTTACATATTTGCCTTTATTCTTGGATATGTACGACTGTGTGTATGTACAGGTCCACTTACACTAAACGCCTCCATAGGAGACAGAAATTTTGTGGCACTCAATTGTTCGGGCATTCCAAGATCATCAGAAACTAACAAATCTTAGTTTCTTCACGAATGATCGCTTGTTCCTTTGGTTACTTTCAAATGTTAAAAAGGAATTACTGCCGGTACTGGTGCTGTAATGGTGAGTCGTGAGTGGTGCTTTGTGCTTGGATAGCTCAGTCGGTAGGGTCTATCCCAGGTTGAAATCTGTGTGGCAGACACTTCTAATCTTCCAGGAACTTTCAGCTCACTATGAATTGGCAGATGTGTTGCACAGCATTACATGTGCATCTCAGTCACGCGAAGAGTACATTAACGAAAATCTTCTAAACAGAGATATTTCAAAAGACCTCTGTGTATGACCAGTGGTCGGCGAGGTCCAGAAAGACGCTACATTCGTTATATTAGAGAAATGATGGATAAATTTTCCCATGTATTACGTCACCTGTAGCTAATTTTGTTATTTATGAGAAGAGAACTGAAGATTTCCGATTGTGATGCTGCAGAGAAATGCTGACGGTTATATAGCCAGAAAATATAACTAATGAAGAAATACTGAATAATATGAGAGAGAAGAGACCTTGATGGCACTACTAAAAGGAGAGATAGGCTGATAATACATCGTAAGGCATCAAGGAATGGTTAATTTCCTAATTCAGACAAGAGTGGGAGGATGGGGATGGAAATTATAGAGAGAGAGCACGGCGTGAATACACTAACTGATTGTATGGAGCAGCTGTTGCGAAGCAATGAATAGTCTTTTAGGACAGACCGGCCCTGAGATCATTATCAACTCATCTTTCGTAATGAAGACTGCAAGAACAGCGTCAACAATACTTCAAGGCTTTGGATATCGAAAGAACCACGAAGTTTTATTACAGTCCTTATTTTCGACAACATAAATATGCCACACAACCGTCCGACTAGAAAAATGTTTACTCCGCTTGAGGCCGTATAGCGATATACACTGAGATGACATTGAATGCTTCCTAACATCGAGTCGGCCCTCCTTTTGCCGGCGTAGTGCAGCAACTCGACGTTGCTTGAACTCAACAAGTCGGCAATCCCCTGCAGAAATACTGTGTCAAGCTGCCTCTATTGCCGTCAATAATTGCGAAAGTGTAGCCTGTGCAGGATATTGCGCTCGAACCGAGTTCTCGATATGTGCCATAACTGTTAGAAGGGAGTCATGTCCGATGATCTTGGCCAAATCATTGTCTCGAACTGTTCAGAACGTTCTTCAAACAAATCGCGAACAATTATGAGCCGGTGAAATAGCGCATTGCCACCTATAAAAGTTCCAACTTTGTTTGGGAACGTGAAGTCCATGAATTGCTGAAAATGCTCTCCAAGTAGCTGAACGTAACATTTTAAAGCCAATGATAAGTTCAGTGGGACCTAGTCCATTCCATGTGAACAGCCCACACTATTGTGGAGCCACCAACAGCTTGCACAATGCCTTGTTAACAACTTCGTGTTATGGGGTCTGAGCCACACTCGATCACTTCCACCAGTTCTTACAAACTGAAAACGGGACTCACCTGACGAGCGCACGATTTTCGAGTCGTCTAGGATCCAACCGATATGTCCACGAGGCCAAGACAGGCTCTGGAGGCGATGTCGTGCTGTTGGCAATGCCACTCGCGTCGGCTGTTTATCACCATAGCCCATTAACACTAAATTTCGCATCACTGTCCTAACGGATACGTTCGTCGTGCCTCCCACATTAATTTATTCTGTTACTTCACGCAGAGTTGCTTGTCTGTTAGCACTGACAACTCTACCCAGACGCCATTGTTCTCGATCATCAAGTGAAAGAAGTCGGCCCCTGCGTTGTCCATAGTGAGGAGTAATGCCTGATATATGCCAATCTCGACACGCTATTGACACTGTGGATGTCGCAATATTGAATTCCTTAACGATTTCCGAAATGGAATGTTCCATGCTTCCAGCTCAAACTACCATTTTGCGTTTAGAGTAAGATAATTCCCGTCGAGTGGTCGTGTATGTGCGTATCGCTTTCAAATGACTTTTTGTTTTTGTACCCTCAGTGTTTAGTATCTGATAAAAACTATATGCACACCTCTATGTAAGGTGGAATTGCGCGCTAAATGGCTCAAGAGGTCCACCCGCTAGCAGGAAAGCAGAAGGGAAGTATAGTGTTGTCAGCAGAGAAGCAATAACAGCAGCTCAGTGACTTGGACATGGACTAGTATTTGGATATCACCTGAGTAGCAAATCTGTCAGACATAATTCTACCCTTCTAAGGTTTTCCAAGTGGAGTGTTGGAGAGGTAACTGTGAAGTACAAAACGGAAAGGAACAAACACAGCTAACCCATGACGAGGTAGACCTCCTGCACTAATGGATATGGATCGTCGAAAATTGCGGAAGGTGGTTGTAAAAATCGAATGAAATCAACGGAAGAAATCCCTCGTGAGTTCCAAAGTGCTACCGGCATTCCATCTAGTACAGTGACCGTGCGTATTGAACTGAAAAGAATTGTACAATGGTCGAACAGCTCCTCATAAGCCACCCATATCTGTAGTCAGTGCTAAGTTACGCTTGAGGGGGTGTAAACACTAATGTCACTGGACAGTGGATGATGGAAACGAGTTACGTGGAGAGATGAATCACGCTGTACTGTGTGGCCAAGCAATACATCTACATACATAGTGGCGTTTGGGTCTGGCGAATGGGGGTGGTGTTTCGTTGTGGGGGTATTTTTCGAGATTGGGATGTGATCCCCTATTTCGCTTAAGAAAACGCTAAATGCGAAAGGATATGACGGTATTTTCCAGCACTGTGTGCTATTTAAAATAGAGAAACATGGCGGAAACGATGACGTTTATATCAGCATGACAATGCGAGTCATCTGTGGACCAATTGTTTCTGGACAGGAACATTCCTGATATGAAACGGAATGACCAGGATCCCGAAGCGAACCCAACGGAGAATCTTTTGGATCAGCTAGAATGCAGGCTACCCTCCAGGTCACCGTTTCCAACATCAGTACCTTCTCTGGTTTCAACTCTTGTGAAAGAATGGGCTGCTATTCCTCCACGGGCATTCAGACAACTCGTTTATGTGTCTCAAGCAGAGTTCAGGCCTTCGTAAAGGTGACTGGTGGACGCACCCCATACTAATGTCTACCATTCCGTCCGGATTCTGTAAAAGTTTTAATAACCAAATCAAACCAAAACCAGCAGATTTGGTTTTTGTTTAATTATACAGTTTAGCAGGATATTTCGACTCGTTTGACTCTATCTATCTATCTTCCCCTCATCTTTCTACTCCTCATTTCTTTATGTCCATCTTCCTCAACGAGTAACGTAGCAAAGCTGTTAAGCGCACTGGGCTCGCTTTCGGAAGGGGTGGACATTACATATCCGTATGACAACCAAGCTTGGCGTTTTCCATGGTTCCTCTATGTACAATTACAGTCTGTGAAAATACGTAGACTCGTACCTGTGTCATCTTTCTCCAATAATAGCTTGTTTGTATTATGACATCGTAGTCGATGTGACGTATTTAATTTTATTCCCTTTTTCCACAGCCAGCTTCCCAGGGAACCTGTATCACCTACACCAATGGTTTACTCCCCTTACATGACCGTTCGCACTTTCCTTTGAGAGCCAAATCTACCACTGAAAATGTTACCACGAGTCTTAGGAACCCGTCACTGTACACCATCAGACTGACTGACCGATTATGTCGAAATTTATCCGCTCCTACTTATTTTTAAGTAAAGCGTGCAGGAAGGCAATTGCTACGAACGCCTCGCTAATTCCATCTATGGCACGCTGTCACTGTTAGGAAAAAGTTCGTATTCGCGTCCTAACGAAAGATAAAAAGAAAAATATAATAACAATGCAAAAGCGAAGAGAAAGTGAAGGCCACTAGATTCCATTAACTCTGAAAAATATGTGAACATATAAATCTAACATTTATACTCTTCAGTGGCGTAAGCAAAAGGTGAGGGAAGGAGGGAACGGGGGAAAGACAGACAGACAGAGATAATGAGAAAACAACACACCCTTCGTTATTTTCGTGAAACACCGTATTACGGATATTTTTGTGACAGGTGTTGGAGAAAAGAAGGGACTGATCTAGTTTACAGTAAGGAAAACTTACAAACCAAGGTGGTTGAGAGAGTACAACATTACACATGAGATTGTAGGAGGTACCTTTGAAATTAACTTTCTTACAAATATTGAAATAATAGTGACGATTTACGGTATCAGGGATTACTGGTAAGGTATGGTGGAACGAAAGAAACATAAAACCTGTCCTTGTGTGTTACGTGCTGCCAGATAGCGTCGGAAACGAAGGCGTCTGACTGGTGAGGCGACATCGCTTAGTTTGCGGCAGGCGTACAAGGTATGGCTAGTTAAACAGTCATGAATAAATCTCTTTCTTGAAAGTTCGCGAGTTTTCTCAGCTTAACAAATGATTCCTGGGAGATACTGAAACATTTCTCCTTATTACGTAAGTCTACGATTGTTTTCACTCAACTTCCACAAAGCAAGACCAAGGGTGATATTAAGATCTCAGCATGATGCAACTGACAAAAATAAATATGATTAATGCGAGATCGTTTACAGAGTCTCATAATGGTATTGATAATTTACACAAGAAATTATCCTGAGGCATATATTATGCATACGTGTTGATCCAAACCTGAAGCTTCTCGATGACGATATTCATCTCAATGGATAAACGTGTAAATATTTCTGCCGTACAGTCTGTTTCCGAAAAAAATCGCAGTCATATTGCTTCACAGATATACTGCTGCTCAAAAACCACTGGCAGAAATCAGACCTTTCGTGCAGAGAATAAGTTAGTGACGCAGAAGTCTTCGTATGGGTTCTTTGCAACATGTTACTGCTGCAAGCAGCAAATTGCGGATAAAATACAGCGTTACTGTCAGCTATGCCTCATCAACACGTCTCAAACAACTGTCGAGAAGTTGGAGACGGCTGCAAACTTACATGACGAGCAAAAGCTGTCGGCAAAGCAGAATTCTGAGCAGCCCGCTGTTCGTTACGACTGAGTAATGAGAGAAGTATTACAAGGCAGGAGACATTGATCTGCTGTGGTTGAAAAACAACCAAAGAAGAATGGAGTACTAGATTAACTTTAATAATAATTTATCCATGCTGTCACAGAAAATTAAAAAAAGGTGAAGAACATATATAATAGAATGAAGAAAAAGAGGTATCTATCGACAAGCTGCCTTAAATTGAGTAGACAAGGAATGGGGTTTTCTTTTTATGATGGACTATATTTATTTAGAGTCGTTGAAAATGAACTGAGTCAGTACTCGGAAGAAATGGGATTCCTTAGAATAGAACCTGGATATTGATCTTGTTATGAAACGTTAGACGAACGGTACAAAAGCGGAATAGAGTCGTAAAACCAGTTATGATCGTCAGGTCTCTGTACTCAAACCAATGTTTTGAGGGAGATATATTACAAACGGAATATTCTGTGACTGTTTGTTTTTGAAGATATCGGTGGATATTGTCAATGTCAGTCAACAGAACTTCTGAATCCGATGAAAAATAATAAATAATAGTACATAATTAATTGTATATCTTCATGCTTTCGCTTGGCATAACCACTGAATATTTCAATTTCAGACAGAGGCATGATGGACGGGCCTTCTGATTTTGTTTGGGAAAAGAGTTCATACTAATTCTACTTAAGGCAGCTGTATTAAGGATTGCGTAAACTACTTGGCTACCGAGTAGCACGTAGAGCCCCTCTATTCCTGGTGACGGCCTTGAGGCATCGCTCCAGGTAGTCCATAAGATACCGAAAGCCTTCGGGAACCGATCGATGCCCTCATCTTATGGAGACATGTCAGGTCTGGTTCCCGTTCACATATATCTCTCGACGGTGCCCCAGATGTGATGAACAGGACTGAGATCGAGTTACCTGGAAGAGCTCTCGTGCATACACACACACACGTACTTACTCACACATACAACTCACACGTGTTCGACTTACCATAGCGACACATTTCTGAATCTCTGGGATAGGTACAATGATTTGCTGAAAGAACAAGCCGTAAGTACGGGTGTGCTATGTACCTAATGTTGTCAACCCGTCAGGGAGACAGATAGTGCGAACACAAGTTACCTAGTGACTTAACGACAATGTGTCGACTCTATTCAGTCTCTGCTCAGGGCAGCATCTGTAAATGTTCGTTACGTTATTATGTCCTTTTTCATTTCGTATGATGACGAATACATTTGAATGACAATCCGTCAAATCTTGATTACTTTGTATGAATGCTTGGTGTCTGTTCTTTCGGATACCACGTGTTCCTATAATTGATTTGCCTCGATGGGCAATTAATTCGCCAACTTCAGTGCTGTTACAAGTTACGAATCACCTCCGGTGGAAATTTCAAAGTAGCGAGCATGAACGTTACGGAAGAGGACTGCGGATAGGTGGCGACATCTGGGAATGTGAATCGGCCGCGAGGGTTTGCAACTGCCTAGTAGGCAGGAGATACTGGTTTCAGGTCCCGGTCCGGCACACATTTTCATTTGTCGCCGCTGATTCCGCTTAAAGTACCTATGCAGCTGATATTATCAGTAGTCTCTTTCCTTTCCTTTCTTCCCCCTCCACCTTCAATTTACATAATCTTTATTAGGTTGTTTAGTGGTGTTATCCCAATTTACAGTATTTTTGTCCTAGTGAGACAATAGTGACAATACTTTTCCTTCGTTTTTCGACACGGCACACTGCGCAAGGAGATGCGTTACTCTGAATGATAGTTGGAAGAGAGAAGTTGGACTCCTCCTACAGAACAGGCCTCGGAAGACCGAACGGTACCGACCGACCGCCGTGTCTTCTGAGCCGGTCTCCCAGTCGTTGTCGGTTCTCGTGATCGGAGCCTTCTCAGTCAAGTAGGTCCTCAATTGGCCTCACAAGGACAGAGTGCGCCCCACTTGCCAACTTCGCTCGGCAGTCTCGGATTGTGATCCATACAAATGTTTGCTACACAAGTCCGACAGTGCCGAATGGCGGTGATTTGATGAGAACTGGTTTTACCACTTCAGGAAGGCCATTGGCAAAGTCGAATTAGGTATACTTTTTTTAACGCAAGGTACGATCTCTACATAGCAAACTAAGTGAAAATCTTACATAATATCACCGAAACCACGAACAAAATGTAAGGAAAAAAATGACGCAGTGTAAATCAATAATTGATAAGTATTTGTTTTAGAGACGATGGCCTCCATTGACTAAGTAATGAGGATTGAGAATTTTGAGAATATTGCTTTATTTAGCCGTTCGCCTTATCTGTCCTCTATATTACCAACTAAGCTAATATGTAACTCGTCAGATATAATGATTTACATGTACTGGAACACATAGAGCATTTAATAATTTTTCTCTTGCAAATAGTGTTCTTAATATTTTCTTTATTTAGTTCCCTTGTGCAGAACTTGTAGTGTAACGACGTATTAGTTTTTCGTTTGATATATGTATGACCATGTGCAGACTTCGTCACCTACGTCAGTTACAACCCACATCAAAAATGATTCATATTCTTTTAAATTGTCATAGAATGGTTCTTGAACGAAACTGTAAAACATCAGTTGAGTCGTGTGCAAAGAATTACATCACTTAGGCCAATTGGTTTTTGTAACTTTTTCGAATTTAAATTTCGTTTGTTTCTCCTCAGAAATTATATTGACACACGTTATCTTGATCTAATCGATATCAGAATCACACATTAAATAAACTTTTTAGATTCAAAGTTTCGGTGAACGCCGTAAGAATCACGAATCTTGTCAAATATATTATTAATCCGTTCACATAATTCTTCATAAATAAATCTTCAAGACACGTGTTTCAACTTTAGTAGCATACACTATTTTTTTTAGCTTCCTACACATACAGATGTGAACTTGAGCGTTGAGAGTTAGTGACTGACATTTCAATAAGATTAAGCTCTATATGACGTCATTGTTGTACAAAAAGAGTATAAAACTTCATTTTTAATTTTTAGAAGCACGACGCAACAACTCGGTTCCAGGATCTTCTGTTGCTCCTTGGCTGTCGACCCGCGACGTATAGCGGCCAGCAATTTCCTCTCTGGTCGCGGCAACGAAGATGCTGTCCCCGTTCGTTGCGCCGCCCTCTCCGTACATGAAACACATAAAAAAAATACAAAACTTTTGAATAATTCACATCTATTACAAATAATAAGAAAACACATAAACAAAACTAAATTAAACTTACAGTCACCTGCAAACTGGGCTGACTTTGGTGGATGGGTGACGCTTAATTTCGTCCCACTACAAACTTTATTGGTTAGCGTTTGCTGCAGTTCAGTAACTATGGGTAAATATTCATTGTTTTCGGATGTACAGGTCAGTAGGTATTAGTATACTTATTTCAGTCGATACTGTTATTTAAAATGAACCTAATAGAAGGTACTCCATTATAAAATAGTTCACGTGTGAATGACTGGGTGTCCGTGTCCAAGGGACGCCATATTTCAGCAAGCACCAACGTTGCCATCATCAGGAATGCTGATTAGCTGCTGCATAGCAGCTGGAGCAGTGCTTTTATCTCCTCCTCCCCTACCTCCGACCTTCTGCTCTGTCCATCGCTCACGCCTACATGAGGGTGTATGGATGTCGTGTGTTACAGAAAGCGCGTCCGGATGGCCGAAGCGGTTAAGACTATCATTGTAGCGAAGTGGATCAATCGGGTTCGAGTAACAGTTCCGTATAAAAATTCAACATTCGCCGTTGCATTGCCGCCAGCAACTGTGTGGCTGAAAGTGATTATTTCCTTTCTCTCTCTTTCGCATCCAGTTTTCTTTCCATTCCTTTCACCACAATTATTCTCGTATATGTCTCAGTTGCTTCATTGTGAGTAGTGCCTTTTCTGACGGAGATGTCCAACAGAAAAGATACCGCTCATACGCATAAAAACAAACCAAGGAGGCAGATGCAAGACTCAGACGTATTAGAAGATTCCTGCAGAAGCGTGATTCATGCACGAAAGAGGTCGCTTGCAAGGGCGCTCGTTCGTTCTTGAGTAGCGTTTATCAGTTTGGAGAACTTGCCAAGTTGAACTTAAGGGGCAGATGGAAAAAAATCAAAGAAGAGCTGCACGATTATTAACGGAATAGTTCAGTTATCATTAAACTGAAGAGCTGCACGATCTTGACGGAACAGTTTAGTCAACATGAAACTGTGACGAAAATCCTCAACCATCTACAGTCACAAAAAATATCTCGGAGAGGCATACTAGAAGTCTGCAGTTTCTTGAAACTGTCGTGAAGCCAGCTGAAGTGACTTGCCATTTATGAAACTGAACTGAGCACTTTAGAAATGTCGAATGCTGACAAGGATTCACTCACAAACGCCGCAGAATCAAAACATCAGTTCCCCGTCACTAGTTTCACTGTTTCACTGGGTTTACAGCAGGAAGTCACAGCTTCAGCCTGTGTTGCCCAACGTGTTACCACTGGCTCTGGAGGCAGAGGTATATCACGTAGCTGCTGCTTGTAGCGTTGTCCACGGAAAGGGCATTTAAAGAAAATCTTCTTCGTTGCACGTATCAGAGTGTTTACTTCTGGAAATCGACGTTTAACTGACTCTGCCATTCGTTGAGATGTTCGAGTCGTACATGAAACATGCACTATGAATAAAATACATTAAGCGATTTCCACACTTTCAACATGCAAGGAGCTGTATTTATGCACATCGGTGGGACAGTATATTCTTTTACAACATAAGGTCGTACTACCCTACGTCCATCATTGGTAAATCTAGCAGCCGGCCGCAGTGGCCGTGCGGTTCTAGGGGCTGCAGTCCGGAACTGCTACGGTCGCAGGTTCGAATCCTGCCTCGGGCATGGATGTGTGTGATGTCCTTAGGTTAGTTAGGTTTAAGTAGTTCTAAGTTCTAGGGGACTGATGACCTGAGATGTTAAGTCCCATGGTGTTCAGGGCGAAATCTAGCAGTTGTTGATCTACATACCGCCTCCAGTGGTTTACAGTAAATTAAATAACATGTAGGTGGATCCCGATAGTCCACCTTGTTCACAATTAGAAGGCGATGAAAAGCCGTACAGCATCCATCATTTCATTAGCAGAAACCCCCATTCGTGATGTGCCAATGCCAACCCTGGCTTTTTTCTAATATGTCGACATAACAGTAACCCAGATAATTCTTCTTGTTAGTGGAGTTGTCGGGAACGTTGAGGTTGCATTTTGCTGACGAAATGTTTCAACTCCGATACCTGAAATTCATTCCAGAGTAGGACCCCTGCAACCAATGCAAAACATAGTTCTTTGCAAGATTCAATGTTAGTTGATGTAGGCTGTCCGTGCAACTGTGTATGTGTAACCTGTTTCTTTCAAGGACACATTGCTTCACAAATGATGTTCAGTTTAAGATTTCCTTATTCGTCCTGTATATTTGTCACAAGAATGGCAGAGGACTATTTTAGCGTTAAAGCACTGTCAATAGAAATCCATGCTTTCAGCTTTGATATCAACGAAGATGTAAATAGTACTATGGTTAACAGAAACGCAATTGACTGTTACACTTTTGGAAGCGTTTAATAACAAGTCAGGAAAGCGTTCGAAACTAGCCGTTTTTGGCCACATAGAAGTTGTGCAGTTTAGCTTTGACTCTAACGGGATTGTCAGCAGAATGAGGAACACAATCATAAAAATCAGTTATTTAGTTGTTTGCTATGTAACAAAAATTGTTTTGGTCATAAGAAAACGTTTAATAATTTCGTAATATTAAAATAGGTAAAATTATGTACAATGGTGTGAAATATGTATTACACCAGAAAATATATAAAAATACATAATTTAATACTCTGAAGTAAGGAACCTTTCAGTGTTATTCGTCAATATTTTAGCTTTTCTTATAACCACATATAAAGTATTAGAATATGTAAAGACATAAAATCCAGCCTCTTGTAATTACTTTTCGTTGAAAAATCGTAGCAACGGTTCCAGCGACAGCACGAAAGGAGCGTTGAGAGCGGGCGGCCATGTAGCACACACCGATGAATGTTAAAAGGTTTTGTTAACTACCTGTTAACTTTTAACCCAGCGAATATCCAGTTATCATATTCCGAATGATTGTTATTACACTCTCTTCCACTCCCACGTTCCCCATTGTTCTCATTATGTATTGATAGCAAACAAGATCAAACGCTAAACGAAAATCGATGGAAACAAGAGCGAGTTTGAAGTTTTCCACAGCAGCTACTGAAATGAAGCCTCTAATTTAAGAAGCAGCTGACATTACAGTTCTTTCAGGGACGCAAACTTCTCTGGTAACAGTATGCAATCAAAGTTTAGCAGTACTCGTATAATAGGCTGCAAGATTTGCAAGTTTTCAGACCTCATTTGTTTCGTACGAGAAGAATTTTGTCCTCTTTCATCTCGTTAAGCACAAATCCCGCCACTAATTATGTCATTTGCAATAGCAGTAAAAGTAGTCCTGACGACATCCCAGAATTTGTGATAAAACTCTTTGGGAAGTCCGTCCGGTCCTGCGGCTTTGTGAGCTGGTGATTTAGCATTGAATGCAATACCTAATCCTCACTAAAATCAGCTACTAATTCGTTACCGCCTTCAATAATTTGTATGTTCAACTGTTGTATGGCTTTAGTTATAAAATACTGATCGGTGTGACTCACACAGTAAAGTTTCTGGCCGTGTCGATAAATATCATATATCATCTTGTTTTTGAGAGTGACATCCTCTATTTCCAGCTCATCTACGAAAGTCCGTCTGTAGTTTGGTGTTCGATGGTCTGCCACCTGGAAGCTGTCTGGGCTTCTACTATGGATCTTGCTGTGGTTTCGATCTTCAGGTCACCTGACTCTTTCCTTTGGAGGGTAAAGAGTTTCGCTTTAATTCTGCTTACCTGTTGTATGTGCTCCTTCGTAAGGTTGGTTTTTCGCACAGTTTTCTGAGGATAGTAAAGCAACAGACCATGATTTTCTTTACTTCATTGCTTTTACACTTAGGTGACGGAAGTAACGGTATAGCGATCTGCACATTAACATTTGGAGGTGGTATCGCTCATTCAGGTATAAAAGGGCAGTGCATTGGCGGAGCTGTCATTTGTACTCAGGTGATTCAGGCGAAAGGGTTCCTCCGGCATTGTGGACGTACGACGGGAATTAACAGACTCTGAACGCGGAATGATAGCTGGAGCTAGCCGCATGGGACATTCCATTTAGGGAATAGTTAGGGAATTCAGAACTCCACTATCAAATGTTCAAAAATGTTCAAATGTGTGAGAAATCTTATGGGACTTAACTGGTAAGGTCATCAGTCCCTAAGCTTACACACTACTTAACCTAAATTATCCTAAGGACAAACAGACACAACCATTCCCGAGGGAGGACTCGAACCTCCGCCGGGACCAACCACACAGTCCATGACTGCAGCGCCCAAACCGCTCGGCTAATCCCGCGCGCAATTCCACTATCCACAGTGTCGCGACTGTTCCGAGGCTGTGCCAAATTCCAGGCTTTGCGCCTCATCACGGACAACGAAATGGCCGACAGCCTTCATTTAACGGCCAGATGCAGCGGTGCTTGCTTAGAGTTGTCGGTGCTGAAAGAGAAACAACGCTGAACGACATAACCGTCCATTTGGAGAATGCGGTATTATCTGGTGTTAATGGACTATGGCAGCAGACGACCGACGATTTCATCTGTAGCGTTTGCCCTAGGCTTGTGACCATGTTAATTGGACCCAAGACGACTGGAAAACAATTGCTGGTGAAATGAGCCCCGGTTTCAGTTGGTAAAAGCTCATGATAGGGTTTGAGTGTGTCGCAGACACCACGACATCACGGATCCATGTGTTCAACAGGATACTGTGCAACCTATGTGGTGACTCCATAATGGTGTGACCTTCAAAATGGTTCAGATGGCTCTAAGCATTATGGGACTTAATATCGGAAGTCATCAGTCCCCTAGACTTAGAACTACTTAAACCTAACTAACCACATATCAATGCCCGAAGGAGGATTCGAACCTGCGACCGTAGCAGCCGCGTGGTTCCGGACTAAGCGCCTAGAACCGCTCGGTCACAGAGGCTGTGTTTACATAAAATTGATTGGGTCTTTTACACTACTGGCCATTAAAATTGCTACACCACGAAGATGACGTGCTACAGGCGAGAAATTTAACCGACAGAAAGAAGATGCTGTGATATGCAAATGATTAGCTTTTCAGAGCATTCACACAAGGTTGGAGCCGGTGGCGACACCTACAACGTGCTGACATGAGGAAAGTTTCGAACGGATTTCTCATACACAAACAGCAGTTGACGGGCGTTGCCTGGTCAAACGTTGTTGTGATGCCTCGTGGTAAGGAGGAGAAATGCGTACCATCACGTTTCCGACTTTGATAAAGGTCGGATAGTAGCCTATCGTGATTGTCATTTATCGTATCGCGACATTGCTGCTAGCGTTGGTCGAGATCCAATGACTGTTAGCAGAATATTGAATCGATGGGTTCAGGAGGGTAATACGAAACGCGGTGCTGGACCCCAACGGCCTCGTATCACTAGAGGTCGAGATGACAGGCGTCTTATCCGCAAGGTTGTAACGGATCGTGCAGCCACGTCTCGATCCCTGAGTCAACAGATGGGGACGTTTGTAGGACAACAACCATTTGCACGAACAGTTCGACGACGTTTGCAGCAGCATGGACTGTCAGCTCGGAGACCATAGCTGCGGTTACCCTTGACGTTGCATCACAGACAGGAGCGCCTGGGATGGTGTACTCAACGACGAACCTGGGTGCAAAAAATGGCAAAACGTCATTTTTTCATATGAATCCAGGTTCTGTTTACACCATCATGATGGTCGCATCCGTGTTTGGCGACATCGCGGTGAACGCACATTGGAAGTGTGTATTTGTCATCGCCATGGTATGGGGTGCCATTGGTTACACGTCTCGGTCACCTCTTGTTCGCATTGATGGCACTTTGAACACTGGACGTTACATTTCAGAAGTGTTACGACCTGTGGCTCTACCCTTCATTCGATCCCTGCGAAAGCCTACATTTCAGTGGGATAATGCACGATCGCGAGTTGCAGGTCCTGTACGGGCCTTTTTGGATACAGAAAACGTTCGACTGCTGCCCTGGCCAGCCCATTCTCCAGATCTCTCACCAATTGAAAACGTCTGGTAAATCGTGGCAGAGCAACTGGCTCGTCAGATTACGCCAGTCACTACTCTTGATGAACTGTGGTATCGTGTTGAAGCTGCATGGGCAGCTGTACCTGTACACGCCATCCAAGCTCTGTCTGACTAAATGCCGAGGCATATCAAGGCCGTTATTATGGCCAGAGGTGGTTGTTCTGGGTACTGATTTCTCAGGATCTATGCATCCAAACTGCGTGAAAATATAATCACATGTCAGTTCTAGTACAATATATTTGTCCAATGAATAACCGTTTATCATCTGCATTTCGTCTTGGTTAGCAATTTTAATGGCCATTAGTGTAGATGTTAAGCTACTTGGAGACCATTTTCAGCCCTTCATGCACATCATTTTCTCAAAGGACGATGGAATTTTTATGAGTGATAATGCGCCATGTCACCGGGGCGCAGCTGTTTGCATTTGAAGAACATTCTGTACAGTTCGAAAGAATGATTTCGCTACCCTTATCGCCCGACAAGTATCCCATCGAATATTTGTGGAACGTGATCGAGAGGTCAGCTGGTGCTCAAAATCCTGCACCGGCAACACTTTCGCAGTTACTGACGGCTATAGACGCAGCATAGCTCAGTATTTCTCCAGGGGACTTCCAACGACTTGCAGAGTCCATGACACATCGAGTTTCTGCATTACGCTGGACAAAAGAATGTCCGGCATGATATTATGAAGTATCCCATGACTTTCGCAATATCAGTTTATGTCTTCCACGAGTTATTAGATGTGTTGTTATACATGAGCATTTCAAAAGTGGTTAAGCGTCCTTTAGCAAGTTCGGTCCTTGAGTAGGCCTCTGATGTGAAGCTATCGAATGGACGTAGGCAGCTGGTCCATGTGTTGTGTTAGCGACAGGTAAGTCTAATTCATCTACGTGCGAGACGTTTGACATCCACTGCCTTGTATATCTCTTTGCAGGCACTCTAGATTTAACATTACAAGTGACGCAAAATGCTCTCAACTTGGAACAAGGATGACATTTGCAGTAGGTACTCGTTGCCGCCTGTTCTCTGTTATGTACATTCTATAAATTCAGCTGTTCGAAGTTCACACCAGGAAAGTATACAGTGTGTTCAGAAATTCCGGTTACAAACTTTCGGATTCGTAGAGGGAAGTGAGAAAACAATACTTCGAAGAGGAACCGATATCCGGAAACTTACCGTTTCCGTGCTACAGTCATTTGAAAACTTGTTTGCTAGGTAGGTATGCAATAGAGTAATCGTCGTGGAGGGTAATTAAGTCGGATTGGCTGATGTCTGTCCTACCTCTGTAGGGTTCCAGCCTAGGCTGAGTACACGTTTGCAATCCTTTTGAATGGCAACGCTTACGGTAATGAGAGAGCTGTTCGTTGCCTTTATCAAGATCGTTCTCCACAAAGTCCGACTCCACCGCATACTCTTTTCACCACAATTACCCAACGGCTTCGAGAATGGTGTGACTGCGATGCTGCAAGGAGATGCCACACCCCGAACTGCAAGAGGCATACTGCATCACGTTGAAGCAAACCCGTCAACGAGTACACGAATAACATCTTTTGCTGACAATGAGTGGAGTTGCAAAACGAATGATGTACGGAGTCACGCCTAATCAATTACTTGTGAAAGTAATCAGAATGTCTTCAAATTATTGTATTACGAATGCGGTACGTTTGCTGACAAGGGTTCCGATTTACGATGTTATCTACTCACTCTTCTCTATAAGTATTTGTTGTTTATAACGGGGATTTCCGGACACCCTGTGTTTCATAAGTGTAGCATACTTTAATTCCCATGCATCCACGAGCTACAAACTATTCGCAAGGTCGTGTTGTTCTTTACAGGCTGTCGCTGGTCTTTCCCATTAAATACACAGGTAAAGTCACCTCGCGTAAGTGGATTACGTGAGCTATCTCTGAGAAGATAAGTTATTTTCTCTTCTGAGGTGGCAACTCGTTTCAACGTTTTTCCTGAGCGGCGTTAATGTTTGTAAGGGTGACATCGTAAATTTTTCAAGTAATTCCTCTCCCGAATTCTAGTTTATCATTACTTTATACGGGTATACCTTCATACATAAGATGTTTTGTTGTGAGAGAATTATGTCGACGTCAGATGGATATATATGTTAACACATATACATCCATCTGACGTCGACATAATTCTCTCACAACAAAGTCTGCAGTGCAGCTATTTTTAAATAAGATGTGACTCTTTTTAAGTTTAGCTTATGAACTGTGTGTGCCTGCAACATTGCTTAATTAGCTTGTTGTGCATTCAGTCTGATTATTTAAAGTCCTCGGTCCGCTCCATTAGCATGTGTTTTGCAGTGTCTGATTCTTGACTTTCCTTACCTTTAGCTTTGGCTTTTTATTGAAGCTCTTCATTTGATGATTTTTACGTTGGGTTGCTCTTTTGTCCGACTATGTGTGCTGATGTTATCTTGAACTACAATTGAAAGTGACGGGATGGCGTTACTGACAGCCTGTTACTGTTTCTCGTCTGTGACTTCACGCTTAGTCGTTTGCAAAATGGGTCGATTTTCTTTCAGCTGGAATTTATATTATGACTGCTACTTCACTCGTGTCTGTGTACACTGGCTGCCCTACTGGGAATGTTGTCGACGGTAGGCAATAGTATGTTTTTTTTACTGTCACTAGGTTCCGTGACGCTTGTTTTTCTTACTCCTGTGCCCTCATTCTTTGGTGGCGTCCCTGGTGGCGCGAAATACGTGCGGAAGTTGGTGTCACGACTTCATGCTGCCGTTCGAGAAACCGACTTAATTCCTGTGTCATTAAGTCACTGGCAATTTTACTACATGATAATATATGAGCGGTTCTTGAGTGTTCCTGTTAGACGACTGTCGCGTTTGGGTAATTTCTTTATCGGAACTGTTCCCTTCGTCCGTTCTTCGTCTCCACATAGCTGCCACTGAAGCAAAATTTTTAGATATAGATTCTTTGACATCAGGTTTGCTTGCCACCAGTGGAAGATCTTTACTACGTAGTATGTTAGAAGTTTGTTTGATTCAGGATGCCCTTGGCTGAACTTCGTCAGGTGGCTGATTTGCGGTTCCGAGATCTGCTAAGATTAGATTCTTCGGTTGCTGCAGATAGTTCTGAAAAACGAAGACTCTTTTAGGACAATTCTGGCTAATGTTATCGCTTTCATTACGTATATAGCACATAAAGTCTTGGCCCGAGTATGAAGCCTGCACGTCGTATCCACATATGTGCCACGCGGAGTTGACGCGTGGCCTAAGGCGCCTATGAGTTGTCCTTAGCTTAAGTTAGTTTAAGTTAGATCAAGTAGTGTGTAAGCTTATGGACCGATGACCTCAGCAGTTCCGTCCCATAAGACTTTACCACATATTCAAAAAAATTCCGGATTTGTGACGGAATATAGACTTTTATCTGCATGTGTGTAAGCCACACGCATTTGTAAATATGCAATCTATGGTGGCTGGGTCACTGTTCAATTATGTTTTCACTTTCCCCATACATTGTAAGTTCATCAGATAGCAATTTTGTACTTGAGGCGGGAAGTTAAAGACACGAACAGCTTTATAATCCACATATGCTCTGATATCGGAAACCTACAGTTTGTTCGTGTTTCATCACTAACACAAGATTCAGCAGTTTTACGAAAAGGCTGCACTCTTCCAGGTCATAACAGTACGGATGTACTTGATCACTTGTGATTCCTACTATACCCACTACCCAAAAGTGTACTTCCTGTGAACTTTCTGATACAACTAGACGATTTCATGCTGCAGGGCATTTCTCCTTCTAACGTGATAGGCATTCTGCTAATGAACCCGAGAGTTTAGTACCGAATGAACACTCAAAAATTGGAAATTTGTGGTAAGTTGCTATGTGCCCAAACTGCTAAGGTCATCCGTCCCTACACACTACTTAATCTAACTTAAACTAAATTACGCTAAGGACAACACACACGTCCATGCCCAAGGGAGGATTCGAACCTCCGACGTGGCGAACCTTGCGAAAGGTGACAAGGCACCCTAGACCGCGCGGCTAAGCCATTCGGCTGAACACTCAAGAACACGGTTGACTGAACAAGACTATCACAAACGCGCGCACACACACACACACACACACACACACACACATACACACACACACACACACACACACACACACACACACACACAGAGTCACGCTGGCGCATGCACAAGTACGCACACACACGCAGAAGAAATGGAAACATATGTGATACAAAACTTGTCAACAACGCTGGGAGCCGAAACACTTATGTGTTGACCATTACCGCGTTTCAAGTGAAACTAACTTCGCTATGGAGGCGGTCAGCGGTAACATGGATGTATTCCTTGCACTAAAGCATTGATGCAAAAAAATCCGAATAAATTTTTCGAATACCAAAATAAGTTATGGACTTCTGAATTCCGAGAAGAATTGCTTCTTGTTCTCCTCGACTGTATTTCAGTACAATGAAAATCTTGCATGTAACTTTGGACTGGGCAGAAAATACTATCGCAACACGCAGAGGGAATTTCGCTTATCTCTGTGTCCTTAAAAAACCTTCAAATGTTTTTGCACAAGATGTGAAACGTGATTTGTGGAATCATTATTCTGATGTTATCCAGCATAGCATTTGTAAAGACTGCACCGACAATTACGACTAATGATGAATGTTTCTATGCTACTACATCTGTATATTTCACCGTGTCAGCGCCCCAGTTGCGGACAAACAGGTACGTGTCGACCACAAGTTATGTTTACCTCATCAGCTCCTCAGTGTGCAATAATGCCAGCCCCTCGATGATGATGTTTGGTTTGTGAGGCGCTCAACGATGAGGTCATCAGCTCCAGTACAAATTCCCAATCTCTTCCCTGTCCAGTCTCTCCATTTTCCGTAATTATGATGAAATGATGAGGACAACACAAATTCCCTGATAGGGCAGGGAATCGAACCAGGGAAACCGTGATCCAGAGGTAGTCACGCTAACCACTGGACCACGAGCTACGGAGCCAGCACCTTCACTCAGAGATTACAAACATGTCATCTCATCATAATGGAAATATGAAGTCGCTCATATCTAGTACATATCAGTCCCCATTCACCACACTGCACTCTAGGAACAGTTCAGTGAGCTGTTGCTTTTAAGAAAAAGGTAAACCACTTCTGTTCGCCACCATAGAAAATTTTCCCCAAAAATCAGCGTCTATTGGCAGTTTCCCCACTATGTATCGGTAAAGCAATTATTCACATTTTCTCTCTTTTCCGCTTCTTTCACTTCCAGTTTATCCGGCACTCATTTCAGTTTTTTTCCCCTCATCTTCATTAATTCTGTTTTATTACATTCCTCTCTTTTTTCCTCTTCCGCCACTTCCCTCATGGCCATTGCTACTAGCCCAGATAGTTTAAACCCATCTTCGTGGAACTTGTCTTTATTATTGAATCTCTCATAAAGAAACGTGAAACTATTTGTATTTGTCCACTTCTGCATGACAGCAATTATCAAATGTTTTATGAATGTGTAACATATTTATTATCATGAGTGTAATGTAAATACACGGAGGAAAAATAATCGCAACTCCAAATTATAATTAGTACAGAGTAATGAAATGTCAGGATCACCTTCATGTCGACAACATATTTATGTGATTAACATTATTGCAAGATCACATTTTAATGTAAGTGCGAGCTAATTCATTGCAAATGTGAAATATTGGTACATTATAATCGGTGTTGCTGCCAGAATGTTGAATGCAACCACACAAACCTGTGCGCATTGCATTTTTCAAGTGCCGGTATTTGTATGTTGCAAAAGGAGGCAATCGACTCTAAATAATGAAAAGTGTGAAGTCATCCTCATGAGAACTAAAATCAGTCAGCTAAATTTCGGTTACACGATAAATCACACTATCCTAAGGGCTTTAAACTGAACTAATACTTATGGATGACAATTACGAATAACCTAACCTGGAACGATCACATATATAATGCTGCGGGGAAAGCAGGCCAAAGACTGCGATTTAACGTCAGAAGACTTAGAAAGTGCAACAAGTCTACTCTTTAGAACACTGCTTACACTACGCTTGTCCACCCTCTTCTGGAGTATTGCTGTGCTGTGCGGGATCCGTGTCAGAGAAGACTGATGAAGGACATCGAAAAAGGTCAGCTCGTTTTGTACTGTAGCGAAATAACAGAGAGTGTGCCACGGATATGATACGCGAATTGGTGTGACAGTCACAAAAAAGGTGTTTTCCACTGTGGCGGGAACTTCTCGTGAGATTTCAATCACCAACATTCTCCTGAAATTGTGAAAGTATTTTGTTGGCGACCACTTATATGGGGAGATTTCAATCACCAACATTCCCCTGAAATTGTGAAAGTATTTTGTTGGCGACCACTTACATGGGGAGAAATTATCATCGTAATGAAAATAAGAGAAATCAGAACCCGCACGGAAATATTTAACTGTGTTTTTTTTCCTGCACCCTGTTCAAGAGTGGAACGGTAGTGAAGTAGCTTGAAGGAGGTTCGATGAACCATCTGCCAGGCACTTAACTGTAAATTGCAAGGTAATTACATAGACGTAGATGCAGATGAATGTAATAGGTATGTGGGGGATTTTTTTTGGGGGGGGGGGGAGCTGGGGAGAGGGGAGGGGGCAGAATGAAGCATGTACACAATGTATCCTCCACCGCACACTTCAGGGTGGGTTCAGGAATCAAACGTATATGAATAATTATGTTTCACTTTGCAATAAAGGGAGGCAACCAGCGGGGGTTCCCTGACGGTTTTGTATTGGGACCGCCGGTGTTGGCTGCTGGCCGCCCCTCCTCTCGGGCAGCCCGGCAGGAAGTGATGCGCCGCTTGTAGCAAACACATTAGGCGCGCAAACACGCTCGCCGCGCCACGCCACGCGATAGTCGATAATCCACGTCGCTGCCGTCGAGGGCCTCCCCGTTCGCGCCACACCCTTCTGACGGTGCCGCTACCATTGGGAGAGCACCTCGTTGTTCCAGTGATCAATTTCTGAGGGAATACCAAACAGTGCACTTCGTTTCCTGTGAAACTGTCTCATGGTTAAATCATTTAAACACATCAGCATATTTTCTGCATTTTTTCTAGTACTTTTTCTCAGGTATCACACCCTGTATTTTCCTCGTGTTCCGAGCACCACTAGATCACGGAATGAATCAAATTCAATACATAGAGAAAAGTGCCTTAAGCTGGACTCCCCATTCCCCTTCCTAACGCTCACCCACTGGTCACTTGTCTCTGCATTATCCTGAATTCTACTGGGACCAACTGTTGGAACTAATGAAAACTCTTGTGGATATAACTAGGATTGTTTTTCTTGATCTATATCAATCTTTCTGATTGGAAGTCAAATGATTTATACTAAAAAAATCAATTATCTACTTCATCAATAAATTGAGATGTATGGGAATAATCATACTACATCTCGTCATCATTGAATTATAGTTAATAAGGTAATTCCAAATCCATTTATGAATAAGTTAATGTTGAATAAGTGAAATCATTTTGCTAATTCTGATACTAAGCCGTTTAACCAATATGTGTTCTTAGATTGTAGGATTTAAAGTTTGTGTTTATGGTGAAACTGTTTCATTTAGCTGTTCGGTTGAATAATTATTGGATTAACGATCTGTAGGCCAGATCCCCTTCACTGGCCTAAACAAGACCCCTTTGTGTTTCATGTTGAAAGTCTGAATGTATTAGTAGACATACTTGTTCTATTGGAATTCTCTCGCAGCTTTGAAGAGTATAATGGAGAAGGTATATCGCTGAATGTGGAGTCCATCTAAAATGACTAAAGCTACTGAAACAGATCGGAAATATTGGGTGGTGTGGAAGAAAGCCAGTAAACAGTATAATTCACCACGGACAACAGATACAAGGTCGTCAAAAGTGAAATACGATAAATCAGTGGAAGCAGTGACGAAAGGTGCAGACCTACAAATTTGGGTAAATATCTTGAAGAAGGTCTGGTATATATTGCCTTTCTACGGAATTTCCTTCCTTTGGGCTTGCTCATAATGGCCTGTGAAGAATGGAGTACAGAAATGGGACTGAAAAGGTGTTTCTTAAACGCTACAAAACCAAAATGTCAGAAAAGAAACATAAGGGAGCTCCCTATATCAAGGCACTGGGGTTCAGCAAAGAAAACACAGAGATTTTCTTTAACCATCTTGAAAGTGTTACATGACACGTACTTTGAAACTAGATTGTATGTTACCTGATTGAATACCTTTTTCTAGTGTTATATAGCGTTACTTTTACTATTTTGCAAGAGGTCCGATTTTGGCAACTCTTCATCAAACTCGCTAAGTGTAAGTTTTTTTTTTTCTCATAACTTCTCATAACACAAAATCTTACATTTTAACGGCACCATCAGTTCCAATAAAATATGTTTTGTAGATGAGGCGATACCATTTTTAACTCTACCTCTATATTTAAATCTATACACAGTGAGACACTTTACGGTGTGTCGCGGATAGTAATTCTGGCGCCCACTATCTCTTCCCCATTCCTGTTCTCCTCACGAGTGATTGTCGGTACTGCTACGTATAACTTCTATAACTTCTAATTCTTCAGATTTCCTCGTCATTATCAGTTCACGAGACTTTTGAGGGAAGAAGTAATATGCTGCCCAATTCTATTTGAATTCTACGCTCTCGAAATTTCAACTGTGAACCTCTCCATGATGCACAACGCCTCTCTTGTAGCATCTGCAACTACATCTATAAGAGTACTCTGCAATTCACACGTAAGTGCTAGGTAGGGAGTTCGTCGAACAACGTTCAGACTGCATCTCCACCGTTATGCTCTTGAATAGCACGTGACAAAAATACTCGTAAAGATTTACATCTTTCTGTGCCATCTCCGGTTCCTGTTATATTTGTATTTTTATTTCCCCTCCCTTAAGTGGGAGTTATTGAAATGTTTTCGCACTCATATAAGAAAGATAGTTAGTGAAATACCTTGCCGAAACCAAAAACACCTTCGTTTTAATGATTACCAACTCAACTCGTGCATCACATCCATGATACACTATTACATTTCTTGCGACAATACAAAAAGAGTTGCCCCTTTTTCAAGTTTTTCGATGTCTTCCGACGAACCTATCTGATGAGGAACCTATACCACATACAATACTCCAGAAAAGGACAGACAAGCGTAATACATGCCATATATTTAGAATTCTGTCAGTAAAACGCAATTACTGGTTCGCCTTCCCTACAACGTTCTCTATATGAGCGTTCGAAATTAAGTTGTTCGTAATTGTAGCCCCTAGGTACACAGTTGAGTTCACAACGTAGAAATCTGTGTCATTTATTCGGCAAGCGAAATTTAGTGGATTCCTTTTGGTAATCACGTGACTGACATAATACTTATCATTGTGTACAGTTAACTGTCATTTTTCGCACCGTACAGATACCTTCTTTTAAACATTTTACAACTGGCTTTGATCTCCTGATGGTTTTACTTATTTCTGGATTTTTTAAACATTTCCGTAATGCTCTTGCGCCGACTAACTCAAGTGAGATACTCTGTGGCTCATGAAGGAAACAGCTTCCTATTTTTTAATTTTCTCTCTGTTAATGAATATGCAACTAAATATGTTTCCAGGCCTGAGTCTATCTGCCTGGTGAGTCGTATTGTTCATTGTGTCATATCAAGATGACGGTTTTCAACTGCACCCGGTAGTAATAATAAACGAATTCAATATAGCTCTGTGTCATACGTCTTTCAAAACATGTTATTGCTGTCGATACCTGACTGAAGAAAATGTTTGAAGTACAGACAGTTACCATATCTTCCAAATAAATTAAGAGACACCTATTGGCAATCCGAAGTCTGAATCGCCTGGTTAGGAACTGCGTGAAGTGGATATAGAGGGTTTCCTGTTCAGATAGAGCCGCGAAATGTTCTTCCGTTCAGCTAACCAGGATCTGGCATGATCTGCCCCTCTGTGATTCGTGTTGGTTGTTTATGTCACAAAAATGAAAGATTATCTGACTTTTATCGAGCCGTGACGCTTAACAGCTTAAAATCTGACACTTGATTGAACTTCCCGAGAGAGTAAGACTGTGTGCACCCCCAGACGTCAGATTCAGACGTGCCCTGTACGGGAGCGATGCTTTCATCGGTTGAGTTGCCCTACGTTTTTCGCCGTTTCCATCAGATTGTTCTCTCTTAGATGTGTTTCAGTTCTTAGTCATCGACATGGTGCAGCAAAAATTTGTTTCGCCCGAAGAGCCGAAGTCAGGTAATCTTTCATTTTTGTGACATAAACAACCAACACGAATCACAGAGGGGCAGATCATGACAGATCCTTGTTAGCTGAACGGAAGAACATTTCGCGGTTCTATCTGAACAGGAAACCCTCTACATCCACTTTACGCAGTTCCTATCTTATCGTCAGTTCAACTGACTAAGAAACTCGTCCTAAAACAAATGCTAGAAGATGGATAAGTAGTCTAAATGATTTACGTTTTCTAGACATTGCCATTCCAGCATGATGTGAAGCAGTTATTTTTGACGTTTGGAGATCACGTGACAGTTACGTGCAGACTGAATCTGCAATATGCGTCATGAGTCGTGCCTTGATTGTTGAGCAGAAAAGAGCACTGTATGTGAACAGTGGGGTTTGAGGTGTCATTCCTGGTTTTGTACATGGTTATTAAAAAAGGAAAGATCGCCTTGAATTTAATGACTCGTCGACCTCAAGGTCTTTAGAGCCAAACGATATGTTCAGATAGGCAACGTCTGTGTAAGGAAATAAGCCACGTTCTTTAAAAAGGAATAGTGAAACGATAATAACTCATCGTTAAAAAGAACTAAGGAAATCTGAAATAAATGGGGCGATTTTAAATTGTGAATAGCTCTGGCCTCTAACTTACGACCAGGGAAGAGCAAATGCCGATTTTGGCACCAAAAATGTTCAACTTGAAGTAACATAAGTTATACCATATAGTGAGAACTATTTATAATCTGGAATTATCACTTACAGTGATAAGCCAAAACATTATGACCCCTATCCACCGCGACCTTGGATGCCACCTGGTGACGTAGCTGGCTTACAAAAGTATGTAAGCGAAGCAGACACGGACGAGGGATCACCCCAGCGAAGATACGGGTTTCAAATGGGGAAATCCATCGAGAGAAGCGACTTCGACAAAGGGTAGATGATTATTCTGCCGAGCCTGTGAACTAGTATCTCGAAAACGACGAAACTAATCGAATGTGCACGTGCTACTGCCGTGAGCAGCTACGGAAAGAGAGAGGACAGTGCAACTACCACTAGGCGCAAAATGGTTCGATGACCACGACTCTTCACGGAATGTGGGGTTCGGAAGCTTGTGTACTCCGTAAAATAGAACAGATGGTGATCTGTGGCATCTCTGCCGAAAGAGCACAATGCCGATGCACGCGCCAGTGTTTTAAAGCACATAGTTCATCATTCGTTGTTGAACATGGAGCTCTGGAGTAGTCCACCGCTACATGTTGACATATTGACCCAACGACATCGTCATTTACGATCGTAGTGGTCACGGGACAATTGGGATTCAACCCTCGATCAGTGGAAATGCATCGACTCTTCGGGCGAAGCAAATTTTTGCTGCACCACGTCGATGGTCGTCTCCACAAATGCCGTCATCGAGGTGAACGGCGGCTAGAAACGCAGCGCGCCGAGGACGCTGGCTGTTGGGAGCAGTATTATGCTATGGGAGACATTCTCCTGACATTTCATGAGACCTGCAGCAGTAGTCGAAGACATACTGACAGCTGCGAACAACCTACACCCCTTCATACTTGACGTCTACCCCGACGACGATGTCATCTTTCAGCAGCATAATTATCCGTGTCTCGGAGCCAGAACCTTGCAACAATAGTTTGAAGACTGTTATACAGAACTCACTTCGATGTCTCGGCGACCAAATTCATCTGATGTGAAACTTATGGAACCCACCTGAATCGCTAGCTGGCGCCATCACTGCGTACGCAAAGCACGACCCGATATTTATGCGAATCATATGACCTGATGCCACATACCTCCATAAACCTGCCGACAAAGTTTCAGGTACCTGATAAGCAGAATCAGTGACGTATTTCCTTCCAAACGCGAACGAACCAGTTATTAAGCAGGTGGTCATTATGACTTGGCTCATCAGTGTATAAAAGCCTCACTGTATCGTTCCGCAGTAAATGCGCCGAGGACGCATTTAATATTAAGAGGCGAAACGCCTTGCAACGTGAATAAGTGATAGATTACAGTAAAACATATAATCGTAGTTGATAAAACGAATATAAGACCCCCACCTCTTTCATAAGTTATCAGCCATCCACGGCGATGGCCGTTAATAACAGTATCACTAATGGTGCATACTGTATCTCCGTCATCACTCCGTACCGTATTGCACATTAATAGCCGGAGAGGTCCATTAACGTTAAATTACACTGTTGGCGATAAATCATTGGAAACAGTACTAACAGCATTCCTCCAGAGTAACATAAAGTGGAATAACCATATATAACTTTAGATAAAGATCCCGGAGAGAATGCTTCCAAAACACTCTCTAACATTTTTGAGTATTACACATCAATCTGAACGGCTCCACGCTGCAGTTTAATTTAAAGAGAGGGTGCGTCATTTCGCCTCAGCTAAGTTTATAAGCGCGAAATGTTACGGGGATGCTCAACAGATCCCAGTGGCAGGTGCTACAAGAGAGGCGTTGATTATCAAGGAGAGATCAATTCTCAAATTTCCGATAGCGCGTCTTACGCGAAGAGTCAGGGATTAACTTACTTCCTCATATTTGCTATGCATTTCGCGAAATGACAATGATTACAATATGAGATATGAGAACTTATAGAGGGCTCTACAGTTAATTGTTTCCGGCAAGCACCGTCCGCCACTGGAATAGGAAAGGTAAGCTACTAGAGCTAACAGATACTCCCTCCATCACAAGACTGACCTGGTTCCCTAAGTGTCATTGCCGTTGTAGATGTAAATGAGTAAATTCAGATTCCATCAGTCTAGTTTGCAAACTTCATGTTAGGAGAAAGGTTTAGTTTGCAAACTTCACGTTAGGAGAAAGGAAAACCTCTGTTCCAAAACGTTTTGACCACTGCCACCGTAAAACTGAATGCCGATTACTGGCGCTGAGAACACTAGATGCAGCAAGCCAGGTACAAAGGGAGTTCAGTACGTAAAATAACACCTTTTTTCTGAAATCAGGTTGATTTTTTTTCAGAATTCCATTGCAGTATGTTATTCTCCACTCTTTTTGCTACAAGAACCTTTCTTTCAACATAATCTCCATTAGTGAGAGGGCATGTATGCCCGCATGGTATCACTCGACTGTTTGAGGTCGGAGCCAACATCTAGCTGCATGGATAACCTCCCTATCATCCACGTACTGCCTCCCATAGAGCGCATTCTCCATTGGAGAAAACAAATGGAAGCTCTTTATGTTCTTCTGTTAGATAATAAGGAACATAGAGGGCACAGAGTACCCAACGGGAGGACGACTGTCATCACTAAGAACAGAGGCGTCCTGTTGAGCAGTGAGGTCTTTGATTCTTATCAACTCGAGTGCTGATGTCCGCATGTTCCAACATTGCAGGAATCACAGTTTCGTGTGGCCGGCCGGCACGCTTGAGATCGGACAGGTTTACACGACGTTGTTGCGAACATGACACACACCTTGCCCAACGATTCACCGCGCTTTTGTTCACTGCCAGTTATGCGAAGGAACTCTGCAAGCGCCTCTGAATATCTACGATGCTCTGATTTTCCGTCAAAAGGAAATTAACAACAGCTCTCTGCCTGGAACTCATCTCCGTTTCAGACGCCATTTTGAAGCCTACATATGGCACCGCCACCTATCGTAACTTCATGAAACTGTGGGGGCTGAAGAAGGAATATTCCACAATGTCCCACAGCAAATTACGCACTTTTTCAAGCGAAACTGGAGGAGAAAAAGTAATTATGTTGCATTATTTATTGACTGATCCTCGAAGATAGGGGGAGTGGGGCGAACAGGATATCATTCTAGCGACGATGTAGACCACTAATTGGGATATTTACTGACATAACTTACTGGGGTTGAGAGGAGCACATTGTTATTGTCTGGCGACTGGGAACGATTACTTCTGAAACGGCGAAGCTCGTCGGCCGTTCCCGAGCTTCTGTCTTGAACATCTGTGGAATGCGGTAGGACGGCACAGATGGGCTACAAAGTGTTGGAACTCCACCAGTCGTTATAGAACGTGGAGGTTCCTGCTCTGCGAACCAGGACAGGCGGCCATCTGAGGCATATCTGACGACAGAGCACTATGCTGGTGCACCCACAAGTGTAACGGAGCACACTTCCAGCGTTCATTTATAAAAATACTGCAGACGAACCCTACGTGTTTGCCAAGATGACGCAATGACGTTGCCTGTTACGACTGCCGTGATTACGGGTTTATGCAGACTGGGCGTTGGATTAATTTAAACGCGCCGTCTGGCCGTTTCTTGTTACACCAATTCGATGATTGTGTTTGAATGTGCCGTCATTCAGGCGAACGGCCTCTCGAAACGTGCACCACGCTATGGACGCAGCTGGGTGGGGGCAGTATTACGTATCACACAACGAAGGACGTTTACCTGGAATACCATGAGACCTGCGATAGCAGTCGAAGTTACCATCAGAACTGAAAGCTATGTGAACATTATTGCGGACCTGCTGCACCCCTCCATGCTTGATGTCCTCCTCGTTGGCCATGGCATCTTCCAACTAAATAACTGTGCGCGACAAAAAGCAACGATGCTACTACAGTAGTTTGAAGAACACAATAGTGAACTCATGTTGATGTCTTGGACTCCAAACTCGCTCTATCTGAACCCGATGGATAACGTCTGCTACGCAATTGATTTACAGCCACTGCGTGACCTATGTATCTATATCTCGTATCATACGCCCGCAGAAACACCCCTGATTCTTGTGGAATCGCTTCCATATTTCAGAATGTGGCCCCACATGCTAGTAAGCAAGTGGTCACGAACTCTTATTTTTTCCATAGTAATTTCGTTTCTATTGTCGAATTGTGAACTAACACATTGTTGTGATTCTCATTTAGTTGGACACTAATGTTTGCTACTGACCACCAACAATTACTTATTGAAACACTGTGCATTTCTGAACATATTGTCGTGTAAGGAATTCGCATAATTGATTCTTCCGTATGGACACTAATAAGTCTCTCTAAGGTAATGGTCGTCTGAGACAAGTTACACACTTAACGTTTTGGCTAACCAAGACGCGAAGCAGGCCTAATGTTTTAATTTTTAGTGCTATGTTCCTTCTGTGTTTCCGTTCATGCTTAATCATTTACGACTTTATGTTTAAAAATATATTGATGCATGCATATAATTGAATGATATGTACGGATGTACTGTATAAAATCGTTAAACACAAACAGGGTTCAGGAAATTACAAAATAACAGGCACATAGGAAAGTTTCATGAGAGCTATTTTAATCTGTACTATCATATCTTTTCTGCTTTCTTTTCTTTTACGCTGCTGGAAAAAAATGTAACGCTCTAAAGAAGAATAAGGTCATTTAATTGACAAGTGAGGTGACAGGTAGCTCTTCATTGTAGGAGTATGTGATATTCAATTCAGACCAAAGGATGCGCAAAGAGTCTTATGAAGATACAGTGTACACCTCTCTGGCGCCACGCAGGCGTGTATTGTCGCAAGCAAACGATCATGACGGTGCTGAATGACATTTTCCAGTAGACTGTCCCAAGCATTTTGTTGCTATTCGGCAATGGATCTTGTAGGCCCTGGAGAGCGAATGAGTTCCCACTTAGTCATGTCCCACCCATGTTCAGCTAGCGAGAGATCTGGTGACCTTCCTGGCCAGGGCAATAGTACATTACGAAGAGCACGATGAGTGTCGAGTGTGAAAGTGTATTGTTCTGCTGGAAAAGTTCATCATCTTCCTGTCGACGACATGGTGGTAGCACAGCATTAACAGACTGTGCATCGTGACGGGCGGTGGTCTCTTTACCCTGATGAGGCACCAAATGTGACCGCGGATTGTAACTGACGACGCCACACACCACGAAGGCTCGGCTGGGATGTGTGTGTCGTGGACGAGTGCTCTCTGGAACAGGCAGCTCACCAGCTCTGGGCCCTACACGTGAACGCCCACCACTTGGATATTGACAGAACCGACTCTCAACACTCACGACAACAGAGCGCTATTCCATTACACAGTCAACTGTCTCACTGTGCCGGAGCATGCATGATTGACCGTGTCGTGGTGTCACTCGTAGCCTGGCCAGAGGGACACGCGATCTCAAACGTGCAGCAGGCAGACGGTTCACGATGGTCCCTGACGACACAGCAGGTCCAGCACGTGTCCGGGTTCCTTTCCTGGATGATGATCGGTCGGCTACCGCCGATCGCACAATGCGTCGATCTTGACGTGAGTCTGTGCTATACGGACCTTCAACAAGTGGTCTACGGGTGTGGGAATCTTACACAGACTACTGTTGAAAGAAGCGACACATCACCGATATATTATGTCCAGCATGTGCAGCTATCCATAGATACGTCCATCCAGCTCCAGCACGCCCACCGCGGCTGCAGCTGTTCAAAAGTAGTACATCGTCGTTGCCGTGACATGGTTGTACATTAGAAAGAACGTTGCAGACTCTGTTCACCTCTAATCTCATCACAGCTATAGCCTGCAGAATCAATACAAAGGGAGCACAGGCAAGCTTCCAGAGCGACACCTGATCGCCAATGATTGTGGCAGATTAATTACTAAGACTACCACTCTTCAGTATGCACACATTATACCGTGGTGTCACTGACACCGTCCTTGACGGTTATGCATTGTTTATCCGACAGTGTAAATTGAAGTGACAAAAATCATGGGATAGCGACATGTGTACATAAGGTATAAAAGGGCAGTGCATAGGTGGAGCTGTCATTTCTAGTCAACTAATTCATGTGGAAAAGTTTCCGACGTAATTATGGTCACACGACAGGAATTAATGGACTCCGAACGCGAAATGTTAGTTGGAGCTAGACGCTTTGGACATTACTTTTAGGAAATCGTTAGGGAATTCAATATCCCGAGCTCCACAGTATCAAGAATGGGCAGAAAATATCAGATGTCTGCTATTACTTCTCAGCACACCGACGGCCTTCATTTAACCACAGACAGAAGTTGCGTTTCCTTAGAGTTGTCATTACTGGCAGACAAGCAACACTGCATGAAATAACAGCAAACATCAATGTGGGACGTGCGACGAACATATCTGTCAGGGCAGTACGGCGAAATGTGTCGTTAATGACCTATGGCAGCAGACGATCGACACCAGTTCCTTTGGTAACCGCACAACATCGCCTCTAGACCATCTCCTAAGCTAGTGACCATATCAGATGGACCCTAGACGACTTGGAACAGTGGCCTGGTCATATGAGTCTCAATTTCAGTTGGTAAGGGCTGATGGTACGGTTCGAGTGCGGCGCAGGCCTCACAAAGCCATTGACCGAAGTAGTCAGTAAGACTCTGTGGAAGTTAGTGGTGGCTCCTAAATGGGATGGGCTGTGTTTACATGGGATGGACTGGATCCTTTGCTCCAGGTGAACCAATCACCGGCAGGAACTCTCTATGTTCAGCTACGTGGAGAACAAATGCCACCATTCGCGGACTTCATATTTCCAAAGAACCACGGAATTTTTAAAAATTGCAGTGTGCCATTTCAGAACATTCTGGACAATTTGCGTAGATGATTTGGCCACACAGATCGACCGACACCAAACTTCACCAAACATTTATTCGACGTAATCGAGAGATTAGTTCGTGCAAAAAATCCAGTACCGCAATATTTTAGATATTATGGACGGTTGTAAAGGCAGCATGGCTCAATATTTTTGCATGGGGCTTCCAACGACTTGAGTCCACGTCGCGTCGAGCTGATGCCGTACGCTAGGCAAAAGGAAGTCTGACTCGATGTTAGGAGGTATCCCATTACTTTCATCACCTTACTGTATATCGGACGTACACCGTTATGCAGGTGCTACGATAAAACGACGTCCTACCACAGACGAGTGCGAGTAATTGCTTGCGTTGCAGCTAACAGTTCCCAGCTACCACCAGTCACAACAGATACCGCAGTTATTAATTAAACTAGCTGAAGGTAATGAGTTCACCTGAGCGATCAAAGGTAGACCAATGTCTACAATACTATCAGTGGCTGGTTACGTTAAACATGGATTTCGTCTTATGGCTGTTGAGAAAGAGCCCTTATGAACAAAGTACGTAAATATACCAAAATGTCAATACTTTTTTAAGATAATAACCTGTACTGCAAAAACAGCACTGCAGGTGAAAAGTCATCAATAATGGTATCTAAAGAGCATATGCTTTGATTGTTGCTAATGTACAGAAATAAGTCGATGAGCAAGCGTTAACTGAGACAACTGCGAAAAAGAAAACAGAAATTAAATTCATTACAATCTTTATTCATCACATTACTGTTCTTTACCACAAATAGCTGGCCTCTGTGGTCGAGTGATTCTAGACGCTTCAGTCCGGAACCGCGCTGCTGCTACGGTCGCAGGTTCGAATCCTGCCTCGGGAATGGATGTGTGTGATGTCCTTAGGTTAGTTAGGTTTAAGTAGTTCTAATTCTAGGGGACTGATGACCTCAGGTGTTAAGTCCCATAGTGCTTAGAGCCATTTGAACCATTTTACCACGAATGCTCTAAAATGCTGCCTCAAAACTTGCTGCTTGATTGACACTGTACAAAAAATTATTGGCGTTACACGCTGCTGGACACACCGAAACAAATTAGTTTCCAGTGTAAACTTCCGCGAGTTCGTCGCCGATTCACTGTCGTTTCTCTCTAGTAGCTCCCTAGTGATGCGTTCGCGACATTCACTACCTGATCAAAAGAACTCCAACTCCACTATGCAACGCAGAACTGAACACTACATATCACCAGAGGCGGAAGCGACAGTATAAAAGGAGACGGTAATTATTGTGTCGTTAGTAGAGAAGCAGTTCCTGACGAATGGGTCGGTCGGGACAGTTCAGTAAGCTTTTTTCTCAAACTTAGAGTAGTCGTTGGTTGCCACCTGAGTGATAAATCGGTAAGGCAGATATCAGCCCTTCTTAAGCTGCCTAAGTCGACTGTTCGTCATGTGAATGAGGTGGAAACGCGAGCCAACAACCACAGCTGAGCCTAGAAGAGTTAAACCTCTACTGACCTACAGGGGTCGTCAAGCATTGTGGAGGGTGCTTGTAAAATATCGCATGAGATCAGCGAAAAGAATCACTCATAAACTATGAAGTGCCACCAGCAGTCCAACTGGCATGATGACTGTGCATTGGGAATTAAGTGAGAATAGGGTACAGTGTTCGGACAACCCCACATAAGCTATGCATATCGGTAGTCACTGACAAGTGACGCTTGAACTAGAGTACAGGGGTACGCCACTAGACGATACAAGTCTTCGGGTTTGTCGAATTCGCAGACAACGACCTACTATAATGTTCACGGCCGACAATGGAGTTCGTAGGGATGGTGTTGATGTACGCTGAAGGATATGAACACATTTTACAATACCGCATACTGCGAGGAACAGTTCGGAGACGATTCTTGTATTAGCATGACAATGCCCCTGTAATAAAGCATTATCTTTGAGGCAATGGTTTCTGTACAACAACGTTCTTTGAACGAAGTCGAACACCTTTGGGTTTATTTGGAATGTCGACTTCCCTTCAAACCCTTGTGTCCAAAATTACTGCTTTCTCTGGGTTTGGCTATTGAGGTAGAGTAGGCTGCCACGCGTCCAGACAGACTTTTTGTTATTATTAGCTATCGGTACCGAAGACTCATCTGTCCGAAGAGCAGGAGAAGGACACTCTTCACATTAATGTCCAGTGACACCTAAACGAATTCTTTTGATCGGATAGTGTCTGGTTATATGGAAAATTTTGCCTGACTCGACGACCATTACCGTGCCGTGACCTTACTATCAAGTTATTTCATCTTCTGTCAGTATACACACCACACATCCAAGTTTTAACAGAATAGTTGTTATGAATCATTAGCCCACGGCAAATTTGTAATATTCTTTAGTATTTATTGTTCGAGTAACCTATTTTCGACTTCTAGGTTCTCATCAGGCAAAAAGAATATTATCTGTGACTGTGAACTTTTGTGAGATGAAGTATCTGAAACTAGGTTGGAGCAAACAAAATATCTCTCTACTTCAAAATGACCTTCCAGACAATATTAATAGTAAAACCTTGCTTTTTGCAGATGATGCAGCTGTCTATAATGGAGTACTATGTGAAAGAAATTGGTACCTTGATAAATTTTCAGAGTGGTTCAGAGATTGGCAGTTTGTTTTAAGCGTTCAGAAATGTAAAATTTTGCACATCACAAAACGAGAAAACGTAGTACCCTATGACTATGACGTCAATGAGTCACTTTTGGAATCGGCCAACTCATACTGACACCTAGGTGTAACACTTTGCAGGAGTATGAAATCGAGAGATCTCATACGTTCAGTCGCGGGTAAAGCAGGTGGTAACATTCGGTTTATTGACAGAATACTGGGGAAGCGCCAACAATCTATAAAGGTGATTGCTTAAAAATCACTCGTGCGGTCGGTCATAGAATATTGCTCAACTGTGTGGGACCCATACGAAATAGGACTAACACGGGATGTTGAACGTATACGCAGAAGGTCAGCACGAATGGTCACAGCTTTGTTTAATCCGTGTGAGAACGTCACAGAGCTACTGACAGACTGGAAGACTCTTAACGATAGAAGTAAATTGTTCCGAGAAAATGTGTTAAAAAGTTTCAAAACCGGCTTTAAATAATTATTCTAGGAATATACTACAAACCCCATATGTATCATGTGAAGAAAAGCTTTGAATAATTACTACACGCACAGAGGCATTCAAACCATCGTTCTTCCCGTGCCTCATACGTGATTGGAATAGGAAGAAACTCTAATAACTCGTACGGTGGGACGTCCCCTCTGCCATGCACCTCAGGGTGTTTTGCGGAGTATAGATGTAGATGTAGAACTGGCTATCAAAGAAAACACTCATTACTGTTCGATATAAGACAAAAGTGGGTTGAATGATTCATTTTGCATGTACAAAGACAATCACAGACACACACACAGTCTTTCATATAGGACACAATAATTTTGTCCACAACAGTGTAACATTCCTAATTGCAAATTTTCGATGAAAAGAACTATCTACATTAAATTCGCTATCGTTGCAGGTGCCGAACCGTGAAAGAAAAGCAGGTATAACGAAAAAATCGATATATAAAACCACAAAAGGCAGAGCAAAGTATATATAAAAAGGTTTGGCTGTTTCCAAACTTGTCAAAATTTTTCTTAAAAACTGATATGATGGATGTACAGTTAGTAAAGGGCAATTTTACTGTTATTTACTAAAATGAAAATAAAAAACCCACTGATCGTTGTCTAATTTTAGCGAACGTGTATTGATAAAAAGAAGAAGAAATCGTATTTTCTCAAAGCTGCACATACCCGGAAAAAAATCGACATAAATTATTTGAACAAAAATGTGAAATACAGAAATTTGTTTTAGACTGTATTACACGCTGAGTTAATCAACTATGTGACGAATTACAACAGTTGTTCAGAGAAGAAAAATAAACTAAGGGAAAAACAGTAAAGTTTGTTGGCATGTTTGTAGGACGTGACAGAATAGCTGTTCTTCCATACATAAAGAAAACAAATTTAGCAGGTAAATGACTTCAGTTAAATTTTCAACATTACATACTTAGCTGTGAGTTACTAAAGAGACCAATACGTCATTTGTTGGTCAAGGGATAAGTGTGAAGTCCATTAAATATTGAATGTACTATGACACTCACATGAAAGAATTCTCTCTTATGAATAATGAAAAGGAGGAGAATGTAAACAGGCTCTATAGTTCTAAAGGCGATGTTTCTGTCAAAAAAGTTTCCAACAAAGACTTCCCGACTTGATTCTTCATCATTAGCCGAGAATTTTAAACTAATATATAGAGGATCAAAAGTTTGATAGGTGCTTGATATCTAGTTTGCTACAGACATCGCCGTACCTGGGACAAAAGGAGAATTTGTAGGTAGAGAGGGGCATGCAGAGTTTAGAAGCTTGCTGGGTGGCAGTAATGAACAAAGCAACCTATAGTTCGTGTGATGAGATTTGGAGACAATTAAGTTTAGTTGACAGTTGAGGGATTTTAGCTAAGCTCCTTCCGAGTACAAGTCTAGAGTCTTAAACTCTGCACCACTGCCCTCGATGAGAGTACATCTTGTTATAGTGGGTGTGCTGATTTCCTTTCTCGAATCTTCTCTCTGACTAGGACCTGGAACTTATTATAGCAATCACTCTATCTCTGGATCTGCTTTGCGTTCATGGGTTTAAGTGCTTTTAATATCTGTAACGGCGTCAGGACTACTCGTTATCAAAGGTTTCAAATCGTGTTTTCCATTTTAAGGCGCACTGTAGATGCTACATTCAAATATTACTACACAAGTAACGAGATTTAACTATCGTCATATTCATGTGTAATAAAAAAGTTTTATGTGTAGTAGTAAATTGAGTACCGTTGTGATTCGTTATGTAACAAATGTAGTCCCACGTTGGGAAGCCAGCTGTCTGATGATCACTTTTGTGGTTAGCTGGGAAAATATGAAATGTTCAGTTTAATTTTAAGTAACTAATACTTAATTAGATGAATGCACTAATGTGTAGTATCTGCAATAAAATACATAGAAATGTGAAGTGCACCAAATATAGGAATGCAATACAGTTACATTGTAGTTGGTTTCATTTCGCATGATTCGCTTGCTTTAGCTCATAACTAAATTTGATTTACGTTACCCATCTCAGAACACCATAGACATCGTCGCATTACATGTATAGTCTTACTATCAACGTAAATAAAAATATATTCTTTCGTTTCTTCGAAATCTTAAATGTCCGAAAATTTCTCACGGATTGCTTTGTAATCTTGCATTATGCACATTTGTAACGTGTATTGGAACTGGATGTACGTCCTAATCTCTTTTTCCCCCTATTTCCATTCATCTCCTCCTCACCCTTTCTCTTTCCATCTCCTTCTCGCTGTCTCTGTTCACCACATCTTCCTCTTTTTCTGTCAATCATCTCTTCCCCCTCTCTTTTTCCATTCCTCCTGCCCCTACTCTCTGTCCTTCTCCTTCTTTCCCTCTCTGTGTCCATTTCTTCCCATCCCTCTATCTTTCTCCTCTCGCTCTCCACCCAGTATTACCTTGAATCTTGTTTACTTGTTTACTGTTGCTGCAAACTCAGAGTCTGTGGAAATGAAGTCCCATGCTTCTTGACAGAGGGTAGGGGAACGATGCGGGAGACCCGCACCGTCGTACTAAGCAAGGTCCTAATGGAGGAGGTTTATGGTTGCTTTTCGCCGAACGCAATGGGGATGAAGGATGATGATGATGACACAATAACATTCAGTCATTTTGGGCAGGTGAAAGTCCCTGACTGCACCGGGAATCGAATCCAGGACCCCGTACTAGGGAAGCGAGAACGCTACCGCGAGACCACGAGCTGCAGACTCAGAGTATGTAGCAGTATTGTAATCATAAGCCAAAAAGCCAGGAAAATATCATTTCTGCTTTCTGTAGAAAAGTGCCTGTAAGGCAGAGAACAAAACAGTGCAATGTTGTGTATACAATTTATATTTAGAAATATATATATATTGTAAAGGAAAATATATGAGAGAAACAATTTGTTTGATGATTTAAATGCCACGCTGTCGTAGCTAATACAGCCTAGGACAAACGAAAGAACACCACATGGTTTTTCAGCAGACGATATTTTTTCTGACCGCCACTTTCGACTGAAAACCTGTAAATTTCTGTTTAAATAAATGCATGGACTATAGACATCTGAATGTTTAATAGATTATCGTTTAAAATTTGAAATAAATCGGACAAAAACCTTTCATTCTTTTATATTAATTAACACACACACACACACACACACACAGTGTGTCAATAATGCCTGCCGAATATATTGCGAATAAAATGTTAGTAAAGAAATGATAACTAAAACGTCGTGCTTCATGCGGCAACTTTACTACAAGAACAGCGAATATGTAGGAAGCGAGGAACACTTTTCATCTTTTTGTTTGGGTTGTCAGTGAGGAAAAGTGTCGTAAAGGTTTTAAAATTTTGTGTAAGGTTTGATGCAAGGAACTAAATGCCCACAATCTCAAATACTGGAATATGGACTATAGGTATTAGTGTAATGTGGATTACACTGTTTTTCACTCCCATCCCCACCACTTTCGCAAGCAGATTTGTTTTGCCCCCACATCGATTATTTTCAAACAATAAACGTTTTCTTTACTAAGTCTGGTTGAAATCGGCAGTGGTTTAGAAGGAGATGCGGAACATTCACGAATGATACACACATACAGTATGTGATCAAAAGTATCCAGAAACCCCCCCCCCCCCCTTCGAAACATAGGTTTTTCATAGTAAGTGCATTGTGCTGCCACCTACTACCAGGCAGGTACTCTATATAAGCGATCTCAGTAGGCATTATACATCATCAGAGGGCAGAATGGGGCGCTCCACGGAACTCACGGACTTCGAACGTGATCAGGTGATTGCGTGTCAATTGTGTCATTCGTCTGTATACGAGATTTACGCACTCCTGAACACACCTAACTCCCCTGTTTCTGATGTGATAGTGAAGTGGAAACTTAAAGGGACTTGTACAGCACAAAAGCCTTCATCCGACCTCGTCTGTTGACTGACACAAACTGCCGACAGTTGAAAAGGGTCGTAATGTGTAATAGGCAAAATCTATCCAGATGATCACACAGGAATTCCTAACTTCATCAGGATCCACAGCAAGTACTATGACAGTTAGGTGCGAGGTGAGAAAACTTGGATTTCTGCTCATAAGCCACACATCAAGCCAGTAAATGCTAAACGACGCCTCGCTTGATATAAGGAGCGTAAACATTGGACAATTGAACAGTGGAAAAACGATGTGTGGAGTGACATATCACGTTACACAATATGGTGATCCAATTGCAGAGTCTGGGTTTGGCGAATGCCCGGTGAACCTCATCTGCCAGAGAGTGTAGTGCCAACAGTAAAATTCGGAGGCGGTCATGTTACGGTGTGGTCGCGTTTCTCTGGAAGGGGCTTGTACCCCTTGTTGTATTGCATGGCACTATCACAGCACAGACCTACATTGATGTTTTAAGCGCCTTCTTGCTTCCCACTGTTGAAGAGCAATTCGTGGATGGCGATTTCATCTTTCAACACGATTGAACACCTCTTCATAATGCACGACCTATGGCAGAGTGGTTGCTGAAAATAACATCCCTATAATGGACTGGCCTGTACAGAGTCCTGACCTGAATCCTATAGAAGACGTATGGTATGTTTTGGAACGCCGGCCTCTGCCAGACCTCATCGACCGACATCGATACCTCTCCTCAGTGCAGCACTCCGTGAAGAATGGGCTGCCATTTCCCAAGAAACCTTTCAGCACCAGATTGAACGCATGCCTGCGAGAGTGGAAGCTGTCATCAAGGGCTAAGGGTGGGCCAACACCATGTTGAATTCCACCATTACCGATGGAGGGCACCACGAATTTGTAAGCCATTTTCAGCCAGGTGTCAGGATACTTTTGATCACATAGTGTGCATAAATACGTTTTCATAAAACGTATGGATATGAAATAGGGACACAATCTTAACTAAAATCTCGAAAAGATCCTGACCAATTTACTCCAAAGTCCTACATGGAACATTCGTATGGACATAAGCTATATATATTTATAAACAGGTGGTCTGTTGATATTGATTTCTAGAAAGAATGCGAGTGGGCTTATTTTCTCCCGTGCAATTAATTTTTACTACAGTAAAATGGTGTTTAAACCATTAAAAATTTGCATGAATGTGTGGTGACTGTTCTTGCAGGCACGCTGCTCTGGTAGCCGTTACGTAAACTGAAGGTTGGAAAGAGGGAGGAGGGGGGGAGAGAAAGGAAAGGAAAGGGAAAGAACTAATGATATCAGCTGCAGTGGGACTTCATGCGGAATTAGCAGCAACGAGTGAAAAAATGAGGACTAGAACCGGTGATCCCATTCTTACTAGGCAGTTGCATTATCCACTACACGACATGAACAAAGTCTTTATCGTAAATGCATAGACTACCTCGGCAAGCTTCCTGGTCAAGTAAAATTCCCACATAGATCCACCTGTCAGCAGTCCCAGTCCATATCCTCCCTGCTTGCTGATTTTAGATTGCCACTGGAGTTCTAACATAAATGTACATCGGCACTGAGGGTTGTGAATACAGTGCCCGTCGAGACGGATCGGTTATATGAATGCGTGGTGTCTGTTCTTTTGGACATGCATGACACGGAAGTTTTTCAAGCACCTCAGTGCTTATGAGATCGTATCTCCTATGTGTTGCAAAATGGTATAATTTTGCTGGCACAGTCATATACGTTAATGCTGTCTGCAAAAGAACGGCCACCACACATTCACATACACCTCAATGGGCAATGAATCCGCAACCATCAGCGCTGATAGATAATTCTGTTCGACCTCCAGTGGGAATCTAAAATTAGCCAGCATGGAGGACATGCATATAGGTGGCGCTGTATGGGAGTCTGTATCGACTGGGGAGCGTGCCGAGATTGTATGGCAGTTGCGGTAAACACTGTGTCTGGGTGGTGCAGTGGTGAATGCAACTGCCTAGTAAGCATGACATTCCAGGTTTGAATCCCGGTTCAGCAGACATTTTCATTCCTTCCGCTGATTTCACATAAAGTCCCGATGCAGCTGATGTCATTAGTTTCTTCCCTTTCCTTTTATTTCTCCCCTATCCATTACACACACACACACACACACACACACACACACACACACATATATATATATATATATATATATATATATATATATATACTATTTTGTTTCTTCACTGTCAGTTTTCACAGAAATGTTGTCTTTATGGCTTGTCAGTTTGTGATAAGAATACTGTAACGATTCTGAATTCGCAATAACAGTAGATTCTGGATCAGAGAGAAGAGGTTGGTGGACAGAGAAGGGAGGGAGGAAATAGTCACAATGAAGAGGAAGAAGGAGATGGACATAGAGTGGGGCAGGAGTGGATGGAGAGAGAGGGAGAGGAGGAGATGGAGAAGGAGGGAAAGAAGATGAAGGACAGAAAGAGGTAAAAGAGGTGATGGAAAGAGAGATGGGGAAGATGAGACGATGGACAAAGAAAATGGGGCGAGTATATGGACAGAGAGATGGGGGAGAATGAGTTAAGGAAATACGTGGATCAGCCAGATCAACGTGACCACCAACTATGTATTACATCAACGGGCAATAACCACTCACAGACGGCAGTCGGCGGTATTAACAGTGGAGAAAACATAAGGCATTTCTAGGTGAAGTGGAAGTGTGCAGTCATTACCACATTACGGAAACGGAATGATTTACCCGACGTTCGAAAGGACATTACCACTGGCTTTGGGGCCAAGAATGGAAGCATTTCAGAATCCGCTAAATTTTTAAACTGTTCGCGTGTCATGGTGGCTAAGTGTAACATACATGGGAAAATCGCGCAATCGAAAACCAGCGCTGAAGCAGCTGTAATGCAAGGCCCGTAGATGACAGGGGTAAATGATGTTTGCAGAGATGTCTACGGTTGAACAGACGTCCAGATGTTGAGCCACTTACCACTCCCATCCCACACATAAAGCAAGAGACTACCAGCAGCGTCTCCTCAGAACCGTTCTGCGAATGTTGCTGTGTATGTGCCTCGGCAGCGGGTGTCTGCTTCATGCATTCATGCGGGTGGCTGTCCATTTGCACTCCAGTACTGTAGCTGCACGCCCACTAAGTGCCAACAGGTGGTCTTTTCAAATGAATCTCGTTTTACGTTTCCTGGGACACACGGTCGTTAGCGTGTACGGCATGAAACGTGTGAAAGCAAATATCCTATAACAACCGTTCGAAAAGTCCAGGCCGCAGGAGGGAACGTTATGGCATGGGAAATGTTTCGTGGCGTTCCCCGGGTGATCTCGTCAATCTGGAAGGCACAGTAGACCAAAATGATTATGCACGGAACCCTGGGGAACATGTCCACCCCAAATACAATTTGTTATACCTCGACACGATGGCATCTACCAGAAGGACAACGCCACGTTTCAAATGCATGGTTCCAAGAGCACCGGGAAGAGCTTACTGTATACCGTGGCCATAAACTTCGCTGATTTATACCTAATTGAGAATCTGTAGGACCAAATACACAGGACTCTTCGCGGCACGGCTCCTCAACCGAGAAACGTAGCGCAGCTGACCACAGCACTGCAGTAGGCATGGCTCTACGTCCCTGTCGCTACCTTCCATCTCCTCATTGACTCTCTTTCTGTACTTCTCGCTCTGCAAAACTTCGCATTTAAGACTTTTGGCAGGTTAAAAAATGGTTCAGATGGCTCTGAGCACTATGGGGCTTAACATCTGACGCCATCAGTCCCCTAGAACTTAGAACCACTTAAACCTAATTAACCTAAGGACATCACACACATCCATGCCCAAGGCAGGATTCGAACATACGACCATAGCGGTTGTGCGGTTCCAGACTGAAGCGCCTAGAACCGCTCGACCACTGCGGCCGGCTTTTGACAGGTGTTCACATTATTATGACTGGACAATGTATATCCAGTTCCGAAACATATTTAGCAATTGTAAGACACTGTCGGCTTCGCTGCTCTAATATACTCATTGTTAGTCTTTTTATGGTCACATTTGCTGGATAAACTATGACAAGAATTTCCTAGTATACAAAAGTGAACATTTCTATAGATCATCATGCAAATGCAGCAACACTAACTGAAGACTGCTTCGTAATTGTTCTAAGCAGAAAGGGAAAAAAAATTCGTGAGGAAAGTCCTAGACAAAAGGTTTGCCTTCCAGTAGACGAATGCATGCGCCCACGAAGATTCTTTTGCCATTGTAAAAGTGACAGACTTAAAGTACATACGAATGGAGAAATGCCATCTTCATCTGATTTGTTTCTAAGTCACTTCTGTCCACCTCCATATCAAAAGACATTTACGACAGGGAAAAAATTTTAATCTAACGTAGGAGGTGAGACACCTTAGAATGATATTTAGAGGATTATTTATATTGGTAATTCCGGAATGGAATCTATAAACGGGAACACTGTTGCATAAAGTTAGGGCAAATAAAATTGTATTGTGTCGGTAAGCAAACGCATGGCTTGTAGAAAGAGAGGTCTCACAGTCAAACCAGGAACGATCTAGAGAATCTGACATAATATGACACGGTGATGGACTTCCTGCCATTATTGTGGAGCACATACAGTATCAAGAGGTCTAGAGGCAACCTTTGCCTAAAATTTCTACAAATATCGGTAGCTTCCTGTAGATAAAGTTATGAGAAACAATACAGCCAATTAACAAGGAACTCTTCTTTTGCACTGCAAGACTCTTCATTAAACTGCTTGGCGAATAATTGTGAAGTATACGGGCAGCTACACTCACAAGTTGATAGTTATTAACCATTTATCTTCCGCCCGGGCCAGGCGCTCTGAGTTGTCCAGAATATTGATTAATCACCTTATTCCATTAGAAATACATATTGATAACAAAGTTGTATTTTTAATTATTTCTATTGGGAAAATATTTGTAAACATCCGAAACACAACGCATTACCATACGTAATACGGCGTAGCAAACGAATTGGCGTTCAGAACAGCTTCTAGTAGTATCTAAATGTGTGAATACTGGTCCTGTGTGGTGTTCACTGGAATCTTATACCCTTCTACCTGCAGAGCAGCGGCACGTTCAGGTAAAGATGATGGAGGAGGATAGCGATATTGCACACTTTACTACCAAGCAGTCCAGTAAAGCTCACAATATTGAGATCTCCTAACCGTGGTGTCAACGGGAGGTGCAACAGGACATCCCACATGCTCACAAAACAAGTCCTAGGTGATACAAGCTGTCGTGTTGGAACACAGCACCGCCATCCAGGAACAAACATGGTCACGTAAACCTTGACAGTAACGCGACTCGCAGAGTAGCCATGAGCCTCATGGTGTACAGCGATACGGTAGGCCAATTCATCACCGAAACCCTGCCATATATCACTCTTTGAACGTAATCTCGCCCGGAAGTTCGAAACAGTGTGAAACAAGATTCAACCGACCAAATGACATTCTTCCATTGCTCTTGGCCCAATTTCTATGGTTTTCGCACTACATTTTTCCGTTACGGGCATTTGTAACATAGGTGAATGGATTCGAAATTCCAGCTCACCCTATACTTCTCTGGTCATCGAGCTCCCTTCACGTCAATTTGCTGCTGATAGTGTTCGATATGTTGACATTCAGTTCGGCAGTGGCTTTTGCAACTGTCGCCCTGTTATTTTTTGTCACAATCCTCTTCAATGACCTCCGTCACGAACCCTCAACATACAGTGTTGTCAACTTTGAATTTCGTGGATGATGTCTACCCGCTCTCTCTGTAAGCAGTATAAATCTTCTATATGGTGCCGCTAGAAACACCAAACACATCGGTTACCTTGGTTACGGGAACGTACACCATACGAGCGCCAACAAGTTACCCACATTCTGATTCACTTAGCTGCCTCATAACGTACTCACAACAACACAGAACGTTTTTCTGACCACGACTGGCACATTCAGTGATTTCCTAGCTGCCGTTTGTGGTCAGATACAACAACGCTCCACTTGTTTCCGTAGTTTTGTCCCTCCCCTGTATCTGGTTCCATTTCAGCAGCTTTTCCTTCATCCAATCAATTCTCTGATGTCTGAATTTGTTCTATGTTCGTTGACCGCCAGTTACCTATCACTGTGTACTTGTGTCGTGTGCTCCTGTTATGTGGGTCATACGCCTCTCTTACTAACCTTTGTACTTATAAGGGAAGCTCACGCCCTTATTTGCGGAGAATAGAACAAAACTATTTTTGTTTTGTTACTGACTGGAATGAAAAACGCTTCGTAAAGTTTTACTTGCTGTAATGCAGTTGTATTGACAGGACGAGGAGGAACGAGTTCCGTCTCCCTACTAAAGCCTAACAATTACGTATCGCTCTGGAAGCATCGCAGTGGTCACAGTGAGGGTCAGATGGGTTTGTTACAGTAGATCACATTATCTTTACTGTACGGAAGTATCTTTACCGAGTTACTGTTTCGCCGTGGAAAATGACACAGGCAGTAATTTTGAAACGGTTAGTGGATTACTTAAGTATTGCAGAATATGTACTTACAGGAGAAGAGCGCATTCTTTACGAGCAGATAAAGCTAAAGTTGACAGAAGAGGATGCTGTAATTGTGGTGTCACCGCCAGACACCACACTTGCTAGGTGGTAGCTTTAAATCGGCCGCGGTCCATTAGTACATGTCGGACCCGCGTGCCGCCACTTTCAGTGATAGCAGACCGAGCGCCACCACACGGCAGGTCTAGAGAGATGTACTAGTACTCGCCCCAGTTGTACGGACGACTTTGCTAGCGACTACACGGACGGAGACTCTCTAATTTGCCGAGAATATAGATAGCATAGCCTTCAGCTAAGCCAATGGCTACGACCTAGCAAGGCGCCATTAGCCTTAGATAGCTTGTATCTAAAGAGTCTCACTTTTATCGCCACAATCTCCAGATGTACCACAAGGATGGATTAAAGTTAAGTATTCCAGAAGCTACGTACTTTTCTTTATAGCATTCATTACGTATCCTGTTTCAGACCTCACTCCATCCTTCGTGAGCTTATAGCGTGCATTGCGGTCCCCTCAAACCACACTGTGTTGGCACTTCTGTCGACACATCAGTAATAACAGAGGTTACTACATATTTAACAGATGAAGAGGCATCAGATGAAGGGCCATTAAACGAAGTGGCATCAAATGAAGAGGCATCAGATGAAGAAAATAGTAGTGCTGTGTCAGGGACGAATGAAGCAACATCACCAATGGAGGACTTCCAGGAATGCAGCAGTTCATCTTATTAGCCACCACCTACAAGGACACAAACGAAGTTTCCGGAAACATATCTGACTGATGCGTACAAGATATAAACAAAATAACTGAGGGAAAACGATGAAAATGTTGATATTCCTCTTTTGTATCACCCTGGGTTAGCAACTGATACGTCATCGTGTCTGAAAATTGCAAGAGAGGTGGCACACAAAATGAAAACAAAGGGCAAGACTGTGTTATAAAATTTTGAAAACAGGCTCAAACAACGTCATTCGTCAAACCAAAAGTTCTGTAGGATATGATAAATAGTGAATCATTTTATAGCAAGTAGATAGGGAAATGGAATAGTAATATGTGACGGACTATTGAGACTTGGACACTGAAAATAAAGAACACGATTGAACCGGACAATTCACCATAGTATAAGGCTTTCAAGTCGTTGGTAAAGAAATTTAAATGTAAGACTAAAATTGTCTGTCGCAAAATAACCCACCAAATTAATAAGCGGTTGGTTGTAGGGAATGCCAATGTTCAACAAAGAAAAAGCTTATTATGTAATAATACAAAGGAGGCCTGTTATTCAGGAAACACGTCTGTACCCAGATATACTAAAAAAAAAAACTAAAGCTGTTCCTTTGCTTGACTCCTGGATAGCCAATACAGATAACGGCCGGCCGATGTGGCCGAGCGGTTCGAAGCGCTTCAGTCTGGAACCGCGCGACCGCTACGGTCGCAGGTTCGAATCCTGCCTCGGGCGTGGATGTGTGTGATGTTCTTAGGTTAGTTAGGTTTAAGTAGTTCTAAGTTCTAGGGGACTAATGACGACAGAAGTTAAGTCCTATAGTGCTCAGAGCCATTTGAACCATTTTTTTTCTCCTTCACTCGTTTGTTTTTTCCATTTCTCGCGGAACGGTTCTCCAAAGGATTTGCATTTTTTCGATCCGGCTACACCAAAGACGTTCCTGATGTATTTCCCAACACCCTTGGAGTACTGCTTCGAAGCAGCATTAAAAATGGTTGAAATGGCTCTGAGCACTATGGGACTCAACATCTGAGGCCATCAGCCCCTAGAACTTAGAACTACTTAAACCTAACTAACCTAAGGACATCACACACATCCATGCCCGAGGCAGGATTCGAACCTATGACCGTAGCAGTCGCGCGGTTCCAGACTGAAGTGCTAAAACCGCTCGGCCACCCCGGCCGGCGAAGCAGGTATACATAAATGACCTTGTGGATGACATCGGAAGTTCACTGAGGCTTTTTGCGGATGATGCTGTGGTATATCGAGACGTTGTAACAATCTAAAATTGAACTGAAGTGCAGGAGGATCTGCAGCGAATTGACGCATGGTGCAGGGAATGGCAATTGAATCTAAATGTAGACAAGTGTAATCTTCCGCGAATACATAGAAAGATAGATCCATTAACATTTAGCTACAAAATAGCAGGTCAGCAACTGGAAGCAGTTAATTCCATAAATTGTCTGGGTGTACGCATTAGGAGTGATTTAAAATGGAATGATCATATAAAGTTGATCGTTGGTAAAGCAGATGCCAGACTGAGATTCATTGGAAGAATCCTAAGGAAATGCAATCCGCAAACAGCACACTTGTTCGCCCACTGCTTGAATACTGCTCAGCAGTGTGGGATCCGTACCAGATAGGGTTGACAGAAGAGATAGAGATGATCCAACGGAGAGCAGCGGGCTTCGTTACAGGATCATTTAGTAACCGCGAAAGCGTTACGGAGATGATAGATAAACTCCAGTGGAAGACTCTGCAGGAGAGACGCTCAGTAGCTCGGTACGGGCTTTTGTTCAAGTTTCGAGAACATACCTTCACCCAAGAGTCAAGCAGTATATTGCTCCCTCCTAAGTATATCTCGCGAAGAGACCATGAGGATAATTAGAGCTCACACGGAAACATACCGAGAATCCTTCTTTCCACGAGCAATACCAGACTGGAATAGAAGGGAGAACCGATAGAGGTACTCAAGGTACCCACCGCCGCGGAGTATGGATGTAGATGTAGATGTAGAAAGAGTTTTTGCATGAGAACCGTAAGCAACTTGATTCCATTACATGCGCACACTGCGAGAACTGTTCATCTATTGACAAATCTATTATTGCTGTCTTGAAAATATTTTGCCTCCGACTGTGTAAGCAAGCACGTAAATTCTGTTTTGAGTGTTACATGCCATATTATTCATTACTTGTCTCAAGTGATCCTCTCATACTCACAGTACTCTCATCGTCATTTTGGCGACTGATATCTCCTGTTCTAACAGTCTATAGCAGCATATGTTCAAATGTTCGGATGTGTGTGAAATCTTATGCGACTTAACTGCTAAGGTCATCAGTCCCTAAGCTTACACACTACTTAACCTAAATTATTCTATGGACAAACACACACGCCCATGCCCGAGGAAGGACTCGAACCTCCACCGGGACCAGCGGTCTATAGCAGCTGTAATTTTTATGGTGTATGTGTATTTTGTTGCTCTATTGTCTGACCTGTGAATGAACATAATTTGCGCGACAGAATGTCGTGACCTTGCATTGTTAGTTTTCTCCTGTTCACGTGCGCCACATGGTATCTGGTGAGGATCTGGGAACGCATCGTAAGACTTTGCAGAACAACGGGCTTAATGCCTACCTCGTGCCTGGAGGCAGGCCCCTGCGCTGGAAGTACTTGTTAACAACGGCGCTAGTCGGGCGTCGCAGCGCTCGCCTGCACTGTGCACGGCCGATAATGAGGCGTCGGAATGCCAAGGAGGGCTGTGCTGGCGTAAGGGAGGTGGTGGCGCGGAGAGGTATGAGGGAAGAGGGGGAATCACTTGCTGGCTGGTGGCAGGTTTCCAGCGCCGTGAGTCTCCTGGCAGGAGCACAGGTAGTCCCAAAGGATCGTCGAGCAGATGCGCAAAACTATAGACCTATATCTCTGACGTCGATCTGTTGTACAATTTTAGAACATGTTTTTTGCTAGCGTATCATGTCGTTTCTGGAAACCCAGAATCTACTCTGTAGGAATTAACATGGATTCCGGAAACAGCGATCGTGTGAGACCGAAGTCGCTTTATTTGTTCATGAGACCCAGAAAATATTAGATACAGGCTCCCAGGTAGATGCCATTTTCCTTGACTTCCGGAAGGCGTTCGATACAGTTCCGCACTGTCGCCTGATAAACAAAGTGAGAGCCTACGGAATACCAGACCAGCTGTGTGGCTGGATTGAAGAGTTTTTAGCAAACAGAACACAGCATAATTTTATCAATGGAGAGACGCCTACAGACGTTAAAGCAACTTCTGGCGTGCCACAGGGGAGTGTTATGGGGCCAATGCTTTTCAAAATATATAAAAATGACCTATTAGATTGTGTCGGAACTTCCATGCGGCTTTTCGCTGATGATGCTGTAGTATACAGAGAAGTTGCAGCATTAGAAAATTGTAGTGAAATGCTGGAGGATCTGCAGCGGATAGGCACTTGGAGCAGGGAGTGGCAACTGACCCTTAACATAGACAAATGTAATGTACTGCGAATACATAGAAAAAAGGATCCTTTATTGTATGATTATAAGATAGCAGAACAAACACTGGTAGCAGTTACTTCTGTAAAATATCTAAAAGTATGCGTACGGAACGATTTGAAGTGGAATGATCATGTAAAATTAATTGTTGGTAAGCGGGTGTCAGGTTCAGATTCATTGGGAGAGTCCTTAGAAATTTAGTCCATCAACAAAGGAGATGGCTTACAAAACACTCTTTCGGCATATACTTATTGCTCATCAGTGTGGGATCCGTACCAGGTCGGGTTGACAGAGGAGATAGAGAAGATCCAAAGAAGAGCGGCGCGTTTCGTCACAGGGTTATTTGGTAAGCGTGATAGCGTTACGGAGATGTATAGCAAACTCAAGTGGCAGACTCTGCAAGAGAGGCGCTCTGCATCGCGATGTGTCCTGCTGTCCAGGTTTCGAGAGGGTGCGTTTCTGGATGTGGTATCGAATATATTGCTTCCCCCTACTTATACCTCCCCAGGAGCTCACGAATGTAAAATTAGATAGATTCGTGCGCGCACAGAGGCTTTCAGACAGTCGTTCTTCCCGCGAACCAAACGCGACTGGAACAGGAAAGGGAGGTAATGAAAGTGGTACGAGAAGTGCCCTCCGCCACACACCGTTGGGTAGCTTGCGGAGTACAAATGTAGATGTAGGTGACTTACTGGTCTTGAGATGATGTATACAATATAGTTGATAGCTACCATAACATATCGGAAAGATAATTGTATTAATTAACAATAAATTCTTAGAAACATTTGATAGATTTCCGTATTTAGGGCAAGTAATAAATTATGATGAAATTAAAATAACACATTTTCAACAAATTTATAACGTATAACTACGCTGCTGGCCACCCAGAATGCAACACACTCATGGCAACATTCATATCAGCAAGCGTTCGCGGCGAGGAGAGATCTTCGACCATATATATAATAGACAGGCCCTGACGTCATTTTCGTGGCTCCAACATCTCTGGGCTAAAGTCACGTGAATGATGGCAAAACGTGGTTGTTTCGTGTTGCGCTTATGGCTGTACTCAGTGTTTTGTCGGGAGAAATGGCATTACATTTCACGTGTAAGTGTTTCTATGATAGTGCAGATGCGTTTATTGAAATCTGCTCACGTGACTTTTATATGTTTTTTACACTTGAAATAGAGTATCACATAAATTAAATTGTTGAAAGTGATGCCTGTGAAGTCAGACGCATATTACATTTTGGAAAGTATCTGTGATAATTCGGTTACAGAAGTAAGTATAACTGTTTCTCGTTCCTACTAATAGGTTCCCTAAGGGTGAAAACCGGAGGCAGCTTTGGATACAGGCCCTGAAACGGAAAAACTTTAAGCCATCTGCACGTACGCGCCTTTTTGTATATACAAGTGAAATTATAATAACGTAAGAGCACCCATAGTCGACACATGAAGAGAATTTTTTTCTTTCTTCTAATACGATTAAATGTAGGCTCCAAAATTATTTTTTGAAACTTCTAAGTCTCACCTTTCATCTAAAATATTATTTTTTTAAATAAACTTCTGTAAAAAAAGTAGGAATTGAACCTTTGAAGAGCACCTAAAATTGACACTCTAAAATGGACCTGCTCCTAAAGTCGACAATTTTGGCACCTGTAGTTGACATAATTCCCATATCCCTTTTTCTTTTATAAGTGACTAGAGCTCAAACCGCAGCGAACCCAATGTTTAAAGTTTTGACACGAGCCCACTCTTACTGTTTAAAAGAATTCTAACGATATTTTACTTTAATTGATAGTTTATAGTAATTTCGTCCCGTTGCCCACCAGGGGGGCGTTCGATATATTTGTTAGATTTTATAAATGGTACTGTGAACAAATCCAGGTTAAAATGTAGTTCTGACATAATTTTTCGCAAACAAAAAAGTAATTTTTGTTGGAAACGTTTGGCAGTCAACTGAGATATGTGGGTAAAATACGATTCCAACATAGGATGGCAGACTGCTGATTTGAAATCCCGCCACGTTTTGCCAACAGTCACGTGGTTTATGTCTGAGCCACACCACCGCTATAGCTTCTGCACAGCAAGGCCAGTCTACTAGTATCTATGGTCGAAGGGAGAGATGCACATGACTGTAGTTCAATTCTTTTATCTTGGCGGTTCGCGCATGCCCGCCCAGACGCGGGAGATTGCTGCGTTGCCAGTTGCACGCGCCAAGCAAACTTACGTTTAGGGGGGAGCGCGCAGTTTATGAAGTAAAGCCACCACGGCCGCATTAACCCTTTCGCTGCTACAGAGACGTGCTGCCCGCATTCCATGCTGTGCGCGACTTTGTTATCACTGCACTGCTCGCCTGTGCAGACACATGGTGTTCCGACAGCTTTGACACACTTATCATTCGATTTCACAAAAACTATTTGGCCCAAAAATTTGATTTTTACACATCTTCTTGACTGATACCTTCCTCCCATAAATGACTTAATTTTGTTTCGATGTTCAGAGCAGTTATTGTGCAGAATTAAATTAAGTAAACCACTGCACGAAATTTTGAAGAGTTTACAGAGGTAAAAGTCCATAGCGTATGCTTTCTGTATGGTTGATCTCAGTTGCCGCTAGAAATTTCAAAAAATTAGATTCAAACGAATAAAATTCATGAAGTAAGACACTGCGATATTGTTTTTAAATAAAGAAAATATAAATCACAGAAGAAGGTTTGAACTGGGAACTTTTCGATTAGCAGCCAAACACTTTAACCATTACGCTAACGCAGCTCGTCATTCAGTATAAATCCTGGAGGACTTTAAAATACGACGCAAAATACCGACAAACACACTTGGTATAACTATGAATTACTCACGTTTCATCGAACTACAATAGGAAATAAACAATTACCGCTGTTCTTTATTGCATAAAAACGGTTAGTGAGAATGGTACAAACACCTTTCCTTGCTATCGCCTGAATTAGGAGGCTTATGGCTTGTTTGGTTTAATTAAATAATAGAATATGAAGCAATTGGTATAAAGAATGCTTTTTTCCAAACTTTCTAGAAAAGAAATTCTGCTATCAAGACATTGCTTTCGTTCAGTTACTTTATTTATGACTGAACGTTTCTAAAACTGAAGACACTCGTCCGTGCTCTGTACTGCAGTCGAGCTCTGGGAACGTCGTTCCCTGTTCATTGGCTGACTGTGTTTTGTGACGTCAGATGCGCAGAACGAACCTAAACTCGGCCGCCTTCATAAATGACGCGCACTTTAGCGTTTCAGCGCAGGCGCACATTACGGGCGCCAGTAGTGCCACCTGCAAGCGCTGTATACTGAACGGCTAAAGCAGTGTGACCATTGTCCACTGCGACGGTGGTCCGTCTCGTTCGTAACACAGCCGCCCGTGCTGTACGTGGATCCCCAAAGCCTCGTTCCTATAACTAGCCGATATGTCAAGCATACTGGTATGTTATGTTCTGCTATTTCAGTTGCAACAGCGAAACTAGGGACCTAGAGACGTATAATGAAATTAATTTGTGGGCATATAAGGAAATTGTGTGTTATTTATAAACAGTTGGGGTAAGGAACTTTTCTCGAGGCAGTTTTGATATAATTCTGTTATAACAGGCTTAACTTAACATAGCATTCATTGTGGGAAATAAGAACCACATTTGTACATGAACCTCTCTATAGTAGGCTTTCAAGAAATCTTTTTACTTTCGAGTGCAATTTCTCCATAGCATATGTTCATTACAAATCGAAGTGTGTTAGTACTGCATATGTTGTCCTGCGTCGCCCGGCAGCAGTCATCATGTTCATACCTCACAGACTACCCACAGCAGAGAAATTTCTTCATAATGTGGTTGTACTGTACTGTTTGACAGCAACAACTTCTTCACTGTCTCTGGCAGGCCCTTGTCACTAGATGACGGAAGTAATCGTCTTAGAACTGCTCTCGACCGATGTTAACTAACACTATTAAGGCTGAACCGGCCGTTGTGGGCGAGTGGTTCTAGGCGCTTCAGTCTGGAACCGCGCGACCGCTACGGCCGCAGGTTCTAATCCTGCCTCGGGCATGGATGTGTGTGATGTCCTTAGGTTGGTTAGGTTTAAGTAGTTCTAAGTTATAGGGGACTGATGATCTCAGATGTTAAGTCCCATAGTGCTCAGAGCCATTTGAACCATTTCAATAACGCTGCAGTATTACCAGCGTGTTTGGTACTATCACTGAAGATGCGAGCGTACTTTGTTATAAGATTTTCAAACTGAATTCATAGAGTTTCAATCTGATAACTTTAAAGAATTGTATCAGGTGATCAAAAAGTCAGTATAATTTTGAAAACTGAATAAATCACGGAATAATGTAGATAGATATGTACAAATTGACACACATGTTTGGAATGGCATGGGGTTTTATTAGAACCAAAAATTACAAAAGTTCAAAAACTTTCCGACAGATGGCGCCTCATCTGGTCAGAGTAGCAATAATTAGCATAACAAAGTAAGACAAAGCAAAGATGATGTTCTTTACAGGAAATGCTCAATATGTCCACCATCATTCCTCAACAATAGCTGTAGTCGAGGAACAATGTTGTGAACAGCACTGTAAAGCATGTCCGGAGTTACGGTGAGCCATTGGCGTTGGATGTTGTCTTTCAGCATCCCTAGAGATGTCGGTCGATCACGATACACTTGCGACAGGTAACCCCAAAGTCAATAATCGCACGGACTGAAGTCTGGGGACCTGGGAGGCCAAGCATGACGAAAGTGGCGGCTGAGCACACGATCATCAGCAAACGACGCGCATATGTCGGACATTTTGTGAACTTTGTTAGTTTTTTTGTTCTAATAAAATCCCATGCCATTCCAAGAATGTGTGTCAATTTTTACCTCTCTATCTACATTTTTCCGTGGTTTATTAAGTTTTCAAATTTATACTGACTTTTTGATCACTCGGTATATTTGTTCGGCTTTTACAAATCATACCTCCCAAGTCTTGCGTTACATAAGTCATCTTATGTGAATAGTTATTTTCAAGATTAAAGCACACTTAGAGTAAAAACAGGACTAAATTTCAGATAAACGCCATGAAACACCCTGAGAATTGCAACCACTTCGATCGATCCTGTTTCCCAAATTCAAAGTCAAATGTCCCATTGAGTCTACGATTTGTAATTACGTATCTGTAATATTAGTAATGAAACTTCAAATAAACAATAACAAGTTAGTTCCATCTTGCGTTTTTAAAATATAAATTCTGCGTTCCTTAAATGTATTAGCTATATATCTCCGATCGTCCCAATTTTTTCCCTCAGCGGTTATTGTTAGTGTTAAGTATATTACGTGCTGCCCAAAACTTCTCGTCTTCTTCCGGCACGGCACAGATGAGTTAAAAAGTTCGACATCTATAATCGAAATCTCGCACTCCCCGGAAAACTTACCAGCAGATACGTGTGACTCTTTAGTGGAATGCTTCACAGTATTGGTAGAATATTGCAAACCTGCTGTTTTTGTGCGAAATACATCGTTTAAAATATACTTGCGATGCCCATATCGCAGTTCTGATCACTCATATCGTTTCAGTATCTGCTTTCATTAATTTGGACATCGTGCGTATACAAAGCATACCAGCACAAATGACCACTGGCTTGTATGACTGAGGTGAAAAGTAAGAGAAATGCTGTACCATATCAGCTGGCGAGGACTCAAAGAATGTCGCTGTATGTATTGAGGAGACTTGCTTATAAAATTACAAGAACTGGATATTATGTCGCAGCTTTCTAATATTCTTCAGTATCCCACTTCTGTAACTCGTTTATGTCACGAACATAATAGCCTAATAGTAGCTGTCGGACAAGCGTGTAATCTATAGTTCTGGTTACATTCTACGCGTGAACAGAATTGGGATAAACTTGAATGCATAGAGCGATCAAAGGTATCCTCCCGTATCATACACTTTGTAGCGAATTGCTGAATATAGACGTACTCCTAGATGTGTAAGAATATCAGTGCTGTTATCTTTAATGTCCTCATAACAGCCGTGCTCCTCTCCCCATTATTGATTGTAACTTTCCATATCAATCTTAAAGCTTACTGACGCTTTTGTCTTGGCGTTCACACATAATTATGCTGTTGAAATAAGATCGCAATTTCTGCAGCAGTCACATCTTCGTCGTCCTCGCGTTATTTGAGGAAATAATGTCGACACTGACTACTTCTCTCCATTGACTGTTTGAAGCCATTCGGCTGCTCGAACTTTATCGATCTTGTTGCCTTATTATATCACTTACATATTATAAACATTGAATTTTCTTAGCACCGACATGAATGGTGTGAGTTCAACTTGCATAGTGAACTTCCCACTTCCCACCCCTGATGCTTTGCTGCTGGAAGGCTTTTTGTGGATCACAAGCTCGGTTTGTCATTTGCCAGCTGCGTGTCGCTAGCTAATTAAATGGCGCACGAAATCTGACCACTGTGAACACGCATTTATTAAGGTCAGCGTCACTGACTGTGAAATTAACTTTGTGCATCAGACGTACCGGAAATTCTGCCCGAGTAATCTCTTATAGTATTAGTACGGCCAAAGATAATTAGTGTACATGATACGTGTACATGAGGGAAGATGCTTCTTCTGTAATCAGTAGAATGCCTGTAGTTGGTTAGTACTGCATGGAACCAGTGCACATGTTAGAGTTAACAGTTTTCTCGCTCGTCTCTCTCTCTTTCTCTCTCTCTCTCTCTCTCTCTCTCTCTCTCTCTCTCTCTCTATCACACACACACACACACACACACACACACACACACACACACATTTACATCTGCATGACTAATGTGCAATTCACAATTAAATACGTGGCAGAGGGTTCCTCGAACCACCTTTAAGCAACTTCCTTACCGTTCCACTCTCGAACAGCACGAGGGTAAAACGAAAACGTAAATCATTCCTTGCGAGCTCTGATTTTTCTTATTTTATTGTGATGATCGCTTCTCTCTACGTACGTGGACGCGAACAAAGTATTTTCACACTCTGAGGAGAAAATTGATGACTGAACCTTCATGAGAAGGTCCTGCAGAAGCGAAAACTGTCTTTCTTTTAATGATTTCCGCCACAGATCCTTTATCATATCCTCTCCCATACATCTTGATAACAGAATTGGAACTGCCCTTCTTTGATCTTTTTCGATGTCTTCCTTCAGTGCTGTCTTGTTGCAGCTTCCACATGGCACAGCAGTACTCCAGAAGAGGGCGGACAAGCGTAGTGTAAGCAGTCTCTTTATTAAACCTATTACGAGTGTTTTGTCTATAGATCGCAGTCTTTGATTTGCTTTCCCCACGCCATTATCTAGGTGAACGTTACAATGTAAGTTATTCGTAACTATAATCCCTAAGTATTTAGTTGAGTTTACAGCCTTTAGATTTGCGCGGTTTATGTGTAACTGACATTTAGCGTATTCTTTTTAGTGCTCGTGTAGTCTGCTTCACACTTTTCAAGATTTGGAGTCAATTTCCATTTTCTGCACCATACAGATATCTTGTCTAAGTCATTTTGCAATTCCTTTTGGTCGTCTGATAGTATTACATGACGATGAATGAATACATCGTCAGCAAACGCTCTAAGAGGACTGCTCATCGTTTATAGATATCAGGAGCGACGGAGGGTCTCTAACACTTCCTTGGGGAAGGCCAAGACTTGCTTCAGTTTTACTCGATCACTTTCCGTCAGTTACTATGAACCGTGACCTTTCTGACAGGAAATTACGAATCCAGTCAGATAACTTCGATCACACTCCACAGGCACGCACTTGAATTACCAGTTGCTTGTGAGGAATGGTGTCAAAAGCCTTCTGGAAACCTAAAAATATCGAATCAGTTTCACTTCCCTCCGTCCATTGCACTCATTACTTCGTAAGAATAAAGAGCTACTTGTGTTTAACAAGAATGATATTTCCTGAATACTTGTTGTCCATTTGTCAATAAAACGTTTTCATCGAGGTGACTCATAATCCTCAAGCAAAATATATGTTCCAAAATCCTGTTGCAAATCGACGTTAGTGATATGGGTCTGCAATTCAGCAGATTATTTCTATTTCCGACGTTCCAGTTTCTGGGTACGGATATTTATATGACCGAGCGGTTATATGTGATTGCTATTAAGCTGTTGTATAAGCATACTCTAAAAGGAACCTGACTGGTATACAATTGGGACCGAAAGCGTTGCCTTTCTTAAGTGATTTAAGCGGCTTCGTTGCACCAAAATATCTGCTTCTAAGTTACTGGTGTTGGCAGTTGTTCTTGATTTGAATTATGGGATGTTTATTTCGTCTTCTTTTGTGAAGGAATTTCTGAAAATCGTTTTTAGTAACTATCCTTTAGTGCCTCTGACATCAAAACTTCACAACTGCAAACGTGCAGTGAAGGTATTTACTGCGTCTTGCCACTGATGTACTTTATATATGAGTAGAATCTTTTTGGTTTTCTGCCAGATTTCAAGACAGAGTCTCACTGTGGAAATTATTAAAAGCATCTCGCCTTGATGTTCACGCAAAATTTCCAACTTTTGTAAATCTAGGGAATTTTCCGTTTTTCTGAATTTAGTAAACTTTTTTTCGTTGCTTCTGCAATAATGCTGTGACCTGTTTTATGTGCAATGGAGGATTAGTAGCTTCTCTTGTCAATTTATTCGATATACTCGTATATCTCTCAATTGTCGTCGATACTGATTCTCTTAATCTAAACCACATGTGGTCTACCTTTGCATAGCCAGACTGGAGGGACTGGAGACTGTCTCTTAGGAAGGTCTCAAGCGAATTTTTATGTTTTTTTTAAATACATGCATTTTCTGTTTATTTTGGGTGGATTTCGATGTTACGGTATTCAGTCTAGTTGATACTCGTTACTTGGTAAGGATTATTTCTGCTAAGAGATCAAGTACGTTTTCGTAACCATTTACACTTCGAGTGGGCTCCTGAACCAGTTGTTGACAATACCTTTCTGAGAAGGTATTTACTACGATTTCGGACGACGTTTTATGACTACAGCGGCTTTAAATATGTATTTTCGCCAACATATCGAGAGTAGTTTGAAGTCACCACCAACTATAGCTGTACGAGTGAGGTACCTATTTGAAATGGCGGTCCAGTTTTCTTGGAACTGTTCACCAACTGCATCATATGTGTCACGGGATCGTTAAAAGTAACCATTTATTATTATATTCCGGATGTCAAGTATACCGTCTACCCATACTCACTCACAAGAGCTTGAGTTTCACTACAGGGTTAACAACTTCAGAATGAATAAACAGTCATCCACCTACTCCATTTAATCTCTCCTTTCTGAACACAAGTAAATATATTGGCTGAACTTATTTCCGGCTTTGGCCAGTTTTCCATTTATATAACGTTTTGAGTTTCAGTTCTTCCCATTAGTACTTGGAGCTATGGTTCTTTTCCATCACAGCAGCAACAGTTTACATCTACGAGATTGATTTTTCACGTATGTACCATCTTCCTATTCGTCGTGCACCCTTTGAAATTGAACCTCTTTCTGTACCTTCCCCAAGACCCTCTAATCCAAAACAAACCGCTCAGTCTCCTGCTCAGAGTCCCCGCTACCCGTGTAGCTACTTCCTGACTTACTTAGTGGAACCTGGAAACCCGCCACCCTATGGCGCAAGTCGAGGAAGCTGCAACTTCTTGATCGCAGAACTGTCTGAGCCTCTGATTCAAAACCTCCATACCCCTATGTATCACAGGACCACAGTCGCTTCTGTCGACAATAATACAGACGGCGAGCTCTGCCTTCATCTTGAAAGCAAGATTGGCTGTCTCTACTACTTCAGCTATCCGTCCAAAGCCAAAGAGAATCTCTTCCAATCGAAAGCTACACACATCGTTAGTACCAACAAGAGCCACCTCCTGCATTCGGCTACACCCTGTGCTCTTCTTGACATCTGGAAGCACCCGATCCACATCCAGAATGACTTCTTCCGGTATACCCACAGAGTGCACATTGTATTCCTTCCCCTCTTCGTAGTCATATTCCTAAGGAGCCCCACTACGGGTCTAATGTTGGAACTGTCACGTACCAGTAATCTCAACCTCTGCGAATGGCCAGGCTTTGCCGATCGAGAGGATTCCTCTGAAAAAGCACGAGGGAATTCATCTGGTTCAGGGAGTTCGTTAGCCATAGACACCAGCCGATAACTGTTCGTCTGACGAACTCCTCGGAAAGATTTTCGCTGCCAGCCACACACTGGAAATACCTCCCACTCGACCGTAGGTGAGGGATCAATCTCAGTGCGGGCAGTACCCGAGGCAGCGACAGTAGTTAAGTAGACAGATTGGGGGATACACGAGTCGTGTTGGAAGTCCATTGGATCTACCCATCTAGCCACACATGGTGATGCCCAATGGCAACAGCCACAAGCTGCATGGCCAAAGCCAACACCACCTGAAGCTGTGAGCGATGGGTCACTAATTCACCTCACATCTAAGATCAGCAGTCACAGTTCCTGTCCATACTAAAAACAGCCTGATAAATACACAGAGAAACATAAAATATAGGAATTGAAGGTAAAGAACACTTACTAAATGTAAAGTAAGTCGCTTTATATGAGAAGCTATGTCAACTAGCAAATGAACGTTGTACTTACTTTTATATGCAGCAGGAACGCAGCTTCTCTGTCACTGATAGACTTGCTGACACTGACCTGATCTAGACAAAGCAAGTAAACAAAACCCTGTACGTCACGAGGGTCATACAAGCGTCGATACAAGCCGCAATATTTTACACTACCCTGCTATTAAAACGAAAGACACAACATATTAAACAAATTCTTTCTTTCTGCCTCTTAACCTGAACAAATAAGAGTTAGTGACAAGATTTTTTCAGCGAAAATCTTACAGATGAAGCGGAATCAAGACAGCACGTTACATTATCCCTTGCCTATATCTAAACGTACCAGCGTTGGAACGAGTCAGAATGATCGAACCCCAGGAAATAAATTTGTTGTATTTCGGCCCATATGCTATTAGGACAGTGGAATCCATAGCGAGGTGCGAGTCAAAGGCACTCAAGTAAAGTGCAAAAACACGGGAGATAGCCATCATGTTCATTTGATATAAGCAACGGCACAGTTAAGGCCACACCTTTTGATCGATCCTGGACCACTTCAACAGATGTGGACCTGTCTGTCTCGACGATAAGTCTCTGCGCACTGCCGGCCGCCGTGGTCTAGCGGTTCTAGGCGCGCAGTCCGGAACCGCGCGACTGCTACGGTCGCAGGTTCGAATCCTGCCTCGGGCATGGATGTGTGTGATGTCCTTAGGTTAGTTAGGTTTAAGTAGTTCTAAGTTCTAGGGGACTGATGACCACAGTAGTTAAGTGCCATAGTGCTCAGAGCAATTTGAACCATTTGAACTTTGCGCACTGACACTGCCCTGTTGACTTGCGTGCCATTACCTCGAAATCCACTATCTAAAGCTCACATATGTCTCAAATGGCAATGAGAACTTGAACTCTATCGTTGGCATACTGATTAGTAAAAATGTGATTTTTTCGGAGACGTCCCACTATGGATTTTGAAACAGATGCGGCTAGATACGTATTAGTGTTAAGATGACCACTATTTGAGAGCATACATTCTTCAGCTTCCCAGCACACAAAGTGGTATTGGATCTCCTGTGGGTTTAATATGCTGTCGTGACCGTTACTATAGTCAAAGGGATCGGTAGTCGATGTTTAAAAAGCGTTTCAGTGTCTGGGTTACCTCCGTTCTTAAGGCCTCCTTATATTTGATATTTCAACATAAAAATGACCAGCTACGGGTGAATGAAAACTGCAAACGTGATTCGATGTTCCTGAATAACATGTCCGCCAGACGTGTGGGTCATCGAACATGTCCGAGATATACTTAGTCGGCACTTTCTACAACACAGTTCTCCGTGAAACATTGCTGATAATTTATGGCTCGTGTTCAATTTGTGTGTCGTCACGTTCACCATGAACATATTAGAGCACTCCTTCCCCAGGGCTTTTAGAAGCTCCGATTGCAATCCTTGTGTGCTGAATTTTCAGAACTCATGTTTACTTTCGTATTGTAAAGATTTATGTGTTATTTACATAAGACACGATGTAAAGTAGATTTCATTCTTTTGCTCACATTAGCGTTCTGTTCCTTGGCTAGTGTGATGTTTTACACCTACTTTGAATTACGAGGGCTATCCGGAAATTAATGTCCGCTCGGTCACGAAACGGAAACCACAGTTAAAACAAAAAAATATTTTATTTCCAACAGTTAGCTACACTTTCTAGTTGCTTCTCTACATAGACGCCGCTCTGACCGTGACATGTGTTGTAACGTTGTACCAACTTTCCAATACGCTCGTCATAGAAGGTAGCAGCAAGTGCTTTCTATCAATTCTCTATGCTGATCTGCTACTTATTGTCTGCGCCAGAATGTGTTCATAGCCTGTGGTTCATGTGAGCAGAGACGAAAATCAGAGGGAGCCAAGTCCGGGCTGTGTGGTAGGTGATCAAATACTTCTTATCGAAAACGCTGCAGTAGCGTCGTCATTGCTCCTGTAGTGTGCAGCCGAGAATTGTCGTCAAGAAGGAAATGCATGACAGTTACGTTATGTGGGCAGCATGAAATCATGCAAAATCTCTCACAATCACTTACACTTCGTGGGAGATACTATTTTATACGCATCTTTACGTGTTCACCATGCGCTTATAACTGAAAAAAGAGACGTGACGGGATAGATGGGCATACTCGAGAGACTGTCCGACATATATGCAAAGATTAATCGGACTGTCACTTTTTTTCCCATTTTCGATCGAGCGGACCTTACTTTCCGAATATCACACGAAATAAACTATTGATCTGAAATTTTATGAATGATAAGTATTACGTTTTGAACCAGGCTACCTCAAAGGACTCATATCGCGAAATGTCTGTTGGTAACACGATTGTCTGTTAGGTGTTTTCCCAGTTCCTTTGTACAGTGTAAAGCGTCGTGAGCGTCGCTACAGAGAGAAGCTTTCCCTATTGAATTACTGATAAGCGATTTACTCAAGACTCGCCACTAAGATTGTAGCATAGTATACTATAAAGAAAGGGGTCTCGTCTGCAAGCAAATAAAATTAACTGCTGATTTTTAGATCTGTACGAGACTAGCATGCTACGGGTCGGCAGTTAAAACTCTACCACCAGCAATTATTTCTTGTTTAGTGTTTCTATCCTTTTATAAATGTTCATGAAGTATATTATGAATGAAAACACAAAATACCGGTGCAATATTCTACAATATTTATTATTTATTTCTGAAACCGATTTTCGGCTGTTACGCCATCATCAGATACAAAGATAAATATGTGGTGCAGAGAAGTTTCTCTAGGATAAAAGATTTTAAACTAGGGCATCTACAGAACATCTCGGTTCCCGAAAACGAAAATTGTTGGTATCAGATTAGGACTAAAACGAGAGGAATAATTTCAGTGAAAATAGAATGTAAGATTATTTAACCTAATTAACGTATGTGGCACATTAAGGAATGATATATATAACATATTACCTCAACTGTTTGTAGAAGAATAAAAATTGAACAATAAACTTTGATGATATGGTCCAAGGGAACGGAAGATTAACAAAAAATGGAAAAGAGCGTATGGCGTCGTCGACCACCAAATGGAAGTCTTATTTCAGTCGACGCCACATTGGGGACGAATGACGATGAGGACAAGACAACACCCAGCCGCCGAGCGAATAAAATCTCCAACCTGGCCGGGAATCGAACCCGGGCCCGCTTACACGAGAGGCGAGCACGTTACAACCCAGCTAAGCAAGCGGACTGGAAGATTAACAGTTTCCATCTTTGTAAACATTGATACTCTGTAGATGCACTGGTTTAAAACATTTGATCCTACACCGTACCGCATATTTATTTTTGTACCTGATGATGGCTTAACACCCGAAAACCGGTTTCGAGATAAATAATAAGTACTATGGAATATTAACCAGTGCTGTGTGAGTTTTCATTCATAATGAGTAAAATATTCTACCAAGAACCGAAGGAAGAATCAGTCAATGCATATCAAATCTTTGTATACCCTGGAATATTCAATGTATGTATAAGCACCTGCATTCTGGAATATCTTCTTCCAGCAGTTCAGATTTGTCCTGGCTGTGCGTTGGTTTCAGTAATAAGCGTGCTTTCATTTATAAGTGTTGTACTTCAGTGACGACCCAGCTTTCGGATCTTGAGTTGATTGTAATTTCGACGTGACATTGTTTCGTGAAGACGCAGAGCGCTGAAAAACATCTAAATCAACGTGGCCCTCATTAGGCAATGTAAAAGATATTACTAACACAGATCGCGACTGAAGAATAAGCAGTGCATCGTTCCTGCGACTCTTATGTTCAGGAATCAGATGAGTTCCAAAACAGCAGTAAGTCAGCAGCATATCACCCACTCATCAGTGTTTTCCGGAGTTGAGGGTCATTAACTGTCGTAATGGCTGAAGGATTCAACCCAGCGCCAAATACTGCGAGTTTGGTGATGTGGTGTGTTTACAAATGTATACTTTTCCTTGGGCGCAACAGCCCATCAGTTGCTCGCGAACAACGAAGGGAAGCTCAATAGCAGGAATAAATTAGGGGACGAATTGAAGGAAATGTTTCACGACCATCAACAACAACTCCGCTTAGCGGAAGAACAACTGATGTACAGGGTCAAACGGAATGGGGAAACGACACAGCTGTATATACAGAACGTTCTACCCTTATGCCACATCGTTGAGCCCAATACGACAGAAGCCAACAGTCTCTAGTTCTCGATGAAAGGAGTCATAGAACTTTTATACCGAGATCTTCTGTTTGAACATTTGACGGCGATTACGAATTCATTAGACATCGTCAGCTCATCGAGAAAGTTCAACAGAAAAGCGTTGACAAAAGAGATATGGCCTAATGCAGAATTTGGCTCCTATGGTAGCTGTGGAAGACTACCATCAGCTCGCCTTTCTCAGTGTAATGAAGCAGGAAATGTGTGTACAAGACATAGCAGCCAAGAATGTCGACCTCACACGTCAGAAAGTAGCAGAGAATGTCGAATAGGAGGTGTATCGATCTTTAGCATCAATCTCCGGCAATAGTCGAACCCACCAGGAGGAACGGATGCGGCCAACTGGGACTTGGGCCGCAGCCATCAAACTAGAGCTCCACATCCGACTAACCAGGTATAATCAAATTCTCCAACAAGTGCAATGCCCCGCAGAAGAACAGGCATTTGGGGGCTAGAGAATGACGCTCCTGTGTGCTTCCAATATGATCGTCCTGGACACATTGGATGCTACTGCAGAGAAAGAAGGCCAATTTTCGGCGGCTTCTATGTGCCAGATGCCAACCATCACAACAGTTCCATTTGAATAGAGCTCTTGTGATGGTCAGTCATCGGCAGACGATTACAGTTGACCTGTGGAACGAAGCTCTTCGCCATACCCTGGACTAGGTCGCTCCTCGATATGCAGCAGCCGTTACCGTCGCCATGCAGCGGTACCGGAAGCTCACCTAGCCACCACCTTCGGGAAAACTAAGCGAGGTCACATCGGGTGGACGTGCCACAGATGCAGATCCTGCATGGGCGACAGACTACAAGCTGCCAGGAAACGTCAGTGGCGTCATCGTTGATAGCCAACATGTCCGGATGCTGGCAGACTCTGTACTTCCTATTCCTTAATTCCGGATGCTTATTGTCGTCGGGTAAAAAAGACTATGTTCAGTGATACGAAAGCGATTGCACTGAAAGTCGCAAATGGGAAATACTTTCATCAGACAGGAACATGTAACACTATCGCATTAATAACTATTACCGATAGAACACAACCTTTCGGATTCGTAGTTTTAAAAACAAATAGTCATTATCTTCTCCTGGGATTGGCGCTTCTAAGCAAACATAGACGGTGGAGGATCAGAGCTCCACACTGACGGAGCTATTCCAACAAACAGAGTTAACAAAGTCTGTAGTTCGCAGTTGGGTTGCAATGGCTCTGAGCACTCTAGGACTTAACATTTGAGGTCATCAATCCCATGAACTTAGAACTACTTACACCTAACTAACCTAAGGACATCACACACATCCATTCCCGAGGCAGGATTCGAACCTGCGTCTGTAGCAGTCGCGCGGATCCGGACTGAAGAGCCTAAAACCGCTCGCCCACCGCGGCCGGCACATCGCAGTTGTTTTCCGTTGAAGACGTTATCTGTCCATCATCAACGAGATGAGTTCCTGTCATGTGAAGCTTTCCTCGCTTGTGAATGTTACTGAGGATCACAAAAATTAACGGCGCAACGATGATTAAAAGGATTATAGGATGTCAAGAAGTAGTTCTGGATAACTAATTGCCACGAGCAGCGGCAGCTCATCTCTAAAGGTGTCTTTTTTGGACTAAAGTCTCCTAGATGGCTAACGGATCCAATGAAGAGCTGCATCAGCATCTTGCCATCCTTATGGTCTGAAGAAAAGCAAGAGTGGTAGCCCTATTAAAACCAGGTAACATCTAATGAAAGTTAAGAATTTTCGTCCTGTACGTTTTCTATGCAGCCTGTTCAAGTCCCTCGAGATAATGATGCTGAATAGATGTTTAAGCCTGTAGATGAGACGGCTTTACACCAGGAAGTTGATGCACTGGACATATTTTGAATGTAACCTGGCACATTGGAGAGGGATGTGAAAGGAAGCAAGTGACTGGTGTGGCTTCCACTGATCAGAGCGATGCCTGTGACACCACTAATCACAGTACACTGTTATATAAGGTTTACGAGGTGACTAAGGACTTTGGATTTTCAATATTTCTGCAGCGTGTGCTACAGAATAGGCGCGTCTATGTTACCATGCACGGGAAAAAATAATTGATGGAAAAAATATGGGCTGGCTCAGGGCAGTGTACTAGGTCCGTTACTGTTCAATGTATACACCAACAACCAGTCAACACATTCGATGGCAGGTACTTCATATATGCAGGTGACATGGCCGACGCTGCTCAAGAGATCACCTTCGAGGAAGCAGAAATAAAATTAGCTAGCAGCCTTTAAATAAAGGGAGCTTACTATCATCAAAACCACCTAAAACTAAACCCAGTAAAGAATCAGGTTTCCGGTTTCCACCTGAGGAAGGAGGAAGTCAAAAGGAAACTCTATGTGTATTGGAAATCACTGCTACACTTCCAAATACTTAGGTGTGAACTTCGGAAGAAACATCTCATCTAAACAGCACTGTTTGGACGCTAAAGGAAAGATCAGTGCTAGGATTATCATTCGTAAATTGACCTACGCAAACTAGGATGCTGACCAACAAGTGCTTCTAACAACAGTCATTGCTCTCCGTTTATCAGCAGCTAAATATGCCGCGTCTGTCTGGTAGAATTCTGCCCACGTGGGACACTTGATGTGCCTTAAATGAGTCATCCCGCGTCATATCAGTATGTCTGTGGCCCACGCTGACAGAGTACATCTGCCATCTCGTAGAGATAGCTCCATGCAACATATGGCTGCAAGTAGCTGCCGAGGTAAAGCGGAAGAAACAGATGACGGCAGATAATCATCGTCCCCGATAAGGGCGCTAACAACATCCTAGTCGAAGTCGCTCTAGAAAGAGCTTCCTTTAAACACAACAGGCTATCAGCCTCACCGTAGGAGGGGTGAGACATCAGATATCAAATCCTGCACTGGAGCTGAAGGAAAAACTTACGGCTACAAGGAACAGCGTAGAAGGATCTCAACAGGATGAAGTGAAGACTAGGATCTCAAATTGCAACTTTGGCCGATGTGACTGCGGGAATGTCCAAACGGACTACCAAACTTCAGCATAAGCTGTACCCCGCTGCATTTACAGCTAGCTAAAATTAAGGTGGTCTGTGTATCTGATTAATGGGCAAAACATATTTTAACTTTAAATTTTATTACAGTTGACTTACACTAGATTTTCAATGCATTGTGTTCTGGACACGGAACATAAATAAATAGTACATAGGAACTGCCAAAGCAATCCAGGAGGGGCAGTTTAGTGTCATCGACGAAGAAAGGTGCTCCTCAACCACTACAGACAACCCTGAGGAGGAAGCTACTACTGAGCTGCCAACAAGATCTGGGTAGACTTTGGAAAAACATTGGCAAGTAATAGCTGCTTTGTGTCAGTTTCCGGATCCGTTCAAATCCAGAGCGGAGAACAGAGAGACCAAGAGGCCCATGGTAGGACGCCGTATTAACCGTGGGAATCATCCACCCATTAGCCTGTGCTCATAAAATCGCCGGCTGAACGATGCCTAATCCAGGGGGAAGTGGAGAATATGCTGCAAGTTGACATCGTCGAAACTTCAGGGCGTCCTTTGTCCTCTCCTGAACTCTTTAAGTAGAAGAAGAACGGCACATGGCGTTTCTACGTCAACTACTGAAGACTGAACAAAGTCATAATGAAAGACCAGAATGAGATTTTCACTCTGCAGCGGAGTGTGCGCTGTTATGAAACTTTCTGGCAGATTAAAACTGTGTGCTGGACCAAGACTTGAATTGGGACCTTTGAAAAGGTCCCGAGTTCGAGTCTCGGTCTGGCACACAGTTTTAATCTGCCAAGAAGTTTCATATCAGCACACACTCTGCTACAGAGTGAAAATCTCATTCTGGAGACAACCCCCAGGACTTGGCTAAGCCATGTCTCCGCAATATCCTTTCTTCCAGGAGTGCTAGTTCTGGAATGGTCGCAGGAGAGCTTCTGTAAAGTTTGGAAGGTAGGAGACGAGGTACTGGCAGAAGTAAAGATGTGAGGACTGGGCGTGAGTCGTGCTTGGGTAGCTCAGATGGTAGAGTACTTGCGCACGAAAGAAAACGGTTCCGAATTCGTGTCTCGGTCCGGCACACTGTTTTAATCTGCCAGGAAGTTTCATAATGAAAGACGTCTGCCAATTGACGACAGTTGGTGACACCCTAGACTGCCTGAGAGAAGCGAAGTATCTCTCAGCTATGGATATACAGGCAGGCTACTGGTAAACCGAGGCTGACAGCGAGAAAAGACTACCGCCAAAAGTCCTGATGGCGTCCAGGAATTTAAAGCTATCCCGTTTGGACTGTATAACGCTCCAGTCACCTTCATGGACATCTTTTGTTGACACGTATTCTGAACGATATGTGTTTGCTAAATTTTGTGACGTTAACATGTTTTCGATGACGTTCGAAGGACATCCAAGTCGCCTGACAATCGTGTTGAAGTGTTTTCAGACTGCAGGTCTCTGCCTCAATTCGAAAAGAAATAAAAGTCTTGGACCACCAGATGAATGGCGATGGAGTCAGCCCTGATCCGTAGAAAATAAGAGCAGCCACAGATTTTCCGCCGGCCGAGGTGGCCGAGCGGTTGTAGGCCCTACAGTCTAGAACTAGTCCAAACCGACGCCGAATTCTCCTGAAACGAGGTGCCACAACGATATTCGCTTGCGCTTAAGGAGGCGCTAACATCCTGTTTAGTACTAGCACCGTGTGATGAAAAGAATGTGGACTTCTAATGAAAATTCAGGTAGGTGCTGAAAAGATGATAGCTTATGATTTTACAGTGCTCTCAGAGTTCGAGATGAACAATTCCACAACCAATAAAGAGCGTCTTGCAGTTCTTTGGATCATTAACAAGCTCCAGGGATATTTATTTTAGAAGCCACTGACCATTTTGTCGAACCAACATTCTCTATGCTACCAGGCAGCCGACGAATCCGACGGGTTTACTGGCAGGCTGGGCACTGAGGCTTTAGGAGATCGACGTCTCAGTGGTATACAAAAGTGTTTCGGACACAAGGACGCGACTGCCTTTCAAGGGATCCTTTGGCGGCACACAGCAGCACGGATTAAATCTCAGTCGTCGCTCCAGTAAGTGGTTCTGCTGCCTGCCGCAAAGAAGATCCAACACACCTCAAACCCATAGAAACCGTGAAGAAGCAGGAACTGACTGAAGAAGAATTCAATTTAATTAACGGATCATTGTATAAGGGGAACTGTGGTCCAGTGGTTGCTCGTCATCCCAGCTCTTCTACAACCGTTTATCTTAAAGCATTATCATTATGCTTCAACATCTGGTCACCTGGAATTCGCGAAGACTAGACCGAATCATATGCATCTATCATTGGCCCGGTCTCTACAGTTCCGTTAGATTCTATATGAGCCACAGCAAGGAATTCCGAAGAAAGACGCACGAGCCTCAGCTACATCTGAAGAATCTATTACCAAACCCGCCTGCAGCAGCGCCATTCCACCAACTTGGATTCGACCGCTTGAGGAGGTTCCCCGAGTCAGCGTACGACAATCCATGCACTGACTGCCTCATCCGCTATGTTACCATAAAGCTGTGCCGATTGACGAAACTCCCGAAATTGCAAAGTTTCTTGTAGAAAACGTCCGATGTGATGATCTCTATTCATGAAAGGTTTTCGAGACGAAAATTGTATCAGAGGTAATTTCACTTTGTGCCATCACTTACATCATCAGAACTTCCTAGTGTCCACAGACGAATAGTCTCACTGAACGCTAAACACTGGGAGATACGCCCTCGATTTACATTGACGTTGCATGCAATAGGATGTCTGTGGCTAGCGTGCTGCGCGTTTCCCGACCAAACCCAACCACCTGCAGTTATTTGTTATTTAGCATTTCTCATCTCTTGAAACTTCTTTAAATATCTTATGGTAGCGACGTTTGTACATTCTGGAATATTCAGTGTTCGTATAAATGCCAGCATTCTGCAAAATTCTATGTTTGTGTAAATAGGTGCACTCGCTGTCCAGAAATTCAAATCTGTTCTGGCTGTACGTTGGTGTCAACAATAAACGTGCTATCAGTTCTTCAGTGTTATACATAATTGACGATCGTGCCTTCGGATGTGGACTTGATTGTGCTTGCGATGTGACAGTATATTACTTAATCAATGCTTGTTGCCCATGCCATACTGAACCAAGTATCTGCAGTACTAATTTTGCATTTGGGGGACGAATCTACTGTTCCTATCTGGAAACTTTGACAGTTCCTCTACTAGAATACGTTCATTTGACTTTTAATGCATAATGTCTTGGAGAGCATCTTGTTCTTGCAATTGCCAAAAGTGATAAGGTTTCAGCGGCGCAGTGATTGAAGTTCCACTGGTAAAGGGGACAATGGGTCAGATAAGGCATTTGTATGGTTAGCAAGGGTGGAACAGTATAATCTGTATATTTTGTTATATGATTAGCAGATGGAAGCTCTGTCCAAGACAATTTACTGTATTAATAACATTTGTATGGTTAGCAAGGGTGGAACAGTATAATCTGTATATTTTGTTATATGATTAGCAGATGGAAGCTCTGTCCAAGACAATTTACTGTATTAATAAAGTGATAAGATGATTCGGGTAAGGGCTGGCCGCTATGGCGGAGAGATTCTAGGCGCTTTAGTCCGGAACCGCGCTACTGCTACGGTCGCAGGCTGGAATCCTGCCTCGGTCATGGAAGTGTGTGATGTCCTTAGATTAGTTAAGTAGTTTTAAGTCTAGGGGACTGATGACCACAGATGTTAAGTCCCATAGTGGTTAGAGCCATTTGGTTATGGGTCCTGAACAAACTATTGCATGATAACTAAATTGCATTTCGCGGATTTGGTGTTCATGGCCAATAAGTAATCATAGGAGTTAAATTTATTGAAAAGTATCTGGAGGGACTGGTCGAATGTATGTAGAACTTGGTGCACGGAAAAAGTCGCTGAAGTGGGTATACTAGAGCGGATGGATGCGGACACGTGGGTAGGGTATATCAGCAGGAAACTTAGGAGCGTACAGTAGACAAAAACGATATTTTGCGATCTCCTGCAGACGGATGGAGGACACGGCATTGGTAATGGTTGCCGATGTCAAGAGAGAAGATGTCATTCAGAAAATAAGCAGTGATAAGGACTTAATCGATTGGAGGTCAATAGGTTCACAGTTTACTAAGACGTTGGAAATAGGTAACCGGTCATAGTCTTTTTGTTCAAGTTTTAGGGTCGCTAAGATAGTGGGATGGGTTTTGTTCATTTGTATGAGATCAGTCTGTATCTGTCGCAGCTAGCAGTATGGTAACTGGTAGTAGGGTGTCATGTGTTTTGATGTTGGCCATTAATGGGTACCAAAACTGAGCCGCAGTTTCCAGGACGGCTATGGACAACAAATGGATCACAATTTTACAATAAATTCCTAAGATCTCGATCTCGAACAACGCTGAAAATTTTATCGCTGACTTTATCCGTTTCCGAGACAAATGGGTTCAAAATTACCCTACTTCTAAACGTAAAATACACTCGTAAAATCCATTGCGAGTCGAAAATGTAGTTTATAAGCGACGTCGTTCGAAGAAAGATGCATTAAAGTGTCTCTATTGTCGTCGTTAGGGTTCTGAGAACCTCATTGTGTAGTACTGAAGCTCACGAAAAATTTTTTAGCGCGTAAAATGCGGTCTGAGGTGTAAAATTAGCTTTGCGTTGTTTCCATTTCAAGTACGTAAACTATTAAATTTTTTCTGAGCAATACATATCGTTTAAAATTAATGACTTGCTGTGCTGCCATAGAAAAGAAGGGAATCAGAGAAAAAGTACTCCTATTGGAGCACAAAAAAAGCGAATATGTTCCTGTCCTTATGAAAGTCTCTGGCTGAAAAGTTGGGTACCAGTGGCCTCGTTCTACGTTCCTTAGCCCGTTTAAAAATTATCGCAAGAATTCTACCTTGAGAACATATTCGCACATTTTTACGGCGAGAGAATAGGTGATAATGCCAGTGCGAAACAGGCGGAAAAGTAGTAAATACTGGAAAGTAGTAGGCATCACAATGGTAGTGTGTGGGAAAGAGAGGTACACTGCGGATGTGGAACATAGTTCACTGTAACAGAACCGTTCTAGGAAAAGAATGATGGAGACTGTGCCAGTGACAGAGGAATAAGATAAGAGGAAAGGGGATATAGTTGAGAGCCAGTGATAACGAGAGACGGAGTCTGTGACATTGACCACCAGTAAGAGAGAGATAGTGACAGTGAGCAGCAGTGGGAAGGAATGGAAGAGATAGTAGCAGCAAGAGAGAGCAAGAGGGAGACGGTGAGATGAGACAGCAGTGATAGGAGAGAACGGTGGGGACTGTGGCTGGGACACAGAAGAAAGCGTCAAAGAGACACAAAGAGATAATGGCAGCAATGGACTAGTGGGGGTGAGCGAGATACAATTAGGAGAGCTTTTGGGCGTCAGAGGTATGTTGCATGTTATAAAAGAGAATGAAACTATTTGCATGCTAACATTTTTGAGAAAAATTTTAAAGGTACTGAGGAAGGTGGAATAAGGAAGCTGGTAACCCACTTTTCAGTCAGTCTTTTAAATAAACAGGAACATATTCCAATTTTTGTGCTCCAATAGGAGCATCTATACATTGGTGATAGTAAAGGCATGAATCAGTCAGGTATCATTTTCATATTGCTTATGCAAGTATTGGGACCACACGGGGCATAATTCCAAAGTACTGTTATCCAAGATGGCGGCGATTACGTCATTCAGGATGGCGGATTTGGGCGGGAAGTTTGAATTTTGGCGGGAAAGTGCCACGACCCCCCTCTCCCAGAAAAATGGCGCGAATTTCAAATTCCAATATGACAATGCGTCACACCTAGGAAAATGACGGGAAAAAAGGGCTTGTCTTTATTATTTAACCAGTTTCATGCATGTGTATTCGCCACAGGGTCTGGACTCCAACCGACCTAGTTCATATCGTCGCTACCAGAGAGCGCACTGTGACGTCAGATCAGACCCCAATACCGTTATTCAAGGTGGCTGCACCCAGTGTATACACCACGTGGCTTGGTACACAGAGGATGCTGTCGTGACGCCAGCTTATCACGCGAGTACCGTTATGCGGTATTGCTCTGACATCCCGAACACGCCACGCCGTCCGACATTTCGCGAGCACGTTGGGGCTGTTGACAGCTGCCACGTCGTCTGACAGCTAGCGAGCACGTGGGACTGCCCCGTCGCCGCAGCCGGCGGGCGGGCCCGCGCTAATAGCGCGCTGTGGTCCTGCCCGCTGCGGCAGCGTAACTGTACATCACCGTTTGACCCCACAGCATCAAGCCCGCACCTTTATACTCGCGCCATACATAGATTTCTGTAAGTTTGTTAACTAAAGCAACAAGCACATCGCGCATCTAACCTACCAGTTACCTAAGTACTTAATTCCATTTCAACTTTAATCATATTGAATAATTCAATTTACAGTTTCAATATTCAACAATCAAATGAGAAGTTCCACATTTTCCCACTATCTGTGCGGTGTTCATTCATGACCTAGCACCACCCCCCCCTCCCCCGCACCTAGAATGCTACACTCCTATTGGCCACGAGATTCGACTTAATATAGATATGAAAAGCTGTTCACTATACTTTCAAGTACCTAGTATCAACTACTTTTCAAAGTCCAGCCCGCCACCTCTTCCTGGGAACCGCCGCCGAGTTTGAATTCTGGCAGTAAGGAAAGGTCACTTGCGCTTTCGCCACCAACCTAAACAAATTGTTGCAAACGAAGCGCACAACCTTTTGTAGGGGTTGCTGGTAATGGGACTCAGCCCGCACTACGCTGATGGAGAGACGAAGGAATGTACTTTAATTATTTGGGAGCAACGTATTTACGGATGTAGTGTATTTATCACAGAACAAGCGCTCAGCCATGCCCCACATCATACAGTCCTGCAATCTACTCCTACATAACTCATCTATAACGCTCTAGACACACTCTGGATAATAATAAACCATCAAAAATAACACACTGCAAAATCTACAGACATACCAACAACTTGTAAATAATGCAAAGCATTTTCGTCCAGGTAGGCAAAAAACTCGTAAATTGTCAAAATAATAATCCATCTAAAAGACTGTGGTTGCTAATCGTCAACTGACGAAATCATTCACCAGCCTTTATTTAAAGAATTAGAGGCAGCACTACCACTATGTGTATTCGCCACTGAGTCCATGAGTAACTGACTTAGTTCATATGCATGCCACTAAAGGACGCTGTAGTGATGTAAGGTGATGCCGCAAGTACCTAATCTAAGATGGCGCCACCTAGCGGGTTCACCACGAGCTCCAGACCCCCAACTGTCTTAGTATATTCCGTTGCCACCAGATGACGCCTCCGTGACATCAGCTGATAACGCAAGCACAGTTATCCATGATGGCGGCAAACAGTGTATTCTCCCCGAGGTCTAGTACTCAGTACCACCAGCAGAGGACGTTGTCGTCCTCTTCGTGACGTAAACCAAGATGGCGAGGGAAAATGGTGGGAAAACGACGCGGTCTGCTCTGGGCTGCTGGGGAGAGTAAGGATGGAGTGCACTCTATTTATTCCCAAACAACCTATTTACCGATGGAGTATATCTATCACACTGATATAGAAGATCCACCCGGATGTACCTGGGGCCATGTTGCACAAACCACAGACACGTAACCAACTCGTAATTACAGTACACAAGAGCGAACTGCTCCTAAATATTTCATCAAACTGATGTGTAGACACGCTCAGTGCTCGTCACTGTACAGGGCCTACAGAATAGCACACAAAATAATGCAATCAACGAACGCAAGCACAGTCGACTGCCCCCTGTCAACTAGAGTACACAGGAGGTAGCGATAAGTGACGCATCAGTCAGATGTCAACCCCACACAGCCACTCCTCAGCTTCCGGAAGCATGAGATGTTGGAACCCCCATTCATTCATAACAACTAAGAAATTTCTATCCGCTAGCTACCGATGATGAAGCAATCTCACGTACGTTCGACACGGCCGTCAGCTGTCAAACCACTCACAGACCTCCGTTTAGGGTCGCCATCACAGTTCGCGAGCCGGCGTCGTCGAACACTGGTGAAAATTGCATGCCTCCATACAGTCACCATTATACAGTCCTAGCATTTCAAGGCGCATTCCCGCCAGTCTCAAATTCGAGGCATTTCCAGGTGCCACTTGTCTTTACAATTGAAGGCAGAATAGCGCAGAGCATGTTGACACACGCGTTCAACTGCACGTACCCACCACAGCTTGACTGATACATTGCTATCTGAAACATTCTCAATGTTATTCTTACGTCACATGGCTTTTTGAAGAAAATATCAGCCAAGTCCAGCTCCCTGTAATTTTATAGTGCCCCAGAAAGAGTTAACGCTCGCTATCTTGTTCTCTTAGCTTGTATGCGCCAAAATTACAGCCCTAACAGAATCTGTTTACCAAGATTTCGCCGAATCCAATCTCTCTCCTGGACAAAACGTGATAGCCTTCCTGCTCTCAACATATGCAAATGTTCTCACCGCTCCTATATCCCACCACAATCAATCGAGCATTTTCTTTCTAAGACTTTCTAACGTTATTTGCTAAGTTACACCAACAGTTCCCTCAATCTATACACCACTAACCTGTTCTTTCTTTCTACAGACGCTACACTAAGTGGTAATAAACTGTTTTAAACTGATCTCCATTTCGCACCGAAGACTGAATATCACGAAGTTTTCTACACCTCATCAAATACATACGATACTTGCAAGAATATTGGAGCGTCAAACCGATCCCCAACCAGGGAATTAATCACCAAGTACTGTCTCGATCTAGTAAACACGCAATTCATATCCCCCACCATACCAAACCATCGCCTTTACGTCAGCGAACCAAAGTCACTCTCTCAGAACTGATGTGCAAAGACAGGCTCGTTTCACCCCGGCACAAACGCATTACTGTTTCCGCTTTCTTGCTTGCATTTCTACAGACATTTCCTTACTCCTTGATTACATGAACAACCATGTTTTCGTCATAATATTATACAATTTTCGCGGTACTTCTCGATATCAAGCACACGGCAGTAGCCTCCCGATCGCTAACATGTAGTAATTCATTTGATAGGGAGTGTAAATAATTTATCGTCAAACCTCAAACTTTAGCCAGGTGCAGCGTACTGTAAACCATTTACTAACTAGAAACAAATAGAGTAAACGTATATTTGCTCTCTCGAATACCGAAGTCGGTGATGTAACAAATATAGATGATCAGTATTGTTTACGAACTAACTACGTTCTTTCCCACGTCTAGAGAACAGGCAAACGTTTGCCCAACGCAACCACAATCGAAATTCCCTCAACTAAATAAAGGTACCAATCGTACAGTAGCAGTCGTCCAAACAATTTACATGGGAGGCAATAACGCTCCACCGAATACGCATCTTCTCAAAGTTACACTTGATGACGAGAGTCGCCCAGCACATACTAAGTATTGGTTCAAATGGCTCTGAGCACTATGCGACTTAACTGCTGTGGTCATCAGTCACCTAGAACTTAGAACTAATTAAACCTAACTAACCTAAGGACATCACACACATCCATGCCCGAGGCAGGATTCGAACCTGCGACCGGAGCGGTCACGCGGTTCCAGACTGAAGCGCCTTTAACCGCACGGCCACACCGGCCGGCTACTAAGTATTAGTTCGCTATTCGATCGTCTAGAAGATGGTTATCTATGATAGATTCCTACATTCCAACTGTCTCTGCATTCGGAAGACTGCTGCCATTAACATGGTTCAAAATGGCTCTGAGCACTATGGGACTTAACTGCTGAGGTCATCACTCCCCTAGAACTTAGAACTACTTAAACCTAACTAACCTAAGGACATCACACAAATCCATGCCCTAGGCAGGATTAAAACCTGCGACCGTAGCGGTCGCGCGTGTCCAGACTGTAGCGCCTAGATCCGCTCGGCCACACCGGCCGGCCATTAGCATTGGAACGCGAATCAATACCACCACAGGCTCTGCATACACGAACACATTCTAGAAAGCCCCTCACATATCTCCTATGATTATACATACAATTAAATCTTAGTGCGGCTTGTCCCGGCGGAGTTGCGAGTCCTCCCTCGGGCATGGGTGTATGTGTTTGTCCTTAGGATAATTTGGGTTAAGTAGAGTGTAAGCTTAGGGACTGATGATCTTAGCAGTTAAGTTCCATGACATCTCACACACATTTGAACAATTAAATCTTACGATCGCGGTCTCTACTGAAAGAAATTCGGCAAAGAGCGAAGTATTGGAAATACACTGTGTTGAAACCCTGTGGCTCTGGAAATACCTGTACCTTCCTTAAAACTAGACATACTCTTCCCTTGGCTATCACAGTGCTCCAAGTCAAATCCATACCCTCTCTACAACAGCACATAGACATTTCCTTGCCGGCCAGAGTCGCCGAGCCGTTCTAGGCACTTCAGTCTGCAACCGCACGACCACTACGATCGCAGGTTCGAATCCTGCCTCGGGCATGGTTGTGTGTGTTGTCCTTAGGTTTAAGTAGATCTAAGTTCTAGGGGACTGATGACCTCAGATGTTAAGTCCCATAGTGCTCAGAACCATTTTTTTTTTTTTTTTGTTCGATATAGTCCGTTGCGTTTGGTCGGGGCGGACGTCACAAGACATCCGTTCAAAGCGATCGTTGGTTCCTTGACTCAGTTTTTTTTTATTACAGAGAACACGCAGCCCTCTGACCGAACATGCTGAGCTACCGTGCCGGCAGAACCATTTGAACCATTATTTTTAGACATTTCCTTTACACAAACAAATATACTTAATAAATGTGATGCTCAAATGCGAACATGGCACACACCCAGCACTAATACTAATATTACCTCCTCAATAACTGGATGCAAACGACATCAAATAATACTGACCACAAATCAACGATGGGTGTGCGTGTGTCTAACATTCTTCCTACGAGTCATACGACTGTGTCATAGACGTAATCGAGCACATGTCAAAGAAAAAATCCCGATCGAACAACTGTATGTTACTCTCATAAGATCTCATCGCTATACAGGTGCACTCAAGTATATACGTTAAAACCTATAACCACTGTACGAATCGTGGTACGACATTACCTCTGAATGAGGTGGTGTTTTCCAGAGAAATACCGTGACAGTCATCATAGAAATGTGTGTATTCAGAGCCATCGATACAACCTCGCGATAAACTCAATGAACTTTGAAAGTCATTCGGCTAAGGAACGTCATGTGCAACAGCTATTTGCAACCCCATCACACTGAGCGCAACTCCATAATTGATTAGTTTTTGCAACGCTTTCTGTCTGGAGACCATATAAGAGTTCCGCAATATATCCTCTACGTTATAGGCGATGACAGACAGTAGTAGTAGATGATGTGCTGATTGAGGTCCCAAGAAGAAAAATATACACTAACTTCTCAGATCTCTAGCCTTATATTACGTCCATTCAAACACATACTTGTATAGGATCACACCCACAAGTCAATCATATTTCAAGCAACCTCTAAAGGAGACATCTTCCTCGATCTGTCTGCTACCTCCTCTTAATCACACCCTACACATCCTCCAGTCGCACCCATTTCTACAGCTTTCCACAAGTGCTATTTCAAATTTAAATCGGAGAAAGACTTATACAATACTTTCTGTAACCCGTGTAGAAACAGATCGAGCTGAGTTACTGCAACAGGACCGTGTTTTCAGCATTCGGTGGAAATGCGCGCTATGTGCTGCATACCCAAACTAGATACAAGTACTACAGATTCCCAACATGCTATCTTCGTTATTCAATACCCATCCCAACATAGAATAATTACGAACTATAAAAGTTCATCCTATTTACAAGTCACCTAGGCATCGATGCCGGCGCAATGACTTATAGCGATATACAATCACAGCATAGACCACTTTAAACTTTCATCGTCTATACTGTAAGCGAATGATAGTGTGAGACGCCCCCTCTGCTCCTGTTTCAAACACTGTTTTCTAACACGCTTTTGTACATTACCAAACGTTTCGTTTACTGCCACGACTTTGAGGCCTGTGTCAGATTCTAAACTGACATTAAGACGCTCTGATCCACGACCTCTCACAGAAAACTAGACATTACATGGTGTAAATCATATTCTTATGGTGGATAGCATAACACTGGATGATTTTTAAATAAAACACTCTTACGACATAAGGAAACAAGAAGAGTTTGGCAGCGTTTTGGAGATTTCCCAAACTACCGTCCGAAAGTGATTCATGAAGTCTATAATTAAACTCATATGTCACCTTGACCTAATAGATGATGGCTCCACGTTCCATTTCGATTTATTCCAAATTTTGCACTCATGTACGTGATCGCTGTTGAGCTGCTAGCAACCCCCAGAAGCTGTCACAAATCCACAAAGCTTTTTCCCCAACTCAAACAAGCGATGTCACTCAATCATTGTGTGGCAAACAATGCGAGGATGTTATGGAAAAGACACCGTCGATGTACTGTAATATTAAGCAACAGACTTGATAGCGCGAAGAATTTTACACTAAGTTCAGCACTGGTCAATTATGTGACAGCATGTTTCCCCAATTTCAGTATCATAGCTAAACCATGCCCTCTCGACGTTGAGAGTATCATTGCGAACATCGATAGATGACTGAGTAGTACGTCCATTAACTCTTAATTATCGAACACATAAACCATCAAAATACACGAGACAGTGCTCTACATATTTCTATCACCTCGAGGATAGTGTTTAATTTGCGATCTATCTCTCAGTGCACGGGAGTCACAGAGCATTCTCGCCGTCTTATGGTAAAAGACCATCCTCATGCTGTCATTGACCAACAAGCGCTGCAGCACATTTGGCGAATTAATCTGCAACCGACCATAGGAAGGCCACTATAATCCACGTCTCCTGAATGAATTGAGCTTTCTGAGTCCTAACCCGTCCAAGTGCACGAGATTTCTCGAGATACGACTATGTCGAGGAGCTTAGCACCCCTTATCGATGTATAGTAACAGAGTCCAAAGTGCGGTCGTATAATAGCAGACAGTTAAGAAGAACCACAAATGATTGGTTTTTATATGCGATGGAGCCCCAGAGGGATGGAGTTCAACGGATTTTCACGTAAATCAACCAAGCTATCAACTCTAAAGAATTGTTCTAGAGTACAGGATCCGCACTTGGATGGTATTCCTAAGAGAGAGAACATAAACACATACACTCTTAAGACTACAACGTTCTGCACTTAAAAACTAGCTATAATGTTAGATCGCATGCGATTCCGAACTATCAGACTATCTTCCCCGTTTCTCTACGCTGAACTATCTTATGGAATCATAAAATATTTGCGTTGCATGATACGAGCACAATATATCTTTGCTGAGACGTATAGTGTCCACTGTTCACATCCGATCATTGTTCACAAATTATACTATGACTCCATCATGCCTATATATAAAATGATAGTTAGTAGTGGGGGACACATCCTACAGGGAAACAGATAAACACATAGCAGCAGCATCCGACTTATGGAAATGGCAAGTCGTTCCATCACTAACTCTGTAAACGGCACATCAGTCGGGCAAATGTGTAGACAGGGATTGTAGCACGTCACAAGCTCTTACCGCTAAGTTACGTATGACGCAGAAGTCTCGATTGTACACACACAAATGCGACAGGGGCATCGCACAAAATCAAAATTCGTTTAGAGGAATGTGTCAAGTTTCTCCACACATGAGATGGAAGTCCTCTGATGACAGACAGGTTTACCGTTAACGATCGCAAGAAGACAGTGCTTTAAAACAGATACAGAACACGGAGCTGTATACGAGTAGAACGTGGGCTATATCACATAACTGATGCATCCAGACAGAAAACTTGAAAAAATTTACCTCCAACAATTTATCCTTCTCTAGAATGAATCAGTCAGCCATTAAATCATACCTAGTTACAGCTCTTTCTCATGCGAATTAGTATAAAATTCATCGCGCTATCAAGTCTGTTGCTTAATATTACAGAACATCGATGGTGTCTTTTCCATCACATCTGCGCATTGCTTAGCACATAATGATTGAGTAACATCTCTTCTTTGAGTTGGGGAAGAACTTTTGTGGATGGGTGACAGCTTCTGGGGGTTGCTAGAAGCTAAACAGCGATCGCGTACATGAGTGAATAATTAGGAATAATTAGGAATCGGGGTTTCAACAGAGTGCGTTTCCAATACTTCGCTCATTGTCGAATACCTTTAAGTTGAGACACCGATCGTAAGATTTAATTGTATGTGGAATGATAGGAAATATGTGATGGGCTTTCTAGAATGTGTTCGTGTATGCAAAGTCTGTGGTGGTATTGATTCCCGTTCCCATGTTAATGGTAGCAGTCTTCCGAATGCAGAGGCCTGTTGGAGTGTAGGAATCTATCATAGTTAACTTTACCATCTTCTAGACGATCGAATAGAGAACTAATCCCTAGTATCTGCTGGACGGCTTTCGTGATCATACGTAACTTTGAGAAGATGGTGCGTTTTCGGCGGAGCGTTATTGCCTCCCATGTAAATTGTTTGGACGACTGCTTCTCTACATTTTGTACCTTTAATTAGTAGAGGGAATATCGATTGTGGCATGTTGGACAAACGTTTGCCTGTTCTCTAGACGTAGAAAAGATCGTATAATGATCATCAGGAAATTGTTACATCACCGACTTCGGTATTCGAGAGAGCAGGTATACGTTTACTCTATTTGTACGGCGAAAATTGTGTAATATTATGGCGTAAACATGGTTGTTCCTTTAATCAAGGAGTAAGGAAATGTGTGTAGAAACGTGAGCAAGAAAGCGGAAACAGTAATGCGTTTGTGCCTGGTTGAAACGAGCCTGTCTTTGCACATCAGTTCTGAGAGAGTAAAGGGGGTGATTTGGTATGGTGGAGGATATGAATTGCGTGTTTACTTGATCGAGACAGTACTTGGTGATATATTCCCTGGTTGCAGATCGGTCTGACGGTCCAATATTCTTGCAAGTATCGTATGTACAGGGTGTTTCAAAAATGACCGATATATTTGAAACGGCAATAAAAACTAAACGAGCAGCGATAGAAATACACCGTGTGTTGCAATATGCTTGGGACAACAGTACATTTTCAGGCAGACAAACTTTCTAAATTACAGTAGTTACAATTTTCAACAACAGATGGCGCTGCAAGTGATATGAAAGATATAGAAGACAACGCAGTCTGTGGGTGCGCCATTCTGTACGTCGTCTTTCTGCTGTAAGCGTGTGCTGTTCACAACGTGCAAGTGTGCTGTAGACAACATGGTTTATTCCTTAGAACAGAGGATTTTTCTGGTGTTGGAATTCCACCGCCTAGAACACAGTGTTGTTGCAACAAGACGAAGTTTTCAACGGAGGTTTAATGTAACCAAAGGACCGAAAACGATACAATAAAGGATCTGTTTGAAAAATTTCAACGGACTGGAAACGTGACGGATGAACGTGCTGGAAAGGTAGGGCGACCGCGTACGGCAACCACAGAGGGCAACGCGCAGCTGGTGCAGCAGGTGATCCAACAGCGGCCTCGGGTTTCCGTTCGCCGTGTTGCAGCTGCGGTCCAAATGACGCCAACGTCCACGTATCGTCTCATGCGCCAGAGTTTACACCTCTATCCATACAAAATTCAAACGCGGCAACCCCTCAGCGCCGCTACCATTGCTGCACGAGAGACATTCGCTAACGATATAGTGCACAGGATTGATGACGGCGATATGCATGTGGGCAGCATTTGGTTTACTGACGAAGCTTATTTTTACCTGGACGGCTTCGTCAATAAACAGAACTGGCGCATATGGGGAACCGAAAAGCCCCATGTTGCAGTCCCATCGTCCCTGCATCCTCAAAAAGTACTGGTGTGGGCCGCCATTTCTTCCAAAGGAATCATTGGCCCATTTTTCAGATCCGAAACGATTACTGCACCACGCTATCTGGACATTCTTCGCGAATTTGTGGCGGTACAAACTGCCTTAGACGACACTGCGAACACCTCGTGGTTTATGCAAGATGGTGCTCGGCCACATCGCACGGCCGACGTCTTTAATTTCCTGAATGAATATTTCGATGATCGTGTGATTGCTTTGGGCTATCCGAAACATACAGGAGGCGGCGTGGATTGGCGTCCCTATTCGCCAGACATGAACCCCTGTGACTTCTTTCTGTGGGGACACTTGAAAGACCAGGTGTACCGCCAGAATCCAGAAACAATTGAACAACTGAAGCAGTACATCTCATCTGCATGTGAAGCCATTCCGCCAGACACGTTGTCAAAGGTTTTGGGTAATTTCATTCAGAGACTACGAAATATTATTGCTACGCATGGTGGATATGTGGAAAATATCGTACTATAGAGTTTCCCAGACCGCAGCGCCATCTGTTGTTGAAAATTGTAACTACTGTAATTTCGAAAGTTTGTCTGCCTGAAAATGTACTGTTGTCCCAAGCATATTGCAACAAACGGTGTATTTCTATCGCTGCTCGTTTAGTTTTTATTGCCGTTTCAAATATACCGGTCATTTTTGAAACACCCTGTATGTGATGACGTGTAGAAAACTTTATGATGTTCAGTTTTCGGCGCGAAATGGTGATCAGTTTAAAATAGTTTATTACCACTGGGTGTAGCGTCTGTAGAAAGAAAGAACAGGTTGGGGGTGTATAGATTGAGGGAACTGTTGGTGCAATTTAGAAATCTTTGCAAAATAACGACAGAAATCCCCAGAAAGAAAATGCTCGATTGATTGTGGTGTGATATAGGAGTGGTGAGATCATTTGCATATGTTGAGAGCAGGAAGGCTTTCACGTTATGTCCGGGAGGAAGATTGGATTCGGCAATTTTTGGTAAACAGATTCTGCTAGGGCAGGAATTTGGCGCATATAAGCTGAGAGAACAAGAAAGCGAGCGTTAACTCTTTCTGGGGCACTATTAAATTACAGAGAGCTGGACTTGGCTGATATTTTTTTTTCACAAAGCCATGTGGCGTAAGAATAACATTGAGAATGTTTCAGATGGCAATGTGTCAGACAAGCTGTGGTGGGTATGTGCAGTTGAACGCGTGTGTCAAGATGCTCTGTACTATTCTGCCTTCAATGGTAAAGACAAGTGGTACCTGGGGATGCCTCGAATTTGAGACTGACGTGAATGCACTTTGAAATGCTAGGACTATATAACGGTGACTGTATGGAGGCTTGCAATTTTCACCAGTGTTCGACGACGCCGGCTCGCGAACTGTGACGGAGAGCGCAGGACCTGAGCTACAGCTGCCTCACTTCAAAAAATGGTTCAAATGGCTCTAAGATCTATGGGACTTAACTTCTGAGGTCATCAGTGCCCTAGGCCTTAGAACTACTTAAACCTAACTAACCTAAGGACATCACACTCATACATGCCCGAGGCAGGATTCGAACCTGCGACCGTAGCGGTCGCGGTTCCCGACTGTAGCGCGTAGAACCGCTCGGCGAATCCGGCCGGCCTGCCTCACTTCGAGGAAATATGTGACTGCATTGACAGCTGACGGCCGTGTGGACCGTACGTGCAATTGCTTCATCATCGGATCTAGCGGATAGGAATTTCTCTGGTGTTACGTATGAATGGGGGTGCCAACACCTCATTCTTGCAGAAACTGAGCAGTGGCTGTGCGGGTTTGACATCTGAGTGATGCGTCACTTATCGCTACCTCTTGTGTGCTCTACTGGACAGGGGGCAGTGGACTGTGCTTGTGTGCGTTGATTGCATTATTTTGTGAGTGGTGTTACATATGAATGGGGGTGCCAACAGCACATGCTTGCAGAAGCTGAGCAGTGGCTGTGCTGGTTTGACACCTGAGTGATGTGTCACTTATCGCTACCTCCCGTGTACTCTACTGGACAGGGGGCAGTGGACTGTGCTTGTGTGCGTTGATTGCATTATTTTGTAAGTGGTTCTGTAGGCCCTGCTATGCGCTATTTGGACAATTTACGAGTACTGAGCGTGTCTACACATCAGTTTGAAGATTTAATTAGGAGCAGTTTGCTGTTGTGTACTGTAATAACGAATTGGTTGCCTGTCTGTGGGCTGTGCAACATGGCCCCAGGCACATCTGCGTGGATCTTTTGTATCAGTGTGATACATATACTCTATCGTTAAATAAGTTGTTTGAAAAAAAATAGAGTGCACTCCAGCCTTACTCCCCGCAGCAGCCCAGAGCAGACAGTTGTTTTCCCACCATTTTCCCTCGCCATCTTGGTTTACGTCACGAAGAGGACGACAACGTCCTCTGCTGGTGGTACTGAGTATTAGACCTCGGGGAGAATACACTGTTTGCCGCCATCATGGATAACTGTACTTGCGTTATCAGCTGATGTCACGGAGGCGTCATCTGGTGGCAACGAAATATACTAAGACAGTTGGGGGTCTGGAGCTCATGGTGAACCCGATAGGTGGCGCCATCTTAGATTAGGTACTTGCGGCATCACCTTACATCACTACAGCGTCCTCTAGTGGCATGGATATGAACTAAGTCAGTTGGCTATGGACTAAGTGGCAAATACACTTGGTGGTGGTCCTGCCTCTAGTTCTTTAAATATAGGCTGATGTATGATTTCGACAGTTGACGATTAGCAAGCAGATTCTTTTAGATGGATTATTATTTTGACAATTTACGAGTAGTTTTGCTATCTGGACATAAATGTTTTGCTTATTTATGAGTGGATCGTACGTCTGTAGGTTGAACAACGTGTTATTTTTGACGGTTTACAATTTGCAAGCGTGTGTGTAGAGCGTTACAGATGAGTCATGTAGTAGTAGTTTGCAGGTCTGTATGATGTGGGGCATGTCAGAGCGCATTTTTTGTGGTACATATACTCCATCCCAAAATAAATTGCTCCCAAATAAGTAAAGTACATTCCTTCGTCTCTCCATCAGCCAAGTGTGGGCTGAGTCCTTTTACCAGCAATCTCTACGAAGAGGGCCGGCCGGAATCACCGTGCGGTTCTAGGCGCTACAGTCTGGAGCCGAGCGACAACTACGGTCCCAGGTTCGAATCCTGCCTCAGGCATGGATGTGTGTGATGTCGTTAGGTTAGTTATGTTTAATTAGTTCTAAGTTCTAGGCGACTGATAACCTCAAAAGTTAAGTCGCATAGTTCTCAGAGCCTACGAAGAGGTTGGGCCCTGGAGTCCTAAGTTACTGTTGGTGAGCTTCGTTTGCAACAATTTTCTTAGGTTAGTGGTGAAAGCCCAAGTGACCTTTCTTTACTGCCAGAACTCAAACTCGGTAGCGGTTCCTATGAAGAGGTGGTGGTCGGGACCTTGAAAAGCAATTGAAACTAGGTAGTTGAAAGTCGGATCACGTAACCAATAGGAGTGTAGCATTCTAGGGGGTGGGGGTGGGGGGGTGCTTAGTCATGAATGAACGCCGCACTAATAGTCGGCAAATATGGAACTTCTCGTTTAATCATTGAATATTGAAATTTTAAGTTGAATTATTGAATATGATTAAAATTGAAATGGAATTAAGTACTTAGTTAACTGATAGGTTAGATGCGCGATTTGGGCGTTGCTTTAGTTAGCATATTTACAGAAGACTATGTACGCTGCGAGCATATAGGTGCGGGCTTGATGCTGTGGGGTCAAACGGCGACGTACAGTTTCGCTGCCGCAGCAGGCAGGACCACAGCGCGCTTTTAGCGCGGGCCCGTCCGCCGGCTGCGGCGGCGGGACAGTCCCACGTGCTCGCTAGCTGTCAGACGACGTGGCAGCTGTCAACAGCCCCAACGTGCTCGCGAAATGTCGGGCGGCGTGGCGCGTTCGGGATGTCAGAGCAATATTGAAAAACGGTACTCGCGTGATAAGCTGGCGTCACGACAGCATCCTCTGTGTACCAAGCCACGTGGTGGATACACTGGGTGCAGCCATCTTGCATAACGGTACTTGTGTCATGATCTGACGTCACAGTGCGCTCTCTGGTTGCGACGATATGAACTAAGCCAGTCCAGACCCCGTGGCGAACAGACATGCTTGAAACTGGTTAAATAATATAGACAAGTCCTTTTTTCCCTCCATTTTTCTAGGTGTGACACATTATCATGTTGGAATTTGAAAATCGCGCAATTTTTCAATGCGAGTGGGGCGTGGCAGTTTCCTGCCAAAATTCAGTTCCCCTCAAAATCCGCCATCTTGAATGACTTCATCCCCCCCCCCCCCATCTTGGATGACGTCATCGAAAACATCTTGTATAACGGTACTTTGGAATTATGCCCCTGTTGTCCCAACACTTATGTAACAGCTTCCAAGGTCAACAAAATTTTTTTTCAGTTTTTTATACAATTATAGTGACAAGAAAATATAGAATGCTTTCGCAATCTACTCCTTAAGTAATGTAGTCTTACGTAAAAGTGTAACACAAAAGTCAACTCTTAAAGTTATAATTATGTGTATGTGCTGAGGCAGCAGAGATCTCTGGGCGCAAATTACCCACACTATAGGTTCACTCACTATTTGAGAAATGAGAGAACTTAGCAATTTCCAACAAACTTAATTTCAAACCATTTCGAATGCGTTTCTTTCTGATAGTTTCACGAAGTAATGAAAGGAAAAAGGTTTACCGCTTACTATATTTTCGATGCTGATTCAAAAAACATCTGAATCAGTCATTACATTCTAATTTATTACTATTTTACCAGTAATTCTATTCGCAACACGTTTAGCAAACAGTATCTGCAAATAGCACTGATCGTACTGCAAAAGTCGACGAGATATGACGTCATAAACATCGCGCTGGATGAAAAATTAGTTTTCTCATGACACAGTGCAAATTATATAGTGTTTGATAATGAGAACACGTTGCAACTCCCAGGATTCTTTAGGCACCATTTTTGATTTTGACGTTTTTATTAATCATCCCTCAATGAATTATGTGAAAAACAACATAATTAGGGTTTTCCGTAAGACCATGAAGACTTCATAGGCATTACGTCAGATATTTAACGTGTTAACTCATTCGTCAAGTAGTTGGACTTAAAAACTGAGATCAACTTTTTAAATACGGCGGAGTCGAGTCATTATTGATCTATCGCTACCATGGGTACAACATAGCAACTGATGCGAAAGATCGACTCCACGGCCTATATGTCTACATTTCTATCAGACAAATTTGCAAGAATCCAGTTACACAGTTTCCTGATTTAGCCAACAAAGGTGACGTGGCACTTTAGTATTTCGTCACTTGAGTCTTGCAGCATTCATAAATATATCAATCCTGTGCTCCGGATTCCCATACCCTATTAACGTCTAATATGATTGTGTTTTATAATGTTTTAGTCTAAGGTGGCTTACAAAAGTGCTCGTAGACAACCCACGTCGTGTTTAGAAAGTCGTTCTAATTGTGAAACTGGAGTGTGAGAGTAACGATGATGTTTTCGCATGCCTGTGGCAGGAGAACGCGGGCCTGGTGGTGCCGTGGATCACCGGCTTCATCACCTTCATGGCGCTCGAGGCCATGGCCATGGTCTACTCGAACGTCCTCAGGGACCACGTGAACAAGGTAAGCTCAGCACTGCCGCTACTTCACAATTCCTTGAACTCACAGCTTGATGGTTTTTGCTAATACCATAAAAAAGTAGGCTTCGTAGTTGTATTTTATTAGGTGAATTGCCTCAGAATCGGCCCACGAGGTGCGATAGCATGAATATGTTATTCCTCAACACCTCAGAAATCATTATAATTTTAGACAAGTATACACAAGAAAGATATAGTCGCCACCGCAGCAGCAGGAAACGATCCTTTCGTCCCATGTATGATCAGATTTTGATTGAAATTTTTCTTTTCTCTTTCAGTACTTTGCCGATCATAGTAAAGTTATTCCATTTACACGTTTCAATTGCAAACCACTCGCCACTAACGCAAATATCCACAACAGGAAAACTTGGTACCGTGTCTATAAAACCTGAGCTATAGGGCGATGAAAGAAATTTATTTGGTCGAACGAGATTTGTTCCTCACTAACTTCTGATCGAGTTTACGTCCCAAGAGCGAAACATAACGGCTTGCGATGATGATCTGGGCAGCAATATAGTGATTATCCGTTGGCACCAATGTTCCTCTGACAGGTCGCATTACGGCCATTTTGGCTGATCAGGCCCAACCCATGTTAGGGTGTTTGCTCTCATCCTTCAGAACTGGTTTTGTGAGCACGAGCATCAACTGTCGCATCTCCCCTGGCCACCTCTGTCACTGCCTTTGTGGTCTACTTTCAAGGGAAGGGTGCGTGATTTCTACCCACCCCCATTACCGGTACTTCAACTTACGGTTATTTTGCTGGAAGAATGGTACAAATTCCATTTAAAGCCATACAGAATGTCTATTTATTCGTTACGGGGCGGGTTGAAGCTGTTCTGAATGCCAAAGAGCTTCCTACACCGTATTAGCTATGGTACATCTACATCTACATTTATACTCCGCAAGCCGGAGGGCACTTTACGCCCCACTGTCATTACCTCCCTTTCCTGTTCCACTCGCGTACGGTTTGCGGGAAGAACGACTGCCGGAAAGCCTCCGTGCCCGCTCGAATCTCTCTAAGTTTACATTCGTGATCTCCTCGGGAGATATAAGTAGGGGGGAATCAATATATTCGATACCTCATCCAGAAACGCACCCTCTCGAAACCTGAACAGCAAGCTACACCGTGATGCACAGCGCCTCCCTTGATGAGTCTGCCACTTGAGTTTGCTAAACACCTCCGTAACGCTATCAAGCTTACCAAATAACCCTGTGACGAAACGCGCCGCTCTTCTTTGGATCTTCTCTATATCCTCTGTCAACCCGACCTGGTACGGATCCCACACTGATGAGCAATACTCAAGTATAGGCCGAACGAGTGTTTTGTCAGCCACCTCCTTTGTTGATATACTACATTTTTAAGGACTCTCCCAATGAATCTCAACCTGGCACCCACCTTACCAACAATTAATTTTATATGATCATTGCACTACAAATCGTTCCGTACGCATGCTCCCAGATATTTTACAGAAGTAACTGCTACCAGTGTTTGTTCTCTTATCATATAATCATACAATGAGGGATGCTTCTTTCTATGTATTTGCAATACATTACATTTGTCTATGTTACCGGTCAGTTACCACTCCCTGCTCAAAGTGCCTATACGCTGCAGATCTTCCTGCATTTCGCTGCAATTTTCTAATGGTGCAACTTCTCTCTATACTACAGCATCATCCGCGAAAAGGCGCATGGAACTTCCGACACTGTCTGCTAGGTAACTGGTAACGTTTTGGGTTGCGGGTGTTCCCGTATTTTTGCCCGTCGATGTAATTCATGATTTGAGGATGTCCGATGCCGCCCGCAAGCGGTATTTTCGTTTTAAATTAGTGTCATTGTATCTGAAAATACATTATTATTGAGTTTCAATCACTGTACTCTCAGTTTCTACTAAAACATGGTTCAAAAATTGGATGTGTTTGGGGAGTTGGCAAGTGTGGCTTAAACCTACAACAAAAACAGGATAGAGCATCCCTGCGAATATATGCCCTACAGTAATGAAACATTACACAAAGCACTGCTGAGGCGTCACAGGTGTTTTTCGAAGTGTCTGCAACGATCACCTACACATGCGTGACAATGCGTTAATGTTGACTGGCAAAGGTACTCCATGATACCGAGTTTCTCTAAAGCTTCTGCTTAGTCGATACTCAGACGTGTCTTCCTGAAGGTGATGTCGCTATCTGGATTAACGGGCGCTATACTATTCACACTTCCACTATCCTGTCACGTAACAGGAAGGCATACACTCTACAGCAATGGCTATAACATGGCTGGATATAAAATGGGTTAGCTTGGATTGCAGAATGGTACGTTAGTCTATGATATTTTGACTGTACGGCAGTGTCACGCGCTGGAAGTGGCTCGCGAATGATGGCACGTCACGCTGTCGCCAACTCTGGATAGATATTGTCAGTGGGTGAGAGGTCTGGAAATTGTGCTGGCCAGGGCAACAGTGTAACACCTTCTTTATGGATGCGAGTCGGGGCAGTCGAGATATCATCTGATCTTGTCCACGAGTTCCAACTAAATATGTTTCTTCTGTCCAGTGATCCAAGAATGTATTTACATATTTTTATTGCACTTACGTGTCACCAAAGCTTTTTAGTACAACAGGTAATTAATTTTCGTCCCTAATGACCATCTCAAGTTCTCCAAAATGCAGAGACAACTTACCGTATATAATGTACCAAAATTACAAACGAAATTCATCAGAAACCGATTTGAGTATAAACAAAACAGTAACATTTCTGACAAGATACATTCCTCATGTGTATCACCGATATTGAAATAAAATTAATTGCGATGAAAACGTCAGATGTAATCAGTACTTACTGCACCATTTTAGCTGCCTATAGCAGTAATTATACGTGTAATTGAGCCTTATAGATAGTGCTGTAATAGTAATAGCACAGGAAACACAGGTAAAACATAACGATTATTATTACTTATTTATTTCATTTAACTATACTTACGTATTATGACGCATGCTTGTGTGTCTTGGCGTAGAAATCTCTTAAACAAAAATGTAAGCGACAGTATGCACAATGGATAAATGATGCGATTGCACTCTTGGGTGTTGAGCAACTTGTATTTTCCGTATTGTAGACAATACTGTCACGAGCATCAAAAACACTACATTCACCTGGAAAATGTACCTTTGCATCATGGTTGATGATAGCGTTAGGACTGTGAAGTTCAGTATCAGTGCTGTCAAGTACAACTCGCCCATAAAAAGGTGTGGGAACGTTTTTTCACTGGGGAAAACTTCATGCATCCAAAGCCTGAACAAGGGACGTTGTGCCTGGACGAATGGTTGTTACCTATACGTGTTTATCTCGAATTAGGAACAGATCGTCTTGATGGAGTGAAAATGAATAAAATCCCAGACAACAGCACTGGAATAACACAGTTATCCCACCATTGTTCAACAATATGCTGGTCTACTCTGATTTTGAAGCCGTTATGTATACGTTCGAAGGTCGGATTATTTCCTTTTTCACAAGAGGACCAAATGTACCAATTGCTTCACGGAAGACAACGAGTAGAGGAGAAAGAAATCAACCATCCATGGAAATAATTGGCTGAATTGTATACGAATGTGATGTTTCAGACCTGACTGCACCCCGAGAACCGTGTCTCGTTCATCCATGCTACATTGTGTGCGCTCTCTGTGAATTTCATAATTAAATCCAGAAAGGTCGATATCTAGAATTTCAGGTGCTGAATGATTACGAACAATGGTGTCCGTGAATTACAATACCAGATTCGACCACGTAATTGTCTCTCTCTTTTTGCGCTCAAGCATGTTAGTACATTACAAACTGCGTAACTTTACGACTCACAATCTAGTGAATTGTCTTAAAATTCTATAGTCAGGTAGATCTTGCTTTCAAATAGTCAGTCCAAGCGCTCTAGATTTGGGCATGCCCACCGCCTTATATGAGTATAACTCACAGCCAAGCATTAGTCCTTACCTTTTGAAACAGAGACCAAAATTACTCGGATGTAACCTTGAGTTTCTCACGTTTTGTTCCTTGTTGTTCATAGTATCTCTAATAACGACGAAGATAATTCTTGTCCGTTCTGAAGTGATGCATAATTGTTTTCAACGGCCAGCCTTTGTTTTTTGCTTCAGTTACCCTCTTGACATATTCGAAAATACATCATGAGTAAAAGGCTCATACATATTTTCGGCATTAGTAATGTCCTCGTAAGGCATTTGCACCAGTTCTATATTCTCCAGGATTTCAGTCATAGTGGCATCTTTAAGTTTCTTGATCAAACCGAAGATAGTGTTTGCAGTGAGTCTTTGCTCTTCATGCAATTCACGTGATGAAGACGGTAATTCAATGTGGTGTACAACCTCTAACACCCTGTTTTTTTTTTAATTCTCACTCTGCACGATATAAACACAAATAAAAATTGTCCATAACAGTTCACAATACCACTCACAGACAATTACTACCGAGTCAGAACATACTTCTCTTCTATTAAAAAGGCACTATGATGCCCCGCTCAAGGATTACCTGCAGCCGACGTTCTGGTACGAAGCAGTTAAAATGAGCAGCTAACATATGCGTTACTGACATATAGTGGATGGGTTACGCCTACGAACAAAACATGCGTTCAGCGCCCAAGAGACATTTGGCGAATGTACTGTATGAGTAGCCTACATACAGTGTGGTAATCATATCGAGTCAACATAGTATAAAAATTATTCGGTCGCAATAATGAGCCTTCGTCGTATACATATGAAATTTGACACTCCTGGAAAGCCGCGCACGGTAGCACGCTGCATGTGGAATTCGGGGAGGCTCACCGTCCCCGGATACAATCCACCTGACGGATTAATGCCGACATCTGGTGTGCCGGCCATTCTCTATGTGGCTTTTAGGCCGTTTCCCACATCCGACTAGGTTAATACCGAGCTGGTACCCACGTATCCCCTAAGAAAACGTTCGGACACTTTCACATAGGATAACACTAAAGGCAGACAGCTGTGGTACACAAATTCTCTCCACAGACGGGGGTGTGTTGGATGGCGTGGTTGGCGGAAAGAGGTGATGACAGGAAGGGCATCCGGCCACCCTGTACTGCCAACGTCGTCAAATCGGAAAAGTAGCATGGTGAACCCACGAAGATACGGGACAAAGGCCAAGATGAAGAAGCATAAGAAGAAGTGTTTATATAAAATTAGTACCACACGCATAGTAGAAATAAATATGTTGTCTACAGAGTGTTCGGAAATTCCCGTAACAAATTTCTAAGACTTATAGAGGGGAGTGAATACATAGTATTTTGATCAGGAACACGTGTCCGAAAACGTCTCGTTTCCGTTCTACGACGGTTTCATTGCAGATATGTAACACATTCATATTTGTTAAGAGAGAATACTGAGAGCTGCTTGTCCTGGTATGCATTAGGGTAGACAGGATGACCTGTACTAGGTCGGACGTCTGTCTTGCTGCCAGATGTATTCAGTGCAAGTGCATGTGCATCTCCGATACAATAAACGTGGTTAGGTACGTGTTTTCGCAAAAAACATACATGCTGCTAGCGTACGGCGAAGCTAGAGGGAGCGATAGAGCTGCTAGTAGGTTGTATCACGCCATCGAAAAAATCTTTTGCCTTAGTTACGCAGCGGCTCCGAGAAACACCCACCTTCACCGTGAGGAGGCAGGACTGTAGTGCTGCACGGCGACGTCCCACGCCCATGTTTGAAGAAGATACGTTGCATGGCGTTGACGAGACGCCGGCAACGTGTTTTCGAATAATTTCGTGTGCAATGGGTGTTAGTCACAGTACCGTCTGGGACGTTCTGTATGAGCAACAGTTACATCCGTACCACTTACAAAGGGTACACCGTATGGGTCTCACAGGTTTTCTACGACTCCTTGTCTACTGTACTTGGTTCTTGCACCGCTGCATCGACACACCCCTGTTTCCACGTCGACTTTTGTTCAGAGTTGAATGTAAGTTCACTAGGAACTGTGTTCTGAAATCGTGAAACTGCCACGTTGTGGCAGACGAAAACCATCGAGCCACGCATGTTCAGGGATTTCAGCACCGGTTAGGTAGTAACGTGATGGCAGGTATTCTGGACGGTAATGTGGTCTGACCATACCTCCTTCCACACAAGCTAACTGGTGCTTGATCTTCCTACAAAACATATTGGACTCGTTCTTGGAAGCTGTGCCACTGAATGTCCGTCAGGAAATGTGGTTTTAACAAGATAATGCACCACCTCACTTTCCATGTGCAGTTTGGAGACATCTCAACAGACGATATGATGAAAGATGGAGGGACCGCGGTGGTCCAACCGCCGTGGCCGGATTTAACTCGTATGGCCTACTTCTTGTGAGGCAGTAGACGAGGTTTAAGTTACAAAACTCGTATAGCGACACAGGAAGATCTGCTAACACAAGTTCTGGTAGCTGCAATAGTAATTGAAGAGACAAAATGGTTCAAATGGCTCTGAGCACTATGGGACTTAACATCTATGGTCAACAGTCCCCTAGAACTTAGAACTACTTAAACCTAACTAACCTAAGGACATCACACAACACCCAGCCATCACGAGGCAGAGAAAATCCCTGACCCCGCCGGGAATCGAACCCGGGAACCCGGGCGTGGGAATCGAGAACGCTACCGCACGACCACGAGATGCGGGCAATTTAAGAGACAAAGGGGGGGGGGGGGTTGGAGGGAGAGTACCAGAAAGTACTTCGTAGGTACAATGTCTGTAACAACGTTGATGGTCACCACATGGAGCCGCTGTTGTAATGCATCAGTACTGTTCTGTACGTACTGAACGTAGACACGTAATGTTTAGGTGTTCATACAAACCAATGTGCTTCAATGATAAATTGATGTTTCCTTATGTTCTCTTCCGAATTGTTGGCTACTAAATATACTACATCGCGGCTAATTCAGTTCCTCAAGCAGAATTGGATGTTCAAACATCTGCAATAAAAGCATGTATAAAGGAAACGGTACGTTTCCGGACATGGGTTCCTATTCAAAATATGCACCCTCTTACTTGTGAGTGGAATTTCCGAAAACCATGTACATTGATGAGTCAAAACATTATGATCACCTGCTCAATAGCGTATTGGTCCGTGTTTGGAACGAAATATATCACTAATTCTTCGTATCTGGGATCCGACAGTTAATTCTTATAAGTAACGGGCAGCTGAATTGCGTATGCGGTCAAGGTCCCAAGAGCAACTCAGGTGGGTTCTACAGGATTTACATCAGACGACTTTGGTCGCCTAGACATCAACGTGAGTTCGCTATAATGCTCCTCGAACCAGTGTAGCACGGTTATGGCTCCGAAACAAGGACAATTATACTTCTGAAATATGATATCGCCGTCAGGAAGACATCAAGCATGAAGAGATACAGGGGCTTCGCAACTGTTATCATGTCATCGATATGTACAAATGATCACATGAAATCACAGGAGAATATCTCCCATAGCTTAATACTGCTCCCACCAGCCTATATCCGTGGCGCGCTTCACTTTCGAGCCACCGTTTACCTCGATGACGACGTTTGTGGAGACGACCACCGACGTAGTGTAGCAAAAATCTGATTCACCAGAAGAGCCGACACGTTTCCATTGATTGACGGTGGAGTACCAATGGTCGCGTACCTACTCCGATCGTAATTGACGATGCAGGTGGGTCAACATGTCTGCTGTGGAGCTCCATGTTCAACAATGTACGGTGAAAGATGTGCCCCGAGACGCTTGTGCGTGCACCAGCATTGTGCTCTTTCGGTAGAGATGACACAGATGACAATCTATCATACTTCATAGAGCAGACAAGCTTCCGAACCCCACATTCTGTGAAGGGTCGTTGATTACCAATCGTTTAGCGCCTAGTGGTAGTTTCACTGTCCTTCCACTTCTTTCCCTAGATGCTCACTACAGTAGCACATGGACATTCGACCAGCTTAGACGTTTTCGAATTACTCGTTCAGAGGCTCTGTGTAATAATAATCTGCCCTTTGTCAAAGTCGCTTACCCCAATTGATTTCCCCATTCCCACTGATACCTTCACTAGGCTGATCCCCCCTCCGTGTCTGCTCCGCTTACATACACCCTGGAAATTGAAATAAGAACACCGTGAATTCATTGTCCCAGGAAGGGGAAACTTTATTGACACATTCCTGGGGTCAGATACATCACATGATCACACTGACAGAACCACAGGCACATAGACACAGGCAACAGAGCATGCACAATGTCGGCTCTAGTGCAGTGTATATCCACCTTTCACAGCAATGCAGGCTGCTATTCTCCCATGGAGACGATCGTAGAGATGCTGGATGTAGTCCTGTGGAACGGCTTGCCATGCCATTTCCACCTGGTGCCTCAGTTGGACCAGCGTTCGTGCTGGACGTGCAGACCGCGTGAGACGACGCTTCATCCAGTCCCAAACATGCTCAATGGGGGACAGATCCAGAGATCTTGCTGGCCAGGGTAGTTGACTTACACCTTCTAGAGCACGTTGGGTGGCACGGGATACATGCGGACGTGCATTGTCCTGTTGGAACAGCAAGTTCCCTTGCCGGTCTAGGAATGGTAGAACGATGGGTTCGATGACGGTTTGGATGTACCGTGCACTACTCAGTGTCCCCTCGACGATCACCAGTGGTGTACGGCCAGTGTAGGAGATCGCTCCGCACACCATGATGCCGGGTGTTGGCCCTGTGTGCCTCGGTCGTATGCAGTCCTGATTGTGGCGCTCACCTGCACGGCGCCAAACACGCATACGACCATCATTGGCACCAAGGCAGAAGCGACTCTCATCGCTGAAGACGACACGTCTCCATTCGTCCCTCCATTCACACCTGTCACGACACCACTGGAGGCGGGCTGCACGATGTTGGGGCGTGAGCGGAAGACGGCCTAACGGTGTGCGGGACCGTAGCCCAGCTTCATGGAGACGGTTGCGAATGGTCCTCGCCGATACCCCAGGAGCAACAGTGTCCCTAATTTGCTGGGAAGTGGCGGTGCGGTCCCCTACGGCACTGCGTAGGATCCTACGGTCTTGGCGTGCATCCGTGCGTCGCTGCGGTCCGGTCCCAGGTCGACGGGCACGTGCACCTTCCGCCGACCACTGGCGACAACATCGATGTACTGTGGAGACCTCACGCCCCACGTGTTGAGCAATTCGGCGGTACGTCCACCCGGCCTCCCGCATGCCCACTATACGCCCTCGCTCAAAGTCCGTCAACTGCACATACGGTTCACGTCCACGCTGTCGCGGCATGCTACCAGTGTTAAAGACTGCGATGGAGCCCCGTATGCCACGGCAAACTGGCTGACACTGACGGCAGCGGTGCACAAATGCTGCGCAGCTAGCGCCATTCGAAGGCCAACACCGCGGTTCCTGGTGTGTCCGCTGTGCCGTGCGTGTGATCATTGCTTGTACAGCCCTCTCGCAGTGTCCGGAGCAAGTATGGTGGGTCTGACACACCGGTGTCAATGTGTTCTTTTTTCCATTTCCAGGAGTGTACTTTTGTTACCCCTCCACGTGCCCGCAAAGCCACCCTGCATCATCCAGCGTCGCGATGGGGAGTGACCATAACGTTTTGGCTTATCAGTGTATATGAGGAAACAGTTTCCCGCTATGAAGCGACGACTGATGTGCCTGCAGTAAGGCACGCTGTGTATTGCTATAGCATAGCAGTTTGCCTTTTGCCTTAACTGTTTATTTAATAAAGGAATGGAAAAATTTTCTCAGTGGGGGTTACTGAAACTTCATATAAGTGCACTCGTTAGAGTGTCAGTACACTGCAAAGATAAGGGACGCTCTATTTAATTTCATTAATATAAGGGGATTTCAAAAAGAAACAAGCCAGAGGCATAATTACAGAAACCAGTACCAGTATGTTAGGAGTATTGACCCTGGCTATTGCGGCACTTGTCCCACCGTCACACTAGGTGGTGAATGTCTGTCTCATAAAATTCCCAGGGCTGCGATGTTAACCAGTTCCGCACCTACAGCTGGTTGTCGTCGTCCGAGGTGAATCGTTTTCACCTCAGAGACTTCTTAAGGGGACAAAAAATTGCGTAATCAGAGGTCTGGACTGTATGGAGGGTGGCCGAGAACCTGTAACACTGCGCTAATGCACACGATACTCTTTAGAGCCTGTACTATGGTAAGTTGACGGGCTTCACCTTAAGAGAAAGGATTTTTGTATAGATTTTGACCGCGTGTACCTGAATGGAGGCAAATCAGACTTACACCCACTCAGTAATAATAATGATACGTCAAGCAATTCCGGAGTGCAACCACACGTTAGGACGGGCAAGAAACAACACAGCAGATGCTACCAAATTGTTAATAATACGGTCGCCAGCCTAATTAGGCATTAACTGAGTTTCTTCCCTGTACAAGTTGACGTACGTTCATAGAAAACAACACGTAATAACACTGCATAATATGGTAAATTTTAGAACCAGAAAATCTACTGAACTAATAATTTCACTTTCTGTACTAACAGGGACAAGCCATAAATACACAACAAAACACTATAATGTTTACTACAAACTTCGTACTGTCTATTGGTCTGATTAAAATCGGGCATAGGTTACCCTAGAAATAGCACTTTCGAAACACACATACAATGTCAATTTTGAAAAAGGTAAAACACTAATAAATTTTGGTTTTATATTGACTTTAACTTTGCTGGTCAAATCAGTTCAGTACACTACAGAATTCAAATGAATAGAAAAGAAAAGGGGGGGGGGGCTGAAACTGTTAAGATCACTGTATTGAACATTTTGATTATTGAAATCATTAAGTACTCAAGATTTCCAATATATGAGTTACTACTCTTTTTGTCTTATTTCCTGCTCATTTAACTACCATTATTTCTGCCTCAAAATAATTAAATTTCATTACTAATTCAATTTCAAAATTATCTTCCAACTTTGTCAGACCTTTGTTATTTACCTATATATTCATTAACAACAAAGTTCTTTAAACATCATTCTAACATAGCTAGGCCTGCAGGTAATTATTATTAACATAAACTTTAATTCTTCATTTCGGGACACTCGGATTGCACAACATGTGGAAAGGACCCTGCCTAGGTTAGTTGTGAGGATAATTCAATGATAGGGCAGTTCTGGTAAAATTTAAGTTGTTATTGAACAGTATGGAACAAAAATAACACTGGTCCACACGAATACAGTACTAAAAGTTTCAATCTGTTCGTATCGCTGCGGCGGTCGACAGGCGGCGAGATGGCGAGGCACAGAGCACACATACAATCACAGCAATGGCTCTTGATGTATCGGCACTTTGCTTGTTCTTAGCGTCGCAATACTTTTCCGTTTAGTGCCTATGGAATATTGCCATGCTGTATAGGCGTCGGGACGGCACATCCGAGGCTCAATGAAACTACGTCTTCCAAGAGAGCCTCTTTGATCCAGAACGTGTGGCTCAGACCAATGTCCAACTCCGACTACTACTGCTGGCCCGTTATGCCGTGCAGCGCCCGTGTGCATTTTCCCGCGCTCGCCTGCCATCCAGCTTTTACCGCTCCCCTACAGACAGGGTATTCACCAGAGGTTTTGCATTCTACGTATCCCAATACATTGCCTACGTATGGACCAGACGCACAATTACAACTTTAACAACTTACAACAGATTCAACGTTTCTTACATTTCTATTTGGTTACAATATTGTTTGACATTTGACATAAACATTAATATTCACATCGAAATTTGTTTACAGTTTTCTTAACACAATGACATGAAAAGAAAAGAAATGAAATCAGAATATCGATTACACTAATTTATCGAAAATCAGAAGAAAAAAATTATATGTACAATGGTACAGCGTTGTTGTTGTTACACATGCCCCTGTTTCCAGTAAATTTCACTAAGTGCAAATTTGATGGGAACACTAAATTTTATATTTATACAATGGTTCTGGATCTTTGTGTGAATGTCCCATCAAAAATTTTATACCACAAACTTCCTTTCACTCACATTATTTAGGTCTATACTTTTTAGCAAATCAAGAACATTTACCTATCATTTGCTTAAGTGCCTTTGGCACAGTCCAACCCCTATCACAACATTATTTAAATAGCAAATTACTTATCATTATTAAATTTCTCAGAGAAATAAAAAATCAAAATCTGGAACACAAACACTTAGCTACAAAAGCAAATACAAATACCTATATACACTATAACACAATTTGTTGCTGCTTGCATTGAATGGCAGTCCATTTCCTTACTTTCTAATAAACACACAATAATATTTAGAAAATTTACTACACATATTTGCTGCCTATTATTCAGGTTTGGGCAGTCCATTTCGCACTTTTTTTCACATCTCCTGCATCACACTTACAATTCTCCTTTAACTATTTATCTGCCCTCTTTGATTTTTGGATTTTTGGCATTATGACTCATATACTGCCCACTTTGGTTTTCGCCAGTCCCATCTTTTATCTGGCTTACAGCATTTGCTTTTTTTTCTTTTCAACCCTTTTCTCCATACCTCTTTACATTTATAGTACATTTGGTAATCTGAAACTCACACATGTACATTAGCACACTGATATAGGTATACATATATTTACAAAGATTTGTTACATTTGGAATAAAATAGTTTCAGCAAAGGAAACAACACATTTACTGCAAATTGCTCTCTGTGTGTACTTAGGTCACTCACTCCTAGGAACATACAGTTTCAGGTCCACAACATTTCTTACACCTAAAGGTCTTTTGGATTTTGGGTAGATCAAGTAGTAAGCATTATCGTGTGGAATGTTCTGTATTATATACGGTCCATTATAAATATATTTAAATTTGGAAATTTCATGGTTCAGTTCACTTGATTTTTTGTGGGTTTTTAAAAGAACATAATCCCCACATTTAAATTTTGAAACTTTCAGATTTTTATTATGTCTTTTAGATCTAGATTCAGCTTTTTGCTTTGCCCTTTTTCTCACTAATTCTTTCTTTTGATTCAACCCCAAGCCTGTACAAGGCGGAAACTCTAGTTTTTCCTCAATTAAACTTTTACTTCTGCTGCCTAACAAAATTTCTTCCGGTGGGAACCCTGTAGATTCATGATGTAAGGTGTTCATGACATTCTCAAAGTCCGATATAAATCCGCCCCAGACTCTAAATCATGCCCCTTCCTGCTTTTTCCACAACGCGCCTTGGTCGACTGTGACATTGTCCCAAGATACGTTCCTGACCTGTGGATCATTTATATCTGGTGGCTTTCTCGGTTTCTGGAGTTCAAAGTCTTTGCTCACTTGAACTCTTTGCAAAATAAACACTGAGTCGTCAGGTGGCTCTTTCTTTCTGCGTTCAGTCTCAACATCTGGGTTTTGTTTTGAAACTTCGTCATCAGTAGGTACAATACCGCAATTAGCTCTATTCCCATTATTTTCACTAGTACCGAAATACTCGTCATCTGAACTATCGTCCGAATCCGACCATTCTGGATCGTTTTCAGGTTCTAACATAAAAGCTTTTCTGAGACAGGCACTAAGTTCTTCCTCTGCATTTTCATCAGGCTTTGATTTTAACTCAGTATCTTCTTTTGACAAAACGGCCTCATTATCGGCTTTACTCACATCCACTGTTACTTCATATTTAGTGTAATCCTCGTGGACTTCAATTACTTTTAGGTAATTACCTGCCCCTTCCCCTACGGTGCCTTTCGGTAGCAGCGTGTACTGTTGGCGGATCGTTAACAGAAGTTACTTCCTCGTCAATGCTTAGGATTTCATCCTTCAATTCCTTCCTATCTTTAATCATTGTCCTATCGGCAGCGCGCGTACTTTGCGCGGCGCTATTTACTCTCTCCTCTTCAAATTTGGGCCACGTCACCTTATCGACGTCCCTACTATTTCCTTTTCCACTAATTAACCTCCTCGCCTCATACACCTTCTTAAAATGCTCCCACTCACATTGCTTGAGGCCCTTGTACAGATCGTCGATCTGCACACGCCAATTACTTACTTCCGCTAATTCATTCTCGCCTTTTACTTTATTGCTAACACTGCTAACCGCACCTCTCTGTGTATCCACTGTTTCCGCTACTATTTCCTTCGCCACGGAATTATCACTCGTAATGTATTCACCAGTTCTTACGGCTAGGTTCGTACCTAATGCTGCCGCGTTGCTAGCGGCTTCTCTCTGAGCATCTGTTCTGCTGGGCTGGGCCGTTGCCCTCTGATGCTCCACTCGCCTGTTAACATGTAGCACTCTGCGCAGCGAAGATGACTCATCCGCGCTTGCACCTGACGCTTGTTTCGCAACAACACGTTGCGTCGTTCCACTCCTGTCTCTAACCTGTCTCATAACTTTACTGTCTGTCCGGTAACTTTTCTTAAATCGGGGCCGGTATGTACTGTCCGCTTCCGTTTGGCCCGCAACGTTCACGGAAATCAGTTTCCGCGTCGTTATTATTTTGCGCGGTGTACCCTCTACCGCGACCTGAATGACTCCCTCTTCCTCTTCCTCTGCCTCTACCTCTTTGTATCACGTTGGCGCGAAACCCATCGCCGTCATTACCCTCGTCATTATTGCGATTATTTCTGTTACTAAAATTTTGATAACTGGCACGACTTTCGCGCCAATGGTCTTCGTCTTAGACCCTTTCGAGAAATGCTTGGAAGCTGCGATGATTGCTTCCCACATATCTCTTTGAATCTTCTGGAAGCTTTTTATATAGCTCCCAGATGACTTCTGAATCAGATCTTCTTCCTCTTAAATGCGTCAACTTCCGGTACCAATATTCGCAGAAATCTTTCAAAGAATTCCTGCCCCTGTTATCATGAAGTTTGGCCATGATAAACTCGCGCCACAAATGATCCTGTTTTTGTTCGGATCAATATTCTTCCGTAAACTTTTGTTTAAATTCTTCGAACGTCATTTGTTCGGTATTCAAGTTAATTCCCCAGCGCTTAGCGTCACCTGCTAAGGCGCTAATTACTACGTTTATCTTTTCCTGACCTGACAAGTGCTCAGGAAACATTCTCTCGCAATTTTTGATGAAATCTAACGGATGCCATCCGTTATGTTTCTTGGCGGGATCGAAGCACTCCTCACCTGCCAACAGCTTCGTAAGTGGCGTGCCATTACAGACAACACCAAGCCTATCTTTAAATTTACTCTCGAGATCGAAAATTTTGCCTTGAATTTTCGAAGTATTTTGTTTACACTTTTGTACACATCCGGTAACTTTTTCATCTAAATCTCTTTCAGTGTCTGAAACTGCCTTTTTCAACTGTGAGATTCCGTGTTGACATTCGTTTACGATCTCAGTTTTAAGACCGAAAACTTTTTCGTCTACTTTTGTTTCAACCAGAGGCTCTACTTTCTCTTGGATGCTGAGAATTTCAACATCAAACCTACTGTTAATGTTGTCAATTTCCCCTTGCATAGTATCCATATTTTTATTAATTGTCTCAATTTCAAACTTCATAGTATTTACCACAGAACTTAAATTACCCACTTTTTGTTCTACCTGTTCTATTTGTTTACTGATTTTAATTCCTTGTTCTTCGACCTGTGCTTTAAGCTGACCAACTTGTGTTTTAAACTGATCATTCTGTGTTTTGAGCTGATGGCTCTGTGTTTTAAGCTGCTCGTCAACGTGTGTTTTAAGCTGACTAACCTGACTATTAACTTGTTTTTGAAGCTGATCATTCTACGTTTTGAGTTCATCAACATGTGTTTTAAGCTGATCATTCTGTCCTGCAATTTTTTGGGTCAATTGTTCAAATAAATCGTTCATGCTTAAAATTTTCACACTGCCTTGTTCTACGAAATCGGTGTGTTCCGATCCTACATTAAAATTTTCTTTCTTTATCTGTGGTGAATCAAACATATCAGTGGATTCGTTGACGTACCCACTATCATCTACAAAGTCATCCTCTACTTCTTGTTTTATCCCTTGCTGTGTTCGAGGCAATCTCGACATTTCAATCTGTTCGTTAACGTGTTCGTGATATTGTATGTACGCCAATTGTCTTCCGCTAACGCCATCTGTTATCTGGCCGCGTACACTCCTGTCATTCCCAGCCGCATTTTCCATTACGCTCGGCACATCTACCGTGTCTACGTTCCTGTCCACACTGAATGCAAATTACACCTCTCCACCGTACTTGACGTTCACTGCTATTTACTTTACTGAATAATATTACAATTCGTGCCACTCAACATCCACTGTTCGGTATTCACATTAATTTGTGACCTACAACAACTGGATGTCCCGTCACCGGGAGCCACTTGTAAACACTACGCTAATGCACACGATACTCTTTAGAGCCTGTACTATGGTAAGTTGACGGGCTTCACCTTAAGAGAAAGGATTTTTGTATAGATTTTGACCGCGTGTACCTGAATGGAGGCAAATCAGACTTACACCCACTCAGTAATAATAATGATACGTCAAGCAATTCCGGAGTGCAACCACACGTTAGGACGGGCAAGAAAGAACACAGCAGATGCTACCAAATTGTTAATAATACGATCGCCACCCTAATTAGGCATTAACTGAGTTTCTTCCCTGTACAAGTTGACGTACGTTCATAGAAAACAACACGTAATAACACTGCATAATATGGTAAATTTTAGAACCAGAAAATCTACTGAACTAATAATTTCACTTTCTGTACTAACATGGACAAGCCATAAATACACAACAAAACACTATAATGTTTACTACAAACTTCGTACTGTCTATTGATCTGATTAAAATAGGGCATAGGTTACCCTAGAAATAGCACTTTCGAAACACACATACAACGTCAATTTTGAAAAAGGTAAAACACTGATAAATTTTGGTTTTATATTGACTTTAACTTTGCTGGTCAAATCAGTTCAGTACACTACAGAATTCAAGTGAATAGAAAAGAAAAGGGGGGGGGGGGCCTGAAACTGTTAAGATCACTGTATTGAACATTTTGATTATTGAAATCATTAAGTACTCAAGATTTCCAATATATGAGTTACTACTCTTTTTGTCTTATTTCCTGCTCATTTAACTACCATTATTTCTGCCTCAAAATAATTAAACTTCATTACTAATTCAATTTCAAAATTATCTTCCAACTTTGTCAGACCTTTGTTATTTACCTATATATTCATTAACAACAAAGTTCTTTAAACATCATTCTAACATAGCTAGGCCTGCAGGTAATTATTATTAACATAAACTTTAATTCTTCATTTCGGGACACTCGGATTGCACAACATGTGGAAAGGACCCTGCCTAGGTTAGTTGTGAGGATAATTCAATGATAGGGCAGTTCTGGTAAAATTTAAGTTGTTATTGAATAGTATGGAACAAAAATAACACTGGTCCACACGAATACAGTACTAAAAGTTTCAACCTGTTCGTATCGCTGCGGCGGTCGGCAGGCGGTGAGATGGCGAGGCACAGAGCACACATACAATCACAGCAATGGCTCTTGATGTATCGACACTTTGCTTCTTCTTAGCGTCGCAATACTTTTCCGTTTAGTGCCTATGGAATATTGCCATGCTCTATAGGCGTCGGGACGGCACATCCGAGGCTCAATGAAACTACATCTTCCAAGAGAGCCTCTTTGATCCAGAACGTGTGGCTCAGACCAATGCCCAACTCCGACTGCTACTGCTGAGCCCTTTATGCCGTGCAGCGCCCGTGTGCATTTTCCCGTGCTCGCCTGCCATCCAATTTTTAACGCTCCCCTACAGACAGGGTATTCACCAGAGGTTTTGCATTCTACATATCCCAATACATTGCCTATGCATGGACCAGACGCACAATTACAACTTTAACAACTTACAACAGATTCAACGTTTCTTACATTTCAATTCGGTTACAATATTGTTTGACATTTGACATAAACATTAATATTCACACCGAAATTTGTTTACAGTTTTCTTAACACAATGACATGAAAAGAAAAGAAATGAAATCAGAATATCGATTACACTAATTTATCGAAAATCAGAAGAAAAAAATTATATGTACAATAGTACAGCGTTGTTGTTCTTACAAACCTTCAATTTGAATTTCTGCAAGATTGTCGTGACTGTGTTGACCGTATGAGGTTTTGCATTGTCGTGGTGCAGAATGACCCCACCGGTGAGATTGGCTGGTCGTTTTGATTTGATCGCTTGACGAAGGGTGGTCAAGGTTTGCGAGTAATTCTGGGAATTCACAGTTGTCCCGTGCTGCAAGAAGAGGATCAGAAGGGAGCCATCTCGGTCGAAGAAGAACGTCAACATAAGTTTTATTGTGTGGATGGCCTTCGCTTTTTCTGATGGTGGTGACCCTGGATGCTTCTACTGTAGACTTGGTCGTTTTGATTCAGGTTCGAACTGATGACACCATAACGTCATCTCCAACCACCACTCGTGCCAGAAACAAATTCCCTTCCTGACCATGGCGCTGCGGATGAGGAAGACAGTGGGCCATTAGACATGCTTCGTGGTGTGGTTGAAGACTGTGGGGCACTCATTGGGCACACACTTTGCGCGTGTTCCTTCATGATGGTGTGAACACGTCCGCTTTCAGAAAACGAACAACACCTCTTTGCTCTTCTTTTGACGCCTCTGTGTCACTGTTTGCAACGCGACTGGCAGCGTCCAACGATTGATGCATGCTGTTGCTAGCTCTGTATAGTCACGTGACGTGCATGTGTGCCCTCTAACGACGGGCTGTGAACTAACACGCTCTGGTCGGAACCACACCTCGTTACACACACCATGACATTACCTTCCTGTCACTGGTTTGCGCATTCCAGACTCTGGCTTGTTTCTTTTTGAACACCCCTTATAAGTATGTTACAAAACAAATGGGTCCACAGTCGGCTTACGTTTGTCTGAAAGTGAGCGTCGACGTTCTGGATGTGGCCATTTTGAAGAACATTGTGACGCAGTTTTCGTTGGAGCACTCCACGGTCTGGCCTCTGACCACGACCCGATGCTCCGGCACCTTACCGACAACGCTCTGTCTTTAGCTGTCCGTTCATCCTTGACCCTCACGAATTGGGACAAATTTCCCGGGATAGTTAACAACACTACTGGACAACATCTCTACCTAATAACGCCTGCCAATGTGGTTAGTGCTATTGATTACCACAAAACAAAAATCCAAAAGGTGAAGATGGCCTCTACTTCCGTTGTCCCAAGGACTTTAACCCCACTCGATGACTTGCCTCCCTTCGTGTGCAAACTCAAAATCCATAAGAACCGCTGCTGCAGGCGGTGGAAGCAATTTCGTGATCCTCGGAATAAGCATCGCATGAAGCTTCTTCAAAGTGAATTTTACCACCTGCTCGCCGACTGGAAAACAGAACAGTGAGAGTACAAGATGTCCGCCTTTCTCCTACAACATAAATCCGAATCGGCTTTTGTCCGAGCCCTGCGGTGCTCTGCAGTGAAGACCAAGCATCCCATCCACACAGTGGATGGCTTAACTTTTGATGCCCTCCGTGTTGTAGGAACTCTGGCCGATGTGTTTGAGGCCCAGAACCGATTGCTCATCCAGGACCTCACACCTGATGAACTCCAAAATGAACGCGATTTTCTAGCGGCCCTTGCCGCTTTAAGACAGAGACCACTCTGACTACCCCTCACCTTACGTCCCCAGCGGAAATCCAATGGATCCTCCGGTGGAAGAGTGGGCAGTCGGCTTTAGGTTTGGATGGCATCTTAAATAAACACCTCCGCCGACGCCCACGTAAGCCGTTGGTCTTATTTAGCAGCATCCTTACCCGCTGTCTCACAACTGGCCTTCTTCCCCCACAGTGAAAGCAAGGAAAAATGATTGCCATCCACAAGCCCTCGAAGGATCCGACAGTCCCTACTAGCAACAGGCCCATTAGCCTTCTGAATACAATGGCCAAAGTTCTAGAATCATTGGTCCTCCACCGCATTTCCCAGTCTGGCGGCGGCTGGGATAATCCATCCGGAACAGTTTGGATTCGCTTCCCACCTGTCGGCTGAACTTCAAATCCTTAGAGTCACAGGACATGTCAGCAACTGCTTTAACTCCACCATGTCGACGCCAGTGATTTACCTGGACCTGCAAAACACGTATGACAAGATCTGGCAGGACAATTTTGTGTGTAAAACGCTGACATAGACGACCGTCCCCGACATCTATGTGAAAATCATAGATTTCTTGGTTATTCAGCAAGGTCAACACTCCAGCTTACGTCACATGTCGATGGGTACCCCTCAGGGCTCTATGCTGTCTCCCATCCATTTTAACATTTATGTTAATGATATTCTCACACCGATGATATGGAGCTCTGTAACACTGCCTGAAACACAGACCAGCTCATTGCTCGCCTGCAGAGGCAGGTGGACGCGACAGTGACCTGGTGTCGTTCCAACATGATTACCCTCAATGCCGCGAAAGCTACAGCAGTCCACTAAACGGCGCCCCATCTTCCGCCACACCATCGCTATTGCAGGTGTCCAGGCCCCATGGTCCTCTGATACCAAATACCTAGGTGTCCAGATGGATAAAAAACTGCTCTTCCATCGCCATACAAAACATGTAACCCAAAATGGATTCAAGCTGATAAAAGCGTTGTACCCAATGTTCACCAGCAGAGAACTGAACCTCGACACCCAGCTGCAGCTGTAATGGATGGTTGTCCACCCCTTCCTCACCTATGACTCCACTGCGTGGGCTACCATTAATGCCTCCCAGATGCAGACCTTCCAGCGTCTGCAGAATAAGGTGCTTCGGTGGCGTCCGCATGCACCTCCCCTCAAGAGAGTAACTACCCTCCAGAAGGAAACGTACATGGGCTCTCTCAAGACGTCCATGCGAGAGAAAGTAAGGCGTCTCTATGCCAAAGCAGAAGCCATACGTGACAGAGTCGCTAGCTTACAAATCACTGGTACAACGCCTCCCCGGCACTGGCACCGACACCCTGTTCGTCTCACCGTCCTTGAGGACTCCGATTCTGACCATGGCTAACGATAGCACTATTACGGCCACTAATGAAGCGTTAATGTTGACTCGATCACTTGATGGGTATCGACCGTCGTAAACCACCACTGTTGATACGTAATGTAGTTCGAAGTTAGTTAACATTCGCCTGCTACCTGAACTTCCACAATCGGAGGGTGGTATGGGACTTCAAGTCCTTCCACCACAGCTTCAACGTGCACTCCAGTTATGTCTTTGGAATGACATCATTGTCGAACGGATCAGTTTTACTATCCACCAAGACTGTAACCGTGATCCACAGGTGAAGCTGTATTTCAACCTCCCACCAAAAACATTATCTTTGTTGTTATTTGCAGTATTTCTTCTTCGATGCTGGAATGATAGAAATACGAACGCTGCGTCTTCTGCATGGGGAGAAATCGTATTGATCGTTCGGCTGGGCTCGATACGGGCTCATTTCTGTTCATCCTCTGTGTCAGTTACGTGTCATTTCGTTATAATCAGGAGTCATAGCCAGCACATATTCCAAATGATACAAGAATATTTATTGAGCAAAGTAAAATCTCCAGGGAAGACAGTAAAATATCGTTTTGTTTAATTGTTACCTAGTCTTGCATAAAAAAGACTAATTTTAACCTTTAAACACACCTCATCCAGTTTTGTACTGTCAGAACTGCCTCACCTCCATTTAATGCAGCGTACAAACAAAACATAGGTTTCTAATTAGATAAATATGTGTATTCATGAAAGCTTAGGTTCAACTACTTGTATCTTCATAACTGGGACATCTAAATCAGTCATTTGAAATATTTTGAATATTTTCTGACAATGACGTCTTGTGGTGCTCATTTGTGAGTTCACTTCTGCCTTGGAAAAACCATAATGATTGCAGCGCAAAAATTCATAGGCAGGATTCACACACAAATACATTGTGGCATCTGTTTAAGCAATTTATAATAGTAACTACAACCTTGATGTAGATCTAGTCGCAGATAAAATTTGCTTGCGACAAATATTTGAGATTCAAACTAATGGAGATATTCACAAGTGCAACACCAGTAAGAAAAGTGATCTGCACTCCCGAACAGTGAAAGCTTTCTGCCTTCTGCTATAATATTAAGATATTTCTCTTCCTAGACGTCAGCAAGATATCATCCGGGTTTCTTAATCTCGAAGTGGGCACAACGGCGATAGACAGTAATTGTGGACGGTAAGCTACCTCGGCTACAGTAGGTATCTTTGTTTTAGTTATGGGTTTCGGAATGTACTAACGAAAGGGGTGTCACAGTATAAGACACTAGATTCGGGATGATGGCGGCTCAATCAGCGTCAGGTCATCAAGTTTAAACTTTTCCACTGTTTCCATGAATCGCTTAAGATAAATGGCGAGGTTCTCTCTGTAGAATCTATTTTTTAAATCATGAGTTCGAAGTCACGTTTATTGATGACAGTAAACAGTACAGTCACAAACTGCAGTTAATCTTTGACAATATCCATGGCCATAAACCCAATGGAATCACCTTCAACGCCCTCTGCTCTACGTTTGCTACTTGAAAGGAGATTTAAGATCTGATCAGAATAGCAATAACACTTGCCAAAATCTTTATTAGCTATCTCACCAATGATAAGTTCTATAAGCCATCACGTCACGAGAATCAAAGCTCTCTAACCCAACAGCAGCACCTGATGCTGCCGTGCGTTAGGATCAGCTCTTACAACGGTAACCGTTAACCAACCGTCACCATTGCTGAAGACATCTTTATCAACAGTACTAAAATTATAATTACAGACTACAAATACACATGGATCATCGAGGATAGACGCAGAAGCAGCTGCTTTCAGTTTATTTTTTTGCGACATCCACTCCAGTGTCACTCTTTGTTTCTACATTTAGTTTCATCGCGTTGTCTGTCTGGCTCGTGCTGTTGCAAATGCAGCTGCATTGAACTGAGCCACTGGTCCATGCCGCGCTACGGACGTCGTCGACGTGCGCGTCTCGCTCTACTGTATTTAAGAGTGTTTTGAACATTCAAACAAATAGCGGCACTGGTGTGGGATGTCGCAAAGAATAAACAGAACATCTACGTCTATCGTAGATGATTCATGATCTGCATATTCAATTTTAGTATTGTCAATAACGGTGCTTTCGTTCTTCATGCCGTTTGGTTTCAAATGTTCAAATGTGTGTTAAATTTTATGCGACTTAACTGCTAAGGTCATCAGTTCCTAAGCTTACACACTACTTATCCGAAATTATCCTAAGGACAAACACACACACCCATGCCCGAGAGAGGACTCGAACCTCCGCCTGGATCAGCCGCACAGTCCATGACTGCTGCGCCTTAGACCGCTCGGCTAATCCCGCGCGGCAATTCCACTATCCACAGTGTCGCGGCCGGTTTGGTTTATAGCTGCTTTTGTAAGAGCTGGTAGTAGTGCTCCTGCTGTGTCCGTTTTGGAGAGTTTTGATTCTCGTAATGCGTATGGCACCTACCATGTTAGTGAGAGGTAGCTAATAAAGACTTTTTCAGGTCCTATTATTATCCTGATAGGTCTTAACACAGCGTTCTTGTAGCCAACGTACGGTAGAGAGTAGTAAAGGTATTTTTATTTGGTTTAAAGGTCATAGATGTGTTTACCCTTCCCAGTCTTACTCTCTCCGCGCTGGGGCTCAATTCTCTAATGAAATCGTTAGCGACGGGTGGTTAAACACTAATCTTCTTTCCTTTTTTCTTTGGTAAAGATTCGCTTTTCAATCGAATAAACTTCGTATTTTGTCACTAATTTACTAATATGTGGCAAGGTTATTCTCCTAAGAGCGGGGTAAACGTTTGATTGTTCGAAGTAATACGGTCCATTTCCACTTGATACTGGAACGAGTGTATACCGAAACCAATAGCGAAAACAAAGATTACCCATTGCGTGCGAGATTGTCCTTAAACAATTGAGAATCTTCAACTAATAGCGTGGTGAAAGATACTATTACTTAGGTAGGCTCCGCAAAATTAAGAACTTCGCATAAAATTCGATAATAAAGTTTTGTTCGCAACTGCCTGAGCTCTTCCAGTCCAATGAGTCTCGTTTCAAAGCATATCTTCTGCTCACAGCAGCTATAATCCTATTACTAGATTCACGGGACTGAGTAAATAAAATAAGGTTTTCAAGAATAGTTCTCTGCACCATCAGTTATGAAATACATTAACTTTATTTTCAGGGCGTATCAGTCCGTAACACGAGTCTTCCATGTGTCGGAATTAGGTAACAAATTATTACCTTAACTGACGGAAACTGTATTTAGCGGGTGTGATGATCTGCATGTGCTATAAGTTCCAGCAGTGTTAATCCGTCACTTCATCGTACCTAATGGAAAATTGCGCACAGCTAATGCAATATGCAAGTGTACTGCACTCTCCTGTGTCCCAACGGCCACGTTTTTTTAATCCTAACATCGCTGCGAGCCTGGTATAAACTGCACTCAGCTACCAGAAGCACTAGTGATGGCAATTCACTCGTAGCAACAACGACTGCAATTTCCTGATTTCATATTACTACATTCTTCGGTAAATGTCCGCACATTGGATGCTGTTACTGTACTCGAATTAGAGGGTTGTATATTTCTCTCCTTTCCAGATTATTGTAACGTCCAGTAAGAGGGAAAGAAAACTACATGTAGGTTACATGTAATTACATGGTCGTATAGAAGTGTGATATAATACTCGCGAATACTATTAATTGGGGTAAGATTATAATTGTTCCTATATTCGTCATTCACATTAACCAGCTGATTAATTCTTGCCGTTCTCGTTGGAGGTATTTTCACATTACTGTAACTAACCCAAAATAAAATTATTATGCACAGTCTGATTATGGTACTGACATTACTCAACAGTTTTAATAGTAAGTCAATTAAGTAAACTTTTTTTTTTAATTTGAACAAACGGTTGTTAGAATTAAGGAGGAAAGCATTAAGTAGTGAGATCCAGAATCTTTATGACATTGTGTGCTGTCATTAATGCCTACGCCAGTATTGCTCATATCTCGAACCTTTATGTTTTCAATTTGTTTTACCTCTCGACATAAAAACACAGCAAAGAAGAGAAAGAATAAATTTTACAAAGTCTCTTGATAGCTTCAATTTGATTCTGTTAATATAATACATGGCATTACAATATCTAGCTTCAAACTGTACAATTAATGGAAACTGTAGTCATCTGAGCTGAGTATTTCTCTACTAGGAGAGGAGGGATGACCGAAAGTCCTTTTCACATATTCTAATGCCGGTGTAAAATTACATTTTCAAATAATGTACCAACATGTTGATAAATAAAATTAATGAATTCCCGCAAATCCTGAAGCTTGTGCTGTGGTATAGTTATTTCAGATACGGCAGCAAAATTCGTCAGAAAGCTGAAGTGCTATATATACTTGGCAGCCAGTAAGAATGTCTAGATAAGTTAATTATGATACTTAAATTAATTATTTACGAAAGTATGCATTTTCAACTGAAAAATGGTACAGTACCATACGTTTGATCATATGGCACTTACGTTCAATGAGGGAAAGAAAAAACAATGGGCTCTGCGTGGTTTCAGAACGTTCGCTGTTGAATACCACAACAAGACAACATATTTCCAAGTTTTCTGTAATATCGGTTACGAGAAGCCAGGCATACACATACATAAACAATGTAAATAATTTCAATGGATTCACAGGCATTAAATCAGAAGCGCTAATAATACAAATTCGTTACGCTAGGAACAGACACCCCTTGTGTCAGGAGGTCATTATGCATTGAGGTTGGACAGTTGAAGCAGTGACGTTACAGGTGTCAGAAGCCGAGCTCTGAGGGCTGATGAGAGTTTCAGTGTTACGCCTGAAGTCGTCAGTCAGACAATGGTATCGTTAACAACCCTTCTTGAAGTGATTCCTACAATGAATGTGTTCTTTTCCGACTCAAAAGAAACGGGCCGAGCTGCTCGCTGAGGAATGCTGCACAAAGCACTCCAGCAGATCACATAGCTTGCGGCATGTGAGGCACACTGCCTGACAGGTGTCAGAGCAGAGTGCAGTAGCGTGGATCGGCGAGACGGTCCGCGGATGCGCCTATGTGGAGTACCACAACATCTTCTCCGGAAGATGGACGCGCGCTTAGCCGTGCACCCACTGCATCGTACGGATATTTCCAAGGAAGAAGTAAAAGGCTTCCTCGGCACGAACACCGTAAATCAAAATGTCTGGGAGGCAATACTCAGGTGCCCACATAGAAGCGAAAGATGGCAGTCGGTGCGGCCCTTCACCGGAAGAAGGCCCATTATGTCCACATCTACTGTCAGGGCTGTGACCCGTCTGTAATGGCAGCGTGGAGCTATGAAGTCCAAGTGCAGTTTAACGCGTGCTATTCACAGTGTTGTTACAGCTGGCAGGTTGCCATCTCGTAGCTGAAGTCTTCAAACAGGCAGAGCGCAGCACATCACGGTTCACAAGTAGAGTTAACCTGTGACTAGCGAGGCCGTCATTCCGGCGCGATCGGTGATGCAGACGAAATAACACGAACTGAGGAAGAGATCTACTATCCTCGGAAGTCAACCTATTCTCGTGGTTGTCACTCCTGATAAAGTAATGGATTCTGTGCTTCGGTGTCTTCTTATTCTTTAGTTTATCATTTGCTTCATTCTCGTGACACTTTGCGAAGGTTTAATAAGCGTGAAAAACTTTTCTGTGAGTCTTGTTTCACAAAAAAAAAGGACCAACATCTGGAGGTGAAAATTGAAACAGGTTACACAATACCTGAATACTAGGAACCCTATATTGTGTATAAATTAGATCCTAAATTGATGAGTCAGTTTTCACTGAATAGCCTTCACAGGCAAAACAGTTGTCTCCATTCAATCAGAAAATGCACTTGTTTTTAACTTTATTTGGTACATAGAGAGAAAACAAAAGTACAATGAACAAAACAAAGCATTCCATGTATCGCTTTCTGAAAACTAAAGTGTAAGCACATTTATACGTGCACTGAGGAAAATTTATCATCCAAACTTTGTCAAGAACATCGGTTATATTCCCATATTTTACACCTCGAATGGTGTCTAATAATTACGCGTTCACCGTTCGCTGCAGTGCTAAGCGACGTGACGTGTTGACGGATCGTCTAGTGTGAAGAAACTCTCAACCACACTGACGGAAAAAATGCACAACACCAAAAAGTAATTAATGTAGAGTAATGAAAATTCAGGAATAGATTTTTCTACATATAGGCTCGATCGGAGACAGATCTTGCGATCTAGCAGTCCAAGAGGAAACGTCGACACTTCGTAGAGCAAGTTGGGTTACAACAGTGGTATGCTGGCTAGCAGTATCCTGTTGTAAAACACCCATGGAATCCTGTTCATGATTGGCAACACAAGATGTCGAATCACCAGACTGACGAACGAATTGGCACTCAGGTTGCGTGGGATGACCACGAAAGTGCTCCTCCTGTCATACGCATTCGCACCTCAGACCATAACGCCATGTGTGGACCCAGTGCGTTTAGCACGCAGGGAGGTTGGATGCAGACCTTGAACTGGATTCCTTCTAACCAACACACGGCCCTCACTGGCATCGTGGCAGAACCAGCGTTCATCAGAAAACACAAATGACCTCCACCCTGCCCTCCAACGAGCTCTCGCCTGACGCCTCTGAAGCAGCAAATGGCGGTGGTTTGGGAACTGTGGAGTGCACGCTACAGGGGGTCTTGTTCGGAGCTGTTCTTGAAATTAACAGTTTGTAACAGTTGTGTCACTGTGGTGCCAATTGCTGCTCAAATTGCTGCTGCAGAAGCAGTACGATGCGCCACTGAGATACTTCTAATCCGATGGTCTTCCTTCTCGGTATTTCAAAAATGGTTCAAATGGCTCTGAGCACTATGGGACTTAACATCTATGGTCATCAGTCCCCTAGAACTTAGAACTACTTAAACCTAACTAACCTAAGGACAGCACACAACACCCTTAGGTTAGTTAGGTTTAAGTAGTTCTAAGTTCTAGGGAACTGATGACCATAGATGTTAAGTCCCGTAGTGCTCAGAGCCATTTGAACCATTTTTTTTTTTCTCCTCACGTTCCGTTGATGTAGAATGTGTACCAACCTTAGTTACGTTACTAAATCTGCCGATGTTAACTGCGGTTGACTTGTAAGAGAGTGTCGTAGATGATAACTAACAAAAGAACGTGATGTTGACGACTTTTTATGTATGGTGTGTAACTCTCGGTATGTGCATATTGCTATCACTTTACTTTTATCATCTCAATGTATAGCATCGTAAATCAATGAGTTCACCCTACTACTATGCGTGTTGCGCTTTTTCAGAAACTCCCAGTTCCTGAATTCTACCTTTCGCTTTAGGAAACAAGTTCTCTGCTTGCAAATAGTCCGACAATACACAATCAAATGCCTCAGACACAACTAGAGACTAGTGCCAGAGAGAATTAATTCCTTCCTAATCTCTGATACACAGAAAATATCAAATATCACTCATTGTTACTGTACACAACGAGACTCTTTACTCACAACTCGAATGTGTACAGTGTTACTGTAGCGGCATCGAAGTGTCACTCTCTAGTGACTTCGAGGTATGGCAGTGGTACTGCTCACAACAGCTGTTAACTGTGGGCGCTTCATGATAATGAGTGCTTCTAACTCATGGAGTGACTGACTTGTCCCCGTGCACAGCCCGCTTGTATACAGATTTTTCAGTGCATCTTGTGCGAGTTTCCTCCATAGAGGTGTGTTCTCCTGTTTCTTTCGAAGGTCGTCGTAGCACCGAGATAACCGCAGAACTTTCCAGAACGTTGTCGAACAATCTGGCTATATACCACCATCTGTTGTTGATCTTGGCCTTTGAGGGTATTATCGTTGCTAGTCATTACAACACAGCTATTTCGTCAGCAGCCGTCAACAAGTCTTACGTCGCACAGATTGGTGACCCAATTCTAGATGTCCGCCTGAAACCACAGCTTGAACATTGTCTTCATATTACTCTTAAAAAAGTTTCCCTCCTTTCCTCACAGCCATGCAGCTTCTTAAAGTAATAAAATTTGATAACCGTGACAGACTACCCTGAAAGAGTATTTGAAGAATTTGCGCTCGGTCGTTTGGGACATACAGACTGGTCTGTACGTTAACCGGTTTCACTCACTCGGGACTTCTCTGTGGCGAAAATTAAGAAGTCCGCAAGTAGACTAAGAAGCCTAGAAGACATGGAAGGTATAACATGAGCCTGCGCTGCATTAAATTCAGTGTGGAATACTGTCCGTCCGGATTCACTTTATAGGATGTATCAGATCCCAAGGTCAGTGTTCCTAGTATAACATATGAGTGTCATAATAATCACACAAACCGTATCTGAGTCGCGTGTTTGCCTTTTTTATGTAGGAGAGCAGACGTTTAAGCAGACTCTTCTGCTGAAGCGGGGGGGGGGGGGGCAGTGATTGGTAGCGATTTACCTTTGATCAAATTCCAGAAATACAAGGCAGCACATAAACAACCATCCCCGGGTACTAAACTGGTCATTGTCACCCGCCAATTGTCATAAATTGTTATGAACGTATTGCTTGCATTAGCGTATTTGTTATTTCTTTGTTATCCAATTATTACAATTTTATCTATGTATTTGTTGTATCAGCTAGTAGTGAGCAAAAATTCGTGCTTAACTGGCGAACAGTGTGTACTCGAGACCGGTTTTTCGTGCGTATGTCGTAAAAGAGCTCATAAAAGAATATATACCCTGTTAAAAATAAAACTTGGCGTTTGACAACACGGAATTCGGATGGGAAGATAGGGGATCGGGTTACCCTAATGGAAGGACTGGGATCCCCACACAGCTGTTTCAGCGTTCATCATCTTTAATACATAACTTGCCTTTACTGAAGGAAATCGAGTTTTAAAAACAGTCAACAGTAAAATTGAGTGAGCAGACTTCAGAAAAATTATTTTTTAACAGCCGCCGCTAATTATGAGCCACCAGCCATTACATATACCGCAAAAGTACTGAATTTTAAAAACAATTAACTACAGTTAGCAAAATTCACTGAGCATTTTTTTTTTACTAAATGACCTTTAAACAGCTGCCATCATTTAACACCACGCTGTCACTCAGTAGACAGTAAAGGTATAGAACTTTAAAAACAATTAACGGTAACTGAATAAGTAGCGCAGTTAATCAAAATTCCCTCATCAGATTTTAAGCAAATTACTTTTAATCGGCTTCCATTAATTATGAACCAGGTGTCCTTCAGAAGACAGCAAAATACACAATTCTGAAAACGAATAACAGTAATTGAATAAGCAGATACAGTTGCACAAAATTCAATGAGCAGATTTTAAGCGAATTACTTGTGAAAGTGGAAATGAGCGTTTGGCGTCATTGGGCGGGAGGCCCCTTACGGGGCAGGTCCAGCCACCTTGGTGCAGGTCTTATTACATTCAACGCCACATTGGGTGACCTGCGCGCCGGATGGGATCAAATGATGATGAAGGCAACACAACACGCAGTCCCTGAGCGGAGAAAATCCCCGACCCCGCCGTGAATGAAACCTGGCCCCTGAAGATAGCAGTCCGTCACGCTGACCATTCAGCTTTCGGGGCGGACAGAAAATTACCTGTAAACTGCTGCTGTGTCATTCATTAGTCAACGAAATACAGATTTTTTTTTGTCATCAGTCTACTGACTGGTTTGATGCGGCCCGCCACGAATTCCGTTCCTGTGCTAACCTCTTCATCTCAGAGTAGCACTTGCAACCTACGTCCTCAATTATTTGCTTGACGTATTCCAATCTCTGTCTTCCTCTACAGTTTTTGCCCTCTACAGCTCTCTCTAGTACCATGGAAGCCATTCCCTCATGTCTTAGCAGATGTCCTATCATCCTGTCCCTTCTCCTTATCAGTGTTTTCCACATATTCCTTTCCTCTTCGATTCTGCATAGAACCTCCTCATTCCTTACCTTATCAGTCCACCTAATTTTCGTCTATAGCACCACATCTCAAATGCTTCGATTCTCTTCTGTTCCGGTTTTCCCACAGTCCATGTTTCACTACCATACAGTGCTGTACTCCAGACGTACATCCTCAGAAATTTCTTCCTCAAATTAAGGCCGGTATTTGATATTAGTAGACTTCACTTGGCCAGAAATGCCTTTTTTGCCATAGCGAGTCTGCTTTTGATGTCCTCCTTTCTCCGTCCGTCATTGGTTATTTTACTGCCTAGGTAGCAGAATCCCTTAACTTCATTGACTTCGTGACCATCAATCCTGACGTTAAGTTTCTCGCTGTTCTCATTTCTACTACTTCTCATTACCTTCGTCTTTCTCCGATTCACTCTCAAACCATACTGTGTACTCATTAGACTGTTCATTACGTTCAGCAGATCATTTAATTCTTCTTCACTTTCACTCAGGATAGCTATGTCATCAGCGAATCGTATCATTGATATCCTTTCATTTTGTATTTTAATTCCACTCCTGAACCTTTCTTTTATTTCCATCATTACTTCCTCGATGTACAGATTGAAGAGTAGGGGCGAAAGGCTACAGCCTTGTCTTACACCCTTCTTAATACGAGCACTTCGTTCTTGATCGTCCACTCTTATTATTCCCTCTTGGTTGTTGTACATATTGTATATGACCCGTCTCTCCCTTTAGCTTACCCGTGCTTTTTTCAGAATCTCGAACAGCTTGCACCATTTTATATTGTCGAACGCTTTTTCCAGGTCGACAAATCCTATGAAAATGTCAGATTCTTAAAAGCAATTAACAGTCACTGACCAAGCCGTTACAGTTAGCCCAAATTGACTGATCATATTTTAAGCAAATGATTACTAAACAGCTACTACTAATTATGGCCGCAATGTCGTTCAGTGGAGAGGGAACACTGACTTTTTAAAAAAAGAAAGCAATTAAGAGTCACTGATTAGGCAGCTGCAGTTACCCAAAATTCACTGGTCAGTTTTTAACTAGATTACTTTTGAGTAGCTGTTATCAGTTACGAGTGGTGGGTGCATAAATACTACCAGGAGGGGAGGGCGGTAAAGGGGAAGAGTGAGATGTAAGGACATACATGGAAGTTACTCGACTTGGACAGAATGGCCTCCGTCCTTCCAATCCTTAAGCCTGCGAGAGACCGGACACCCTTCACTAATGTTGAACAGTCCAAATAACTGCCAAGTCGCTGGTGTGTTTTCCAAAAGATAATGTTCACTCACGGAAAAGTCTTCGCAGGGGAGGAGATATCATCATCATCAGTTATCTGCTATATTAGCAGGTCCTTTGCCTCTCCATTTTCTGCGATCCATTGCTTCCTTCTTAAGGCTGCTGTATGTTGTACCGTCCATCATGTCATCCAGTATCTGGAATCTCTTCCTTCCTCGCTTCCTTTTCCCTTCTACATAACCTTCTAAAACTGTTTTATCAGTCCGTCATTCTTTCTTAATATATGCCCAATCCAATTTCTTTTTCTTCTCTTTATTACATCTAGTAACTGCCTTTTCTCTCCCACTCTTCTCAGTACCTCTTCATTTTTTACTCTGTCCATCCAACTTATTCCTTCCATCTTCCGCCATGTCCAGATCTCAAAAGCCTCCAGCCTTTCTCTGTCTTTTTTCCTCATAGTCCATGTTTCAGCGCCATATAGAAGAACACTCCATACAAGACATTTTATGAGTCTCTTTCTGAGTTCTCTGTCCATACCGCTGCAGAAGATTCTCCTTTTCTTATAAAACGCCTCTTTTGCCATTGCTATCCTTGTTTTAATTTCTGTGGTGCACTTCCAGTCGGTGTCTATCCTGCTTCCAAGATACTTAAAATTTTGCACCTGTTCTAGTTTTTCTCCATTCAGCACAATTTTTAGTTCCTTATTTCCTCCTATTGCCAATACTTTTGTTTTATTTGTGTTAATTTTCATTCCATATTTTTTTCCGTTAGTTGCAATGGTGTCCACCAAATCCTGTAATTCTTTTTCCCCTGTGGCTAGAAGGACCATGTCATCAGCAAATCTCAAGCACCCTACTCTTCTTCCTCCAATTTCTACTCCTTTGTCATCTAATGAGCATTGGTCAATCATATTTTCCAAGTACAGGTTGAAAAGAGTAGGTGATAAACAGCATCCTTGTCTTACTCCTTTCCCTAGTCTGACCCAGTTTGTACTTTCTCCTCTCACTTTAACTGAAACTTTTTGATTAAGGTACAATGAGTTTATAAGTCTTCTGGTTTTCCAGTCCACTCTCTTTTCCCTCATAATAGTCGCCAGCTTGTCCCAAACCACATTGTCAAATGCCTTTTCTAAATCGATGAAGCACATATATAGGTCTCTTCCTTTTTCAATAAACCTTTCTCCTAAGATTCGTAGGAGCCCTGTTGCATCTCTGGTGCCCGTATTCCGTCTAAAGCCAAACTGCTCCTCGCCGAGATTCTCCTCTATTACTTTTTCAAGTCTTTTATTAATTATTCTTAACATCACTTTGGCTGCATGTGAAATGAGGCTGATTGTCCTGTGCTCGCTGCATTTCTTGGTTCCTTGTTTTTTCGGCAATGGAATCATTACTGTTGTCAAAAAGTCCTCAGGCCATTCACCACTGTCATATATTTTATTACATAACCTCAATATTTCTCTTATTCCATTGTGGTTCAAGCATTTTAGTATTTCTCTCGGTATTGTATCTGTACCTACTGCTTTGCCATTTTTCATTGCAGCAATAGCAGACTTTACTTCTTCCATTATGATGGTCGGTCCTTTCTCTTCATCACTTACACTGTTGTGTGATTCAAGTTCCAGAGTTTCTGGTTTGCTATTTGTGTCATATAGCTCTTTTATATATTCTTCCCATCTCTGGAGGACATCGTCACGATCTTTATACACTACCTCTTCGTCTTCACTCAAAATTTCCATAGTAGCACTTCCTGCTCTGTTTTGTTCCCATGTCATAGTCTTTACTCTGTTGTATAGTAAGTCGTATCTTCCTTTCCTGTCCAGTTCTTCAATTTCATCACATTCCTCTTTTAGCCATTTTTTCTTAGCCTGCTCTGTTTCTCTTCGCAGTTCGTTATTTAACCTTCGGTATTCTTTCTTGCATCTTCAGTGTTCTTGATTTTCAATTTTCTTCTCTCCTCCATCTTGGAAATCATTCTTGTGTGACCCATGGTTTTTTTGACCTTTTCCCTTTTACATATCCTATATTTTCCTGTCCTGCTTTATTGATTCCTTCTTTCAGCATATTCCAGTACTCGTTGGCATTATCAGGTGCTTCTTTGTCTCGTAATGTGTTTAGAAAGTCCCGAGACAGCATTTCTGTAATTTGTTCTTTTTTGGACCTTATCTTCTCTAGATCCCATTTCTTCACCATTGTCGCCTTTTTCAGTTTTTTCATTCTTATTTCTATTTCTGCCATAAGTAAGTTGTGGTCACTATTAATATCTGCACCTGGTAATGTGTGCACCTTCTTGATTCCATTCCTGTATCTTTCTTCTACCAGCATTAAATCGATTTGGTTTCTATATTTATCACCTGGTGATTTCCAAGTGTAGAGCCTCCTCTTATGGTTCTTGAACCATGTGTTTGCCACTATCAGCTGCCTTTCCCTGCAGAAGTCAATTAACCATTCACCTCTGTCATTTCTCTTTCCAAGACCATGACTGCCTACTATGTTTCCCTCTTTCCCTTCTCCCACAATGGCGTTCCAGTCTCCCATTACTATTTTGCAGCATTTTTTATTTTCGTCCATTATTCTCTCTATTACATTGTACGTTTCCTCTACAATTTGGTCATCATGTTCTGAAGTTGGCATATACACCTGGACAATCAGTAAATCTTTTTGTGCTCCTTTCAGCCTTACACCAATAACCCGGTCATTTGCATAGTCTACATATTCCACACATTTAGCCAATTCCTTTGTCATAATCATTCCTACTCCATTAATTCCTTTTACTTCTCCTCCTGAGTAGTAGAATACATATTCATCTGACTGCAACTCTCCATGTCCATTCCATCTTACTTCAGCAACTCCTACGAGGTCCATATGATTCTTTTCCATCTCTCTTTTAAGGTTTTCTAGTTTTCCTGCTTGTAGCAGAGTTCTGACATTCCAGGTACCAATTCTCGTTTTGATTTTTTGCCTCCTTTCAAGTTGTCCCCCCCCGGAGATCCGAATGGGGGACTATTTTACCTCCGGACACTGATTTAACATGAGAGGAAGCCATTTTTTGTGCATAAAATGGAGACTGCATTATGCAGGGAAGATAATCTGCGGTGGTATTCCGTTGCCTTCCGCAGTTCTGGAGGCCGCCCCTAACATGGGATACAGACGCCTTTTGCAGCCGCCCGCTCCGGGTCAGACGCTGCATGAGAAGTATAGGTTGGAAAATGAAAGACCCCTAGCCCTCGAAACCTAATAGCGTCAGGGTCGGAAAAGAACAAGAGCTGGCCGAGGGTTTGCCAGATAGGAAAGATAAGAGTGAGGATTTCGGTATAAGTAAGTGGAAGCAATGCCAGGACTCAGCTCGGGGCCCCGTGGTCGCCAGCCACGTATCACTAGGTGTGACTCCCTCAGGTGATAACCAACAGTCAAAACCAGGCTCGGTGCCTTGACAGGAGCCGATTAGTTCTCTCGTGAACCATCCAGAACTTGAAACCTCTCGCTCTCCCAGCCGACTCACGCCGCACACCACACACTCACTGTCCAAAACCGTCCGGCTTCGCGGCTTTTGTCCCCATCGATGGTGCTACCGGCGTGCCTCCAAAGTTATCCGAACAAAGATCGTCATCGAGGGGCGAAATCGACAGAAGGCCGAGACTGCAAGGCTCAGTGGTGTCACAATATTCCTCACTTGCAAAAATTAAAAACTACTTGCGTACTTCAGAAAATTCGCTACGGTGTACACCATAACTTGCCAGTATAATTACTTTTCCTTGATATACTGTATTTTGGACAGTCTGTCTTAGCTGCCTCATCTTGTACCTGTAATCTGCAGGTTTCTTTCGTGCAAGTCAACTCGCAGTAAGATCCATCGGCCACAACCTCTCTTTCTGATACTACAAAACTTGTAGTTAGCAGACAATTAGGCCTCGAGGTAGCGTTTCTGTACCGTGAAACTGTATTCATACTTCGCTTTCCACATGCAGCATGCGCATATGCTTTTTTATTTGCTTTTACGGTGTATATTCTCCTTAGTTGCACAACATCTGTCAACAGATATTTCATATGAGAGTCTCTCTCTGCGTTTATCTGTCTGTATGATCACGCTAATCTCAGTAACTACAGCGGGTATTCTTATACGGTTTTCACTACACTAACGAATATGGGATGAATAACAGAGTGAATGCCCTTCGTCCAAAATGAGTCTGGCCGTGATTCATGGGGAAGGGAGATATGCGCTGGTCAGCTACAGAGGAGGCGCTATCTGAAGGAAAGGGCATAAACAGCCACCAGAACTGCAGAATGCAGTGAAGCTTGACCACTGCATATATCTGGCCTGATGGCCTAGCGTTGAAGTCCGTGCTTGGAAACTGAAATACTACGGGTTCGAATCCTGATGGTACCACTACTTTTTCACTCTGCCTTTTGACGTAGCATTCCCTTCTCAATGAGTGGAGATTCGCCAGGATCGACAAGTCCTTCCGACTCCACGTTAAATTGGCGCTCCGCTATCCCCGCCTATGTAGGTAGGGCAGGTTGGGGGTATGCAAGTCACCGAAATGACATTCTATTAAAAGGCTCATACCTGATCATCGAGCCATACCAAATTATTGCTACCGGAATCTGTGCATATCTTCTTCTGCACACATTATAAACTTACGTCCCCGCCTCGTTTTTGTGTATGTCTATCATGGCTCAACTCAGGAATACAGAAGGGATTTTGATACGCTTTTCTCTAACAGATAGACTCATTCACGACGAAGATTTGTGTGTTTCACTTATTACCGCTGCGCCACACAAGTCGCCTGACCTTAGATGCTTTGTGCTACGCGTATGGAGCCTGAGTGGATCGCTAGTAGTGTTATAAGTGAATGCATATAAAGTGTCTCAATATTTAGGTTCAAAACTGTGTCGTTTGTAGAAAATCCTAACCTCAGTTCCTTGTTATAAGGAAATAATGGGCAGGAACAGTTATTTTGTTTTATACACGAAACGTATACTTCGCAAGTTTTTAATTTACTTTATATTAACATAGCTTACACCTAATAACGACAGATTAGGCCCATAGAAACTCTTCGAACAGATGACCATAATCTTCTCCGCTTGTAATACTGCTGGTACTGTTTTCTTCGAAGTTTACATTACATACACGGGAGAGTTGATGGATCTTAACTGTGAATTTTCTCCCAGGTGATTCAAAACAACTGTCTCAGATTCAGCCTGTGTGAAAAATGCTCCATCGAGATCATCAGCTCTCCATTATTAGAAAGTCTTGGTTTCTAGAAGTTTTCCACGCATTGTTTTCTGTCTGGATGACACCTGTTTCGAGAAGTTTCCAGTACATTCGTTGCAATTACCGGACATTAAAACCTTCAGCGCCACACATTAAATCCTAGTCTACATGTGAGGACCAGCCACCAACTGTAAACGGTACTAATCCACATCTTGAACACATTACAGGCTATTGTCCTTCATTTCCAGTTAGTCCCCCCCCCCCTCCACCTCCACCACCACCGCCACCCTCCTCCCCCTACAATGATGCGCCAGCCGGTAATGTACAACGAACCACAAACATTTTACAAGCACGTGTTTCACACAAATTCCTCGTTCAGGTCCTCCTGCTACAGTTCTAAAAAATCAACAGTTGGATTCTTATCTTACGAAATTTGTTTAGGTCCTCTAAAATCCGTACAGTTCTGACATTGCCTTTCCGTTGTGCGTACATTGAGTGCAACCGATAACCGAAATACAGCGTCATTTATCCTGCATAGGCATATTGTCTCAGGAGAAAACATTGATCGTTGTAAGTTCCATTACCCGCCTTTTATAGTTTGGTTTCGGGGAGATCGAACACGAATATGGTATGATTAACAGAGAGAATGCCCTTCGTCCAAAATGAGTCTGGCCGCATGGCTTGGTGCCGAAATGTGTCCCTTTACCTCGCAAACACTAAAAGGTCGTCAGACCCAAGTGTAAATATATTGCTTTGAAAGAATAGCAGCACAGACGATTTTAGTTTTGTTAACTGAATGTTTACATGTAGTACACTTCCTAACAATTTCTACACCCAACTCTGTTCGGATTGATAAATCTACTCCACTTTCACACTGAAGTATGTCATTGTTGTACTGCTTATCCGAATTAATCTTTCAAGTTATAACTGTCCATGGACGTCTTTTAATAACTCTTCAAATAGTAATTTGTGCCACTAGCGGAAGCTACTGCCTAACGACGACGATACAGTTTAGTCCATTCATTTCGTATATAATCACGACCACGTTCCTCAAATAAACCGTATCATTCTTCGATGTTTACCCTACCTACAGTTATAATACTACCAAACTTATGATTAATCACTGGAGCAAAGTATTCGCATCATTTCAGTGCGATGCATCTGCACGCGACCGTTCCGCACAAGCCTCGAGAAACGACTCTTCACCCGCCCGGTGGTGCGTGATCGGTAGCTATTAGGTTTCGTTCAATGTTAAATAAGCAAGACAATGCTTCAGACGGAAAATGGCGCTCTCAGTTCCGAAAGTTCCAGAGGACAAGCAATACGTAAGTTTAACGATTTCTTACCTGGTATTACTATCGGTAACAGTATGTCTTACACCGTGTTGTAAACAAAATTCTTCATCTCTTTCCTCTGCCTTTGTCCCACGTCGGTGGAAGGCCGGCATGGTTATTTACGGATTTTCCATGTTTAATTTAAGAGATGTCGCCATTCCGTTACCTCTGGGGAATGAATATGTGTAGCCGAAGCGTCTGTGTGTAGTGCCATTCATGTGAAAGTAAGAGAAAGTTTTCTGAATGTATGCGAATGATGTGCCTGAGGTGGGACTTAGGTACCATCCCGGAATTAATCTAATAGGATGTGGGGAACCGCCTAAAAACTACATACATGCTGGTCAGCACGTTGATTCTCGTCGGCGCACCTCCCCGTCCCTGAACAGATACCCGAGCGGGACTGCTGTAAACAAAATTTTTGTATTTGTCAACTTTGGTTGCCGGCCGCTGGTGGCCGAGCGGTTCTAGGCGCTTCAGTCTGGAACCGCACGACCGCTACGGTCTCAGGTTCGAATCCTGCCTCGGGCATGGATGTGTGTGATGTCCTTAGGTTAGTTAGGTTTGAGAAGTTCTAAGTTCTAGTGGACTGATGACCTCAGATGTTAAGTACCATAGTGCTCAGAGCCATTTGAACCATTTGAAGCCAACTTTGGTTCGGAGAAATAACACTGGATCCAGTTTCCTCTTCCACAGAAGTCACCATAAGATGATTTAAATACGTTTCATACTAAATCGTTTTAAGAGTAGTTTTAGTTCAAAAACTTAGTATGTGACGTATTCACATTAGCTGATGATGTTCAGGTAACTTATTAGAATGAAGCCGGGAAACGTCGTAGACACCCAGTATACTTCGACAGGAACGCAACCTGTCATTTTCAAGACAAAACTGCAGCAAGTAAGTGCTGTGCAAGAGAATTTAAAACCTCGCTTTGCAGAGAAATTCCAGAGAGACAACAGACACGCACGCACACACACACACACACACACACACACACACACACACACACACACACATTGTAAACATTAGCGTCAGCAGAAACCAAAGATTACCAATGTCAGAATTTATCGATAGTGAAGTTAATATTCAATATGTGAGGTGACATTTTTTTCTGTCCCACTGTTTGCTGACAAGGGAGAGAGAGGTCAGGATTCCATGCAGCATTTAAACACAGAACACTATCTCTGTTTATAAAATTACCTGCTAATTTACTTTCAACTGCTTCCGTAATAACACTAGCTCAATAGCTGGAAGTACACTCCGGAATCTCCACGTTGTTACATTCCTTAGGGTGCCAAGACAATATTGTGCAATGGCAGACTCGCTCGGTTGTTGAAAGAGTGTGTGACGCTTTTGCTCAGCACACCGGTCCTCCACAGTTCCGATAGCCTGACCAATATATGACAAGCCACAACTGGAAGGAACGCGGAATCCTGTGGAATATAATAACACGGAGATTATGCCATGCACGTCTAGGTATTGGGATAGTGTTACTGAGGGAGCAGTTGAAATTAAGTCAGCAAACTAACCTTGTGAACAGAGATGGCGGTTAATGTTTAAATCCTGCACAGAACGGTGCTCTCTCCCTTGCCAAAAAACTGAGGGATGGAGTTAATGCTACCTCACTCATCGACTATTAATTTCACAATCGATAACTTCTGTCGTCGGTCATCTTTGGTGTCTGATAGCGCTACTGTTGACAAAGTGTGTGTGTGTGTGTGTGTGTGTGTGTGTGTGTGTGTGTGTGTGCGTGCGTGCGTGTGAGAGGTATCTTTCTGGAATTTCTCTGCAGACCGAGATTTTAAATTCTCTTGCACAGCGGGACTAGCTGCAGTTTTTGCTTGAAAATGGCAGGTTGTCGAAATATCGGCGGTTGTTGACGACATCACCAGGCTGAATTTTCAAAAGTTATTTGATTATTCTAACGCCAGAAGAAATTTAGGTATCACAGCTGATGATGACTTTCTAAGAAGCCGAAACCGGTGACGATATTATTTGTGTGAACTGAGCCCAAAAAATGGAATAAAAGAGATTTGTATGCAACGGCAATTTAAGATTAAGCGCAACACATTTATATGACTTTTTGTGTTATAGCTTTCTGTGTTATATCATAATATAAACACGAAATAATAACTATTTGCTAACAGTCAGAATGTTACAAGAAACTGTTCGATTTGTTAACATCGGTGTAGTTCAAAAAATGGCAAACGGACCAGCGATGTCTAGTAATGGTCGTCTCGTCATGGTCTGTGGAATCATCGTGACTGGCATTTCGATATCACTGATAACTTCGTGTTATACTGAAAAAACGTTTCCCACGAAATAAGACTACAAATGAAAGTAAAATCATCTGTATCACGTCGTGGCGTAATACATAGTGTTTTGTAGCTTGTTAGACATTCTCACGGCAGGATATAAGCAGTGACGCAGGAAGGCATGGATCGAGTAGGAGTTTTGTCGCATGGAGACTGCGAGGTAATTAGAACTGAGCGGAAAGTTCGTTGTACAGGTAGTTAGCAGGAACTGCAGGCGGGGGAGAGAGACGCTCTAATCTAAAACTTCTTAACGGGGGAGAAACCTACACGCAGCCCCCCCCCCCCCCCCCCCCCCCCCCCCAGCTCTGGTAGCTGAGGCCATCTTGTGGATTCATTGTAAGACAACATTTGTCCCACACCTTAAGGAAACATGTTTTTTAAAACTGATATAAAGTAACTTCCCACGTATAGTTAAAGAAAAAAGGTTCAGATTTCTTGACAAGATATGCACACTCCAGTCACCTCTGCTACATTCCTATATCTGCGAACGTACTGGTACCTCGTCTTGCCTTTCATTGTGACCACTTCATTTATCACATTCCCGTTACTGACCAGGTGCATTATTTCAGAGAATCAGCTGTACATTGCATTATTCACAAATGAGGGCTATACTTTTTTCCTTCATTCTGTCGTTCATACTTCATTACAGGATACAGGTCTCTTTTTGTCGTCAATGTTCCAGATAGACTCAACTTGACCTCTTTACGGCTTACCCTTACTAACCAGCCCCATTAATTCCCTTTTCCTATAGTGTTTCTCCTGTTCGTTGCTTCTAACACCAATATGATCAATCCTGGACACTATAGCAAACGTCTACCTACTTTGTCAAAGTTTCCTCATAGAATTCAACCCTCATCTTATTGATATCACTTGATCTCGTACCTTATCTCTGAACTTAATTTTTTATATGCTTCCAAATACGTCTCTACCGAATCCCTTGGTCCATAATTCACTTCCATGTTCCATATGCGTAAACTGAGGAGCGTTTTATCCAATTCCATATCGATGCACCATGCCTTTAGCAAAATAAAAATTTTCGTCGTTTGGACCAAAATGTTTTCGGCATCTTCCTTATTTCGGTCATTCCATGTCATCTCGCTCTGTAGATGAGGGAAATCTTTCACTTCTGCTGCAAGGGGCTATCAGAACTGAGTTACTCATTATTATCCCAACCAAAGTGCGTTTTATTGAAGTCTTCACTACACGTTAAAGATACACCGGTAGATGTCACTATCATCCAACACATTCACCTAGGTTCTGTTAACAACAGTCGGAACGTTCTACCAGTCGTTCTATTACTAGGCTACAGAAATACGCACCTTGGTCACTGAGCGATTCTAAAACTGTTGTGTTAACGTTCTCAACATCGCAGATCTGAAATTGCTTCAGGTCAGTTTCTCAATTGTCTGGACATTGTTGTGTGTGGTTAGTGTCGCTGGTCTTCCTTTCTAATCAGCATCAAGTACGTCTATGCGACCTTGATCAAATTGTTGGCACCATTTCACAGTGGCTGGTACAAATGGTTTAAATTGTTTAAATGGCTCTGAGCACCATGGGACTTAATATCTGAGATCATCAGTTCCCTAGAACTTAGAACTACTTAAACCTAACTAACCTAAGGACATCACACAAATCCATGCCCGAGGCAGGATTCGAACCTGCGAGCATAGCAGTCGTACCGTTCCGGACTGAAGCTCCTAGAACCGCTCGGTCACAACGGCCAGCACATTGGCTGGCTGCGGCATTTCATTTGGTTCACACATCAGCATAATTTCATGGGAATATATATCTAGTAGTTACGGGACCATTTTTCTGGAGACACTCACGCATCATATGCAGATATGTGATGGAAGTCACGTTTGATGGGACTGGTTAATTGATTCCGATGAATATGATAAACAGCAGTACTAGTGGCTGTCAATAAATCCTAGTTAAACCTTACTATTCTTTTGTTGTTAATTCGAATTTGCATGTCTTTTAGATGTGATAAAATGTAGAAATCATTCTGAAGAGTGAGAATGCATGTGAATCGCCAGAGGCAGTATAGTCAGTTGCCCCTTGGAGCCAGTTCGCAGAAGGATCATTGAGGGAGAGCAGAGGGTCAATAACCCTCCGGACATCGGCCACCTCCTTGTCGCACAGCCCTAGGGCGTTCAGCCGCCTTGTGTACGAGCACAGGTAACATCTCACATGGAACTATCTGCTTACGGCCTGCGACTGAGAATGCTCGCGTTAGCAGAAAGACCGAGTGGGGTGCAGCGGTTGGACCATTGAAATCCCGTTCAGGAGAACAACGGTTCAAACATTCGTTTGCCCATCCACATTTAGAGTCTGTGTAATTTCCTTAAATCACTCCAGTCAAATATCAGGATGATTCCACTGAAATGGCACAGCAGATTTCCTTCCTCCATCTCTAATGATCTCGATGTCAACAGAAAGTTAAATCCAACGTTCCTTCCTTTCTTTTTTTTATCGGAAGGTACCATTATGCTCAAAACTAAGAAAGCTTGCCGTTTCTACATAAAGCAATGGAACCTAGAGATACACATCTCAAAGACATATTGGGGACACACATCCTGTGCCTTTAAAAATGTAAGACACTGCTGAATACTTTGATTCAGCAAAAATCAAATATTTACGCTGTATAAGAAATCTCCATCATTGGCTAATGTAAATAAATTGTAAGTTAGAAAGAGACACAGGTTGGTGACGGCGAAGAGCGTCTCATTATTCACAGAGGAGTTACAGAAAGTGTGACGTAACTTCTTCCGTGAAGGGTCGTAGGACTAACTTATTGGTCAACGAGCTAGAGGAAGGGGACTAATGTTTTGTAAGGAGTAGGGTTATCAGTGGACGTTCAAAGGATCTGGAATCTAGCCAATTAAAATTCACTGGGAGACACAGAATGCGCTAATGCGAGGCTTCCTCGTAATTAACATTTGATGAGGACTCACTCAATTATTGAGAGTGTCCGTTGTCAAACTTCTCTGTTGAGACACACCGTGAACGTGGCGTGCCACCCGAGATGATGTGTTGGGGACTTAGGATATTTGTGGGCTGATCTGCACTCAACCGCTGGCGAGGGTCCTTGGTTCCACTAGTGACTGGTTCTGCTGCCACACATTCTGCGGTTCTCTCCGCAGTCGTGATGGATATTCAGTCTTCAACACCACAAATGCCTGCGTGATTTGAAACCGGCATTGGCAAATTGTGGCAGTCGCCTCTGGTTCTCTTTAACCACTAGCCTTCTTACGCGTGTTCAGCCATACGTTACAGACAGGTTCGACTGTTGGCAGTGATACACTACCAAATCGGACATCGTCGTTCACGGTATGTCCATACGGAGGTCCAAATACACTTACAAAGGAAACTCCCCACCGCTCCCCTCTCAGATTTAGTGGTAAGATGGCCCCGTGGATAGCCTGTCAAAATCTGAACACATATGAAGCATGAAAACGTGAAGGTGTACAGAAAAAGGAAAAAGAAGCAAAACCGAAAGAGTGAACGGTCGAAACGCAAGAAGTGCAATTAACAGTTGCGTGAAACAGCAATGGCGTCGTGGTTACAATGATGGACTAGCAAGCGGGCGAGCCCTGTTCAACACTCCAATGTGCTATTTTTTTTTTTTTCAAAACATTCTGAACAGCCTTTCTCATCATTGAAATACTGGTTCTCGTTCTGTAGTCCTTGCATTGGGAAGATGGCAACACGTGAATTTGCAGGGACCATAAAATTTCCGACAATTAAGAGGCCGGTGATATGCGTACGCGATGCTGACCACCGGTAGCGAATCATACCTGTTTCTTTGAACTCATTTCAGGCGAATTTGGTTGACAAGACATCAACCTTAGTTCACTAGTATGCCCCTTGAAAAACTATAATACGATTCTGCCCTTGTTATCCTATTGGAAGATGTCATCGCTTTCGGAGAAGACATAAAGCATGAAGGAATGCAGGTGGTCTGCATTAATGTTCCCGTACTCCACAACCGCCATGATGCTTTAGATTACTACCACAGATCCCATGGGTTTGTAAGTGACTATTTTCCATAGCAAATACTGCCCCCATCGGCCTTTTACACTCCTGGCCATTAACATTGCTACACCACGACGATGACGTGTTACAGACGCGAAATTTAACCGATAGGAAGAAGATCGTGTGAGATGCGAATGATTAGCTTTTCAGAGCATTCACGCAAGTTTGACGCCGGTGGCGACACCTACAACGTGCTGACGAGAGGTACGTTTTCAACCGATTTCTCATACACAAACAGTAGTTCACCGGCGTTACCTGGTGAAACATTGTTGTGATGCCTCGTGTAAGGAGGAGAAATGCGTACTACCACGTTTCCGACTTTGATAAAGGTCGGATTGTAGCCTATCGCGATTGCGGTTTATCGTATCGTGACATTGCTGCTCGCGTTGGTCGAGATCCAATAACTGTTAGCAGAATATGGAATCGGTGGGTTCAGGAAGGTAATACGGAACGCTGTGCTGGATCCCAACGACCTCGTATCACTAGAAGTCGTCATGACAGGCGTCTTATCCGCATGGCTTTAAGGGATCGTGTAGCCAAGTCTCTACCCCTGAGTCAACAGATGAGGACGTTTGCAAGACAACAACCATCTGCATGAACAGTTCGACGACGTTTGCAGCAGCATGGACTATCAGCTCGGTGACCATGGCTGCGGTTACCCTTGACGCTGCATCACAGACAGGAGCGCCTGCGATGGTGTACTCAACGACGAACCTGGCTGCACGAATGGCAAAACGTCATTTTTTTCAGATGAATCCAGGTTCTGTTTACAGCATCACGATGGTCGCGTCCGTATTTTGCGACATCGCGGTGAACGCACATTGGAAGCGTGTATTTGTCATCGCCATACTGGCGTAACATCCAGCGTGATGGTATGGGGTGCCATTGGTTACACGTCTCGGTCACCTCTTGTTCACATTGATGGCACTTTGAACAGTGGACGTTACATTTCAGATGCATTACGACCCGTGGCTCTACCCTTCATTCGATCCCTGCGAAATCCTACATTTCAGCAGGATAATGCACGACCGCATGTTGCAGATCCTGTACGGGCCTTTCTGGATAAAGAAAATGTTCGACTGCGGCCCTGGCCAGCACATTCTCCAGATCTCTCACCAACTGGAAACGTCTGGTCAATGGTGGCCGAGCAACTGGCTCGTCACAATACGCCAGTCACTACTCTTGATGAACTCTGGTATCGGTTGAAGCTGCATGGGCAGCCGTACCTGTACACGCCATCGAAGCTCTGTTTGATTCAATGCCCAGGCGTATCTGGGCCGTTATTACGGCTAGAGGTGGTTGTTGTCGGTACTGATTTCTCAGGACCTATGCACTCAAATTGCGTTAAGATGTAATCACATGTCAGTTCTAGTATAATATATTTGTCCAATGAATACCCGTTTATCATCTTCATTTCTTTTTGGTGTAGCAATTTTAATGGCCAGCATTTGAGAGAGTGACTATTCGAGAAGCAGTTCGCCAGAATGACGGATCATCCAGAAACATCCATCTATCTAGTATAACAAGAAACGTGATTTATTTGGCCACCTTCCACTGAACTACGGTGCAATCTCGGGTCTCTTACCCACTGCAGTGGTAAATAATGATGTCATTCGTTCAAAAATGGGAACATATAGGGTTCGTCTTGTGCGGAGCTCTATGTTCAACATTGTGGGCTGAATGGAGTGGTCCAAAATACTTGTGCCTGCACTAGTAATGAAACCTGTCGTCAGGTGTTCCACTCGCTCCTGCTCATCGTGCTTTACAGAGCGAGAAAGGTTCCCACCTCCACTCTGTGTGATAAGGCGTAGCCGTTTAATACTACGTAGTCTACCAGTGATACTTTAAACGGTCACTCTCGAATCGGAGGTGACACGGGATTTTGAAGTCATTCGTTTCGTGGTACTCAAGCGCTTGCATACAAGAGTGAAACGGCGACGAGGTCAAGCTGAGATTTTTCAGATCTCTCTGGTTGTAGACAATACAGAGAGACTTTGATGTCACGCTAATGAAGAGAGAAGGTGAGACTCTAGGACTGCTTACTGATCTGCTTCTTATTGATTCTTCAGGTGTTAGAAATGGCATACGGAGGAGCACAGACCCAGTTTTATGAGAAGAGGTGAGGGTTACTAGTCTTTCCAATCAATTACAAGGACAAATGGCCACACTGGCCTATAACTTTATTAAGATTCAGGTATACAAAGCAAAGTGTGGTGCTACAGACCACGAATCATGGAACGGCCAGATTCAATTGCTCTAATTGAACGCTTACTTTCGTGTACATGTAACAGTGTAACTGGCACAGGTACATGTTGACAAATGTTAACGAAAGTAAATAACCATAGCCCAGAGGTAGGTGCAGACAAGTTTTTCGCAAGTCGTCTTTAGTGCACGACGTCAACTGAACTGCTCACTTACAAAGCATATGCTAGAGGCTCTTCCATCCGAGGAAGCTGTCGCTCGATCTCTTGCATTTGCTGAAACTCTCGAACTCTGCCGAACTCTGCCTTGCTTTATGCTTAAGAGCCTTTATATACGTCGTTGAGGGTGTTCGCTTATACATGATACGTGACTGCGTCGCTCTTTAGCTCCAGTTCGCAATCAATGAGCGGGAAATCAGCAGTTTCTCAATGAAAATGACTTCTTAATGGAATGACAAAAGAGGCTTGCACTCCGCGACTCTACCTAAGATACAAGGCTTACAGTTAATATTGATGCTTAGATGATTTTTTCTCCTTATATCTGTCAACCACTCATGATTTGGTTATTACACTATCCCGCAATCACTTTTCATGACTGTTCGCGACAGATGCACTCAATTAGCCGACCAGCTTCACCGTTTCCGGGATGCCCGTTCCCATCTGCAGGGTCGTAACAGTCCGATCATCTCCGAAGTCTCTTATGCCAATGGATTTCCCATTTTCGGTTCTTATCAACTCTAGAACGAGTACTTAATCGTGTCTGCTTCACTTATAAACATTCCTTACCACGTCACGTGCCCGAAGCGTCACCAGGCGAAATTCAGTCATGCGGTGGCCGTTGCTCATAATGTTAAGGCGCATCAGGGTGATTGCGTGTATGCATCACACGTACATTCACAGCGAAAAACCGGCAGCGATGTGCCACGTCACCCATTTCTCTGAAAAGAAGGAAAAGTAATGTTTAATGTCGGCAAGCTAACGTGGCCCTTGAAGATAAAGAACCACCTTGCACAGCTCGGAGATAGGAATGAAATCGGCCATTTCATTTTCCGAGGAACCGTTCCCAATCCCTTTAGTTAAACCCGTGTAACACGAAACCTACATATCCGGTCGATAAGTTTGGCTCTGATCCTTCCAAATGCTAACACAATGTAGTCTCACTCGAAATGAGAGGTGAGTTGCAAGATTAGTGGCTAGTGACACTTTAGGAAAATCTGATTTTTTAAACTGAATTACGGTATTTTTGAAGTGTGTGTAGTCGTATTAGTATGCATTTAGCCCGTTGAAAATTTTTATTTCGTAAACCGATTCAAATCAACTTAAATATGTACGGAATGGTTCTTGTTCTAAATAGTGTTACAAACAGACAAATAGTTTTGTCAGTATGGGAGAAATAGCGCCAAACAAGGGGTGCCTGAAATAGGGTGACTGGAATTTTAGAAACGCTACTTCAGCGTTTCTCATTTGATGTCGCACACTAACTGACAAGTTTGTTTTAAACGGTTTTGTGTGAAACACATGTAAAGTGTGGAACTACTTTCTAAACTATAGTCGTACATATCAATATCAGCTTACAGCATGATCTTATAATTGTACGTACTTTTCTTATCCATAAAATGTTGACGGGGCACTTCTGTCTTTGTTTCAGCAGTTTGACGCACTGTGTAAAATGGAAGTCGCCTTTTTCACTTCGAGAGCCGCACTAAACGTAAGTCTTACGCTCTGACTTCGCCAGAGTGTAATAAATAATCTAATGTAGGATTAAGATTTACGTATTAAATTAATTTTTTGAGCTATCTATTCTCAGAGCACCACTGTAAGTAGTAATCCACTTAAATAATTTGTTTTTCTCACTGGTATTTCGTTAGTGCTAATATGATTTGTTTATGAGCTAGTACTAGCTTCTGCAGTGGTTCTGATACAGAATAGCAAAATCTGTGCTTCTTAGTAATTCTTCGATGATGTAAAGTGATGTCAGATGTTTGAAATTCTCATAAAATGGGTATACGTTGTACAGAAAGGAGGGCAATTTGCCATGTATACTTGAATACTGGGGGTTCACTAAGAATGAAAGAGCAAATGAAAATCTGCTCGGACTAAAAAGAGTGTAATTTAAAGCGCTGTCTTTCCCCTTTCCTGTACATCAAAGAAACAATGAAAGTACTAAATCCAAATTTCAGGAGTGTGTTAAAAATGCTAGGTGAAAGGGTGTGATGAAATATATTGATGATGTGGCTGTACCCTGTGAAAATATAGAGGTGTTTGAAGAAATCTTTAAAGAAATGAACAATTTATTCGACACAAAATATAGTGAGTTAAGCGAACGTAAGACGAACGAATTAAAGAGCAACAGAATTTAGATTAGCGACAAACGCATCATAAAAACTGGAGACCAATTTGCAGACAAAGTGTACGATTTTTGTTACCCTGGAGGCAAAATAACGCGTAGAAGTCGAGGCATTGAGAAGATAAGAAGAAGACAAGCACCAGCAAAGAGAACACTACTCTCTACATAAATCTTCTACTGTGAAACATAAACCTTAATTCGAAAAAAAAATTCGTAGGAAGTATGTGTGCAGCATTGCACTGATGGATGTGAATAACGAACTGTTAGAAAACCCTAAAACAAATGAACAGAGCCGTTAGCGACGTAGTGATAAAGAAAGTTGCTCAGAATGAAGCAGAATGATGAAGACTGAGGAAGTTTTCTGCCAAATGGAAAGCGAAAGGAGTATGTGGATACACATACTAGAAGCAGGGGCAGAAGGATAGAAAAGGAAGTAAGACATCAGGGAATAACTTAATGACGGTACAGAAAGCAATAAGAGCTAAACATGATAGGAGAAGACAGATGTTGGAACATAAAACAGAAAAAGATGAGGAATGTGATTGTAGGTGCCACTATGTGTTGGACAGATTGACGCGGGAAAGGAAGTGGTGGCAGACTACATCAATTCACCCAGAAAATTGATTACGTGAAAAAAACTCAGAATTAGCCAAATTACTGAAGCCTAGCTCTACATCTTAACAGATTTTAAACATGTAACATAATTCGTATTTTTGGCGACATATCCATCTCAGCCTTTTCACAAAGATCATTTTACAAAAGAATCAAAAGTAAGCTAAACAAAATATGCAAGATCGAACAAGCAATTGTGATCTCTAGTCTGTTTGTTCAAGTAAAATGTATAATGCGTTCCTTTCTCTGATTTCAACGTATAAAAATATGTCATTGCACCTAGATTGTCCTTGTCACTACTTTATCACATTAACTATTTGTTTGTCTGCGTTGTCTGTCACGAAGACTTGCTCAATATGCAAGTCAGCCTCCAATTCATATAATAATTACGTTGTTATAAGAAACATTTTGTTTGCTTTCCCCGCTTTGTAGCATCCACATTTCTTGACCTATTTAGTAACTGTTACCTTTGTGGTGGATCTGTTTCGCAGGCAACGAAGTTCCGTAGGGTGAATTTTGTCAGCCATGTCAACTGAAAGGTAGTACTAATTTCGATTAAAAATTTGTTCCTGTACTATGTCACAAGTTACTGTCAGTGTACAGACTGGAGAAAAATAGTATCAAAGCCACGTCTGACAGTGGAAGAACAACAACTGAAAGAGGAAAGCATCCTGATACCATTGTAAAGATAAACGAGGAGAAAATTTACTTCTGGAATTCGCTAGAAATCCCTGGACGGCGTTTCTCACTGAAACTTTGCAAATCTGGCATCAGCAATTATAACACTTGAATTATACCGAGCTACAAGTGCTTCCGAAATGTGTTGAAGGAATCAAAACTGAAGAAATGAACACACCAGAATCTGGCATCATCTGCACGAAAGGAAGGATAACAAGACTACCACATAGTCGGAAGATGACAAGGTTAGTACACAGTGACGTCATCGGTCCTACTGCTCCCGCGTCCTGTGACAGAAAGAGGTACGTCGTTGCATTTATAGATGACTATACACATGTAAAACCTGTATATATAGTGCAAAATCAATCTGAAGTACTGGAATATGTTAAACAGGATGAAGCCGTCGCAACTTCTCACTTCAGTTTGAGGATAAGTGTATTCCTTCGCGATATCGGATGTAAATACCTGTCAAGTGAGACGAACAACTTCTTTAAAGAGACTGGAACCCAGTATGCATTTACAATAAGATACGCACCACAATAAAATGGAGTGAGCGAACTCATGAATAGGAACATTAAAAACCAGATTCACTGCATGTTATTGAACAGTTAACTTGAAAAATATTTTTGGTCAGAAGCAATAAAGACTTTTGTTTATTTGACAAACTGAACGCCAATATGTGGATTAAACTGACAATTTCTACTATTCTGTGGTGTGCTGAAATGTGAAAAATGACGAAATTTAAAGTTTTTGGTTGAGTAGCATATTTAAGACGACATATAGAAGTGATAGTTCATGATGATTAATGGCGGATGGCGCTAAACAGGTAGGTCATCAGCGACAGTGATTTCTGGGAAGTTTCATTACAGGATAAAGAAGTGCTTCATGGTCGAATATTGTCTTAATAGATATCGTCTATAGCGTCCTGAAGAGAGACAATTATTCGTGGAGCAGATGTCAAGTTTAATGAAAGTAGTCTTGATTTTAATAATGAAGACTGGATCTTTTGCGAAGAAGACACGAACGCTGGGCTTATCATTGGTGAAGAAATTGTTAATTACTACATTAATGACTCGATATCAATTGAAAATTAAGATGTTAAACCTCCCGAAATCCGCAAAAGTGCAAGAGGTAGAAAATGTCCGGTGTTGATGGAAGACTACGCTGTATTAGCAATAAATGGAGAAATGTACGTCGAGAATGTTCTGGAGACTTTCAGTGACATTTGGAGCAGATCAGATACAGAGTCTCTATGCTGTTGCAGAAGAGATGAAAGTAATGAATGGAAACGAAACCTGGACACTACGCCAGTTACCTGAAAACATAAGGCTGCTGACACAAGCAGTGAGTGGGTTTTTAATGTGAAATGTGGTGACGTAGGAAATTTTATATAAAGCTACATATACATCTACAACCACATACATAATCCGCAAGCTGACGTACTGTGAGTGGAGGAGAGTACGGTGTGGCACTACTGGTCGTTTCCTGTCCTGTTTCACTTGCACACAGAGCAAGGGGAAAACGACTATCTACATGCCTCCGAAAGTGCCCATATTTCTCGTGTCTTATTCTCATGGTCCTTACGTGAAATGTATGTGATGGCGGTAGGCTCGTTCTGCGGTCAGCTTCAAGTGCCGGTTCTTTAAACTTTCTCAATAGTCTTCCTTGAAATGAAAGTCGCCTTCCCTTCAAGGACTTTCGTTTGAGTTCCAGAAGCACCTCCGTAACACTTAAGTGTTGCTCGAATCAAACGGTAAAAAATATAGCAGCCTGCTTTTGAACTGCTTCGATTTCTTCGTTTAATCCAACTCGGTACTGATCCCAAACATTCCAGCAGCACTCAAGAATAGGTCGCACTAGCGTTCTGTATGTGGTCTCCATCTCAGGACTAACCACACTTCCCCAAAATTGTCCCAATAAACCAGAGTCGTCCATTCACCTTCCCTATCACAATCCTCGGATGCCCGTTCCATTCTAGCTATTTAAACGAGGCCACTGTCTCAAGCAGGACACCACTAATACTGTATCCCAAAATTACGGGTCATTACGGGTCTGGTTTTCCTACTGAACCGCATTAACTTACTTTTTACATTTAAAGATACATCACACCAACTAGAAATTTTGTCTCAGTCGGTTTGTATCATCCTACAGTCACTCAAAGATGACACCTTCCCGTATACTACAGCATCATCAGCAAAAAAAAACCGCAGATTGCTTTTCCCCATTCCACTAACGTATACAGAAAATAATAGCGAGATCCTATCACACTTCCCTAGCACGCTCCTGAATATGCTCTTGTCTCCGAGGGCAACATACTAGGATCTATTACTTAAGAAACCTTCGAATCATTCACATGTTTGAGAACCTACTCCGTTTGCTCGTACCTTCGTTAACAGTCTGCAATGGGGTACCGTGACAAATGCTTTTCGTGACCCTCTGAGTAAGGAATCTGCCTGTTCCCCTTCATCGATAGTTTGCAGTATATCACGTGAGAAAAGGTCAAGCTGATTTCATAAGAGTCATGCTTTCTAAAACCGTGTTGATTCGTTGTCACACTCTTTCTGGTCTCTACGGAACTTATTCCATTCGAGGTTGTAAAATACGCATTGGAACTCTGCATCAAACCCATATTAATGATATTGCTCGGTAATTTTGAGGGTCTGTTCTTCTACCCTACTTATATACAATAGTCACCTGCCCTTTGTTTTAGTCGCTTGGGATATTGCGTTAGGTGGCGATTTACGATAAATGCAATCTAAGCAAGAGCACCGTAGAGTACTCTTTGGAGAATCGAATTGGGATTCCATCCTGACCTGTCGACTTATTTGTTTTCAACTCTTCCAGCTTTTTCCTACGTCAAGGGATGCTTACTACCCTGTCATACCCACGGGACACTGTGAGATGGTCAAACGACGGTATGTTTGTAAGATTCTCCTGTGTGAACGATTTTTTAAGCACGGGATTTAAAATTTCGGCTTCCGTTTTTCTTTCTTCAACTGACGCTTCAGACTGAAGTGACTGGATGGAAGCCTTAGACCCTCTAAGCGATTTTAAATAGGGCCAGAACAGAGTAGTTTCTCGAGTTTGTGCTAGAAGGAAGGGAATTGACTATAATGACACATAATTATGCTCCTGCAGCAAGTTTCACAACTCTCAGAACATTACTTTCTGTCACGAACATGAAAAATTGATTGCACGTAAAAGGTTTGTAGAAAGTGCTTTTCCTCATGGCAATTTAAATGAAGAAATTTATTTAATGGTAGCCGCAGAATTTGTTTCAGAACCACGTGTTGTAGGCAAGGTAACCAAAGCATTTGATGGTTTATATCAGGCTTAAATATCCTGAAATTTTATGTTGGACAAGTCTGTTAAGGATTTAGATTTTGTGCAACGCAGTACTGATGGATATCTTTATACGTAAAATAACTTAAACACTCCATTTTGTGAAATGTAGATAATATTTTCATTTTAGATAATGATGTGATGAGAACTCAAGAATTCAGATTACCCTTAAGAAGAAAATTTAAAATGAAAGATTTAGAAGATTTGAAATTATAGATAAGAGTGAAGCAGGAATAATTTTGAGTCATAAAACTTATAAGTTATGAGGACAATCAGTCTTGTACTGCTTCTCTTTGTAGATGAGAATATAGTACACTAAAACACAGGGATGTTACGTACCAGTTTCATTAGTGGAAACTAAATGTCAAGCGCACTGCTACAAAATGTCACTTTCCTGTCATTTTTTTACAAACACGTGCAATCAAAGTTTTGAAAAGTTGTCACAAGTAAGGGAATAGGGAATATTTAAAGGTGTGAGTACATGTTGAATTTCGATATTACGAAAAAGGTTATTTCTGCTACAATGTCTTTGCTTTCCTTACTTTTGGGAGGAGAAATTAATGACCAAAACAAGAAAAAAAGTCTAGTACACACAGGATTTTAAATGCATACTTTAAGAGCTGTGATCAGTTGTTCATCTTCGCTAGTGTAAAACGTATCTCTTCGACTGAGCATTGTACTGAGCAAGTGCTCATAGCTCTTAAGGTATGCATTTAAGAACCTATGCTTACCAGAAATTTTTTCTTGCTTTTTGTTCATAGTACATCCTTCCAGAATATGAAAAGCAAAGAGCTTGCAGCAGAAGAGATGTGTTTCATAGTATCGAATGTGAACAAGTGCTCATATCTCTTTAGCTACGAGCTTTAGAGCCCGTGTTTATTATATTTTTCCTCTCATTTTTATTTAAGGAGCCCGTCTCTAAAGTTCGTCGGCATTTTTTGTGGGACACTGTGTTTATCGAAGTCCTTATGATCACTTTTACATGTCTTAAATTTTGGAGATGAAAAATTTTCAACTTGTCTGCTCTGAATGTATGCTTATTAAATGTTGTTGTTACTTGTTTCTTGTATTGCGCGTTCTTTATTGTACTCAGCGAGTAAATCAGTTAAATCTGAATATGTTTTACTTGCAACCATAATCTTCTAACAGATTTCTTCAACGTCTCTCTGGTGACTTTGTTATATTTTGGGTACATCTGTCATCCAGTGGATTTGTGACACTCTATCGTCAATTTAAACTCGACAAATATTAAAGTTCCAAATTCCGCATCACGCTCTCACTGTTCAATATTCTCTTATGCATATTCTCAGTTCATGTCAGCGCATCTCAATGAGAGCCACGAGGAAGCTCCTACTTTTTTTTTTTTTTTTTTTTTTGTTAAATAGCGTTCACATGTGCTGCGTCAGATCGTACCACAGAAAAACCTGATTACAGAGGCTGCTGGAACATCTTTCTAATTGAAAGACAGAATTCGTTTTCTGTTCTTGTTACTTACTTTGCAGTTTCAAGTAATTCATTTTGATTTTAAAGAGGTATAAAAATTAAAGTAACAATTTAAGTAATTATCATATGTGAATGTCGCAGTCTTTGTGACTTCAAATACACTGACTGACGAAAAAACGGAAGCACCCAGGAAACATTGTCGGACGTCAGTATGACTTCGTACACTTACGCTCCATTAGCTGATATGTGGCTGATTAGAGTTGCAATCTTGTGAGAGAGGTAGAACGCCCACATGAATGTATTAGTGTATTAGTGTTGTTCGTATTTAGAGTTGTTACCTTGCTTGGTAGGGTTTAAAGGCAGCTTGAACAGCGTCAGATGTCGAGAGACTGGTTTTATTGACCGATGACGCATCTTATTCGTGTAAGACAGTGCCATCAGCACCTACTGGTGCTTGAAAGAGCCTCATTAGGATTTCCATTTGGCCGGCTCTTCGAACGGAACAATGTTCAGAATGGTCAGGTAATTGGATGTAATAGCTCCCCGATGTTGGACTGCATGGGAACGTAAATGCCGCCAAACTCGTCATCAGTGCTGACCTACACAAGAAGGGAGAGCTGGGTTGTGCACCAGGTACATTGTAACCCCTTCACGTTTTGCGCCTGCCGCTTGAGAACAACTAATGGTTTCCCAGAACATCCTATGTCATCCCCCACCACTTGTCGGTGACTATCAGCAGACGGAATACGGAACTACCGTCCAATACGTAGGCGTTTGCAGCGGTGCCGTGACCGGGAAGTATGGAATGCTGGAATGCTAATAAATGGCCTCACATTATGTTCAGCAATAACTGCGGTTCTACACTGCCCAAGATGACTATTGTTGGCGAGTCTCGCGACAGCCTGGGGAGAGCTTTCGTTCTTCCAATGTTTTGGAGAGGCCCAGCTGTGTTAATCATGTCATCACGGTGTGGCTAACCATTGGATATGACTTCAGGTCATGGTCAGCGGGATTAAGGAGACACAGACTACACAAAAGAACCTCGGGAACATTCTGCATCTCCGTGCCTTACCTTTCATGTGAACGTTTTCAGGGCAGTGTTTGTTCGCGTACAGCACTTGATTCAATGAACTGTGTAAGTGATGTTGTGGTATGCTCGTCATCGGCTAGATTTCAAGACCAGTCCCCGATAGAACAAGTATGGGCCCAGCTTGGGCGGCAACTCTATCCCAGCGCCAGTGCCTGGGGCACAGGGACCTGTTACAACAGTTGTTGGCCAGGTTGTCTCATGAGAGGCTACGGCAGCGTTATGACACCCTTCGCACCCGAATCAGTCCACTAGTCGAGGCCAGAGAGGATGTAACGTGACACTGATAAGCACGCTCGTGAATTGTGAGTTTGACTCGATGCTGTAATCACTCAAACAACACAACATACTCTCTCAATCAGTAAAGATTCATTTTATTTCCTCCCGCCCTTTTGAATTTTCACTTTTTGCATTGGGCAGTTAAGTTTACATTAAATGTAGACAAAAACAAAAACTGAACCATACGAAATGTTTTACGTTGTACGATGGTAGAAAACGTCCATCTAAACGGTAATCACTAATTTAACTATACACCTCATTTCCTTTCTTTTTTTATTCGTTGCTATGGATTTTCATAATCCGCTAGCAGCTATAATGATCAGTAGAAAAAGAAATGACGATTTTACTAAAGTGATATCGCGATTGGTGTCGTAGCAACGGTCTTGTTTCTTGCCGAACCAATAAAACCCAGTGCTCTTTCATTAGCTGTCGCCTCGTTTAGGACGGTCTTGGGCTTTCTTACAGCCCAATAGGCACAGGATTTATGCACATCCTATATACTCCTGCGAAACTCTTAGTCAATTTAATGGTTCTCGTAACGTTCTTCTGCCCGGCTCTCCAATTGATTAAGCTAACTCTTATGTAGTCTTTCGTTTCAAAATAAGTGTTTCCTTCTAACTATTCATTTGAATTAGAGCTCTAACACTTTTTATAAAAAATGCGCGTCTTTTCTTTTTATCCTTTTTTTATGTCTTTAATTGAACAATAGTAGCTGTCGTAATTACGATTTGATAGAGAAACATATATCACCTCTTCCTGATTTAAAAAATGATCACTGTTTTTGTACTTTACCAAATGGATTACAGTTATCACTCAGTTTCCAGCATACAGTGACACACGGCCTGCAAACTAGTTGTTTCGATGTGTTTCCAGAATTAGATATTCAGTGAAAATGATTCTACGTATATTGTTCACAGTGTTAAATGCGTGCAACACTAGAGACGACGTGTAGGTAATCTACCAAAACATTGCGAAACTTTAACGACCCGATTGGGTGCAACGCGCGAAACTCTGAGCAGCATATTTCCTCGAGTTCATTGTTTTGCAGTAAAGTTTCCTTATCCCTCTACTAATGTAGTGTCCGTGGAACTGTTTGCATAGAACGAATTTACGAGGGCAGCAGAAAATTTTAGGAAGTTCAAAAAGTAATCAATATCTAGTAAAGCTCAGGAAACTCTTGTGATAGCGAATGTAAAAGCACAGAACATGTGCGTTCTACTTCCTCCAGCTGCACATCTAGTACGCAAGCTACTGTAGAGCCTTTGCAGGTTGGAAACGATAACTGTTTTACAACGTACTGCTGGGGTGTTGGTATCATCTTATTGAACAATTTGATATATGACACTTGTGGTCTATTTGAACTGTGTAAAAATGGTAATTAAATCGTAATGTTACTTCGGTCTTCTTACTGTGGATATAACAGTTAAGTTTAGATCGAATTGGACACGCTATTTGTTTTTCCATAACTTGTTCAATAGTCTTTTTGTTTCATTATCATAACAGGAAAGGTTAACTTATTATTATCAACGAAATCCGGTGGCATAAGAGGACGAGGGGATACTAAGAATCTTGAGCTACGCGCATCCACTGTAACTTAGTGGGCTTTTGTAGGCCAGTACTCGAGATTCTTTTCAGACCTGACAGACCAGAAGTATCTTTTATCAAATTGTTCGTTTCGACATCCCCTCACCACTGCGGTACGTTGTAAACTGTTGTCATTTACATGCTGTAGAGGAGATTCTACGTACAAACATTAGCAGCAGACTGTCCTGTTGGATTTGTTGTTTGCGTGGCCCGGTACTCGACTCAAGGGGATAGTCCTCTACGAACGCATCAAATAGCGGGTATTTCGTGACTTTTTCAAGTAAAATAAAACGTAATGTTAAATCTGATGATACAGTTTTATTCCTTATACTTTTATCTTCAAGCCAACATTTTTGGTCCACATCGGACGTTACCTCTGACCGCTGCATCGGATGGAAGGAGCCCTTCCACCCGAAAAGTCGCTGTCCGGTGTGAATTCCCCAAGCCCTCATACTAGACCCGTAACAAAATAAGGTTGTGTAAGTTATTTTCAATATATTTTTCATTAGCGTATATAGAAAGTTTTCAAAATATTAAGTCCTAACTAAATGGTGGCGTATTATAACAAACGTCTTACCTTTGGCAAAAAATTCGAAACAAAAACATGGACCGAAACTCTTCTGAACATTTAGCAAAACTTCTACGTACGATGATACGGAATTCAGTTTAAAATGCCGGCATCAAATTCCGATCAACATCATATGAACCCTTCTCAAACTATGTTTCCCACCTATTTGAAATTTACGGTTTCGAGAAAAACGAGTTGAAACTTGTGAGGTACATCTTTCGTAGTTAAGTTACACATAACCTTTAATCAGCACTCCCTGGACCATACATTAGTCCTTCCATATCGAAAAGGAGGTCCTCCTCCATCTTCTTCGCTGCCATGGTTGTCCTGTGGGCCTCTCTGGCAGATTCTGACATCCCCTGCTCTGCTCGCTCGATATACTTTTCGGTTGCTTCTGTGCTCAAGTTGGAAAGATTTTTCCTATCTCACGTTCGAGCAGGTTCATAATTACCATAATGCTTGTTAGGCCACCGTTGAAATTACATGCAGCCGCGATGGGCCCGATGTCGACTAATTTTTCCCCGCCATTAACTCGATAACACACTTTTTGGTGAACTTGGTATGAACACTACAGTAAATCAGGTATTCCAGAAAATATTGTACGCCAAAAACGTCGATTTTTTTGAAAGTTTAAAAGATGACTATCTTCCAATTTGCCGTATCTTATTCTCAAGATATGATCCCCAATGTGCGCTGAACCGTAGGTGCAGTAAAGCTGTTGTGCTGTCTTCCTCTAGTAATGGTCCTCTGAATATACAGTTTCGTGATAATAATGTCGACTTTCTTCCATAGATTAAAAGCAGCCTTAGGATTTCTGGTACACATTCATATGCGCAATCCCAGGTCAAAGCAATTCTGGACATTCCCTCCTTCGATGTCTGCTGCCATGTCTACATAATAAAAACTCCAAGCCCTACGAGATGTGGCTCAAATTCAAAGATATAGTAGCAACAGCAACTGAGAGATTCATACCTCATAAATTGGTAAGAGATAGAACTGATCCCCCAAGGACACAAAACAGGTCCGAACGCTGTTGCAGAGGCAACGGAAAAAGCATGGGAAGTTCAGAAGAACGCGAAATTCCGAAGATTGACTAAAATTTACAGACGCATGAAATTTGGCATGGACTTCAATGCGAGATGCCTTTAATAGGTCCCACAACGAAACATTGTCTCGAAATTTGGTAGAAAATCCGAAGAAATTCTGGTCGTATGTGAAGTACACAAGCGGCAAGACGCAGTCAATACCTTCGCTGCGCAGTGCCGATGGTACTGTTACCGACGACTGTGCCGCTAAAGCGGAGTTATTGAACGCAGTTTTCCGAAATTCCTTCACCAGGGAAGACGAATGGAATAGTCCAGAATTTGAAAGACGAACAGCTGCTACCATGAGTTTCTTAGAAGTAGATACTTCAGGGGTTGCGAAGGTCCAGATTGTATACCGATTAGGTTCCTTTCAGATTACGCTGATACAATAGCTCCCTACTTAGCAATCATATACAACCGCTCGCTCAGCGATAGATCTGTACCTGCAGACAGGAAAATTGGGCAGGTCGCACCAGTGTTTAAGAACGGTAGTAGAAGTAATCCATAGAACTACAGACCTATATCATTGACGTCGGTTTGCAGTAGGGTTTTGGAGCATATACTGTATTCAAACATTATGAATCACCTCTAAGGGAACGATCTATTGATACGTAATCAGCATGGTTTCAGAAAACATCGTTCTTGTGCAACGCAGCTAGGTCTTTATTCGCACGAAGTAATGGCCGCTATCGACAGGGGATCTCAAGTTGATTCCGTATTTCTAGATTTCCGGAAAGCTTTGACACCGTTCCTCACAAGCGACTTCTAATCAAGCTGTTGGCCTATGGGGTATTGTCTCAGTTGTGCCACTGGATTCGTGATTTCCTGTCAGGAAGGTCGCAGTTCGTAGTAATAGACGGCAAATCATCGAGTAAAACTGAAGTGATATCAGATGTTCCCCAGGGAAGCGTCCTGGGACCTCTGCTGTTCCTGATCTATATAAATGACCTGGGTGACAATCTGAGCAGTTCTCTTAGGTTGTTCGCAGATGATGCTGTAATTTACCGTCTAGTAAGGTCATCCGAAGACCAGTATCAGTTGCAAAGCGGTTTAGAAAAGATTGCTGTATGGTGTTGCAGGTGGCAGTTGACGCTAAATAACGAAAAGTGTGAGGTGATCCACATGAGTTCCAAAAGAAATCCGTTGGAATTCGATTACTCGATAAATAGTACAATTCTCAAGGCTGTCAATTCAACTAAGTACCTGGGTGTAAAAATTACGAACAACTTCAGGAAAGACCACATAGATAATATTGTGGGAAAGGCGAGCCAAAGGTTGCGTTTCATTGGCAGGACACTTAGAAGATGCAACAAGTCCACTAAAGAGACAGCTTACACTACACTCGTTCGTCCTCTGTTAGAATATTGCTGCGCTCTGTGGGATGCTTACCAGGTGGGATTGACGGAGGACATCGAAAGGTGCAAAAAAGGGCAGCTCGTTTTGTATTATCACGTAATAGGGGAGAGAGTGTGGCAGATATGATACGCGAGTTGGGATGGAAGTCATTAAAGCAAAGCCGTTTTTCGTCGCGGCGAGATCTATTTACGAAATTTCAGTCACCAATTTTCTCTTCCGAATGCGAAAATATTTTGTTGAGCCCATCCTACATAGGTAGGAATGATCATCAAAATAAAATAAGAGAAATCAGAGCTCGAACAGAAAGGTTTAGGTGTTCGTTTTTCCCGCGCGTTGTTCGGGAGTGTAATGGTAGGGAGATAGTATGATTGTGGTTCGATGAACCCTCTGCCAAGCACTTAAATGTGAATTGCAGAGTAATCATGTAGATGTAGATGTAGATGTACATGCTTTACACCGTAATCGATCATACTCAGGTCAAGTAAGCGGCTCCTATCAGATATGCTCTACGATGTCCTAGAATCTTCTAAGTCCAGTGTTCATATCCCGTATTATTCATTTCATCTGTACACATCACTGCATATCGCGTCGTAGTATTATCCCTAGATATTTATTCCTCGTGATTGGCTTCGGTGTTCTGTCACAACTTGTAATTGACAATTTTTGGTATTTTCTTTTGATAAACGTAATACTCAGCATTTACCTACATTAAAGAGAGCTGCTATTCAGCACACTAAGTGGAAATACAGTCTAAGTTGTTCATTTTGTTGCCATTGCGATACCAGGCAAAAGGGGAGTAGGAGAACAAGGCTGATGGCGCGCAGTAAGTTTTTCAGTAATGCGCATTTGATGTATTAAATACTAATTGTCCCCAGCCAGGCATTGTTGTGCTCAGTCTGGTAAATGAAAAAGAAGGAAAAGAGAAGGCATTCGTTTCTGGTATGTACGGATATTGGATATACGGCCTAATCTCTCCCCCCCCCCCCCTCCCTCTCCTTCCATCTTCTTCTTCCCCTCTGTACGTTCATCCCCTCCTCCTTCCCCCTCCCTCTGTCTATCACTTCTCCCCTTTCTCTGTGTGCATTTTCTCCTCCCCATTTCTCTCCATTTGCTCACCCCCCCCCCCCCCCGCCCCACTCTCCATCTCCCCTTTTCCAATTTCTGTGTTCATTTGCTCTTTCCTCCCTCCCTGACCTTGAAGTTTGTTAACGTTTGTTTATCGTTACTGCAAATTCAGATTCCATAGTAGTATACCAATCATAAGCTGCTAAGCCATAAGTGCAACTTCGTTGCAGCTTATGTCCGTCCGAATGTTCGTTAGTGGTTCTAGGCGCGCTGTCCGGAACCGCGGGACTGCTACGGTCGCAGGTTCGAATCCTGCCTCGGGCATGGATGTGTGTGATGTCCTTAGGTTAGTTAGGTTTAAGTAGTTCTAAGTTCTAGGGGACTAATGACCACAGAAGTTAAGTCCCATAGTGCTCAGGGCCATTTTGAATGTTCGTTAGAATATTATGTAAAAATCTGAAGTAAATTGGTCAACAGTTTTTCCCGATTTTTGGTAATAACGTTCCCCCTTAACATATTACATATTTATTTATATACTATACATATTAAAAATAGGCATTTGAATGCAATATTGTGTCAAAATTTTGAAGCAGTCGGTCAATTTTGGATAAACGAACATTTACGTTTTTATGTAAATTTCCACTGTTGTTACTATAGTATTGTATGTAGCGCTCTAATAGTTATACAAAAATACGAGCGTATTTGAGTGTAATGCTGTGTCAAGGTTTCAAAGGAACTGTTTAAGAACTATTGGAGCTATACGATTCTGAACAAATAAACATTTACGTTTTTATTTATATACTGTAAACATAATAAAGGACAATAAAACTACTTTTATTGATGACAACACCCCTTGCTCAATATTTGGAATACTCCCCAGCAATAATCACTTAACATAGCAGGGCTCCATTGCTTTGTTTTGTATGTTTTCCCCATAGGACGTATAGCCTGCTGTATGTGCTCGTCATGTTCGTTGCTCACAACACCACAGTCCACATGGACAAAATAATAAGCAATTCCGAAAACTGTATTTTTAGTGACATGTTAAACTGCAGTGCACCAGTGTGTAAGCAGTCAAATCCTGTAGTAATGAACTTTACCACTGTATACAGGGTGAGTCACTAACTATTGCCACCGATAATAACTCCGAATTTATGATAGGAGCTGAAAAGTTTGTGGGACAAAAGTTGCATGGGACAACGGCGGCCATAATACACTCCTGGAAATTGAAATAAGAACACCGTGAATTCATTGTCCCAGGAAGGGGAAACTTTATTGACACATTCCTGGGGTCAGATACATCACATGATCACACTGACAGAACCACAGGCACATAGACACAGGCAACAGAGCATGCACAATGTCGGCACAAGTACAGTGTATATCCACCTTTCGCAGCAATGCAGGCTGCTATTCTCCCATGGAGACGATCGTAGAGATGCTGGATGTAGTCCTGTGGAACGGCTTGCCATGCCAGTTCCACCTGGCGCCTCAGCTGGACCAGCGTTCGTGCTGGACGTGCAGACCGCGTGAGACGACGCTTCATCGAGTCCCAAACATGCTCAATGGGGGACAGATCCGGAGATCTTGCTGGCCAGGGTAGTTGACTTACACCTTCTAGAGCACGTTGGGTGGCACGGGATACATGCGGACGTGCATTGTCCTGTTGGAACAGCAAGTTCCCTTGCCGGTCTAGGAATGGTAGAACGATGGGTTCGATGACGGTTTGGATGTACCGTGCACTATTCAGTGTCCCCTCGACGATCACCAGTGGTGTACGGCCACTGTAGGAGATCGCTCCCCACACCGTGATGCCGGGTGTTGGCCCTGTGTGCCTCGGTCGTATGCAGTCCTGATTGTGGCGCTCACCTGCACGGCGCCAAACACGCATACGACCATCATTGGCACCAAGGCAGAAGCGACTCTCATCGCTGAAGACGACACGTCTCCATTCGTCCCTCCATTCACGCCTGTCGCGACACCACTGGAGCCGCCTGCACGATGTTGGGGCGTGAGCGGAAGACGGCCTAACGGTGTGCGGGACCGTAGCCCAGCTTCATGGAGACGGTTGCGAATGGTCCTCGCCGATACCCCAGGAGCAACAGTGTCCCTAATTTGCTTGGAAGTGGCGGTGCGGTCCCCTACGGCACTGCGTAGGATCCTACGGTCTTGGCGTGCATCCGTGCGTCGCTGCGGTCCGGTCCCAGGTCGACGGGCACGTGCACCTTCCGCCGACCACTGGCGACAACATCGATGTACTGTGGAGACCTCACGCCCCACGTGTTGAGCAATTCGGCGGTACGTCCACCCGGCCTCCCGCATGCCCACTATACGCCCTCGCTCAAAGTCCGTCAACTGCACATACGGTTCACGTCCACGCTGTCGCGGCATGCTACCAATGTTAAAGACTGCGATGGAGCTCCGTATGCCACGGCAAACTGGCTGACACTGACGGCGGCGGTACGCAAATGCTGCGCAGCTAGCGCCATTCGACGGCCAACACCGCGGTTCCTGGTGTGTCCGCTGTGCCGTGCGTGTGATCATTGCTTGTACAGCCCTCTCGCAGTGTCCGGAGCAAGTATGGTGGGTCTGACACACCGGTGTCAATGTGTTCTTTTTTCCATTTCCAGGAGTGTATGACGTTTGTTTTTTCTTGCTAGATGGGGTCGCTTCAGAGATATGAAGGTCAACTTCGTTTTTGTGGGATGATATGGTTTGGTACTTATTTTCTGATAGCGCCTATCGAGACGAATCCACTGATGTGTAACAGTAAGGTCTTTAAAGGTCAACGAAGGTCAAAAAGGTGGTATGAACGTCAATTAACAGAAGGTGTTCGAAGTGATGACCATTGGTATCAATGCTGTGCTGAAATCTTTTTACTATGGATTTATTGGTATTCCTTATCACATCGGCACTTATCGACTATAACACCACGTTCAAACTCACTTAAATCTTGATAACCTTGCGTTGTAGCAGCAGTAACCGATCTAACAACTGCACCAGACATTTCTTGTCTTATATAGTATTGCCGGCCGCAGAACCGTTTTCTGCCTGTTTACGTATCTCTGTATTTGTATATGCATGCCTATACCAATTGTTTTGGCGCTTCTGTGTATCTGAAGGGATGAAGTTATTCAGTCAAGGCTGTATATTGTACTATGCTAACGGATGACGGTAACAGATTACCAGTTATGTTTAAGCTGTTTAGCAACGAAAAACTGACCAAGGAAACTAGAAGAGAGAACATTTTTGAGGAGTACTTTACATATTATCCTTGAAAAATCAGCTGAACCAAACCGTGCACTTTTCTTGGTACCGTGCGGCACATGATAGACTACAGATGCACAGTTTTTACGCGAACAGCGTTTACATATAGATAAAAAATATTTGATATGCTGTACTGAAGGGAAGAATGATTGAAGAGGTTATATAACTCCACGAAGCAAGTGACTGAAGTCCTATCTGTAATCATTTTCGTGGCTAATGACTTCATAAAGACGCAAACCTTTTGCAACAGCATGCAAAGCACATGTTCACTTCCGCAATTCACAAGAATTAGTAAAAACCTAACCATGTAACGCGAGCACCTCACGAATTATTTACCAGAATATCCTCGGTCATGAGCAGTTCCTTCAGATAACAGCAGTGAATAAAGCTATCTCAATAAAACTGTATACCAGTCGCAGCCGCTTTTAACAATAGTCAGCCAACTTCACCGGCGCTAAGCACCACTGATGCTGGTTTTAAAAGCCACGTCACCGCGTTCTCGTATACCGGCTGGCATTCATTGGCGTATGACTACGTATGACTACGTTTCTGTCGATACTGACGTAGAGAAAACTTCTAAGATAGTAACTGTCCGTAGTCGATACTCGCAGAGAATCATCTTTGCATTGATGTTCTGACTACTAGTTCGCTAAATAAAGTAATAATACAACTAAAAGATGTAAGTGGCTATTTAACAGGTAACTTTCAAGATATAAGACTACATCTGTTCAAATAGATAAGTTTTTCTATTCACTGCAGAACTCATTAGATCTTACATAAAGCTTTTGTAGCGTAGGATTTGGGTAGCGTGAGGTTCGGGTTTGGGTGTGGCGACTTGGGCTCACTTTAGTAATTAAATTAGTAAGCATAAAATGTTCTTATAACAGGACAGTAACATAACAACGGTGAAACAGAGCTTAATTTGCACCCCCGTATAATTTTTGAAAGTATGATTCAAGTAAGGGAGTAAAATAAAATACTTTCAGTACAATAAACATAGTCAAAAATCAATCATTTTCCCATGGAACAAAATCGCACAACAGTGCAACAATTGCAATACATGGCACTCGGTCACACACAGGAAATATACTAGACATAAGTTCTACTGTTAACTGTAAGATATTGAAACATCTCTTATACTTATTTAAGATAATCTACATAGCACGTCATTGACATCGGCCTGGTACTACTGCCATCACCAATTAATCATTAGGAGCTAGCCACTACGGAAGCTATCAATAACGCATTACCAAACTGTCCGCCCCTGGTAGCTGAGTGGTCAGCTCGACGGAATGTCTTACCAACGGTCCGGGGTCGATTCCCGGCTGGGTCGGATATTTTCTCCGCTCAGGGACTGGGTGTTGTGCTGTCCTTATCATTTCATCCCCATCGACATGCAAGTCGCCGAAGTGGCGTCAACTCGAAAGACTTGCACTAGGCGAACTATCTACCGCACGGAAGCCCTAGCCACACGGCATTTCCATTTTCCACTACTAAACGATCTACGCATATATCTCAATAAAATCCTGTACAATAAAATATACTAATTAACGCACAGAGCAAATGACAGAGTGACTTTCTTGGACAAATTTGCATCAATAAACCGGCGACGCTTACAGCGCAGTACAGACAATATCAGTTTCTGTATAATACGGATCAGTCACATCCGGAACGTGTAATTTAGCAAATAGAAGCGTGTAGCTTCGCAAATACAAAATCGCTCTTACTTTCAGAGAGCACACCTGCATGCACAGCGTGCCATCAGACAATAACAACATGGCACACGGTAACCACGGACTTCTGTGCACAATATTGCTTGCTGAGAATGGCACAGAAAGGGCCGAAATACTAATCGTCCTTTCCCAAAATTGTTTCACAGAGGAAGATCACGATTTAGCTTCTCCTTTAAACCGTCGCACGAAGGACGAAATGACAAATATCGAAATAAGTGACCAAGGGATAGAAAAGCAACTGGAATCGCTCAACAGAGGAGAGGCCACTGAATCTGACGGGATACCAGTACGATTCTACACGTAGTCTGCGAAAGAAGTTGGTCGTCTTCTAGTAGCAGAGTACCGTAGGCCTCGTGAGAAACGAAGCATTCCTATTGACTAGAAAAAACAAAGTGTCGTCGAACAGACGCACAAAACTGTACGCTTGTATCTCTGACGTCGACCTGTTTTAGTATTGTGGAATATTTTTTATGTTCGCATATTATGACATTTGTGAAAACGGAAATTCTCCTCTAAGGGAAGCAACAACGGTTGTGAAACCCAGCTCGCTCTGTTCGTCCTGGAGACCTCTACAGTTTTTGCCCTCTACAGCTCCCTCTAGTACCATGGAAGTCATTCCCTCATGTCTTAGCAGATGTCCTATCATCCTGTCCCATCTCCTTATCAGTGTTTTCCACATATTCCTTTCCTCTCCGATTCTGCGTAGAACCTCCTTATTCCTTGCCTTATGAGTCCACCTAATTTTAAACATTCGTCTAGAGCACCACATCTCAAATGCTTCGATTCTCTTCTGTTCCGATTTTCCCACAGTCCATGTTTCACTACCATACAATGCTGTACTCCAGACGTACATCCTCAGAAATTTCTTCCTCAAATTAAGGCTGGTATTTGATATTAGTAGACTTCTCTTGGCCAGAAATGCTTTTTTTGCCATAGCGAGTCTGCTTTGATGTCCTCCTTGCTCCGTCCTTCATTGGTTATTTTACTGCCTAGGTAGCAGAATTCCTTAACTTCATTGACTTCGTGACCATCAATCGTGATGTTAAGTTTCTCGCTGTTCTCATTTCTACTACTTCTCATTACCTTCTCCGATATAATCTCAAATCATACTGTGTACTCATTAGACTGTTCATTCCGTTCAGCAGATCATTTAATTCTTCTACACTTTCACTCAGGATAGCAATGTCATCAGCGAATCGTATCATTGACAGCCTTTCACCTTGTATTTTAATTCCACTCCTGAACCTTTCTTTTATTTCCATCATTACTTCCTCGATGTACAGATTGAAGAGTAGGGGCGAAAGGCTACAGCCTGGTCTTACACTCTTCTTAATACGAGCACTTCGTTCTTGATCGTCCACTGTTATTATTCCCTCTTGGTTGTTGTACATATTGTATATGACCCGTCTCTCCCTATAGCTTACCCCTACGTTTTTCAGAATCTCGAACAGCTTGAACCATTTTATATTGTCGAACGCTTTTTCCAGGTCGACAAATCCTATGAAAGTGTCTTGATTTTTCTTAAGCCTTGCTTCCATTATTAGCCGTAACGTCAGAATTGCCTCACTCGTCCATTTACTTTTCCTATAGCCAAACTGATTGTCACCTAGCGCATTCTCAATTTTCTTTTCCATTCTTCTGTATATTATTCTTGTAAGCAGCTTCGATGCATGAGCTGTTAAGCTGATTGTGCGATAATTCTCGCACTTGTCAGTTCTTGCCGTCTTCAGAATTGTGTGCATGATGCTTTTCCGAAAGTCAGATGGTATATCGCCAGACGCATATATTCCACACACCAACGTGAATAGTCGTTTTGTTGCCACTTCCCCCAATGATTTTAGAAATTCTGATGGAATGTTATCTGTCCCTTCTGCCTTATTTGACCGTAAGTCCTCCAAAGCTCTTTTAAATTCCGATTCTAATACTGGATCCCCTATCTCTTCTAAATCGGCTCCTGTCTCTTCTTCTATCACATCAGACAAATCTTCACCCTCATAGAGGCTTTCAATGTATTCTTTCCACCTATCTGGTCTCTCCTCTGCATTTAACAGTGCAATTCCCGTTGCACTCTTAATTTTACCACCGTTGCTTTTAATGTCACCAAAGGTTGTTTTGACTTTCCTGTATGCTGAGTCTGTCCTTCCGACAGTCATATCTTTTTCGATGTCTTCACATTTTTCCTGCAGCCATTTCGTCTTAGCTTCCCTGCACTTCCTATTTATTTCACTCCTCAGCGACTTGTATTTCTGTATTCCCGATTTTCCCGGAACATGTTTGTACTTCCTCCTTTCATCAATCAACTGAAGTATTTCTTCTGTTACCCATGGTTTCTTCGCAGCTACCTTCTTTGTACCTATGTTTTCCTTCCCAACTTCTGTGATGGCCCTTTTTAGAGATGTCCATTCCTCTTCAACTGTACTGCCTACTGCGCTATTCCTTATTGCTGTATCTATAACGTTAGAGAACTTCAAACGTATCTCGTCATTCCTTAGTCCTTCCGTATCCCACTTCTTTGCGTATTGATTCTTCCTGACTAATGTCTTGAACTTCAGCCTACTCTTCATCACTACTATATTGTGATCTGAGTCTATATCTGATCCTGGGTACGCCTTACAATCCAGTATCTGATTTCGGAATCTCTGTCTGACCCTGATGTAATCTAATTGAAATCTTCCCGTATCTCCCGGCCTTTTCCAAGTATACCTCCTCCTCTTGTGATTATTGAACAGGGTATTCGCTATTACTAGCTGAAACTTGTTACAGAACTCAATTAGTCTTTCTCCTCTTTCATTCCTCGTCCCAAGCCCATATTCTCCTGTAACCTTTTCTTCTACTCCTTCCCCTACAACTGCATTCCAGTCTCCCATGACTATTAGATTTTCGTCCCCCTTTACATACTGCCTCCTAGTGAACAAATTAGGAACGTAAGGAAAATCAGACCCTCTATGTGACCGGATTCAAGAGTTTCTAGCATACAGAACAAAGCATATCATTTTGAACGGAAGGTCATGGTCCGAAAGAACAGACACCATATCCATATAAGTATATAGTTTTGGCAATACCGGCCATGACCTTTTTCTTCTGTGCGGATTCACACATATTACCTGAACTCTTCCGGGACTTGGTAGGAATGTCTTCCACGAGTAATGAGTGTGTTGGGTAGGGACACTAGGAATGTAGTGTGTGGACATATGAGGTGAGAATGAGGGTCTCGCGGAAGGCGTGCGCGAGATAGTCCCTGCAGTCGCACTATGCTCTGTACCCTCGGTGGTTCAGATGGATATAGCGTCTGCCATGTAACCAGGAGATCCGGGGTTCGTGTCACGGTCCTGGCACACATTTTCACCTGTCCCCATTGATATATATCAACGCCCGTCAGCAGCTGAAGGTATTAATATATAATACTAATTTCGTTTCGTCAGGATGGTCCCTGAGTATTCTGGAAATCAACGCAGGCGAAAAGACATAAGATTTCCTTTCCCAGTCATCACGCATTAGGTTGACTTTTGGTCTTGGTCATGTTTCTTACAGCTGAAATGCATGAAATGTATCCTTTTTATAGAAATATTAATTGAACTCCTCCTCGATGTAAATATCACTTCACCACAGATGTAACAGATGTTATCTGCACTATTAAAGCACTTACAACACACTATTCTACGTGCTCGTTAATAGCATGTTGCTATCTAAAGGTATATCGTAACAGGATTTTAACGAAAACACTTCGAAAAATCAAAATTTCAGTATAAAAGTTCTTAGGAGGTGACGACCCTTATCTGGCCGCATCGCCCCTGATCAAGTGCTGAATATCTGAAAAATGTGAACTGTATCCCGTGATGACAACATACTAGAACTGCTGTAGTTATATATGGTGTCTTGAAACCATAGAAAAACGCAGTTACAGGCAATGGCTGCAGTTTATAACATAGAGCCAATAAGTTAAATTTAACATCAGTCCAAATTAAGTGGCATCAGTATAACAATTTTCAGTCTATTTTGATTTCCATAACATTCTGTGTGTTGAATAATACTCTCTTGTTGACAATAGTAGCAGTAAGGTGACAAAGAGTGCCGCTGACCGCATGTGATACACCGTGTATGTTCACTGCCTGACAGAAAAAGCAGCCATAAGAAATAGTCAGATGCCAATGTAACTTCGTATACGTACGCACCATCGGTGTGTGTGTAAACGATCAAATTTAGCATTGTGTGTGATATTTAGAACGGCCACCAGAGTGCATTAGCGCTACACTCCTAGAAAAAAAAGATCACATTTGCAGAAAAATTGGAGGGTCATTGAGGAGAAGGAGCGTCACAAATTGAGCAACCCAATAATGCGTTGGTCCATCTCTGGCCCTTATGCAAGCAGTTATTCGCTTGCCACTGATCGACAGATTTGTAGGGTATTCTCCTGAGAGATACGATGAGCTGGAAGGCCATGCCCATAATGCTGCAAACGTTCTCAATTGGGGAGAGATATGATAACGTTGCTGGTGAAGGTAAGACAGGAAGATAAGCAGTGGAAACTCTCGCCGAGTAGAGGCGAGCATTGTCTTGCTAAAATGTGAGATCAGGATGGCTTGATATGCAGGGCAAAACGGGCGTACAAGATCGCCGACATACCGCTATGCTTTAACGATGTCGCAGATGACAATCAAAGGGGTCCTGTTATAAAAAGCCCTGGCAACTCAGATCATCGCTCCTGGTGGTGTGACCATAGGATGGGCCAAAGTCAGGATGGTATCCTTCCGCTGTCTGGGCCGTCTCCAGACATATCTTCGCTGTTCATTGCGGTTCGATTCAAAGCGGGACTCGTCGCTGAAGACAGTTCTACTCTAGCCAATGAGATTCTAAGTTGAAGACATGTCCGCAGGTGCCCTGAACCCTGGTGGGACACCAACCTAGCTGTCACTGACCCATGGGGTGCCATTTATTCTCATGACAAGGCATTTTGGTCGTCTTCTGCTTCACTCTTGCAGCACAGCGGTACGTCGATTATATTCTACGCCCAGTTTTGTAGACCTTCGTGGCAAGGCATCCTGGTTCAGTAAGATGATGTCCACCCGCACATGGTGAGAGTTTCTATTGCTCGTTTTCGTGCTTTCCAGATCCTACAACAACGAGGAAGTTCGCCCGATCTCATCCCAATTGAGAATGTTTGGAGCATTAAGGAAAGTGAACTGAAACCATATTGGGTTTTTCTCTATATAAGGCACCAACTGGACAAACTTCGACACGATATCCCTCAGGACGACATCCAATACCTCTGTCTACCAATACCACGCTGAATAACTGCTTGCGTAAGGACCAAATGTGGACCAAAGCGTTATTGTCTTGCTCAATTTGTGAAGAACAATCTCTTCAATAAATCATCCAATTTTTTCACAAATAGTAACCATTTGTGAAACACCTCTACTGATTCGCCCCATTTGGATGATTCCATCGTGGTATCTTTTCCCTTACAATAAAGCGTATTTCCATTTAGTGTCGTTACCATGTGGTTAGGTAAATAAGCGTATGAGTAATGTTAGGTGTTGAATGATCACCGTCATAGTCATGGGCATTCCACGGGAGAGACAGCATTGTCGACATCTCACGGAGCGTGAAACGGGCCTCATTGTCGGTCAACATTTTTATGTGTTGTTCGTATCGTGGAATATCCATATTTGTGGGGGGTTCAGACATTACATTGACCTGAAGCTGGTCTGCAGGGTACATTAGGCAAGAAATACTCGTCGTTAAGGTCCCAGTTGATCACATTTTACACCATAATAGCGGACATCGCCTTCCTATCTGTGCTTGCCATCCGAGAACACATAATCAATTGCCTGCGATATTCTGTCATGGCCGGCCGCGGTGGTCTAGCGGTTCTAGGCGCTCAGTCCGGAGCCTCGCGACTGCTACGGTCGCAGGTTCGAATCCGGCCTCGGGCATGGATGTGTGTGATGTCCTTAGGTTAGTTAGGTTTAAGTAGTTCTAAGTTCTAGGGGACTGATGACCATAGATGTTAAGTCCCATAGTGCTCAGAGACATTTGAACCATTTTTTATTCTGTCATGCAAATCCATTGGTTGGAGACTATCTGGATTTACAATCCCATGCCTAGGCTGTCATCACAACACATTCGGAAGCGGTTTGAGAACTGCCGTGACTAGAAGCATGGACATTTGGCGAGTGACATCGCATTGTGCTCGTCAATGAATAGCAGTTCTGCAGTGCCCTGGTTGACCATCGTGGGCGGGTATTGTGACAATCTGGGAAGAAGTCCAATTTTTCCAACGGTTCGAAGAGGCACCGCGGTGTTACTCATGGCGTCATGGTGTGGGGAGCCACCGCATGTGATTTTTGGTCATGCTGGTAATGACTGAGGGAACTCAGACGGCACAACGGTACGTCATGGACATCCTACATCCTCATATCTTAGCTCAGATGCGTCAGAATCGTGGTGGCAATTTTCAACAGATCAACGCTCGTCCACACAGGATACCTGTCCTTATGAACTGTCTGCGTGATGCTGAGGTACTTCTTTCGCCAGCTAGATCTCCAGATTTGTTCCTGACAGCGCATGTGTGGGACCAACGTGGTCATCAACTCCAACATTTGTGGACCAGCTTGCCCTAGGAGCTTGCCTAAGGTGTTGCTACAACGCCTTTATGGTCCTTTTCGCAGCTGAATCAATACATGCATCCAAGCACACAGGCCAGAGATGATTCAGGATCATAGTCATAAGTGGGCTTATGCTGCCAAGTTCTTTGTTAATTTGGCCCGGTATTGTAATCACTGAAATAACTTCACGTAACCCATGAAGTTTCATTGTGTTTTCTTCACCCTTCATAGGTTCTTTACTCTTTTTGTCAGGTAATGTATAATGACAGCGTCAGCTCACCCTACATATACAGCCTACATTACGTTCGCTCTACTGAATGTTCACCGTCCTGTATAAAGAATTGTGGTTCTATGAATTAAAACTTCTTCCATGCAACCATACATTTACGGAGTTTTTCCGTATAATCGTACCTTTGTTGCATAATTTTGTAGAATCGATCTGGCTGGAACTTACTTGATGCCCTTCATGTACTACTTGCAAAATATGTTTTTTTCACACATGCGTCTTCTTCCTAAAATTATGGCGACAATTTCGCAGAATAATTTCTGCAAGAACATTATAATTTTCTGGCTTAGAATATACATTAAGAACCTACTACAGACCAAGTTAGGAACATCGATCCCTCATTTCAGTCTCTGCAGCCCTTCTTACACACCGAGGGTTTATCGTCAAGGGAAATGTTCATAGACCCAGAACATAAATACAGAGTCTTAATACGATATCATTGAGAGGTGTATTAAGCATGTACAGTGGTTTCCAAAACAGTCTCGGGGTGTGTCCTGTACGTAATACTACAGATATCTCATCTGTAGTCACATTCTCGGCAAGCCCTCTCGCAGAGTTCTGAGAGACAGTATCGATGGCTGTTGCTCGTCGCTCCTCAATACAGAAAACGTCAATGTGAGAGAGTGAGTGCTTTGTCCCTGATGAAATCTCTCAGCATGAAATGACATCCTGACAGCTTCAACAAGTGTGCGGGACGTTTCGCTTACGTCCTATGTGCGGTCGATTCATCGACCAGTCGTGATTCGATAAAGACGCTGCTGGTGGTTTACTCGCCCTTATCGTGACGACCCGCCATTTATGAAGATGACCCGCTGCCAAGAGTTATGATATTAGCCAGTGCAACAAAATCATTATGCATATTTCGTAGCAAACCGTAAAAAGTAATAGTCCATACAGAGCTTCATTACAAATAACTCAAGGGTCATTTTCTTTCGGCATTTTATGTTCCTCAACAAAAGTGCGATGTATTTCGGATTATCACACCCACAAATAGTCCACATAATGCAATGCGAAGATAATTTATCGGTGGTGGCACGTGGCATGTAACACTGGATTTTAGTAAGATAAACTGTTTAAATCATTTAGTAACAATATGATTTGTGCTCTATTTGAAATACTTTGTTATTAGTTGCAACTGGCGGTTTCGAGCAGTCTGTTCATCTCTAGATACCTGCCATGCATTTAAGACAGGAGTATTGCATGTTGTTTGAGTTGTTCCAATGGGAATGGGAGATAGTTCTGACTTCCAATACGTGTTAATAAGGCTAGAGATAATTTATAAAGGGCAAACCAAATGCGAAAAATGTGAATACGATATGAATTAACAATATCTTCTCGGGTTTCTAGCCACGTCAGGTGGTTAAAATCCCACGAGTTGCAGTCAGAGGACTCTGTCGTCGCGCCTGCTCTTCCCTGCCTATGAGAGAGAATACATTTCAATAGGGGCAGCTGAATTCTGATGGTCGCGAGCTACTGGCTGTCGACCTGCCAACGACAGAACTTAGAAGTAAATTGGGAGTGGGTCCACGTAGCCACTGTAGAAAAACAGATGTCATCACAGAAGAGGACCGCAGAGAAACAGAAAGCCAAATTCAGCCGGCTATTTGAACAACACTGTGCAAAACGTGAATAAGTGAAATGAGCTGCCATCAGTGTGACGGAGACGTGGGTGCCGGTTCGGAGCTGTAGAATGGTCTAGACTTAGCACCAGCGCCTCGGAGTATCCATATGTGTAATATCATAAATAGGGTAGAGCAAGCAATCCGTAAGGCACTTACTGCAGACGACATTCTTCACGAAACGTGCCAGATTACACTCATGTTCAGATAAACCAGAACAGCTTGAACGAGTAGAGATAGGACGTTCATATTCACAGGACATGCACGTAAGTACTTTCTGCAGAAATGATTAGCATTTCAAATGGCTCTGAGCACTATGGGACTTAACATCTGTGGTCATCAGTCCCTTAGAACTTAGAACTACTTAAACCTAAGGACATCACACACTTCCATGCCCGAGGCAGGATTCGAACCTGCGACCGTAGCAGTCCCGCGGTTCCGGACTGAGCGCCTAGAACCGCTACACCACCGCGGCCGGCGATTAGCATTTCAGTCACATCGATTCAGCATGTGTCCTGTTGCCTAGTAGGCACAGAGTCCGCCATGGGCCCAGATAACTTGTTTCATGCAAGATGGCATCGACACATTTAAGGCGCAAATCTGTCCTGTGCTATAGCCATTCATACTGTATTCACCTGGTCCCGAAGTTCATCTATGATGGTTGACACTGAGTCACAACGCTGCACCAGTCATTTCACCACATCCCACACATCTTCGATTGGCGACAAGTCTGGTACAAGTCTGGTGATCCGGCTGGCTAGCGCAGAAGGTTGACACACTGTCACACCAGAAGGGCACGTGTTCGTGCAGGAACATGTGGGTGTGCATTGTCTTGCTGAAAAATGGCGCCTGGGGTATTGTGCAGAATGGGTATGGCTACGCAGGATGTCATTCAAGTAGGTCACACTGCTCACAGTGCCCTGGACACGCACTGTGATTTGTGGCTGTACCCTATAGCACACCACACCATAAGGCATTGAGTTGGCGCTGTATGTCATGTGCGGATGCATTCACTGTAAACTGCGATGAACCAAAATGCGGCCATCATTTTCTAACCAACGGAACCTGGATTCGTCCGAAAACACTATCTGATGCCATTCCTGTTCCCAGTGAAGTTGTTCCGTACACCATTGCCGTATAGCATGTTTTTGCACATTCGTCGATGGTAGACGGAGAAGGACGACACGCAAATAACCCATGCCGTAATGAACGAGGCCGGTCTTTCATCTCTGATACTGTACGATGTGTTACACTGTTCCACTGTTGCCCCACAGCCGAGGAGGAGGCAGATATCTCGTGCAATGGCATTTGGATGAGGTGTCAATCTTCTCGGGGGATGATGTGGGTGGTGCGACGCGACTCATCGCGCCGTGTTCTACGGCCTTCCGTGAATGATTCTGCACACACCTGTTGCACTGCAGAAACACTGAGTCCACACGAGTAGCAATTTTGCGGATGGATGCTTCACATTCGCTTATGCCAATATTGCGCCCGGTTTCAAACTCACTGATTTGCCGGTGCGGTTGGCGCATGAGTCTGCAAGGCATTCTGCACGCATGCTCAAGTAACGCTGATGCATTACCTTCGGTTAACAGCGACAACGAGGGCCGAATGCACATTTTACTTACATGTCATCTCGTACCGCGATATTTATGTTGTCCTTGAACCCACGGGTTGGCATAGCTCAAATGTTCGCCATTTCTGTAGAACATACTGTACACTTGTACTGTAAATATAATCGTCCTATCTCTAGAAGTACAAGGTGTCCTGTTTTTTCTGTACATGAATGTATTTCAAAATCTAAATCACTGCCGTCTAACTTGACTAGGTGTGAACTCAATAGACTTCGCGCAGCAAATCTGTTTTCTACAGAAACTTTAAAACAATCATGTAGTTATAAGAAAGTGGCATTTATAGCGTTTGCAAGATGTCATGACAATTACTGGCTCGTCTATTGTTACGATGAATATCACTCCAGCAACTATAAATCATCCCCTGCAAATAGTAGTATTTAATTTCATATACGAAGTTCCGCTTACAAACTTTATGTAAATTTTCTTGCAGCCTCAAATTATCTGCTCGCTGGTGTGGCCGAGCGGTTCTAGGCGCTTTAGTCTGAAACCGCGCGACCACTACGGTCGCAGGTTCGAATCCTGCCTCGGACATGGATGTAAGTGATGTCCTTAGGTTGGTTATGTTTAAGTAGTTATAAGTTCTGGGGAACTGATGACCTCAGATGTTAAACCCCATAGTGCTCAGAGCCATTTTGTGAACCAAATTTTCTTTGGCGTTCCTTTTGATGCCTTTTACGAAAGCATTCACAAATACAGTCTGTTGCACATTATTTCGGGCTGTGTTCAGTGTAGTAACATAGAAATTCAAAATAAAAACGGACTCTTCCGCGTAGGGACTCGTCCTCACACGGCTCTCTGATTACTGTTCTGTACCCATTACACTGTGCCACCAGCTGCCTAGAAACTGCACTAACACACACTGAGGTGACAAAACATAAGCGATACCTCCTTTTTCCGTGTCGGACCACCTTTTGCCCGGTGTAGTGCAGCAGCTTGACGTGGCTTGGACTACAAAAAAAAAAAAAAAAAAAAAAAAAAAAAAAAAAAAAAAAAAAAAAAAAAAAAAATGGTTCAAATGGCTCTGAGTACTATGTGACTTAACATCTGAGGTCATCAGTCCTCTAGACTTAGAACTACTTAAACCTAACTAACCTAAGGACTTCACATACATCCATGCTCGAGACAGGATTCGAACCTGCGACCGTAGGAGCACCGCGGTTCCAGACTGAAGCGCCTAGAACCGCTCCATGGACTACACAAGCCGTAGAAATATTGAGCCATGCTGCGACTATAGCCGTCCATAATTTCGAAAATGTTTCCAGTGTAGGAGTTTGAGCACAAATTGACCTGCCGATTTTCTCTCTTAAAAGTTCGGTAGGATTCACGTCGGGCGATCTGCGTGGAAAAATCTTGTGTCCAAATTGCCCAGAATGTTCTTCAAACTAATCACGAACAATTGTGCCCAGGTGACACGGCGCATTGTCGCTTGGGAACATGAAGGCGTGGTGTGACCTTGTGTAGCCAACTAAAATCAAACAGCCGACATGAATAATCGCACTTACACTACACGTGATTAAGACCCATTAACGGTTAATCGCTACTCCTTGCAACACTCCCTAAGCTGTCTCACTGAGGAGTGAGACTCTTTCTGGCAGCTGTGTCAAACCGTGTATTACGAATAGTGGCGTGGGAATCAGAGAGGCATCCTACAAATGTAATCCTGCTAATCTTATGAAGCTTCGTACTCACCCTTTTCCAAGTATTATCCTTCCCCACTCTATACCTAGCTTTATCAACGTACCACTCATCTTTCTCAAGCTAGTTATCCCACCCTTCACGTCACACGCTACTGTAAACGCCTATTATGCCTTATTGTCAAGACGTGAACATTAAACATGTAAATTTCGAAAGACCTATTTACTAAAATAAATTCGCGAAATGTCGCGACAGTCGCATTTTTGATCATAGTGGTCGTCGAATTTCGCAATAATCCTGAACTTGGCCTCTTATCCCCATGCAGGACATCGCGCTTCAAGAGCCCTATGGTCCCACTGACGTATTTGCTTAAACATTGACTCTTTAGAGCTACGACCGATGCCATTTAGCACATTTCTTTAATACTCCATAATTCTCTGCTCGTCAGAGCTCCCTGATATCCAATAAATTCTCACATTATGGTATACATTTTTTCGGACAGTTACCTTACGTAAAATTTCCGCTATCGCCCCCGATAAACCATGGGGCATCTAGTGCTGTGTAACGATGACATCACGGATGAGGACCCGTCTCGCATCCATAATATCTGAGCGCCTTTCTAAGATGATTGTAGCCAGCGTCGCAAGACGTGAAGACAAAAAAACCCACTGGTATATTATTTTGTCGACTCTGTACTGCAATTTACGACTATCACACTAGAAAATAGAACAAACAGCAGGTTTCGGCACAGAAACAGAAGGTGAGAGAAAAGTTCAGCACACCACTCAGGCATTCTGTGAAGTTATGCCAGATGTCTACAAGTGTAGACCCTTGGAGAGCTCATAAACTCATAATTCACCGCAACTACACTGTTTCCAACAAGTATCCTTATAGTTATCTATACTAAACAAAACATCTCTGGTACAAACAGCCCTTATGTCTCCACCAAGCACTTTTCTTACATTGTCTTGCACAATGCCCCTTTGTGGCGGCACAACCAGCATACCGCGTTGTGAGATTCGACGCACGCGGCCACATGACCTGGCAGATTACGCTGTTTACAGGCAACCGCCGTCACTGGTTTATCTCTTGGGTCTTCCCAGGTACCACAAACAAATCAATACATGCCATAGCGAAAAATAAGACAATGGTTAGAGGAAAAATGCAAGCACAACAGATACAAGGACCCCAAGAACAGTTACGGAATGCACGTGCTGCTGCTTACTTGCATTGTCCTTCGTTGCTCCAAACGCCGGAACACCATTGCAGTCTCCGTCAACACTTCTGAGACCACTTGCACTAGATGTGGGTGTACTCTGGTAGAGGATAGTTTATAAAGAAGAGCCAGACGCCTTTCAGGAGCTGCGTAATACCTTTAATACGTCCAGTAGTTGATAGCGCAACAATGGAAGGAATCAGGTGGTGATGGAAGGGGGTCTCGAACAACGGACCCCGGTAACAAAGCGCTGCTGTTGGCCGATACTACGCTCAGCGCGGCCCAGGCATGGTGAAACCTTGCGCATTCAATCGTCTGAGACTATTTTAGAGTGTACTGGTAGAAATTTTACTGCTATGGAGTTAATGTTTGCTCTGCAACAGAATAAACTGAGTACTTATGGTACAGAAATATTTATGACAAACGAACGGAAATGAAGAATATACTATGGATTTCTTTAAAAAAGAATCTTTAGTTTTCGTTTGAAATTTTTTTCAATCTTGTTATTGGTACAAGTGAGCATAATGACTTTTCCTTTAAAACTCGACTTTGTCATCCAGACTAGCTTTCAGTGCTTTCTGCTGCCTACACATTTCACTTAAAATGACTTTTAGGTACTATTCCAGAGCCCCACCAAGTTGCACAGTGCCTTGTTGACAATTTGGATCCATGGCTTCGATGGATCTGCGCCACACTCAAACCCTACAATCAGCTCTCACCAACTAAATTGATAGCTCATCTGTACAGGTCACGGTTTTCCAGTCACCAAAGGTCCACGAGCCATCACAGGAGAGGTTTTGGAGGCGACATTGTGCCGGTATCAAAGGCACTCGCGTCGGTCGTCTGCTGCCATAGCCCATTTTGTCGAACTGTTCCAATTTGTACGTTCGTCGTACGTCCCACATCGATTTCTGCGGGTCTTTCACGTAGGAGTGCTCTACGAAAACGTCACTACTCTCAATCGTTAAGTGAAAGCCATCGGCCATTGCGTTGTCCTTGGTAAACGGCAACACGCACTTTTGACGCTGTAGCTGACCGCTGTTGCCGAGCGGTTCTAAGCACTTCAGCCCGGAACCGCGCTGCTGCTACGGTCGCAGGGTTGAATCCTGCCTCGGGCATGGATGTGTGTGATGTCCTTACGTTAGTTTTGTCTACGTAGTTCTAAGTCTAAGTGCTTAGAGCCATTTGAACCATTTTTTTGACACTTTGGATATCGAAACATTGAATTTCCTAACGATTTCCGGAATGGAATATCCCATTCGTCTAGCTCCAACTATCATTGTGCGTTCAATGTCCGTTAGTTCCCATCGTGCGGCCGTAATCAGGTAGGAAACCTTTTGACGTAAATCACATGAGTACAAATGACAGTTACACCAATTCAAATCCTTTCTACACTTTGTTTACGTAGTACTATCGCCATCTGTATATGTGCATTATGTAAATATCGATACCCAATGACTTTTGTCAGCTCAGTATACGTAAGTGTTTGTGATTAATTTAGTAATCTATCTCTTATCCATGTTCGTGCCAAATACAATGGCTAACTCTAAGGCGCGTGGTAATGGTGGTATACAAGCTGTGGTACAAGTGGCGATAGGAGGTGATCATATTTGTTTATAGCATGTAAATCTCGTGTTCTCCATAAATGCCTTTCATTCAGAAAACATACCTGTCACTGATATTACATTGAACTCCAGTTGATCGGAAAGGAGATTGACAGACCACATGGTTGCGGTTAGGCATACAATTAGGAACAGTAATTTGTAGCATGTTCGATCTAGAGGCATGTAACCTGCTCCAACAGTTGTCCAATGCTGTATACAGAAGAAAAGTGTCTTACTCTTCGTAAATTTACTTTCCGATGACGCGGACAAAAATACAGATGACACATTTTCTAACAAATATGAAAACGGGACGTTACAGATTTGGATCGGCTCTCTCCGAACCGAACACCACCGCAGAGGTGGTCAGTGTGTTAGTAGCAGCAGGCGCAATGAATCATTGTTCTGTTTGTGTCCACAGTGCCTGGCGATCTACGGCGTCATCCGCTTCTACAACCTGCTGCGCGCCGGCGCCTCGTGGAAGTCACCGGAGTGCGTGGAGCTCTGATACCAAGCGCCGCCCTGGGAGGACGACGACCGGCTGTTGGGCGATTCCGTCTGACCAGCGGCGGCGGTCCCAGGGGCGAGCTCCGGACACTCGCTGCAGCGCCGCGCTCTGGCGAGGCGCCAACCGACTACCGGCGGTCCGCACAGCACCGCTCTCTCACGGGAGTGCTTAATTCTGCGAGGCGCCCTGGAAGGACTCCAGATTGTTGGCGAATGAGTTCGGCACCCCAGGCGTCCTCGGGGAGACCTCATCTGGGCCTTCTATGCCGAGCAGCATACTGCGTGTTGTGCTGGCTGAGTCCATCACGTCGGTAGTGTCCATCTGCGGCAGTGGGTGTGTGGCCCTCGGTGAACTATCAGCTTCGTCACTCCTGCTGGCGAGGAGTAATTTGCATATGATACTGGCAGGGTCCACAGAGGTCTCCGACAAAATTTCTGAATATTTCCCACATACCCTCAGAAACTGAACTGGGCAGGTGGCCTGATGTATGTAGTGGCTGATGCGGGCATAGTCACTCCTTATAGAAAAATGTCACTCCTCACTGTACATACGTGGAATCCTGTGAGAAACTGTACTTCCTTTTTTTTTAACTGGACTTTTCCTGTAAGGTGTGAGATAAAGTGCGCTGTATTCAGCGTGTAATATTGTTTTTCACGTAACAAGCAGCACATATGATTGGCAGCGGGACTCTCATTCGTCAGGAGTCCGTCGTTTCACCTTCATCTTTCATTCTTTGTAGCCTGTTGTGATTAACTGTGCTTCCCACCGCACTATACCATATCACAAAACTTAATATAAAATGTAAATTTGTTACATAGTAGTGCTCTGTCCGAAGTCGTTGGCTACAGAATTTTTATTCATGTTCTCAAGCGTGTTGTCGTAAAAGCCCTTCTCACTAGAGTTGGCGTTGTAGAACATCGATTACTATACTATGTTTCTTTTTTGTATCCATGGTGTCTAGCTAGGAAATATGTGCCAAATTAAGTCCCATCTCATTTTTAGTATTTGTCTGATATTCTTCTTTGTACTGAGAATTTTTGCCTTTCTCTTCTGAGATAATGTTATTATTTTACTTACCTCTACCGCCATATATCAGCAGGGACGTTGTAACGTAAACAATGGAGTTATTCCTTTCGATACTTAGCTCAACTGTATCAATACCATCACGTTGGACAGGTTGACACGCACTATTTTAGGTCAAACGCGTAATGACTATTGACTGCCAAAAAGACACCAATAGGTCCTTTTTATAAAAATATGTACCGACAACGATGACAGTTTGTTTTCTCAGCTTCCTTCTGAAACAGACGAGTAGCTACACCTCTACCTCTATCTCACACCTATATTCACATCTAAAATACAGAGGCTGTATTAAAAAGAACTTGAACAAACATTGTTTGCGAATTCCTCCCACTAAAACAGGGAAGTCGCTTCGTGTAACCGTATATCCGACAAGGTTAGTTTTCTTAGCTTTTAAAACAGCACGTGTGTTTTCATTTAATTATTTTTATTCCTTTTGTAGTTTGTTCAACAGACATACATACCCTTACTTACAGACTGCATCAGAAATAACCCAAAAAAAAAAATACGGAAATAAAACAGGTAGTAATTACAGTGATGTTGAGCATACCAATTACGTATTACACTATTTACTGTGTTTAGTAACGGGCAAGGAATGGTAAAGGATTCGATTGTAGACTCTCAGTGGGGCAAATTTCCCCATTCGTCTGATATGATTCGGGAAGATTGTGGTGAACCCAAATCAGGACAGTTGGATCAAGTAATGCCTACATCATCTCTACAGGAATAGTTGGCCCCATCATTTTCCTTAGAGCTTAGTGAGTCAGTGAGCATAATACGTTCGAAGTGACCTAAAATAACCGTATCTTGAACATAGTTCTATTTTTAGTTTTTGTTCAATTAATTGCAATCACCATAAACTATATAATCACACATATGGAGAATAGAAAAAAATGTCAGCAGAAAAGAATGAAATTTGGGATTAAAAACCTATTATTTGTGGGTGATATCATTCAGAAATTCTACAAATGTGTTGAAAATATATGTTTCAGTTTGCTGCCCACGCTTCCCAAAGCTACTTCAGAATGTTCACACACAGTTGTGCTTAAAAATATTATCTCGTCCTCTCGTGTTCACGGTAAACAACAGCACATTATTTGGTTTCAATTGTTACCTCAGTGGAATTCTGCACAATATGACGAACACACACAATCTCATATAAAAATATGGAAATGACTTCTTCTTTTAGTTCTATGGATACTGGAAGGAATTCATTATTACAACCTTTCTAAGAAACATCCCATCGAAATGGTATCGATTTCTTACATGGGCTGCCATAGCACTTTGATAAGAAATACAAACTGTCTGCCATGTAAATCAGTTCTTTCAAGTGTTCTCGCACATAAAGTGCAGAACACCGAGAGCAGGTAAACATGTAAGCTAAGGAAATGTTTCTCCCTAACCTATCAATCTGTTTTGCTTCATATTTATCACTATATCTCAAACGATGTGACAAAATTGTTTTGGATTCGGATCATCCGTAAGACAGATAAGTTTTATTGTTTCTCTGATCACATCCTCCTACTAAAGTTTATTCCAGTGGTCCCAGCTTAAGGGTCGCAACATGAGTGTCATACTGGAGACCATCTAAGCACAACTGCACAGACATAGCTAATGTGAACAGTCGACCATGCCACCAACCTTTATTTAGAATACAATAAGATCTCATTGAGCTGATTTTTGTCAATAACAATACATGAGAAGTTTTATCAGTAATAAGAAGAATGAAGCATGTTCACGTTCTTGCTTGAGTTTTTCCCAGTGTTTTGAAGTCAGTAATCAAACCCTACGCTTTGTCCAAGTATTTTCCTCCTTTCCATGTAGTCATTATTCTAGAGATTTCTTGATATACCTCTTTCGAATCTAATTTCATTTGTAGTGATGAACTACAAATCTATTTAGCATTAACTGCTTCTTGTGAAACCAACATAAACGCTCCACATCAGTCAACAATTAACAAAATTAATTCAATGATACATAATTAACTCTGGCAAGGAGCTGATGCATAGAATATCATTATATTTGTTTTTGGAACTATTATTTTTTGCTCACAGACAATATATAATGGGCCAGTTAACTTCGAATCATCTCTTTATTATAATGATTCACAGAGACCTAACATAATTTTGATATTTATTTTAAAATTTTTTATTAAGTCATTGATTGCAACTAGAGTCTCGCTGCCATTGAGTTAAATGCTGCTGTGATTAGGTATCATCAACTTTATGTGTATTATGATTGTATCTAGTGTTTACGACTACGACACATGCGTACTTACAGGTCGGAGAAGACAATGCCACAGTATGAAATTTATCAATCCATTCTATCTCTTAACGAGAAGTCATTTTTACAAAGTCTTCCCAAGAGAAGGAAAACAATACAGAATAAATAGAATGACGATAATTTCTAATGTGTAAGTAGTTAGAGAGCAACTGCCTATATATTTTCTACCACATATCTTTTGTTAAAAAAGGAATATAATATTACTTTTACAACACGTTTTATTTAAGAGGTGCCGTTACTAGTTTTCCCCAGCCGCCTAGGTGTCATCCCTGGCTGCAGAAATTAAGTGCTTCCGTTATTTCTAGTTTACACGAACCACGGAATTGAAGACCAGTTATATTTCAGAAAAGGTTTTTAATGATTTGATGTAAATAGCATGCAAGTGATGATTGTTAATACGATAATAAACATATATTATATAGTAAATTCCAGGTATGTGTTGCCTTGAAAGCATATTTTCATCGTAGATAACCACATGTGTACAAATAATAAGAATCTATAAATATATTTCGTACATTATTTTTAAAACATTCAAATGTATGCCAAGACTGGACATTGTATAATATGTACCAAAGCTTAATGTCTGTAGAACTACTTACATACAGGTTAGATAGAGTGTTCCCAAATACAATGAATCTTAGAGTCACAGCGTGCTGATGTTTTAGTTAAATACAACTAAGAACAAATTTAAAATTTCTTGTGCCATGGAAAAATGTTACCACATTTAATCAAAAATGCCTTTTTTGTAGGTGAAACGCTGTTTATATCTACAATAAAAAAAGTTTTCAAAATAATCTTAGAATCCCATACTGGAGAATAGGATATTTTATCTCTGTGACCAGAGATTCTAAATATTTGGGACCTAACACATCTAGCGAGAGATGTAATTCGTGAGTTATTGTTGTTTACATTTATATGTCTGTATTAGTGCCTGTAATTGCTTAGACATGAAAGGGTTAAAGATTCGCAGTGTATTTTACACAGAGTTAAACGTCGCAAGGTGAATATTGTAATAAAAGTTATTAAAGTCCACATTTTTCGTTATCTCTAACCATGGAAACAATACCAGTTGTGAATTATAATGCTGAATCAAATCAATTAAAGTGTGACAGCATCGATAAGACACTTGAATCACTGAAATTCAGTGTGTAGGCAGATCTCTTTTGTTGTGATATGTTGATATAAAACTATTTACTTACTGTAGTTAGGATGAAAGAGTAACAATGTGTTGGAAAAATATTAGCCCCAGAACATATTTTGACATGGAGCAATTTGTCTTCTCCCATCGCTCACGTATAAACACCAAGGCGCAACCACCAGGGATCTCTCTTTTCTAAAGAAATAGCCAAATCTCCCACTGAATAACTTATTAGTGATTCCTCATTAAATGGTTTGGAGTTGCTCGCATTCTTAATATTTTTTAATGTCATAGGCGTAAGCTGATGCAAATTTTTTTGTTATACGTGTGCCAATAAACGGTTTCAGAATGAAGAATAGGATAATATTTTCCAGCAGGTCAGAATTTTGTTACCTTATTCTTTTAGGTAAAAAGCAGGACTTTTGCAACTAATTTTAGTAATATCCAAGGAGATATGCGATACAAAACGCACAAACAGAGCGGTGGGTTCTTTTTTCATTTCCCTAGTGTTTATTCTGTCCAGCACGCGAAATGATTTCTAAGGATTTGGCAAGTTTTATTTCATAATTAAACTTCGTAGCCCCACCCCACAGTAGTCACGGGAACCTCACAGAGAAAAGTCGTGTGCATCGCCCGTCAATGTATCTTGTAAACGTCGTTCTGCGTGTATTTTAACAGCGTGTGTGTCGTAATCTCTGAGGCGGAATTTGGAGACCAGCCCAACATTTACCTAACCGGTCACGGGAAACTGCCTACAAACCACACTAGCTGGCCGGTGTACAGTTCCACGGCCGTTAATCCGAGTCGTGGATTCAATTAGGATTTGGTTCACCTCCTTAGCTGAGAAGCTAGCACGCTGTGCGTAACCGTGTATGAGCCGGTCGACTGTTTTACCAGTTACGACTGCTCCTAATATCAGTTACTCAATAGTCACCTTTTTATTCAATTAATCATTATACGGATACATGGTTTTATGGCTACGTGTACTGACAAAATTCGTTCGAGCTTCCAACCACGAAAGTGGTTTAAAAGCCGCCAGATTTCGGTTAAATACTCTTCGGCCATTGTCAGTTGGTGGCGGTCTTTCGATTTCTGGTACAGTCCTTATGCAGCCGTCCTCAGGGGCTCATCATTCGTTTGCCGGGCACAGGCTTGGGGCCAGGGACTGGTACGCGTCGCCAGTCCTCTGTCACCGTAAGCTGTCATGCTTTAGCGAACAGCGTGCGTCACTACGGTGGAATGTTGTGTGTCACAGGGAACGGGCATCTTGGTTTGACTGCCCGGATCGCGTGTATGGAATGAAAGCCAATAAAAAAAAACCTCAGTCTCAAGGTGTACTGCGTGCTGATGAGATGCATAGCTGTTAAAGTTGAACTTCTAGCACCTCAGTTGTGTAAGGCTTACCCCGGCACGCAGGGTCCTATCTAGAGGGACTTGTATTTCCTTAGCTGCTTTTGGGACCAAATTGGAGCCTTAGAAATTTTCCCTTCCTCCTCCCAGAGGATAGCGTGGGCCGCTGGAAGGTAACAACATCCAGCCTAACAAGAGGGCTAGGGTAGCCCGCTCTACAGACCAGGAGAAGATCCGAACAACGCAGTAAGCAGCAACAGAACACAGGCTGGTAAGAGAATGAGTTTTTAGTTCTAAAACGAGAAGTTGGAAGTTTCGAGAAAGTCTCGCCTTTGTACATCCAGAAGGACCTGTAAGGAACTGCCTGGACGCTCAAACCTGTAAAGTGGTTGTGAAATGGGGTGCTGTTGGTTGAAACATCCAGCTTCCAATAAGCTGTTACCCTACAGAGAGCTAAGTGCCTGCAAGAATGTGCAATCGATACAGAGCTACACAGAATCTTGAATTTCGGCAAAGATGTTGTGTCATGTAGGGACCTAGTTACTGTTCCTAAAGAAGAAATAAAGCGTGAGTCGGCTCGGAGGGAGTTGTTGATGGCCAGAACATCATGAAAAAGGTTTATGGAGAACTGATGAAATCCAATTCCTTCATTCTCACCGTTAATACAAAAAAACCTCTAAGAGCACGTCAACGTGAGCTTCCTTTGCGTAAACGTACTGCCGTATGTGCCAAACCGGATGCTCTGTTTCATATTCTAGTGTATTTTAGGCATACAATCCTTAGGGTCTAAGGGGGACGCGACGTTTGATAACTGCGGTAAGGTAGACCATGAAGGAGTTACTTGTTCGTCTCCTGCCAAATGTATAAACTGCTCTGGAAACCACCCTGATTGGAGTTGAAAGTGTAGAAACTTTCTAGAGGAATGCAAAGTACAGGAAAAGAAAACAACAAAGCCTATCCCCTATGGCGAGGCCAAAAAGATCCACGAGCTCATGCAGCCTTCCCAATTTCATACAACATTTCCATCGATCCTTCAGAAACTTATTCCCAAGGTTGATGTCTCTATCTAAACGGAGGTTGCGAGTGTCAGCATTAACACTTGCAAGTGTCACTGCACTTGAAATGCAGCAAGTGTTTCAAAAGCTGTGGCCCCTTCCCCCCCCCCCCCCCCCCCCCACTAGGGCGTCAGAAAAAGGTACAGTGGCCAACATGGGAAAACATCAGGCACCTCCAACGGCTGAGGCTGATCGGAAGCCCAACACAACCATTACGAATCCTACTCCAGCTCCAGCAAAAACTCTCAAGAGAAAGCAGGTAAAATCAAGTAGTAAACTGTTGGGCCATGTCCACATGATTCTCCCTGATGCTTTATCTGACTCTTTCCCAGAGCTGATGGAATATGGGGTTTGTATGGGACAATCATCTCGCCCCACAGCTGTACCTTCATCCACTTCAGCCTCCCTATCCAAGCAGAGACACAGGATGAAGGTGCTACCCCTGTGACAGACTGCTCCAATACTTCAGTGGAACTTGGAAGGCTTCAGAACACATGTGGAGGAGCTTCGTCCAATACATAAAAGTGACCACTGTGTCTCTGTCTCCAGGAGACTAATTTCCATCAGTCATACACCTCTCAGCTATGTAGCTATTTACTCCATAAAAAGGACGACCTGAGGGGAGAGAGAGCTCGAGGAGGTGTAGTTGTTATCGTCGGTATCGATTACCGTTCTTCACCTCTCTCATTTACAACGAATTTACTTGCAGTTTCCATTTCACTGCATGTGCGTTATCCGTTGACAATGTGTTCCCTTTGCCTACACCCACATTGTGTTCTGAATGAAGACGCTCTCAATTGCCTTCTTACACAGCTCCCCCAACCCCTCATTCTGTGTGGTGATCTTGGTTCAAATGGTTCAAATGCTCTGAGCACTACGGGACTTAACATCTATGGTCATCAGTCCCCTAGAACTTAGAAATACTTAAACCTAACTAACCTAAGGACAGCACACAACACCCAACCATCACGAGGCAGAGAAAATCCCTGACCCCGCCGGGAATCGAACCCGGGAACCCGGGCGTGGGAAGCGAGAATGCTACCGCACGACCACGAGATGCGGGCTGTTGTGATCTTAATGTACACAAAGAGACAAAGTGCTTTGGGGCTCTACAACTGTCTGCCCCATGGGTAGAGCAGCTGAGAGGCTTCTCATATCATCATGTGCCTGTTTGCTAAATACAGGACAAAGTACGTACTTCTGCACTGCAACTGGATTGTTGTCTGCCATCGATCTCTCGTTTTGCCGTCATGCTCTTGCTCACACTGCTCAATGGGAAGTGGTGGGCTACTTGAACGGAAGTGATCGCTTCCCGATCTGGTTTCACCTACCTGATGGAGTGAAACCCTAAAGAAATCCGCGTCGATGTGTGCTCAGTAGAGCAGACTGGACACCAAGATGATCCACCACGCTGCTGAAGCATCAGTTCCAGAGTCCAAGGGACAATGGAAGAGGCAGTCTGTCCGTTGGTGGAGCAACGAGTTCCCCTCTGCAGTCAGGTCTAAGCGTTTGGTTTTGCTTAGGTTCAAGTGCCGGCCAACAGCGGAGAATCTTGCAGCCTCTCGGCTGGCGCGGGCGAAATGTCTCTGCAGAGGTCACTGCAGAGTTCGCTGCAGAGGTCGTGGTAAGAGTTCCTGAATGCAGTTAGTCTTTCCACGAAGAGTTCTCTTGTTTGGGAGACCAACAGGAGAATTTCTGGGAGAGAAGGAAGATGCTCCATGACTGCTGTAATGGGGAATATAACTCCCAATACAGTCCGCGAGACATTGTCCAGGCTATGACGGCGAATTTTTGCCACGGTTGCTGCAACCGCCAGTCAGGACTCCGGTTTCCAGCGCCACCGAGCGGTTGCTGAGAGGAGCAGTTTGGAATTCAGGTTCTTCACTGATGAATGTTCCATATGCCCATTTCCCATATGGGAGCTGGATACTACATTGTCTGAGTCTCGTGACACATCCCCTGGTCATGACAGAATCTATTAAAGTATGCCACGGGACCATACAAGGCGAAACAAAGAGATCCTCCTCGCATTTTTAAATGGCGTTTGGGTTTCAGGTCACTTTCCCGACTCATCTACATCTACATCTACATACATACTCCGCAATCCACCGTATGGTGCGTGGCGGAGTGTACCTCGTACCACAACTAACATCTTCTCTCCCTGTTCAACTCCCAAACAGAAAGAGGGAAAAATGACGGCCTATATGCCTCTGTACGAGCCCTAATCTCTCTTATCTTATCTTTGTGGTCTTTCCGCGAAATGTAAGTTGGCGGCAGTAAAATTGTACTGCAGTCAGCCTCAAATGCCGGTTCTCTAAATTTCCTCAGTAGTGATTCACGAAAAGAACGCCTCCTTTCCTCTAGAGACTCCCACTCGAGTTCCTGAAGCATTTCCGTAACACTCGCGTGATGATCAAACCTACCAGTAACAAATCTAGCAGCCCGCCTCTGAATTGCTTCTATGTCCTCCCTAAACCCACCTGATAGGGATCCCAAACGCTCGAGCAGTACTCAAGAATAGGTCGTATTAGTGTTTTATAAGCGGTCTCCTTTACAGATGAACCACATCTTCCCAAAATTCTACCAATGAACCGAAGACGACTATCCGCCTTCCCCACAACTGCCATTACATGCTTGTCCAACTTCATATCGCTCTTCAATGTTACGCCCAAATATTTAATCGACGTGACTGTGTCAAGCCCTACACTACTAATGGAGTATTCAAACATTACAGGATTTTTTTTTCATATTTTTCTGCATTAATTTTCATTTATCTATCTTTAGAGTTAGCTGCCATTCTTTACACCAATCACAAATCCTGTCCAAGTCATCTTGTATCCTCCTAGTCACTCAACGACGACACCTTCCCGTACACCACAGCATCATCAGCAAACAGCCGCACATTGCCATCCACCCTATCCAAAAGATCATTTATGTAGATAGAAAACAACAGCGGACCTACCACACTTCCCTGGAGCACTCCGGATGATACCCTCACCTCTGATGAACACCCACCATCGAGAACAACGTAGCGGGTTCTATTACATAAGAAGACTTCGAGCCACGCACATATTTGGGAACCAAACCCATATGCTCGTACCTTAGTTAGGAGTCTGCAGTGGGGCACCGAGTCAAACGCTTTCCGGAAGTCAAGGAATACGGCATCCGTCTGATACCCTTCATCCATGGTTCGCAAGATGTTGTTGTTGTTGTTGTGGTCTTCAGTCCTGAGACTGGTTTGATGCAGCTCTCCATGTTACTCTATCCTGTGCAAGCTTCTTCATCTCCCAATACCTAGTGCAACCTACATCCTTCTGAATCTGCTTAGTGTATTCATCTCTTGGTCTCCCTCTACGATTTTTACCCTCCACGCTGCCCTCCAATACTAAATTGGTCATCCCTTGGTGCCTCAAAACATGTCCTACCAACCGATCCCTTCTTCTAGTCAAGTTGTGCCACAAACTTCTCTTCTCCTCAATCCTATTCAATACCTCCTCATTAGTTACGTGATCTACCCACCCTATTTTCAGCATTCTTCTGTAGCACCACATTTCGAAAGCTTCTATTCTCTTCTTGTCCATGCTAGTTATCGTCCATGTTTCACTTCCATACATGGCTACACTCCATACAAATACTTTCAGAAACGACTTCCTGACACTTAAATCTATACTCGGTGTTAACAAATTTCTCTTCTTCAGAAACGATTTCCTTGCCATTGCCAGTCTACATTTCATATCCTCTCTACTTCGACCATCATCAGTTATTTTACTCCCTAAATAGCAAAACTCCTTTACTACTTTAAGTGTCTCATTTCCTAATCTAATCCCCTCAGCATCACCCGATTTAATTTGACTACATTCCATTATCCTCGTTTTGCTTTTGTTGATGTTCATCTTATATCCTCCTTTCAAGACACTGTCCATTCCGTTCAACTGTTCTTCCAAGTCCTTTGCTGTCTCTGACAGAATTACAATGTCATCGGCGAACCTCAAAGTTTTTATTTCTTCTCCATGAATTTTAATACCTACTCCGAATTTTTATTTTGTTTCCTTTACTGCTTGCTCAAGATACAGATTGAATAACATCGGGGATAGGCTACAACCCTGTCTCACTCCCTTCCCAACCACTGCTTCCCCTTCGTGCCCTTCGACTCTTATAACTGCCATTTGGTTTCTGTATAAATTGTAAATAGCCTTTCGCTCCCTGTACTTTACCCCTGCCACATTCAGAATTTGAAAGAGAGTATTCCCTTCAACATTGTCAAAAGCTTTCTCTAAGTCTACAAATGCTAAAAACGTAGGTTTGCCTTTCCTTAATCTAGCTTCTAAGATAAGTCGTAGGGTCAGTATTGCTTCACGTGTTCCAACATTCCTACGGAATCCAAACTGATCTTCCCCGAAGTCCGCTTCTACCAGTTTTTCCATTCGTCTGTAAAGAATTCGCGTTAGTATTTTGCAGCTGTGACTTATTAAACTGATAGTTTGGTAATTTTCACATCTGTCAACACCTGCTTTCTTGGGGATTGGAATTACTATATTCTTCTTGAAGTCTGAGGGTATTTCGCCTGTCTCATACATCTTGCTCACCAGATGGTAGAGTTTTGTCATGACTGGCTCTCCCAAGGCCACCAGTAGTTCTAATAGAATGTTGTCTACCCCCGGGTCCTTGTTTGGACTCAGGTCTTTCAGTGCTCTGTCAAACTCTTGACGCAGTATCATATCCTCCATTTCATCTTCATCTACATCCTCTTCCATTTCCATAATATTGTCCTCAAGTAAATCGCCCTTGTATAAACCCCCTATATACTCCTTCCACCTTTCTGCCTTCTCTTTTTTGCTTAGAACTGGGTTGCCATCTGAGCTCTTGATATTCATACAAGTGGTTCTCTTCTCTCCAAAGGTCTCTTTAATTTTCCTGTAGGCAGTATCTATCTTACCCCTAGTGAGACAAGCCTCTACATCCTTACATTTGTCCTCTAGCCATCCCTGCTTAGCCATTTAGCACTTCCTGTCGATCTCATTTTTGAGACGTTTGTATTCCTTTTTGCCTGCTTCATTCACTTCATTTCTTTATTTTCTCCTTTCATCAATTAAATTCAATATTTCTTCTGTTACCCAAGGATTTCTATTAGCCCTCGTCTTTTTACCTACTTGATCGTCTGCTGCCCTCACTACTTCATCCCTTAGAGCTACCCATTCTTCTTCTACTGTATTTCTTTCCCCCATTCCTGTCAATTGTTCCCTTACGCTCTTCCTGAAACTCTCTACAACCTCTGGTTCTTTCAGTTTATCCAGGTCCCATCTCATTAAATTCCCACCTTTTTTCGGTTTCTTCAGTTTCAATCTGCAGTTCATAACCAATAGATTGTGGTCAGAATCCACATCTGCCCCTGGAAATGTCTTACAATTTAAAACCTTGTTCCTAAATCTCTGTCTCACCATTATATAATCTATCTGATACCTTTTAGTATCTCCAGGATTATTCCAGGTATACAACCTTCTTTTATGATCCTTGAACCAAGTGTTAGCTATGATTAAGTTATGCTCTGTGCAAAATTCTACAAGGCGGCTTCCTCTTTCATTTCTTCCCCCCAATCCATGTTCACCTACTATGTTTCCTTCTCCCCCTTTTCCTACTGACGAATTCCAGTCACCCATGACTATTAAATTTTCGTCTCCCTTCACTACCTGAATAATTTCTTTTATCTCGTCATACATTTCATCAATTTCCTCATCATCTGCAGAGCTAGTTGGCATATAAACTTGTAATACTGTAGTAGGCATGGGCTTTGTGTCTATCTTGGCCACAATAATGCGTTCACTATGCTGTTTGTAGTAGCTAACCCGCACTCCTATTTTTTTATTCATTATAAAACCTACCCCTGCATTACCTCTATTCGATTTTGTATTTATAACCCTGTAATCACCTGACCAAAAGTTTTGTTCCTCCTGCCACCGAACTTCACTAATTCCCACTATGTCTAACTTTAACCTATCCATTTCCCTTTTTAAATTTTCTAACGTACCTGGCCGAGTAAGGGATCTGACATTCCACACTCTGATCCGTAGAACGCCAGTTTTCTTTCTCCTGATAACGACGTTCTCTTGGGTAGTCCCCGTCCGGAGATCCGAATGGGAGACTATTTTACCTCCGGAATATTTTACCCGAGAGGACGCCATCATCATTTAATCATACAGTAAAGCTGCATGTCCTCGGTTCGCAAGATATCATGTGAAAAAAGGGCGAGTTGCGTTTTGCATGCGTCATGCTTTCTAAAGCCGTTCTGTTGTATGGACAGCAACTTCTCTGGTTCAAGGAAATTCATTATATTCGAACTGAGAATATGTTCGAGAATCCTGCAACAAACCGATGTTAAGGATATTGGTCTATAATTTTGAGGATCCGTCCTTCTACGCTTCTTATATACAGGCGTCACTTGCGCATTTTTCCAGTCGCTCGGGACTTTATGTTGGGCAAGAGATTCGCGACAAATGCAAGCTAAGTAAGGAGCCAATGCAGTAGAGTACTCTCTATAAAACCGAATTGGAATTCCATCAGGACCTAGCGATTTATTTATTTTCAACCCATTCAGCTGCTTCACAACCCCAAGGACGTCTATCACTACGTCCTCCATACGGGAATCTGTACGAGACTCAAACGGCGGTATGTTTATACGTTCCTCCTGCGTGAAAGATTTCTCAAATGCTAAATTTAAAATTTCAACTTTCGTTTAGCTGTCTTCCGTTGCTAGGCCATACTGATCAGTGAGTGACTGGATGGAAGTCTTCGACCCGCTTACCGATTTTTTGTAAGACCAGAATTTCCTTGGGTTTTCAGCAAGATCTTTTGCTAAGGTATGACGATGGTAGTGGTTGAATGCTTCGCGCATCGCTCTTTTTACAGCAACACGAATCTCTACTAACTATTGCCTGTCCTCATTCTCCCGATCTTTCTTGTACCGCGAGTGTAACTGCCTTTGCTTCCTGAGCATTCTCCGAATTGCTCTGTTAAACCACGGTGGATCTTTTCCGTCCGTAACCCACTTTTTCGGCACATACTTGCCCAATGCGTGATTTACAATGTGTTTAAAATTTGCCCATAATTCTTCCACGTCCATCGTACCGGAAGTAAATGAAGTCGATTCATTTACTAAGTGAGATGCTAACAACTGCTTATCTGCTCTTTCTAGTAAGAATACTCCCCTAGCCTTCTTGACCGACTTTTTAACTTTCGTAACCATAGTCGTAATGAAAACATCATTATCACTAATCCCTGTATCAACACTGACACCGTTGATGAGGTCTGGTCTGTTCGTGGCTACGAGATCTAAAATATTTCCATTAGCTCCTCAAGACACTTTTCGGAAAATGTGTTCAAAAGTAATGCATACAACGGCTTGTCTGTACCACCTGTCATGAATCCATAGATATCCCAGTCTATACTAGGTAGGTTGAAGTCGCCTCCGACTAATATAGCTTGATCCGGGTACTTCTGCGATACAGATTGTAGACTCCATTGGAATGATTCTAGAACTGTCACAGTGGAATCTGATGGCCGGTGATAACACCCCACAATTAACTTTATTTCCCCTAGCCCTGTTAAACGTGTCCAGATAATTTCACAACCACACTCTACTTCGACCTCAGTAGTCACAATATTTTTGTCAACTGCAATGAAGACACCACCTCCTACGGTGTCTACTCTGTCTTTCCGATACACGTTCCAACCCTCACTAAATATTTCAGAACTTCCTATCTCAGGGATCAGCCAGGTCCCAGTCCCGAGAATAATTTGCGCGCCACACGCTTCCTGGAGGGCAGTAAATTCAGGAACTTTATTCCGAAAACTTTGAAAATTTACTGCTAATATCTTGATAGCTGAAGCGTCTTTACACTGAGCACGTCCTGATTTCCCTGCCTGCTCGTCGACTGGTGAGTGTTCATCAGGACACCTCGCAGTACTGCCTAGCCTAAAAAAAAACCAGCTGCACGCCACAAGTACTCTGCTACTCGAGGAGCCGCTTCCTTTGTGTAGTGCACCCCTAACCTATCTAGGGGCGTCCTACAATTCCGCGACCAATAGCGCAAGTCTAGAAATCTGCAGCCAAGACCGTCACAGAGTCGACGAAGCCTCTGGTTGAGACCCTCCACTCGGCTCCAAACCAAAGGAGCACGATCCACTCTGGGAACGATGCGTGAGGCAATTTTAATCTCTCTTTTAAAGCCTGAGGAAGTCCATACTTGCCCGAGTAGTTATTGCAGTGTTGCCCTTACCATCTGCTTTGGAAAGATCTGGGAGTGGATGGTAAACTGCCACTTTGTCTTGAAATTAGAATCCAGGCAACTCCTTAGTCGCTTTTAGTATGAGGTCAGGAGGTAGCATTTCCCCTTTGATAACTAACGCGTATTCTCTACAGACGAATGGAAAAACTGGTAGAAGCTGACCTCGGGGAAGATCAGTTTGGATTCCGTAGGAATGTTGGAACACGTGAAGCAATACTGACCCTACGACTTATCTTAGAAGCTAGATTAAGGAAAGGCAAACCTACGTTTTTAGCATTTGTAGACTTAGAGAAAGCTTTTGACAATGTTGAAGGGAATACTCTCTTTCAAATTCTGAATGTGGCAGGGGTAAAGTACAGGGAGCGAAAGGCTATTTACAATTTATACAGAAACCAAATGGCAGTTATAAGAGTCGAAGGGCACGAAGGGGAAGCAGTGGTTGGGAAGGGAGTGAGACAGGGTTGTAGCCTATCCCCGATGTTATTCAATCTGTATCTTGAGCAAGCAGTGAAGAAAACAAAAGAAAAATTCGGGGTAGGTACTAAATTCAAGGAGAAGAAATAAAAACTTTAAGGTTCGCCGATAACATTGTAATTCTGTCAGGGACAGCAAAGGACTTGGAAGAGCAGTTGAACGGAATGGACAGTGTCATGAAAGGAGGGTATAAGATGAACATCAACAAAATCAAAACGACGATAATGGAATGTAGTCGAATTAAGTCCGGTGATGCTGATGGAATTAGATTAGGGAATGAGACACTTGAAGTATTAAAGGGGTTTTGCTATTTGGGGAGCAAAATAATTGATGATGGTCGAAGTAGAGAGGATATAAAATGTAGACTGGCAATGGCAAGGAAAGCGTTTCTGAAGAAGAGAAATTTGTTAACATCGAGTATAGATTTAAGTGTCAGGAGCGTAGCCATGTATGGAAGTGAAACATGGACGATAACTAGCTTGGACAAGAAGAGAATAGAAGCTTTCGAAATGTGGTGCTACAGAAGAATGCTGAAGATTAGATGGGTAAATCATATAACTAATGAGGAGGTATCGAATAGAATTGAGGAGAAGAGAAGTTTGTGGCACAACTTACCTAGAACAAGGGACCGGTTTGTAGGACATGTTCTGAGGCATCAAGGGATCACCAATTTAGTATTGGAGGGCACCGTGGAGGGAAAAAATCGTAGAGGGAGACCAAGAGATGAATACACTAAACAGATTCAGAAGGATGTAGGTTGCAGTAGGTACTGGGAGATGAAGAAGCTTGCACAGGATAGAGTAGCATGGAGAGCTGCATCAAACCAGTCTCAGGACTGAAGGCCACAACAACAACAACCTTGCCCTCCTGCAGGCGGCTATACAGCAGGTTTTTCTGCACCGGCATCACCTTCTAGGTATATCTATTGACATCGAAAAGGTCTACGATACTACTCGAGCAGCTTCAAGAAAGGGGTTTTCGTGGATGTCTTCCAATTTTTATTTAGTCCTTTCTATCGCCACAGCATTTTAGATACCGAGTCGGTGATGTCCTGTCTGATAGCTTTGAGCAGGTGTGTATGGTTATAGTGTTTTAAGTGTTACTGTCTTTGCATAGTTATTAGTAGCAGTATGACAGTAGTGAAAACTCCTGTCCAATGTTCTTTGCTTATGGAGTTTTGCACTTCTTCAAGCCTTGCAACAAAAACGTGTCAGTTGCAACAAACTCTTAGACCTTTGGATGAAAGGGCGCAGAAGAGCGTTTTTATCAACCGAGAAGTCCGTGTGTGTTCTTTTTAACTTTCCATTTTGGACTTTCTTGAGTGGAGATTGAGGGGCAGTGCTCCTAATTTTAAAGAACCGGTGTGGTTTCTGGGTGTCATATTTGACTGTAAACTTACATAGTTGCCGTAGTTTGAGGCCCTGAAGAAACGGTCCCTTAAGGCTCTTTTTTGAAATATCTTAGCCACAGTACTCGGGGAGCAGACAGGCCTTGTCCGCTCTGGTTTAACAGAGCCTTGGCGCGTTCTCGACTAGATCATGGGTGCACGGCGTCTGGGTCTGCGATACCCTCTTATTTAAAGATATTGGACGTGGTGCAATATGAAGGAATTTGGTTGGCGGCTGGAGCGTGCAGAACAAGCCCCATACCAAGCCAGTGTGCAGAGGCTGGTGAACCATCACTTCATATCAAGCGACGGCTACTTACGGTACGCCAGGGATATAAATCGCTGTCCACATTATACAAACCTGTATATCATACAATTGCTCGGCCTCCAATGGAAATGCTTTTTCGTAACCGCAACGAACGACGAGGCCCTATGGAATTCGCGCAAATGATTGCGTTTTAGAGATGAGTATGGCCGGTCTTAATATTTTACATCAAAGACGGCGTAGATTTCCACCTTATCTCGACCGGAGTCTTATTTTAAACTTAAACAATTTTAAGAATGATAGTTGGCCAGATTTTACATTCCTATCTCTGTGTTTTATTAGTTTATGTAGTATCAACGGGATTCGCCTTTATGATGAGTATACCGTTTTCTCAGCGGGGCTCCACGCGATCCTGAAGGCAGTGGAGCATATGAGTCGTATTCAGAGCAAACGATTTTCATCTGCTCTGATTCCTTAGTGTCCTACAATCGTTGCAGAACCTGTACACACCTGAGAAGTAGGCCTGTCTAATACACGACCAACTACATTTGCTCCAACGGCAATGAAAACAGGTATCATTCTGCTGGGTGCCTGGGCATGTGGGGATACTGGGAAGCCAAGGAGGCTTGCAGAAGACAGGATGTGTCACAGTGTCCCATTCCCTTGCAGGCTGTCGTTTCTGCACTACGTAGCAAGTTCACGCAGTTGTGGGATAGGAATGACTGGCAGGAACGGGCAATAAGTTGCGGTTGGTGAAGTCAACCAATCGGCCTTAGCGTTCCTCCTGCCAGTTGCTCAGGTGGGATGAAGTGACCCTCACACGTTTTCGCTTTGGGCGTTGCCCTCCTACACATGGATTTCTACTACGCTTGAGAGTCCTTCGTTGCATGATGCTCGTCGCGTGCACATCTATGTGAGTCTAATTTCAACAGGGTGCTTCTTACTGTGATGTAACGGCAGAAGCAAATATCTGTGGCGATCTGCCCTGTATTTTAGCTCGTATGAGACGAGTGTGACTAAAGTTTTAAAATTTTTTGATGTATCTGGACTCTGGCCTATGGTTTTAGGCTCGAGGTTTTAGTGTGTCGCAGAGTGACTGATTCATCCTTTTTTTTTATTTTTCCTGTCAGCCTGCCATGTCCATCTGCAACATAGTTTTAATTCCTTCTACCATCTTCTTCCTGTTTCGTTGGTGTTCTTTATATTAACACGGTACTTCGTTTCTTGCTTCCATGTAGGTACACAGACAGCTTTCCACATTTTGTTACTTCCAGTTTCTGTGATTTTTTATCCACTGTTAGTGTATTTTACCGACGTTCATCTCAAACTGTTTTTAGGCGGGCGCTAAAGACCTTGCTGTCGTGAGCCCATACCAACATATTCATCCATACAGCCATTATCTATCTTATATAGCCTCGCTGCCTTCTGAGATGTTGGTGGACTTTAACGCAATGTTTTCGTTACGCCCGCTTCTGGCTACCGATGGCCGGGTCCAAATAGTGCTTAGCTGCTGGCGACCGTTATTATTGGGTGCTGTCAGAAATTTTTATCCCCATTGATTCTGTAATTACGCTCTCTCAGGAACTACTATTACGCGTAATAATTGATGTTTCTTCGAATGTAATACGGTGTCCGTTTTCTAGAGCGTATTCCCCTACCGCTGATTTCTTAGGACATCGAATGCGGTAACATCTCTAGTGTTCAACGTTGTTCAGTAGTACGCCAGTCTGCCCGACATGAAACTGTGCACTCAAGCACGGCATTTTATATGCTCATGGCGTTCTGAGACAGTCTTTCACAGGTCTCATGAGTTGCCGATACTACGTGCTTCCAGAGCCTGAACTCTTGACCATATGTTGAGATTTCATTTTGGGGTTGATGTGCAGAGCATCTTTGACATATACCTGCAGAAGGAATCAAATGACAGGGAAACTACATTGAAAATCCAAAGAAACTGGTAAATCTGCCTAATGTCGTTTACGGCCCCCTCGAGTACGGTGAAGTGCCGCAATACTATGTAGCATGAACTCGAACAATGTCGGAAGTAATGCTGGAGGCAACTGACACCATGAATCCTGCAGGGCTGTCCATAAATCTGTAACATTAAGAGGGGGTGGAGACCTCTTCTAAACAGCCCAGATAAGCTCCATGTATGTGGAGTTTGGTGGCCAGTGGAAGTGTTTAAACTCAGAAGACTGATCCTGGAGCCACTCTGTAGCCATTCGGGACGTGTGTGGTGACGCATTGTCCTGCTGGAATTGCTCAATTCCGTCGGAATGCATAATGGACATGAATGGATGCAGGTGATCAGACAGGATGCTTATGTACGTGTCACCTGTCAGAGTCGTATCTAGGACGCCACCAGCTCGAACAATCCCTTGCTAACATGCAGGGTCCATGGAGTCATGAGATTTTCATGCCCGTACGCATCCATTTGCTCCATACAATTTGAAACGAGACGCGTCCGACGAGGCTATATGTCTCCAATCATCAACAGTCCATCGTGTGTGTTGACGGGCAGAGACAAGGCGTAAAGCTTTGTGTCGTGCAGGCGTCAAGCATACACGAGTGGGCCTTCTGCTCCGAAATCCCATATCGATGACGTTTCGTTGAATGGTTCGCACGCTGACACTTGATGGCCCAGCACTGAAATCTGCAGGAATCTGCGAAGGGTTACACTTCTGTCATGTTGGACGATTCTCTTCAGCCGTAGTTGGTCTTGATAACCTGCCACTGTAGCAGTAACCAATCTAACAGGTGCGCCAGACACTTGTTGTCGTATATAGGAGTTCCGACTGCAGCGCCATCTTCTGCCTGTTATATATATAAAGATTAAAGCTGAAAGGAAAATGCGTTTCATACTACAATAAGAAAGTGGAACTATAAGTGGATCATATCGGGCCATTGTCATAGGTACGTGAATTCCGCTCGGCCTTGGAACATGAGGGAGACTGGAGGAAAGGTGGCAAGTCAAAAATCTCTTTCTTTTGTCATCAGTCTTCTGACTGGTTTGATGCAGCCCATCACGAAGATTCCTCTTCATCTCAGAGCATCACTTGTCCGAAAACACCGTCGAATGTTTGTTCCCTACATACTTTACTTCCTGCAGCTCCTTGGTAAATATTCCATCATGCCTTAAAATGTGTGCTGTTTCCTGAACCGTCTTCTTGCCAACCGTATGTCCGTTTTCCTCTCCCAGAGATTCATCGGAAAACTTTTTCATTCCTGATTTTATCAGTCCATCAAATTTTCGATATACTTCTACAGAACCACATCTGTAACGCTTAACTCTTCTGTTCGCTTCTTCTCCGATTTTCTATTGTCCAAAATTCACTTCCCTTTCAAATTAATTTGTCCTCCGATTAGTTTTCAAATGCCTAGCATGCACCTACAAAACTATGTATATTAAAGAAAGAAGTATCTAGACTGGCCAGCAGCTTCCAATCCCATTAAGTAATGGCAGTGGATAAGTTCTTTGTTTTTTTCAAATACCAAAATGGGATACCAATTTCTTACGTAACGTAGTAAAATAACAAAAATTATCCCCTCCTTTCTTTAAAATAAGAAATCTCTGATCCATTCAGCTCATCAATCTCCAAGCGTCGTACCTGCTCCCTCGATGTTTGAAAAGAGGTACAGTTAAAAGGTTTTTACATTAAATACTGTAGACCATACTAAATTTTTTGTCAACTCACCATCTTCTTAAACAAAATCAGTTGCAAATGCGTGCGCCTTTTTGGTTTGCGATCGCTCACTATAACTGCTATCAGAACAAGAAAACTGTACATTGTTTTTCTCCTTACGTCGGTGATAAATGAAATTGAGTCGGAAATAGAGATACATTTGCTCGAGTGAGCGCCTGATCAATACGAAAAGAAACTTGAACTTAAAAATAATGAAGCAGAACTGCACCTTACAACCGCGAGAACCAAACGGATTGTGTAATGCCTTAGTCGAAATAAGTGTGAAGTATTATACCAAGATATCCTCCAAGTTAGTAAACTCATGACATGCGATTAGAGAAAATTCACTGCGACACAGAATTAAAGGATCACTTTGGTTAAACCCCGTAAGTCACAACCATTGCGACTCTTTAAGTTTGAAATTTTTCTACCAAGTGAGTACGGCTTTTGTCTGTAATGGTGTAAAAGCAAGGCGCCCTGCGACGCCACCCTCGGGCTCGAAAACGCTCAAAACAGAAAGGAATCGACACATGCGATAAAAATGCCACGTCTCAGTTCATTTGAGCTGTAAGGTGAGCTAGTGATGCCGCATTAACACTAGACTACACCACGATTGTGCCCGGTGCCACTGTGAAAGTCTCACATGATCTTAAGGTCGTCACACTCATTCTTACCCACATTTCATCCTTCTATTGACGCCCCTGCGATGGTGGTCAGAAACATGACGCCCAGCATTGAAATCACGTGGTTTTCTTATGAGTGTCCTGAGGAAATATTCCGGGCACACTGACATTCAGAATCAGTACGTAAAGGCCCCAGGGGATGGCATAAGCGCGTCAATGAAGCCACCCTTTTGTCTAGGGCGTTGACCTAAACAGGTCGATTACGTCAGTTTTCACTGCAATGAGGAACTGGAAGATGTTGTTCACAACCTTGGACACTGCTGGCACCCTCGGATATTCCAGCTCTCTTCGAAAGAGTACTGGGACTACATGTGCATTGAACATGATCGTACCCGTCTGGAGAGCAGCGGACAGCAATTTCTGCTCTCGTGTGTAGGCTGGAACCACCAAGGAACGTTCAGAACGATTCGACGATAGTTCAATACGATCAGAGTTAGCTAAGGGTGCTCTGCTTTCTCAGCGCATCTATTGGCGCCCTCCTGCGGTTTGATCATGGGGCGATGTGACATTGACACATGCTTGAATAAAACGGCAAAGGGCACCTCTAAGCCCTAACCCCCATCCCCCAGTCGGTAAAATTCACGGTGGTAGCCCGCCCGCTTTTACTGACTTTTTTAAAAATGTACCAGTACAGACAGAACCCGTCTCGGGAGTACCAGGCGCCTACACGCAGGCTATGCCGCTGCTCTTCCGCCGCTACACTGCTGCTCTTGCAACTGATAGTAGGCTATACGGAATCGGAAAATGTTGAAGCGATTACCGTGGTGCTGTCTGCAGGTCACTGTGCTCTAAAAGGCTATGATCACTTTCGATAGGGAGACAGCCCTTAGAGAAGGGTCCAAACGTCAGAGGCGGGTCAGCAGTGTCAGATGCTGTGAAGTACGTCTTCCAGTTGCTCATCGCAGAAGGTGTGGGAATCAACGGCCCAGAGAAGGAAATGGTTTCATTAACGCACTTTATACCAGTCCCTGCGACCTTTTCGAACCGATTCTGAACGGCTGTGAGTCTGCAATATTTTCCTAGGCCACTAGCAAGAAAACAGCATTATTTTCTACGATGGATATGGCTGTTCTGACCTCCACCGCAGAGGCATCAAAAGAAGGGCTGAAATGTGGGTAAGAGTGAGTGTGATAACCTTTCGAGCGCGTGACGCGTCCGCGTCGCCATTGGGAAGAGTTGAGGAGAAATTTGGTGCCAGTGTTCTATATCTACACGTACAAATATACTCCGCTAGCCACCAAGCGGTGTGTGGCAGAGGGCACAATTCGCGCCAAAGTCATATCCCCCCTCTCCCCCCCCCCCCCCCCCCCCCCTGTGTTCCACTCGCAGATCGCGCAAGGGAAAAACGTCTGTCTGAACGCCTCAGTACGAGCTCTTATTTCCCTTATCTTTGAATGGTGATTATTGCGCGATTTGAAACTTGGTGGTAATAATACATGCTCTGCATCCTCGGCGAAGACCGGATTTCGGAATTTAGTGAGCAGCTCCTTCCGTTTAGCGCGTCGTGTATCTGCAAATGTGTCCCACTTCAAACTTGCTAAGAGAGTTATAACGTTCTCGCGATGGCTAAATGTACCAATCTTGCCGCTCTTCTTTGGATCTTCTCAATCTATTGAATCAGACCCAACTCGTAAGGGTCCCATACAGACGAACGATACTCTAAGACTGGACGAACTAACGTATTGTAAGCAATTTTTTGTTGTTGAAGGACTGCACCGCTACAGGATCCTACCAATAAGCTGCAATGTAGAGTTGCCTTGCCCCTTACCTGTGTAATCTGATCATTCCGTTTGAGATCATTTCAAATAGTCACGCCCAGAAACCTGACGGATGTTACCTCTTCCAAAGACTTGGCATTTATTTTGTACTCGTACATTAACGGGTATCTTCGCCTTGTTATATGCAGTGGGTTACACTTCCTAATATTGAGAGATAACTGCCAGTCACTACACCACGCATTTATTCTGCAAATCCTCATTGTTTTCTTCACAACTTTCGTGTGACACTACGTTCCTGTAGACTACAGCATCATCGGTAAACAGTCTAATGCCGCTGTCAATACCATCAACCAGATCGTTTAAGTAAATCATAAAAAGCTGTGGACCTATTACGCTGCCCTGGGGCACAACTAAAGTTACGCTTGTTTCTGTTGAAGTCACCCGATTCAGGCCGAGACACTGCTCTCTGTCTGTTAGAAAACTTTCTATCAAACCGCATATGTCATCGGATAGACCGTAAGCGCCCGCATTTCGGACCAAGTGTCATTAATCCCCTTGCACGACACATGGACCTCTGAGCAGTGACCTTTTCTTCGTACGTGTTGACATCTTGCTGTCTAAAGCGTCCTCGAGTCCAAGGGTGACGTAGCAGGGCGTCGCGCTTTTGCACCATTACAGAGGGAGGTCGTACGCACCTTTGCGCCACTTTCCAAACTTGGGCAATGCTATAGTTGGGAATTAAAAGATTTCTAAGAAGTGATACTCTACTTCTGTTCCACAGTGTAGTTTAGTATTGGGCAGTTCTGTGGCCAGGACTTTTACATTAGTGTGTTTTGTATGACCATATGCAGTTTAGTATGAAGCCAGGTATAGTAAAGCTTATTAATTTTGGTGCCTTGTGTCTCTTAATGCTGAGTGTTGTGTTATCTTTCATAAACTCATCAAGCCAGACATTTCATGCCAGGAATTAGTTATTAGAAGGGCAATTAAAAGATTACATCCAGAACTTCGAGTGTAGACAGTTCCTGTAATTCATCGCCTAACAAAGTGTTCGCTTTCTAAAGGACTACTCTTGTTTGCAAGTGAACGTAACATTTCGTCCTAGATAGTGTTTTGTATTTTTATTTAGTTTTCTCAACGCTTGAAGAGCGGCAAACGATATTTTAAGCAATCTACTGACGACTCTTTCTTAATTCAATCCTTCTATAAATTTTAAAGCGTATTTCATAGCTTTCTCCGTCCAGCTGCATTTTCCATATCTTTGGCATCTTTAAGAGGGCCTTCAGTTATAGCTCGCTCACGAACAATTCGCATTTTTAAAACTACACGCCATCAAATATAGGGAAATATTATTTTCTTTGTGTCTACAGCATTATAGTATTTAATAAATGACAGCATTTTCCGTTCCAACTGTTATTACATGCACTTATTCAAGATCGCGATGTCAGTCTCTCATGTCATAGAAAAGGGACAACTCTTTCTGCCCCCTATACTACATTTTTTTACATAAATTGAAAGACTCTTGGCATATTACACTTGAGGAATGCTTAAACATGGTTGACGAGAAGACGGTGATCTCTTAAAACGAGTGATTTAGCAATAACGAATTTGATATTGGGGTAGGAACAGCCGTCATTCGAGAATGAGTCTCTCTCTTTCCAAGCATTAATCCCGACTTCTGGGGTCTGCTGTTTTGCTACATCTCCTCCATTTCTCCCCGTCGTTGACATCTTCTGGTCTTTAGCCAACAACATGCATGTCTCCCCTGACGTTGTCAGTCCATCTCTTTGCCGGTCTTCCTCGTGGTCTTTTTCCTCTTGGGTTGATGTGAAGCGCTTCTTTTGGGATTGAGTTGTTTTGTTTTCTCATAACGTGGCCGTACCAGCGGGGACGGGCTTCCCTCACTTTGTCGATGATCAGCGTGACAACAAATCTTTGCCGGACGTCTGTATTTTTTACGTGGTCACATCGTGTCAGCCCCATGGACCATCGAAGCATCTTCATCTACATGGTGTGTAACATTTGCTCCTGTTGTTTCGTCATACAGCAACACTCAATCCCATGCATTGCTGTTGGGTGTACCATGGTCTTATATACCTGTGCCTTTATATTCTGAGGCATCTTTTTATCGCATCGGATTCCAGTGACCTATCTCCACTTGAGCCAAGCTGCATTCACCCTCATCCGAGTATCAAGAGTTGTGTCGCAGTCTGAGGTGACTCCACACTCTAGGTCCTAGGTCTTCTGCAGGGCTTCTTTGCTGATACTAATGGGGCCTCCGGTTTGGTAGCAGCTTTCGGGTACTCTGCCTTCTGAGCATTGAGGTGCAGCCCACTTTCAGTCAGTCTGTCCTTCCACGTTTGATCCTGGTGCTGGAGTTCAGGGTGGGCTTGGTCGGCAACTACCACATCTTCTGCATAAAGGACGGTCCAGGGACGTGAAGTCTGTATGTCAGCTGTTGCCGTATCCATGCAAAGGATGAATAGCAATGGTGAAAGGGCAGAACCCCGATGCGGGAGAAAGACCTAACAAAGTCGAGCAGGACTCCAAACGACACTAGTGGAATTACAGTACAAAAGTTGCGCCGAGCTTACATAATCTTCAGGGACGCTATGGCAGCGAAGAGCTCGCCATATAATATCGTGTGGGATACGATCGAAAGCCTTTTCTAGGTCTATAAATTCCATGTGCACACTCTTCTGCCTCTCTCTGTGTTTTTCCATCAAAAGGCGCGTGGCATGGATAGCATCGATGTTGCTGCATCCCTTAACAAATCCCCACTGGTTTGGTGTTACAGGGACAGTACTTCTGACACTGCTATCCAGTACCCGTTCAAATATCTTTAAAGTATGACAGAGGAGTCAAATACGGAGATAAGTCGAGTAATCTTTCACGTCTCCTTTTCCCTTCAAACTTGGAACTGTTATGCTAGCTGTCCATACTTGTGGAAGCTGTTTTTCGGCGATGATTCGATTGAAGAGTGAAGCAAGGAATTCTGAACTAGGCTCTCCGAGCATTTTCCAGATTTCCGCTGGTAGGTCATCTCGTAGGGTCAGGACTAATAATTGGTGTAAGCGTAAACTCTTTGTTGCTGATGTTATAAAAGTAGTCTGTCCAACGCTGGAGAATAAATAGTTTATCTCTTAGCAGTTTGGCGTCTGCTCCCTTCATGTGCATGGCGTGTCCAATGCCCTGAGTTGAACGGTGACGTGAATTAGTAAGACGGTAGATGTTGTTTTCTCCTGATGGTGTGTCAAGCTGATCATACAGTGTCTGGTAATACTGGTCTTTTGCGGCAGCTACTGCTCTTTTTTTTGCTGATTTCAGGTTGCGATATTCCTGGAGATCAGTGTCGTGAGTTCCAACAACTCTTGTATGCCATCTATTTCTCCTTGGTTTCTTGTTTGACTTCATCTGTCCACCACCAGGTTTGTTTATTAATGTATTTTCTTCTAGGTATGGTTGTTCCAGTGTTTTTGTCGCTGCTTGATGTATTTGTTATACAGTCTCTTTCAACATATATTCAACCGACTGATCGGTCTTCACGGAAATGTTTGCCAAGGCTGCCATCAACTCGTTTCGCTGGGTGTTCTTTCGCCACCACTTAATTCGCTCAGGCCCAGTCTTAGGTTTAGGTTTGGGTTGTATAACACACTTATGAATGTCGAGGACAAGCTTTCGGTGTTGAGGAGCGATACAGTCATACGGAATTACTTTGGTATCCGTTACCAGCTTCATGTCTCGTTGACGAACTAGCCAATAATCGATATGACCTCCACTTGTATAAGTAGCCAGAAGTATTGGCCTCTTTTTAAAGTGGCCAATACAATATTACTCATTCGACAATGGGTAATAGGCCTAAATCTCGGTCGTCAGTAAATGCAATTGCTAACATTGTCAATCGTAAAATACTGGGGAGCCTCAGTATCACTCTGACGTGGTCGGCTACGGTTATCTGTTTTGTATGCAGAGACTTGTTTACGACACAGGCTGACCTGTTTACGATAATTAAAAGAACAAATGAAACATAAATATCAATCAAATATTTTGTGAAATGATTCATCTGAAAGTTAGGAATAACAAGTAAGACAGCTCAGACAAACAGTTGATTTGTTGTACATGATTTCGAGCGTTGTTCAAAGGCACGTATAATTTTTTCTCTAATTTATTTTACTTCTTAATTTTAGACATATTATTTCACAAACGGGTTGAACCACTTTTTTTATTTCTTTTGTTCCAATTTTTTTTGCATAAAACGTGATTTTTTTATGTCTTTTAATTTCCTAGCGTTCCCTAAAAGTCCTAAATTTAGTGCTTCATTTGAAGGAATCCGTTTTGACAGTTAAATATAATACCTATGTAAAATTTTATGTACAGAATGGATAGGCCTTAAGAGAAGAAATTTTGAACCCTTCATTTATGAAGCTAACAGCAGCAGGTGACGAAATATTTCAATTTTCGCTTAAATTACTAATTATTTTTTTCTTAATTACCCATATTACGTATTTTTCACAAACCAAATGTCATGCTGGCCAGTTTGTTGCTTTATTTGACCATTTTATAGTCGTCATCCTGCTATAAAAATTTGGAAAAAATCGTTGTATAAATTTCATTAAATCATTAATTAAGTTTCCATTAACTACCATGATTAAGGATATTAAATATTTTTGCGGAAAGCTATACGCTATGATGGTCAGTTTGATATCCCAATTGCTCATTTTCCACTCTTCGTTTTGGCTGTGAAAACATCGACAAAAATATCCCCAGAAATCACTACTTAATTTTGTCTTAGTTACGCTTATTACTTCGAAGCAAATAAATCTTTTCTGGAATACTGGACCTAGCGTTGGTCAACTTTGAGCCCTATTTTTCGATTTCCCAATCTTAGTTTGGCTATAATAATTCGAACAAAAACACTTTGCGAAAGTTATAGGTAATCTTTATATTCGCTCCACTGTCATCTGACCTGGTGTGCACGACTTTAAAGCTCAATAAGAACGCTAACAGAGCAAGATGGCTGGCAAAATGTAACAAGTACAGATACCTGCAGTGATGTGAAACCCACGAGATATCAGAACAGAAGAAAGAGGAAAACAAGCAAGTTGTAACACAGCAAAACAAACCCCGGTACTAGCGATGCTTTGCTAGATACGTAATGTAAGTGATGTAACTGCCATTTTCCAAGGAACCTATCTGTCATCCGGAAACCACGCGGGGTTCTCAAATGAGGTATTTTAGAATACGAATCCACAATCTTAACAATTACAATACTTCGCTACTTGACAGTAACTAACGTCTGCTCTAATCTTCTCCTCTGCCGCTCCTCACTTCCTTTTCTTTCTTTTCTTTCAATTAAAAGCTAGCATACGTTTGAAGTGGCAGTAAAACGTTTTAACGATTGTGTGCCACAGAAAGACTTGTCCACTTACAGAGTACTTTCCTCCTTAACGATTCCCCCGCTGTTTCATTACGAGATGGAAGCCATTTAAAGGAAGCCCTAGCCTGGCAATTCCCTCTGTAGTTATGTTCCTTAGACACGAAACTGAACGGTACAGCAATCACAAAACACGGAGGTCATTTTCACAGTTCGATTATTACGGTCAGTTACTGTTGAAACAAGATGGAACTTGTCGACATTGGCCGATACTGCTATTTCTTCGCTTCCATTTCAGGAGCCTCGTGCAAACGAACATCACTCGTCTTCGAGAACAATAAAAGATCCTCTGCTGCTCGTACCTTTATATTTCAGTGCCCATCGTATCCTTGTTTAAAAATTTTCTACTACACGACATCCTGAATTTTTGCTTGTTCCTGCTGAGTGTCCGTGTGCCCTCGTCTGCAGGCAATGGTACGATGATATAGAGAAAATCTTTGCAGGAATCAGATGTTCTGTTAAAAATATTTTGTTCCTTACTAAAGAGAAAATTAAGGACTTCGCAGAAATGGAACTGTTTTAGTCGCTTACATCCTTCAGAAGCAACGGAACAGGATAGCAGCAGCTTAAAAACAGATCTTGCACTCAGTGCAAGAAGTTCAAAAAGCACATACCCTCCCAAAATTATATTTTCTTCGTAGTACTCGACGCTATGGGGTATAACTCCCATACACCTCTGAGGCACGAAATTAATGCTATAATGTACAGTGACAATACATTTATTAATGAGGTGAACGTACTAGTCTTTAAGTAATATTGAACTAATGCTTCATTACGAATCAAAACAGTATGGACCCCGCGACTTGAATGATGAAAATAGAGCTTAACATAGGCTGTGGAGTCAGGGAATACGATAAAATCTGTATGAGTGCTGACAGACACTAACTTGAGAAGCAGCTTTGTTAATCGCACACTGGATTCTGCTGCACTGCAAATAATAGTGATGTATGGTTATCATAAGGTAGTCACATGATAGGAAAACGTTCAAGAAATCCACAAACCTAATGCAAATCCATGAGATGAATGAAGTCTGTTATGAAACACAATAGTAGTCTCTCAAGAGAATTTCGAACAAGTACCAAGTAACTGTTACCAATTCCGGCTTTCACGGTTACCGGTTACCTTCAGTGATTACAACAACGTTGACTGAAGTTCTCACTGATTAAAGCTTTATTACCACTTGTCAGAAGTGAGATCCGCTCGGACTCTCACTTGCGCTCCAGTGCCCACGTTCAAAATAATCGACGGATGTGCCTCGGGGACGTTGACAAATTAACCTAGTTGTTAGGTGGAGACATTAAATCTCCAATGTTCACTAGTGGATGGTGTGTCAACATGCGATGCAGAGGCAACGCCGCTGCTAGTATCTACGTCAGCAGATCCAAGATGATCACTGGTAGAGACTGAAACAAACTGTTGGTCTGGTCCTGGAAAGTGGTACCATTGTCCACTTCAAGTGATGAAAGGGGTGCAAATTTTTAAGGGTGGCAGGGATAGTGGCAGGGATAGCTCCGCCTATAGATGAACTCTAACATCATCATTAATTGGTAGAAGATAGCTGTGACACTGGGAGAGGTTGTAACACACATAAACGTACTTGATACTGTGTCATGTTTTGTTGCATAGGCTATATCTTAAGCTACAGTGGGGAAGGATTCCAGTGTGCCAGAACAATAGTGCTACATGGCTCTCAATATCTAGATCAGGGTCTATTGGCAGCAGAGATAAGGCGTTGTGATTCCACGTTGTGCGGTGGCTCTATATTAAACTGAATACTGGTAGTCGCGTAGCTGTGGTTTCTGTCACTGGAGGTGTTGATCTCTTCCTCCCGTAGCTGGATATGACAACCAAAGACGATGATCAGGAGTTTGGGTTCCGTATTCCAATGTAAACAGAAGCTGCACGAAAAACGTGGGTATTAAAAACAGCAGTCAGCACCTCTTAGTATTATTTTAAATTATTAATTGAGCCACTGGGTTTTTCGACCCATCGGCATTTTTACGTGACAGTGTTTCCGTATGTAAGCGACACCACAGGTCTATCAACAGACCACGCTTTTCCCATATGTTACGCGTCGGCGGATTGCGCGTCAGACTAGGCCCTCGAAAGCGAGTCAGATGTGTTTCATTGGGATCAGATAAGACATACTCGGAGGTCAAGATATCATCGTCAGTTCGCTACCATGCTCTTCAAACAACTGTAGCATGCTTCTGGCCTTTTGACGTGGATAATTACTGTTGTGCAAAACGGTGTCCCGTCGAGGAAGACATCAATCATGAAGTGATGCGAGTGGTTCTTATTTAATTTCTCGTAGTTCACAGCTGTCACGTGCCTTCAGTTAGTACAACAGATCGCCGCCTGTCCAGATATACACAGCAAACAACCTCCACGTTTGGTGACGACGCGAAGACGTCCAACAGCTCATCGTCTAGCGGTGATTTCACCATGATTCAATGACTTCTCACGGACCCTCACTAAAATAGCTCACCGACATTCAACTAGCTTTACTGTTCCCGAGTTGCGCGTTCCCTGGTACAGACCAACAAGAGCGTGTCTTTTGTAAAAGCCCTTTATTTCATCGAATTTCCACATTTCAGTACGCATCCTCGCTAGTATGAATCCCATTTGACTCTGCTCCAATTATATACTTACCCAATCACACGTCTCTTACACCACCTGGCGGCAGTAACCGGTGTTGCTTAAGTTTTGACTCAATGCAGGTTCATTTAACCCAATTCCAGCGTATCACGCAAACTTGAGACTGGTGTCTAGGCAATTACTACCACTTCCTGCGTGGAGTTAGTAGCCAACTGGGTTCCTGTACTCGTCCATGTGCAGGTAATAAATCTATCTCTCATGCAGTGGTATCAGTGTGGATGTATAAAAAACTAACACTTGTCCTTAGTATAAGTGTTTTGTTTACTTTATCTCGATTGCAGCATCTGTTCGAAATACTGGCCACTTGTCACCCACGTGCAGCTGATTAATTGCACACCACTTCGTCACACAATAGATGTATGTCCCTCAGTGCTTCGTTGGTGCGCTTTATGTTAAGAACAGTCTCCTGTGAAAATTAACAGCGCATTACTAACAGCGTCCTACCGTGACGCAACACGGGACTCTGTCAAAAACAAATAAAAGATAATTGAGGATTTTGATGCAATTTCTCAATTTTCTCGTCTTGCTGCCTTAGCATAAGGACAGTAGCCTAGTTGTCAGTTTACGCGACTTGCTAAACAGTATTGCGGGTGGTCTGTGCCTCAGGGGACTTGTTGTTTACCTTTAACCAAAATAACACTATTTTTCGTTAATGGTAAGGTTCACTATGGCCATTATTTCTTACTCCATTTTGCATACTGCTTCACAATATGTCGTGCAAAACTAGTTTCAGATGCAGGGTTTTTAGCTCCAAACAGTATCAGTGAGTGAGAACTTACGTACTGCAAAGAGGTGTTGAGTTTCTATATCATAGTGTTTAATTTTCCCTCCTTGGCCGAGCGGTTCTAGGAGCTTCAGTCTGGAACCACGCGACCGCTAAGATCGCAGGTTCGAATCCTGTCTTGGGCATGGATGTGTTTCATGTTCTTAGGTTAGTTAGGTTTAAGTAATTCTAAGTTCTAGGGGACTGATGACCTCAGAAGTTAAGTACCATAGTGCTCAGAGCGATTTGAACCATTTTTCCCCTACCCCCCCCCCCTCCCCCCCCCCACCACCACCCCCCCATGAACCATGGACCTCGCCGTTGGTGGGGAGGCTTACGTACCTCAGCGATACAGATAGCTGTACCACAGGTGCAGCCACAATGGAGGGGTATCTATTGAGAAGCCAGACAAACGTGTTGTTCCTGAAGATGGGCAGCAGCCTTTTCAGTGCAGTCTGAAAGATTGCGAACGACTGAAAGCAAGGATAAAGTATGGTTAAATGATGATGGCGTCCGCTTGGGTAAAATATTCCGGAGGTAAAATAGTCCTCCATTCAGATTTCCAGGCGGGGATTACTCAGGAGGTCGTTATCAGAAGAAACAAAATTGGCATTTTACGAATCAGAGCATGGAATGGTTCAAATGGCTCTGAGCACTATGGGACTTAACAGATATGGTCATCAGTCTCCTAGAACTTAGAACTACTTAAACCTAACTAACCTAGGGACAGCACACAACACCCAACCATCACGAGGCAGAGAAAATCCCTGACCCCGCCGGGAATCGAACCCGGGAACCCGGGCGTCGGAAGCGAGAACGCTACCGCACGACCACGAGATGCGGGCGCATGGAATGAGTGATCCCTTAATCGTGCAGGTAGATTAGAAAAGTTAAAAAGGGAAATGGGTAGGTTAAAGTTAGATAAAGTGGAAGTTAGTGAAGTTCGGTGGCAGGAGGTAAAAGACTTCGAGGGTGGTAAATATGAGGCTAAAAATACAAACTCAAATAGGGGTAGTGTAGGAGTAGGATTAACAATGACTAAAAAAAAATACAAACGAGGGTAAGCTACTACGAACAGCATACTGACATCATTAATGTAGCCACGATAATCACGAAGTCCACGCCTACGGCAGTAGTACAAGTTTATATGCCAACTAGCTCCGCAGATGATGAAGAGATTGAACAAATGTATGATGAGATAAAAGAAATTACTCAGGTACTTAAGACAGATGAAAATTTATTAGTCATGGGGGACTGGAGTTCGATAGTAGGAAAAGGAAGAGAGGGAAAAGTAGTAAAGTAGTAGGTGAATATGGACTGGGGGTAAGGAATGAAAGAGGAAGCTGCCTGGCAGAATTTTGCACACAGAATATCTTAAAGCTAACACCAAGCTAAAAAATCATGAAAAAAGGCTGTACATGTAGAAGAGACCTGGAGACAACAGAAGGTTTCAGATTGTATATATAATGGTAAGACAAATATTTAGCAATCAGGTTTTAAATTGTATGATATTTCCAGGGGCAGATGTAGACTCTGGCCACAATTTATTGCTTTTGACCAATAGATTAAAACTTAAGAAACCGCAAAAGGTAGGAACTCAAAGAGATGTGACTTGGGTAAATTGAGCCCGCCGGATTGGCCGTGCGCTCTAACGCACGGCTTTCCGAGCGGGAAGGAGCGCTTGGTCCCCGTCACGATTCTGCCCGGCGGAATTGTGTCGAGGTCCGGTGAACCGACCAGTCTCCGGATGGTTTTTAGGCGGTTTTCCATCGACCTCGGCGAATGAGGGCTGGTTCTTCTTATTCCGCCTCAGTTACACTATGTCGCCGATTACTGCGCAAACAAGTTCTCCACGTACGCATACACCACCATTACTCTATCACGCAAACATAGGGGTTACCCTCGTCTGGTGTGAGACGTTTCCTTGGGGGGTCCACCGGGGGCCGAACAGCACAGTAACCCTGGGTTCGGTGTGGGGCGGCGGAGGGGTGAAGTGGACTGCGGTAGTCGTCGTGGGGTTGTGGACCACTGCGGCTGCGGCGGGGACGGAGCCTCTCCGTCGTTTCTAGGTCCCCAGTTAGCATGCATACATACATACGTACATACATGGGTAAATTGAAAGAATCAGAGGTTGTAGAGAGTTCCATAGGGAGCGTTAGGGAACGATTGACAGGAACAGAGGAAAGGAACAAAGTAGAAGAATAATGGGTAGCTCTGAGAGATGAAATAGAGAAGACAGGAAGGCAGCAGAGGATCATGTAGGTAAATAGACGAGGGCTAGTAGAAATCCTTGGGTAACAGATGAGATATTGAATTTAATTGGTGAAAAAGAAAATATAAAAACGCAGTAAATGAAGCAGGCGAAAGGAATATAAACGTATCAAAAATGAGATCGGCAGGAAATAACAAACTACTAAGCAGGAATGGCTGAGGGACAAATGTACGAATGTAGTAGAAACATATGTCACCAGGGGTAAGAGAGGTACTGCATACAGAAAAATTAAAGAGATGTTTGCAGAAAAGATAACCACCTCGATGAATATCAGTGGCTTAGAGGGAAAATCAGTCCTAAGCAACGAAGGGAAAGCACAAAGGTGGAAGAAGTACATACAGGGACTATACAAGGGCGATGTACTTGAGGGTAATGTTACGGGGAAGGAAGAGGACGTAGATGAAGATGACGCGAGAGATATGATACTGCGTGAACAATTTGACAGAGTACTTTGGAACCTAAGTCAAAACAAGGCCCCAGGAGTAGATAACATTCCGTCAGATCTACTCATAGCCTTGGGAGAGCTAGCCACGTACAAACTCTCCCATCTGGAGAGCAAGATGTTTGAGAGAGACGAAATACCCTCAGACTTCAAGAAGAATCTAATAATTACAATTCCAAGGAAAGCAGGTGCTGACAGAGTGAGAATTGCAGAACTATCAGTTTAATAAATCACGGCTGCAAGATACTAACAGGAATCCTTTACAGAAGAATGGAAAAACTGGTAGAAATCGACCTCAGGGAGATCTGTTGTAATTCCGTAGGCATGTAAGAACGCGAGAGCCAACATTAACCCTAAGACTTATCTTAGAAGAGAGGTTAAGGAAAGACAAACCTACATTTATAGCATTTGTAAAATTAGAGAAAGCCTTTGACAATGTTGACTAGAATACTCTGTTTCTAATTCTGAAGGTGGTAGGGGTAAAATACAGGGAGCTAAAGCCTATTTATAATTTGTACTGAAACCAGATCGCAGTTATAAGCGTCGAAGCGTACGAGAGGGAAGCAGTGGTTGGGAATGGAGTGAGACAGTGTTGTAGCCAATCGCCGATGTTATTCAATCTGTATATTGAACAACCAGCAAAGGAAACAAAAGAAAAATCTGGTGAAGAAATTAAAATCCAGTGAGAAGAAATGGAGAACGTGAGGTATGTTGATGACATTGTAATTCTGTCAGAGACACAAAGGACTTGGAAGAGCTGTTGAACGGAATGGACAGTATCTTGAAAGGATGATATAAGATGAATATCAACAAAATCAAAACAAGGATAATGGAATGTACCTGAATTATATCAGGTGATGCTGAGGGAATCAGGTTAGGGAATGAGACACTTAAAATACGAGTAGTATATGAGTTTTGCTATTTGGGCAGAAAAATAATTTATAATGGTCGAAATAGAGAGGACATAAAATGTAGACTGGCGATGGCAAGGAGAGCACTTCTGAATATGAGACATTTGTTAACATCGGGTATAGATTTAAGTGCCAGGAAATCGTTTCTGAAACTATTTGAATGAAGTGTAGCCATGTATGGAAGTGAAAGATGGACGATGTATAGTTTAGACAAGAAGAGAATAGAGGATTTAGAAATGTGGAATTACAAATGGATACTGAAGAATTGCTTGGTAAATCACGTAACTAATGAGGAGGTGCTGAATAGAATTCGGGAGACGAGGAATTTGTGGCACAACTTAACTAGAAGAAGGGATCGGTTGATGGGACAGGTTCTGAGGCATCAAGGGATCAACAATTTAGTGTTGGAGGGAAGCGTGGAGGATAAAAATGGTAGTGGGAGACCAAGAGATGAATACAATAAGTAGATTTCAGAAGGTTGTAGGTTGCAGTAGTTACTCGGAGAAGAAGAGGCTTGCACAGGATAGAGTAGCAAGGGGAGCTGCATCAAACCAGTCTTTGGACTGGAAACGACAACAACGACAACAACAACAACAGTGTTTAGTTGTAGCCTGTTCGATGGATCCTGGCTTCTACACCATTTTTCTTTGCGTTACTGCTAGCGGGATCCTATCTACAGTTAAACTTGTATTTCTAGCCACAACGCTTCTAGGAACGTATCTTTCTTCATAAAATCACTTTCGACCTTAAGTTCTGTGTATGTTGCTCTGAGCCGGCCGCTGTGGCCGTGCGGTTCTAGGCGCTTCACTCCGGAACCGCACTGCTGCTATGGTCGCAGGTTCGAATCCTGCCTTGGGCATGGATGTGTGTGATGCCCTTAGGTTAGTTAGGGTTAAGTAGTTCTGAGTCTAGGGGACTGATGATCTCCGTTGTTAAGTCCCATAGTGCTTAGAGCCGTTTGAACCATCCTTGAATGATGGTCTGCTTATTCTCGTAGGAAACTGGTTACAGCTCGTTACTATGTAATAATGAAGCGTCCTGTATACCAGTAGAGCAGTATCTGCCAATATTTTGTCGATACTTCTAAATATTAACGTCATTGCGGAGTAATGTTTATCATTGTATCTTTCAGATTATTGCTCGTACGCCATAAACAGTTCCTTCGCAGGTATACATTGATTCAGACATTCACAAAGAATGAAAATGTTTTGATTATGAGTTCTAGAACCGATGGCACAGTCGAGTGCGTCAGTCTGTCCCAAAAAAAACCTGAAAAGTCCTTCCGGGACCTGTGTTAAGTTCTTTCGGCGATGGTCAAAGCAAGAAACTGGAAGTTGCGCATAGATTTCGATACTGAAGCAAACTGTACTTCCGCCTAAGAGATGTGGCGAGGAAGACATCGACTGTACTTGACGCGGCTAAATTTTGGTCAGCCATTGTATAAAAAGTTGTCAAAGATCGATTTTCTTTCGTTGATTGTATACTCTGTACTTCTGACACGGTAATAAACAAATAAAATCGGGCTCCGAATTTTTAGGATATCTCACTAAAGTTAACTATCATTTCAAGAAACCTACGAACTCCGAGATTTCAGTTGTTTCTCTTAGATCTAAGGGGCAGACATTTTGAATGGTAGTAACTAAGTCGTGAAAAGCACAAAAAAGTGTAGTAACAATCGTAAATCTGAATACTGCAAACTAAATATAAAAGCTGTGTGTAGATGTATGAAATTTCAGAAAAAGTGTTAATGTATATTGGAATTTCATTTATTTAGTTACAGTACATGTGAACATACAACTACGGTGCTGGAAAAGAAATAGTGCAGTGTTTTAGAGGTTTCCAATTCACTAATGAAAATGGCTCTGAGCACGATGGGACTTAACATCTATGGTCATCAGTCCCCTAGAACTTAGAACTACTTAAATCTAACTAACCTAAGGACAGCACACAACACCCAGCCATCACGAGGCAGAGAAAATCCCTGACCCCGCCGGGAATCGAACCCGGGAACCCGGGCGTGGGAAACGAGAACGCTACCGCACTACCACGAGATGCGGGCAATTCACTAATGATTTGTTGTTGCAACAGCGCATACGGAGTACATAAAATGATTACTCTTAGTTATCAATAACACAAGCGATACTGAGGTATCATGTATTGACCCGTGTCGAATCACTCATATCAGTACGTGGTGTAGCCTCTAGAGGCGCCAGCGCAGGCGCCGATTCTGGCATCTAGTCAATCGTTCAGATGGCGAATACTGCCTTAGGATACGTTATGCCACACCTGCTGGGCCTTTTCAAGTAGTTGTTAAAGAGTTGTTGGTTGCCGAGCCGCACTGGTCACTTCTCGTCCCATCATATCCCACATGCGCTCGATTGGAGACAAGTCCACAAATCGTGCTGGCCAGGGAAGTTGTTGCACGTCTTCCAGAGCTTGTTCAATTTCACGGACACTGTGTTGGGAAGTGTACTCCTATTGGAACAACGTATTACCTTCCTGTTCGAAGGACGGCGAAAGAACAGGTGTAACAACATTCTGTGCGTAGCGAGCGCAGGTTATCGTCCCCTCCAGAGACACCGAAAGTGAGTGAGTGTTGTAACTTACAGCACCCAAGGCCATAAGGCCTGGGTTTGGCCGAGTCTGTTTTCGAAGAATGCACTCTACGAGACAGCACTCACAAGGTCTACACCATACGAGTGAACGACCATCATTTGGATGTGGGCAGAATCTGTTTTTATCGCTGACGACCACGGCGCACCATTCCACGATCCAAGTGAACCTCTGATAGAACCAGCCGAGCCGTGCACGACGATACTGTGGCGTGACTGAAAGACGGGCTAGCGGTCTGCGTCCACACAGTCCCACTGGTGGTAACCAGTTCGCAACAGTTCGAGTTGATACATCTGGGCTCACCAGGCCTTTTGTCTGTGCAGTGGAACCTTTACGATCTGCCACTCCTGCCTTTACAAGACGACGATCATGGCGGACGACTGTTCTGCGTGGACGTCCAGACCCTCGTCTACTGGTATGAGAATGATCACGTGGCAACTGATACCAGCATAGTTGCACACCGGACGCCGCATGTGACAGTTCTCCGAAAAGACCTTCCCGTCTCTCGGAAAGCCAGTAACTGACCCTTTTCAAATCAGCTCATTTGGTTGTAGGAAGTACGAATGCATCTCCGCGGCGTGGGTACCTGCTTGCTTCACACTGCTGCACCACACTGAGCCTTATGGCTGTGAGCATTCCCTGTTAAAGGTTTGAAACCATTTTCAGTACATCTGTTATCCTCCAGGTGGCATATGCCGTCATCGGATCAAAATAGACGTCGTAATTGTAGGTGTACCAATTTTTCCCCGGCAATTCGGCTAAACAGGAGCTACTATAGTTGTTGCACGAGAAAACGTTCCGTTGTACAGGATCATTTTGTGTAGGGTCTAAATAATGATGCACATTACACTCGATAATCTCACTGAGTGTCTGTAAACCGTCAATATTAGTAAACACATAAAAGGATGTCTTAAGCAGCAATATTAACTGACCACAATTCTGTGATACGTTCTGTGATTATTCATACAGAGGCCCTTCCCGTACAGTAAGTGTAAACAACACTATGATTGTTAATGAAGAGTGTACATTTTCCTCATGCAAAAGTAAGAGAGTTAAAATTTCTCCTAGATACCGTCTTATTACCTAGATAAAACAAACAGGAGAATTTCTTTACTTATCCATTTCAGGTAAAGCAACACACTGCACCGGTTCGATTCATGACTGTGGTTCACACAAAATGCAAATCTATGTAGCACACGAAGAAGCATCAGCATTTCAGCGGCCACTGTGTAGCGGCAGAAAGCAACTAAGAATATTTTGCCATTGTCTGAAAGAGATTACAAGATAAGAAATTCGTTTTATTTACAATGTTTACATTTACAACTGAATTCATTTTCCCTTTGAAAATAAAAAATTATCTGTCCCAAAAAATGGTAAGCTTACCACACCACACGACACTAAGATAAGTGCTTTTCGCCAGTCTTTCGACAGGAATCAGTTACAACAGAAAAAAGTAGATATATAATATACTAGATATATATAATATCCACTATGGATAAAATTCACTTCATATCAATATCCCCAGAGAAAGCAACCGTATCTATCAAGATCTCATATAGTAAAACTATCACGTACAGAAAGCAGTAACACAAGGAAAGAAAGTCTGGAATGAAAACACAACACTGTGCAAGTAATCACTGTTTGCAACAATCAGTTATTTATAGAAATTCATTTCCCCTTATAAAACATGGAAATACATCTGCTTCCAAATACCCTACCCCCTTTTTTTCTCTCTCACTCCCTCCCACCACCTCTCTCGCTTATTCCAAACCCACACACACGCACACACACACACACACACACACACACACACACACACACTTTCTCGCTCAGGAGGTACACCACATTAGCTTCCACCAAACGTTCTAAACATTCTAAAAACAAGTGAGTGGCAACAATGACATACCACCTCTGTAAGAGTGAGTTGACGCAAGCGTTCTCTCGAATTCCTTTTTGTGTAAAATACATGTGAAATAAAGGGGAGAGTGAAATGAGTAAAAGAAGGTGCAGCCGCAGTGTACACAACGGCAACAGAATAAGACAATCCGCCAGAGATGCACAACTCATCGGAACATGTAAGTACGGTAACATACATGACTATTACTCATCAGAAATTAATTCATAAATAAGCAAATTTCTTAAAGACTTCTTTGCAAATGACATTGTAACAAATAAGTAAATACTGGATATTCGACGACATCACACAAAAAATCAAATCATACACTCATAAATACAAGCCTATCCAGACAAATCCATTTTAACAAGCAATGTAGTTCCAGGTGAGCAATCGAATAATATTAATCAACATACATATGTTATAGCTTTAGGTCTAAATTAAAAAAGCAGCTACGATTTTGTATGGCTTTTTCAGAAATAAATGGAAAACATTAGAAGAAACATAGGTGTCGGAACTTGTATGTGTTAACAAAACCCTATGACATTGTTTTTTTTTTATAATTACAAACAAGAGGAAAAAGTCATCAGGAGCTCCCAAACTGAGCCAAATTACCCTCTGAAAGCATTGCCAAGCGTTTCTCACGAAGCGTAGTAAAAAATGGAAGAATACGACAGTATAATTGGACAACGCTATCCTCAACATTAAGCTAAAAAAGTTATGTCTAAGTAATAATATTTATCCTGGTTTTGTAAAACTCAATTTGAACAGTAAGTCACCAGTAACTCAAGAAACCAAAATAAAGGAAGATACTCTTCGGTTTTGAATATGCTCAATAACAACATATCTGTGTTCAGTTATATAAAAAACACTTCAGTCAGTTAATGTACAAAAACATCACATCATTTCGACGACATCACACAAGGAATCAAATCATACACGGAAACACTAATGAAAGTGAAAAAGAAATACATAACAGAATATATAATAGTATTGTGAAATGCACAACAAATATCCATAAAAAACACAGGAAGTGCGCCCAAGGCAAGTTCCATGAGAGGTCTGTCAATGTAACTGACGTAGAATAAACAGAAGATGGAGAATTACTTGTTAAGGAACCAAAACACCGTGTAAACACAAAAATGTCACACAAGACAATAGAAAACCGGATCACAGAAACAGAACGCAGAATAAAACAACAAGAATGGTTGGAAGAGTTTAATTTCATTGTGAACTTGACAAGGGAACTTGTAGCAGAAGAGATAAAACACATAATCCAGGGGAGTAAGATCTGCATGAACTCAGAAAAAGAAGCAGAAAAATGTATTTCCTGAAAAATAAATAAAAAAATACAATAGCATAAAACTAGCACCAACAAAGCGGTCAAAGGAGGTACCTTAGTATTTATGAGCAAATTGTAACACGTCAACAAAGCAGATGGTTTATTCATGGAACACAACAACACCAAATTAATCAATGAGCCATCAATGAGATAGCAAAGAAAACAGGAACCTGTCTAAATACGCAAAAGTCCCATCACAAACATTTAAAACAATGCATGACACAAGTGAATCCCAATGCATCCAAGGCTAAATCGATAAACACACATAACTATACGATTAGACTGATAATTAACTTGAACTATGCAGTATCTTAGCACCTTGCTGGACACATACATACATCACTACAGAGAGTGAACACTTTTACAGACAAGAAGTACCTATAAAACAACCAAGAACTGACAGAAAAGACAAGGGAGGGAAATATACTACGAACAGTGAATCCTTCTGTCTTTTGATTATCACATCCAGGTATACAACTGTATCATTAGGAGAAACGATAAGCATTATTAAAGAAGAAGTACAGAAATGAGCAAACACAACAAAAGTGCTCATTGATGAAAGTCAAGATACGCAATAGATTATGACAGAACAGAATTACTCTATTTCCAACAAAGAGTTCTATTTACAAAAAAAAGAAAAAGTCTGCAAATAGGTTCAGCCCTCAATGGTCGAATTGTAAACATATTTCTGAATCACAATGAAAACAAAATATCCAATAAAATAATACATAAAAAGTAATACAAAGCTATATACTGGTACCATTATGTGAAGAACATAATTTGAGTGATAGATGAGACACCAAGATAAAACAAATAACCTCTGACACAAGCGCAGTTCACCCTAAAGTAAGATTCATAGTACAGATACGAGCAGACGTGTTACTTTATTTCCTAGAAGTCACCACACACAGGCTTTACGGCAAACATAATTTTGGAACATTCAGGAAATTCACAGCCACTAGTTCAACCGTTCACCACAGTTCCAATCATCCACCGAAACACAAATTTTCAATCTTTTGACACATCATACTAAGACTTAAAAGAATCCCACTGGACAAATTCAATTGCATACAGTAACTACTCACAAAACAGTAGATAGCAGGAAGGATTTGGTACAACAAAAATAATAAAGAAACCGAACACCAAATAAAAAACAAAAAAGAACAAATTATGAGTAAGTTAACAGCCATAACAAAGAGCCAGGAACGCAAAACCTGACAAACACAGAGAACATTCGGTACCAGGACCACCTTGCATAGAACACAGCAAGGAGCATACTAAAATACAGCATCAAAACTGTAGACACGGTGCGGAACATTCTGAAGAAGTTATGACTACAAAGATTTTTTCTCACAAAAAAAATCTAAACGCTCACAACGTCTCCACAGGCTGATTTTCCAGTGTTGGAATCTATTAGTTAACCTGTAGTTCATTTCAGTCTGTCTAGACAGACCAGACATGAAGAAGTTTTAGAACTAGATATTCTGTTCATCTCAGACTTTTAAAATGAGACATGAACACGCACCACTTTTGCAGGTCATCTCATATAAGCCACCCTCCTCCCCCGCCCCCATCCCCCTACCCCAAAGAAACATCTCAGAGAGTGGAAACAAGATCCTCAGGGAACGCAAGAGTCTCTATCAAAAAATCAGCATGGAGAAGAATTACCACATGCAGAAAGATGTGATACAAGAGAGGAAAATCTCGAATGAAAATAAAACACCGTTTGTACCAGTCAATGATTTATATAAAGACAGTTCCCCATTTGAAACATAATGTTCAGACGTCGCCGAATATCGAAAATATCTGCTTCCCAATCCCTAACGCCCCTTACTCTCGACCTCTTTCCCACTCTCAGTCCTTGCTTCTTTCCTGCCCCCCCTCTCCCCACCCCTCTCTCTTTATCTCTCTCTCTCTCTCTCTCTCTCCCTGTCTCTCTCTCTCTCTCCCTCCCCCTCTCTCTATCTATCTATATCCCTCACTCATTAAACACACACACATATCACATCACATAACGTGAGTTCTCCCCCAGCAGACGCACCACAATAATATCCACCAAACATTCCAAATTAGCGTCACACTGAACAAAAAAAAAATGCCGTGAACAAGTGAGCGGTGACAATAACGTAGCACCGCTTAACCAAGCGTTGCGATGTAAGTGTTTGCTCAAATCCTATTTTGAGTAAAATACTTGTTAGTAAAAGTGAGAGTGAAATAAAGAAAGGTGTAGAGATGCACAACGGGGTGGAAAACGTGAGTACGGTGACGTGAACAACTACTACTTACGAGGAAATATTAAAAAATAGCAGCTGTTCATGACTTCTTTACAAGCGACATGCTGTCAAAACGAGAGAAGGGTTTCAATACAAGTCGAGCTACAAAAGTTTTACAAATAATACCAGGTGGACAATCGAAATAAATCAAAAATAATGCACATGTGACAGTTTGGAGGCCTAAAACCGAAAAATACCTATGACTTTTGAAATGTGCTTTCTGGAAATAGATCGAAATCCGTAGTAGATGACGCACAGGTTACGAAACATTTGTGGGTAAATAATAACGAAATACATTGTGTTTCACGTATGACGGATTAAACAAAAAATTGCCTCAGTTACGTATGTTCACAAGTTTCAGCCTTGATCTCCAAAAGTAAGAAACCGATATCATTACAATGCACAAACAGAGGGAGGAAACCGCCTTCAGTAACCAATACACGATGTACCCCGACCAGTGGAGACTCATCTTCAGCGGAATGATCAGTCTACATCATTCTTTTAAATTTCGGTCACTACCGATCCTATTAAGAGTACAAAGGTCCATTATAATTCGAAAGAAATTAAACATAATGCACATGTTACAGTTTTTAGGCCTGTAGCCGAAGAACAAGAATTAAGAGAACCCCAAAAATTGCATACTGTTTCCAGTAGTTCTTGCATAGTTTATAAGCAAGGTTTCAGCAGGCGTACTTATATACATATGCTTTAATCAGAAAACACGACGCATCACAAAAGCATTATTGGTATGAGGTAGAAATCAGTAGATGTGACATACGAGTACAGAAAAATAATGAGTATGACTTCAGAAAAATTGGATGAATCGTTCAAAAGAAAGAGCTTCACAAAATGAGTAAGATTTGGTGGACGTCCTCCTAAGGATTATAGTACTAAATCCAGTCCATTTGACACGTTATATCGACAAAAATCCCACGCTAGTTGAGGGCCCTGCCCATAAGGCTCGAAACGTATTCAACTGCGGAAAGACCCGACGACCATTGGCCAAGGCAGGGTTAGGCAAGCACGAAACAAGCAGTAGAAACTCTCATCGTCAGCAAAAGGGCGTTATCCTGCTGATATTTGAGCCCAATATGGCTTGCCATGAGGGGAAACAAAACGGGCCGTGGAGCAGGGCCAACGTATCTTTGTGGTGTAAGGTTGCCTCAGAGGATAACCATAGGGAACCAGCTATGAAATGAAAAGGCACCCCAGAATATCAATCCTGGTTATCGGGCCGTATGGTAGATGACAATCAGGTTGGTGGTACAGCATACCCCTGTCAGTGGTGGTTTCACATACCTCTTCGCTGGTCACTGGGGCCTGGAAACACATTAACTAGAGTAGAATTGTCTTCAGTGATGAGGCCCGCGTCGAAGTGACCCTCGATGAACAGCGAAGACGAGTCTGGAGACATTCCGACCAGTGGTGGTATGCCAAGCTGAGTGTCACCAGCCATGCTGCCCGACCACCAGGACTGATGGTCTGGGGTGCCATTTCATTTCATTGCAGGACCTTTTTGATTGCTATCTGCGGCGCCCTTACAGCACAGCGGTACGTCTACGCTATTCTACAACCCGTTTTCTTGCCCTTTGTGAAAACCCATTCCGGGCTTACAGTTTAGCAAGAAATTGACCGACCGCAAACGCCGAAAATTTCTACTCCTTGACTTCTTGCCGGCCAAACACTACCTTCACCAACAAGGTCAACAGATGTCTCCGTAACTGAGAACTTTTGGAACATTTTGGGCAGGATCCCCGAACGAGATCAAGATGCGGATGATCTAAGGCGCCATTGGGAAATGGTTCGGCACAGTAATCCGCAGCAGGACAGCCAACAACTTTATCATTCAATGCTAAAACGAATAACTGCTTGCGTAAGGGCCAGAGGTGGAGCAATGCGTTATTGACTTGCTCAATTTGTGAAACTCCTCCTCTTGAACGAATCATCCAAATTTTCTGAAACTGTATTTATTTGTTTATCTATAAATATACATCACATCTGCCGATTTCCATTCCAGTCGGATAGCTGCTGTATGGTTTTCTTTTTTCTTTTTTTTTTGTCTTGAAGCGTATATGCACTTTCGTCTCAAAGCAGATTTTTCTGAAAATGTTTGAGATGAACGAACAGTTTAATAGTAACAGTATTTTCAGAAATGTCACTACCTTAATTTTGCTAAAGAAAGAAGTCTTTAGTACTAGCAACCATTTTGTGATACAGTGCTGCATCTGATAACTGCGAAAGTAATTTTTTGTAGATTAGATCCATGTACAATGAATAATGTAAGTTATTTGCTTTATCTTAGAAATACCAGCTTCTGGGCAAATGTGGAAACGTAACACTTTTGTAGTTGAATGTTCTATGGCTTGGAGTTTTGAAACACACCTGAAAATCCAAGAAATTGAAGACTACTGTCAACTTCGCTAATTAATCAGTCTGAGAGATTCATACATTACCTAATGCAGATTGGCTGTCTTAACTGCATTATTTTCTCATACATGAGTCATACATTTGATGCCTTTCTGCTGCTACAGTCCTATCCTGCGTTTGAGAAGTCTTTTCTAAGTTTATTATTGTACATGCGCACTAAGTACAACTCTACTATATAATAATTTCTCCACTGACCTGTGAATATTTTTATTTTATTGTAATTACTACATGATATATTCAAAGCTTTATTTATAGCTGCCCTGATTGGATTTTATTTGTACTTTCAGCATCATTACTCAGATAAAAAAAGGTTCTAATACAGTTGTATGCACTGCAATGGCCACACAAAATTTTATTTACTTATTTTTTCACGTTCCTTGTAAATCGCGAATTCCCTTAGTAGTATTGTTATCCTTGTAAGATGTGCAGCAATACAAACTTTCAGCTCTCCAATCTACTCCCTAATATGAACTGATCCATAAGTCCTGCTTCAGAGTGTAGTGTTAATTTCTCATTGCTCTACATATTTACTGTTTTAACTATCTGACAGCCCTGTTGTAATGGAATGATACTATTAATTCAATCCAAACAGCTATGGTAGCAAAAACTGATTTACTGCTACAATTCTTTAAGGGCGGCCATTATGCACTTGTGTGAACTACAACAGAAATGTGGCAACACAATAAGAAATCACAATCAGTATCTGTTAAGAGTATTTTAGAAAATGGTGCTAAATTTTGGGCAGTGTGTTACATGGTACTTGATGTTCTATCCAAATATAATGATATCCAAATAACTTTGCTGTCTATTGGCGGTCTATGTACGAGGGTCGGTCAAAAAGTAATGCCTCCCATTTTTTTTCTACTTAAAGAAATTAAGTTAAGTGAAAAATTTGAATTTGGCGCCATTCCTCAAACCTTCTTCTGCAATCCACTGCAGTAGTAACTTTCTGTGTCAACAGGTGGCAGCACAGCAGAAGTTTGTAAGATGGCCGACATCGATGTTCGTTTGAGACAGCGTTGTGTGATTGAATTCTTGAATGCAGAAGGTGAAACGCCCATACGCATTCATGAAAGACTGAAGAAGGTGTATGGTGTTGTGACAGTGGATGTCAGCACTGTTAGACGATGGGTTCGTCGTTGTAAGGAAGCTGAAGGGCAAACACCGTTGACTGACGAAAAGCGGAGCGGCAGGCCGGTGAGTGCAGTGACTCCCCACAACATTCAGCAAGTTGATGACACCATTCGTGGTGACCGTCGGGTGACTGCAGATGAAGTGTGTCGCATTATTTCTCTTAGTAAAGGCAGTGTGATCACGATTATTAAACAATTGGGGTACTCAAAAGTTTGTGCACGGTGGGTTCCAAGAATGTTAACCGATCAGAATAAAGAGGCAAGGAAAACAATAGCCTCCCAACACTTGCAGCGCTTCCGTTTGGAGGGAGATGAGTTTCTGAAAAAAATTGTGACCGGGGACGAAACATGGGTGCATTTTTTTGAACCCGAATCAAAGAGGCAGTCAATGGAGTGGCATCACACAAGCTCGCCGAGGAAGAAAAAATTCAAAACTGTGCGATCGGCAGGGAAAGTTATGGCAACAGTTTTCTGGGATACAGAGGGTGTGATTCTGGTTGATTTTTTGGAGCAGGGATGCACAATAAATTCTGTTCAATACGTCACAACCCTCAACAAACTTAAAGCACGTCTTCAGCGAGTTCGCCCAACAAAATCAATGGCAGATGTTCTTCTTTTGCATGACAATGCAAGACCACACACCAGTCGTCACACCTCTGACGAGATTGTCAAAATTGGATGGGAAGTTTTGCCTCATCCCCCATACAGCCCTGACCTGGCACCATCAGACTTCCATCTGTTCGGGCCACTAAAAGAAGCTCATCGTGGGATTCATTTTGAAGATGAGGAGGCCGTCAAAACATCCGTGCGTCAATGGCTTAGGAAGCAGAGCTGTGATTTTTACCGTGCTGGGATACATGCCCTTGTTCAAAGATGGACCAAAACTGTAGAGATGGGCGGAGATTACATTGAAAAATGACAAAATGATCCTCAATGTTGTGGTTTTCAACCTATGTAATTGCATTTAAAATTCCTGACAATTAAACGTAGAAAAAAAATAGGAGGCATTACTTTTTGACTGACCCTCGTACAACTGATAGCAATTTTGCAGATACTCTTGGTACTCTAATTGTTCCATAAATATCGACTGCTAAGTCAGAAGGTAATTTTCAGATTACTGTGCTGAGCTGACTGCAGGATTTGAACTGAACCCTACATGTCGGCAGAACAGTCTCCATGTCCGCCGACGCAAAGCAGAAGTAATGTAGTCCACTGCCGACAGCGGTCTCTTTAGCAGCTGTCAACACTAACGGAGGACGTCACGATTCTCTGAAGGATGTGGCACAGAAGCAGAAATAGGTCCAGACTGTGAGCGCCACTGGAGGCTAATGCTCGGAACTGAGAGGTGCCAGGCAAGTGGTTGTGCCTGTGTGGTGGCAGCCTCACATGGTACTTGTTTTGTGCCTCTTGCTTAGTACACAAACATTCTTCAACTTCTCATTCTTAAATTTACTTCTTTCTTGTGACTTCCTGCAGTATTCATGTTTAGTCCAGCAGGTCCTTCTCCATTTTCGAGCACTTCCACCGCCCTAACATACCTTATTTTACCCTAGGTTCAAGAGGTATTTCTTGTATAGTGCTGACAAAAAAATTGGCGAAGTGCTAGTGGGAGTCACACACTGAGGATTATATATATATATATATATATATATATATATATATATATATATATATATATTCCGCAGTTTAGCCCAGACATACAAAAAGAAGCGAGAAAGGGACTTCAATTCATATATTTAGAGAGACAATTCTCAATAAAATATTTCTATTCGCTTTACAAAATTATGACTCCAACTTACATTTGGAGTTGGCATGCTTTTGACGGAAGATAAGTGCAGTGTATATTGAAAAGATGAAAGATATTTTTTGTGTGACATGATTACAATTTAACAAGTTTCAGGTTTTTTACTTTATTCTCAATGTAAAGTCGCAGTTCTTGACGAATTTTATGATACTAGTCAACCAGAAGCGCCCTATAGGTTCCGAAGAGTGAGGTTGAAAGTATCAGAACATGTGACGTAAGTGACCGAATCTTTTGATTGCACTGACAAAAAAACAAATTTCTTACGTCTCCATTGGACCATAGACTTCAGTACGTGACATCAATTTGAACTTAATACGAGAAGCTGCTCCAGAGAAAAATGGGGTCTTAGAAGACGGACAGAAATGCAGACGGAAAAAAATGAGACAAAAATATATTTTCGTTTGACATAATTAAAAATTAACAGTTTTTTTTTTATTTTTTTCTTCACTTACACTGTGAAACGTTGCTTCTTGCCAACTTTGATCACTGTAGGTCATCGGGAAGTACCTTATTGCTTTTAGTGAGTGAGCGTTCGAGTATCAGAACGTGTGACACAATGGGCCATTTCTTTCGATTGTGTTGACTTGGAATTCTAGAACTTTTTCGCCAAGTAGTTATCATAGACTTAAGTATGCGACAGATCTTAAGACGATACGTCAAACTATTTCGGGCAAAACCGGTCTTAACAAATGAACAGACAAATAGAGAGACGGGTAAAAAATGAGAAAATAAATATTTTGTCTTGTTATATAATTAAAAACTAACAATTTTCTGATTTTTTCTTCACTCGTAATGCGAGATCTTACTTCTTACCAAATTTCATTAGTCCTCGTGAACGTGAAGCATCCTATAGGTTTTCATGATTGAGATTTCGAGTATCGCAATATGCAACATAAATTGGCATATCGTGTGATTAGATTGACTTAAAAGCAAAAAATTTTAATCCTCCAATGGACCACAGACCTCAATATGTGACATAAACTTGATATGTCTGCATGTACCTGAGAAATAGGGTTCTTAACAGTCTGCCAGACAGACAGATAGAGGGAAACAAAGCAATCCTGTAGGAGTTCCGTTTTTACAGTCTGTTGCACGGAGTCTTAAAAAGAAACCATGATATGGAAAGTGAATCTCTCACTTTTCAAAAATTCATATTTCTCTATTCTGCATTCCTGTCAAACTTTGTGAACAAATAACCAAAAAAAAAAAAAATCACTAGCCAGTCGGAACGAACTGATTTATTAATAACTATAAAACATGGTTTCAATATTTACATAATAATTAACTTACACTCCGCTTGTCACTTCAATAGCACAATTGCACATACAGTAAATTATGTTCTCTGTAAAATAAGCACAGTGTAACAGTTCTCACAAATGTGCAACTTGTAAACAGCAATATTATTTAAGACTGTGATCAATACTACTGGTTGTGTATCTTCGTGCACTGGAGACAACTGCATGGGAGGGGGAACCTGACTCAAACTTTCTGCGGAGAAAGAAGGTGAATACTGTGCGACACAGCCAGATTGCCTATAGTGTGCTGTAATTTTAGTATTTGCAAGAAATCTTGGGTGTGGGAGTTTCGAACGGAATTGCTGTGCAGATTATGAAGAATATACAACTGTTCTTTCAGACGGCGTAAACAGCAACAACAACAAAAAGAACACATTTAGAAACTATATTGAGTCGCAAAAACTAAGATATTAATTGACGAACAAACACAATGGGATTGAGAAAAAGCTTAATAATAGTTCTTATGAACAAAAGTGGTAAACGATAAATTATATCGAAGAACACCTATACGAAATTTCTGGGTAAGAGATGAAAGAAAAGACTTAAGGTAATTTATTTATTTAGAAGTTATGCGTTTTCCTGATTCATATAACAAGTAATAGCAGGTTCTAAGTAGCTTTGGCATTCTTCCAACAAATTCATGTACGGTAGACAAGATGTAAATTCAATTTTTATCACCTACAGAAGAAAATTTATCTACCAAGAAGTAAAAAAATTGAATACTTGCATTCTATCGAATGTCATACTCTTGTAGTTAAAGTTACAATTACCATCAAGGTCCTGGGTCCTCCGCAGTTTCATGCAAAAGTAGTGTTTCAGGTTCTTATTATTATCTTGTAAATCAAAATGCCAATTTCATGCTGTCCCGGTTATTGTATTTTAACATATGCTGTTCAATCAGTATCTTTTAGATTTTAGATATTCATATTCTGGACGAATTACAGATTCAGGGCTAGAAAGCTTGCGGTCAAAAATTGCTCTTTTAATTTTCACACGAATTTTAGTATCTATAACTACGTATTTGTCTTTGCAATACTTAGCAAAGGCATTTGATAGTCATCTTCTTTTAGTCGAGTCAAACTCTATGAAGTATGTTGGATATTATGAGTGAGTTATTTCAAATCACTTTGTTATGGTGCGTAACAGACGACGTGGAGATCATTTCAGTCAAGTAATCTAATTATTCGTACAGTTATTTGGCGATAATTCCGTGTACCTTGTGGTGAATTATAGTCTCCATATGCGCATCGGCACGAAGGCTCAAAAGTCGATGGTTTTTCGTAAACTGAAAGCTCATTTATATGATCGAGTAAGATCCATTCCATCCATTGCACTGCAAGTCCAATCTTAGCAGTCTCACCTGCGTTATGAATCGTTTATTCTCTTCCTAGGTGACGTATGTGGAGAACATGGTGTTTTATGGGTTCTTCCAGAACTTCAATCCATATTACGCTTACTGAGAGTCCATGTTGTTTTCGTGATTTGTCGGCACAATTTTTGAGAACTGTATAGCAGTTTTATTGTATACTCCTATTAATTAGTTTACTCAATCGAAATCATAATCAATCGTTTTTCATTGACCGTTAACTAGCTACAATACATTCAGGAATGCCACCATCATGTAGCCACTTGTTGCTGCAGTCTTGTTTCTGCAATAATTTAGTGGCCCAATACCCAGGTAATTCAGTAGCATGCTACTACTTCCGCAAATTAATAGTAAATATCCCCTTCTGTGCATGAATGATTTATACGAGGTGTCGAGATGTGTAAGAAAAATAATGAGACTGAAAACACTGCGAGCAATCTGGCAACATTGTGTTGTTCTACTTGTGCAGACCGATGTGCTCATCCCTTCCAGATGTTCAGTCCGAATTTAATCACCGTACAACCATCATGTGATTTTTGACAGCGTCATCAGTCAAGCCGTGTTATTCTTCTGTGATACGAAAATGGAAGAGCGGAATTTAGAGCAAGGTTAAGAAATCAAGTTTTGTGTTTCACTTGGGGAACCCGTGAATGTGACCTTCGAAAGTTGAAACAGGCCTTTGGGGAACATTCTTCATCAATAGAACAACTTTTCGTCAGCATGAATCATTTTTCGAAGGCTGAAACAGTCGAAGATGAACCTCGCTCAGGGAGGCTTTGAAAACCGACGTAAAGGACGGGCGTGTTGATGCTCTTGTGAGATGAAACCGACTTTTAACAATAAGGATGATGGGTGATGTGTTAAACATTTTCGCCGTACTTCAAATTTTGACCGAAATTTTGCACATGCGAGAGGTTTGCGCCAAAATGGTGCCGAGAAGCCTCACAACTTAGCAGAAGCAAAATTGAAGAAACGTGTGTGCTGAGGTTCTTGAGAAGACTGCAAATGACCATGAATGATTCAGTCGTGTGAGGACAGGTGTTGAGTCCTGGATTTCTTAGTAATATCCCAAGACAAAGTGCCTAAGTGGGGAGTGGCACACTAAGACATCGCCTCGACAGAAAAATAAACAACTCAAAGATCAGAACAGCTCTGGTTTTCTTCTATGACAGTAGGGTTATCGTGTATAGTTAATTTGCTCCTCCAGCGCAAATTGTCAATCAAGTGTGTTACAAAAATGTCAGTTAAAGACTAAGGAGAATGATGAATCGAGTGAGACCGGATATGGAGACACGTGGATGCTGACTCACGACAACGCCTAATGTCACTCGACCACTTCCATCACGGGATTTTTGACCTCAAACGGCACTACTGTTGTTCCGCAGCCCCCTTACCCTCCCTGTTCACCTGATCTAAATCCTTGTGAACTTTTTCTTTTCCAGCAGCTGAAATGTGTCCTAAAAGGACGTCATTTTGAAATTCAGGAGAAAGTGCAGAAGAATGAATGTCATTATAATGTTATCTGTTTCTTCTGGGGAGAAACTAAACTAGATTGGAGAATTAAATCCGACAGTCGCGTGTAATAGTAACTAATTTAATTGCATCGGTAATTTGATGTTGCCTTAAGCACATGTCCTTTAACGTTCGTAACGTTGACCCTGTTAAGCATTCACCTAAGTCGTTTATATCGCCTAATTGTTCCTTCTCTTACCATTTAAATGATTCGCTTCTTTTAGCTGCAACTGACGGTTCGTTGGATATCCAATCCACTGTTCTTATCTCTAAACCCATTCCCTTCAGCTTCTTTCTTCCTAAAATTTCCAACGGGAGAGTAAGCAGCTCACGAGACCAATTTGTCTGCTTGCAGTTCTCATTAGAAGAAATTAAACACATGGAATCAAATTAAACACATGGAATCCTGTTGCTGTAGCACGTTTGTGTAGCACTCGGTGCTTTTATTTTTCTTCGCCCATTGCAATTAGCACGAGAACTATGTAGCTGTCAACACACGGGCACTGAAGTGAAAATCACCACTGAACATTCAAACCACGCTCAGCTACGGCGGAACAGAAGGGACGACCGAACGACAACACTATTAACTGGAGAGTCACGTGGTATTCTGTGTCCTTATACTGCGAATCTTCCATGGTATCTGTGAAAGAAATGGTTCATTTTAACTTCAAAACAGTGCGACCATCATAACTAAGTTTCCAGTGGCTAAAGTCAGAAAAATGAACAGTTAAAGAAAAGTCAAGTGAAAATTGCCAGAGTTCAGTTGTTAAATACTGACATTCATGTAGACAATCTCGTCATTACTATGGTCTTCACAAAGATGACAACATAGCATCTAAATACAGCAATTCAAACAAAACTACAACATTTTACTCACTGAAAAAGTTAATCTTCGTCTCACATTTTTGTTACACTGTACTTGGTAAGTCTTCGTTTACATATTAAACCCATACCTCCTTCAGTACACTGCTCAAACGCACTCTGTCTTTTTTCCTTTGGATTATGAACGTTAGATGTTAGTGAATTATTGAAAATAGCTCGGGTATAATAATATAGAATTATTCTGCTCAAACGTCACACTCATAATACTCGTAAGTGACAAATACTGTATGGCAGTTGCTATTGTTTATTTGGAACAAGATTCGAGCCTAATCCCGATTAGGGGCGGTGAATAAAAAATCTAATTATCACGAAAGAGACTCTGTAAGTGCATTGCTTCCGATAAAAACTTAACCTCGCCAAAAGACATAATAATCAAAGAAAATTTCAGCTACTTCTCGCAACTTACCCCCACAACTTTTCTTTATGCCTACAGAACACTAACACCCTGGCCAACAACACATTTTAGTACTCATCGTTGATACAACACAATTCATTGACAGTGAATTCGTCATTATTAACACCGTTTACGTAAAAATTACCTGTGAGGACTCGTTCCTTATAATATTATATAAAATATTTTTAATATGCTCTTTATTGGATTCACTTGAATTGCGCAGTATTTGCGCCTGAACAAATAAGACAGTTTTGTGAGCAGGCTTTTATAACTTATTTGTTTGACTCACTAAAGTCCCATTGCCAGTAAATATAACGCCAACCTTCAGATATTCAATACATCACTACTGTTCTTTCTTCAAGTAGTACGTACATCCAAATGTTGACATTAACCTTTCTCATTTGTACTTTGTAGCAAACATCCATCTCAACAAAATTTTTGGCCTTTGCCTAAAGCAGTGTAAGCGATTTTTTAAAGAAACGTAAGCTTAATTTTTCATAAACAAATAGCTTTACGAAATCTGAACCCAGAAACAGATCCTGCTATAATATTTTCGCCTACAGGAGGACTGTACGATCTTCCCTCGCCGATTTGATTCATATTGACAGGTTGTGTAGGACACGAGCAGGACTTCAACAAGTGTGTATAGCAAGACGCAACTCTCAACCGCTCTCGAGAAAATCGGTTTAAACATTTTACGTCTGCTCCAATACTTCGTATAGTCATTAGTAGTCCAGCATTCCGCAGCCAAGCGAGTAAGTGGTGAATTTCATAAGAGCGACATCTGTCGTTGGAATCTCAACTGACTGTACTGATTTGATTGAATGCTATTCTGTATCTATTTGCCTTTTCAATCCCCTTAAGATAAAACTTTTTTCCTTTTTTCAGGGCAAAGATTATGAAAATAATAAATGTGTCATTCAATAGTAACAGTCTGCAGTGTTATAATAATTACACGGAAAGAAAAATAAATCTAATCCATTGTAGGAAAAAAAAAGGATTTAGAGCAGGAATTAAAATCCATGGTGAAGAAATAAAAAACTTTGAGGTTTGCCGATGACATTGTAATTCTGCCAGAGACTGCAAAGGACCTGGAAGAGCAATTGAACGGAAGGACAATGTCTTGAAAAGAAGATAAAAGATGAGTACCAACAAAAGCAACACGAAGATAATGGAATGTAATCGAACTAAATCAGGTGATGCTGAGGGAATTAGATTAGGAAATGAAACACTTCAAGTAGTAAATGAGTTTTGCTATTTGCGGAGCAAAATAACTGATGATGGTCGAAGCTGAGAGGATATAAAATGTAGACTGGCTATGGTAAGGAAAGCGTTTCTGGAGAAGAGAACTTTGTTAACATGGAGTATAGATTTAGGTGTCAGGAAGTCTTTTCTGAAAATGTTTTTATGGACTGTAGCCATGTATGGAAGTGAAACATGGAGGATAAATAGTTTGAACAGGAATGGAATAGAAGCCTTAGAAACGTGGTGCTGCAAAATGCTGAAGATTATACGGGGCGATCTCGTAACTGATGAGGAAGTACAGAATAGAACTAGGGAGAAGAGGAATTTGTGGCACAACTTGACTAGAAGAAGGATTCTGTTGGTAGGACACTTTCTGAGTCATCATGGGATCACCAGTTTAGTATTGGAGGGAAGCATGGAGGGTAAAAATCGTAGAGGGTTACCAGGGGATGAATATACTCAGCGGATTCAGAAGGCTGTAGGTTGCAGTAGTTACTCGGAGCGGGAGAAGCTTGCACAGCTGAATCAAACCAATCTGTGGACTGTGAACCACAACAACAACAACAACAATTCATTGACGTCGCTGTCCTGAAAATAACCGCTTAAAAGACTCGGCTAAGGGTTTCGTTAGTGCTAGTGACCATTCAAAATATGTAAATCAGTGTAATAGTTTCAAAATATATTTTCTAAAACGAGTGTTAGTTGCGTCTTCCTATTTACACAATTTGAGGTCGTAGTAGTGCCCAGCACATCTTGTCAATGCGAAACACATCGGAGGGGAGGGGGGGGGGGGGAGTTCGTACTGTCCCTTCTTACGTGTGTGTTACGTCTCTTTACATTCAGGCGATACATTTCTGTAGTTATGTTTGTACCTGTTATTGATGGGATTAATGCCGAGCTTTGGCACAAGAAGTCAAAAATTCTCACACATCTTGCGATCGCCTTAGAAGCTTGCTAATTCCGATTAAGGCAAGTGAAATACAATAGATTAGGGCTCTGAGACAGAGGGTTGTGCATTTCCGTTAGAACACCGATTACATTCGTTTGTAACAATTGCTGTGGTTTCACGTCTTGTCATCCAATTAAATGTATTTGTAGTCTATTTTAAGTGATCTCTATTACCTTTCGTAAAATTGGATTCTGCACGTTGCTCTTTACCTGAAGCTCTTTTTTTCAGCAACTAGCCCCCGAGTCCGCAGCTCATGGTCGTGCGGCAGCGTTCTCACTTCCCACGCCCGGGTTCCCGGATTCGATTCCCGGCGGGGTCATGGATTGTCTCTGCCTCGTGATGACTGGGTGTTGTGTGCTGTCCTTAGGTTAGTTAGGTTTAAGTAGTTCTAAGTTCTTGGGGACTGATGACCATAGATGTTAAGTCCCATAGTGCTCAGAGCCATTTGAACTAGCCCCCGATATCATGATGAAACATTAGAAGAGCCATATTCTTTCATACACTTACACACATTTCATCTATGGCATATTTTGTTTGATGTGAATGAGAGCATATGCATTCCTGAATGAAGACTGGTCTACTTCTACGGCATTTCTCTCTAGTCCATTTTGATATCACACATAGTTGTAACATTACACCTATTTCGAAACTGTGTTTCTGCAATAAGTTTAGAACAGACTGGATTTCTCTCCCATAAAATCAGCACGGTTTTATGATATCACTGTCATTTACTTGACTGAAAAGGAGATGTGTGTATTAAGGTGATGCGTAAACAATAATAAATATTTAAAATACTGCATTCAGATAGTGTAGCACGTTTATCTATACATTGCTTTCAGTCATGGAATTGTAAACTATAAGAAAATATGCTTCTCCTGAGGTAATGGAATTGCTCCTGGAAACGATGGTCTGCATGACGGTACATTCACCGAAGGAATGAAGGGTGTAGAATAGGACAGTAATTTCTGTTTGAGCATAATTATTTTTTTGGCCTAAAATTTTCCTTCGAGAATCTATTTTTAAGATTCATTAATACAGAGTGTCTCATAAATGTTAAAAAATATGTTGAAACTGCACTTTACTGCACGGAGGTCTGGCACATCGGAGTGCTCGAATGCGACCAATATAAGACGACAGTAGTCACCTACGTGATCGGTGTCCTGTTAGTTTCGAATAGTATCACAGGGGACATTAGAAATCAACTGAAATACAGTTCTCAGTATTTCTCTTCGTAATATAGTTCGTTTATGGTAAACAGTCTGAAAGTACGTGATGTCTGGCGTCTGCTTAACTTGTTCATTTTTGTTGCTTTTTATACAAAGTGAAACACGTGAGACAAAAAAGTATTTATACGAACATAAAATATTAGAAAAGTAATCCCAATCGTGCAAGAAACGCTTCGATCGCCAAGCGGAAGCCAGTCAATCAATGCAATTTCGTCAAAATGAGAGTGTTTCGACATCGGTGAAAACAAGTGTCAGCTGTACCGTGCTGGCACTGATTTTATGGTTTCTTCAATTTCACCATTAAAAAACAAATCTTTAAACTTTTTTGCAATATATTTTAATTTCTGTTTAAGGCACACGTTTTTAGGACGACTTTTTATTGAAAAAATTCACTTTTCCTTCATAGTGTAGCTATTTGGCTGAAAACTAGTTTTTTAGTGTAAGTACGTACTACGTTAGATAATATCATCAGTAAGAAGGCATTTTCTGAAATTTTGCTCTAGGTTGAAAATAGAACTCTGCCTGGGGTCAGATGCCTTGCCACAGCCACCCTGCCGGTTCCAAGCCCGCATAAAGGGGGAGGGTAGGGCACTGGGCTAACAACCCAGTCCTGTAAAAAACTCTATCAGAAACTTGCCTCGGACATGGACGGATACAATGGAATACCAAAACTGGAAAGGAAAAACGGTATGCGATTTCGAAATTATAATTTTGAATCTTGGAATGTTCAGAACCCGTATAGACCAGGAACCATCCAGACTATGGTCTCAGAAATTAACGGATATAAACTGGACCTGCTGGCGGTACAAGAGAAGATGGCTAGGAGAGGGAACTCAAAAAGAGGATGGAAACACACACTTTTACGGCGGATGTGTAGATAAACACAAATTCGGCACTGGTTTTGTAATACACAACAAAGCAGCAAATTCAGTTAAAGAATTCAAAGCTATTAACAAGAGAATATCCAAGTGTCAGACATCACATTCATCAATGTTCATGCCCTGACTGAGGATAAAAGTGATGAGGAAAAGAATATTTCTATGACCAACTAGAACAAACAACTAGAAATATCACGATAGTGCTGGAAGATTTTAATGGAAAATCAGGAAATGAAGAATTCTACATACCAACTATAGGAAGGCACAGTTTGCATGATGAGACCAATGAGAATTGTCAAAGGATGATCAACTTAGCTGTCTCAAGGAATCTGAGAGTAAATTCGACTTACTTCGAACACAAGAGACTACACAAGGGAACATGATGCTCACTGGATGGAAGAACCACCATCCAGATAGATCACATCTTGGTGGACCAGCGCTATAGGCATAGAGTCGTGGACGACAGGTCGTATAGAGGACCCGACTGTGCGTCACACCACTTCCTCATTGTGTTCAGGCTTAAACTCATTTTCACCTACATGCATAAGACGAAGGGGGCACTAGAACCTGACTAGAATGTTGAGAAACAACGAGAAAGTTCCATTAAAGAACAATACGTTATAGAAATCAAAACCCGTTTTGAGTTCTTAGAAACCCTGGAAGCAAGAGAGAACGTAGAGGAAAGGTGGAAAGAAATAAAGTGCACGGTTCTAAGTGTAGCAGAGGATATATTGGGAACAAAGAAGAGGAAATGGTTCAAAGAGATATGGCAGAAGGCTACAGAAAAGAAGAGGAAGCTGAGGGAGAAGTGGCTAGCTGGCAGTGAGAATGAGCAGAAAAGGAAACATTTTATCGACGTCAGAATGGAGACAATGCGAATCCTAAGAGCAGAGAATAGAATATATCTAACCAGTGTGCTAGAACAAATTGAGGCAGAGAGCCAAAACAAGAATTCAAGGCAATTCTTCCAATACATAAGAAATGGGGAACGTGGATTCCAGAGCCCAAATTTTTTCATTAGATGTAAGAACGGCAACTTGCTAAATGACAAAGAAAGAATTATATAAAGATGGAAAGATTATTTCTCAGAACTGATGAATCGACCAGACCCAGATGAGATGTCACCTGCAGACACTACAGATGAAACATGAAGATGAGAAGTTAGTGAAGCGACGTGAAGATCGCAATCAAAGGACTCAGAAACAACGAAGCTTCATTGGAGGACAGAATAACATCAGTATTAATCAAGGACTGAAGTGAGAGCTTACACTTAGAGATATATAAACTGAGCCAGTTGATATGGGAGAAAGAGACACTGCCAGAAGAATGAAAATTGGCTACAATATGCGCAATATACAAGAAGGGAAGCAAAATGAAATGTGGTAACTACTGAGGAATCAGCTTGTTGAACGTAATGCATAAGGTACTGTCCGTAATTATCATCAGAAAATTGCACCATTCATAAAGAACAACATACAGGAGTACCAAGCTGGCTTTCGACCAAAGCGATCGACAATAGATCACGTTTTCACTCTAAGACAATTGTTTGACAAACACTGGGAATACTATAAAGATACCTATAGCCTGTTCGTCAGTTTTCAACGTGCACATGACAGCATCCACAGGAATAGCCTATAAAGGCAATGCGTGACTTCGGAACCCCTGAGAAGCTAGTGAGAATGGTCCAAGCTTCTTTGGAAGGGTCAAAGGGAGCTGTACGTTTCCGAGGAGCCACATCAGAAACATTCGAGACTGAGACAGGCCTCAGACAGGGGGATGCTCTCTCATGTGTTCTGTTCAATGTCATCTTAGAGCAAGTAATAAGAGAGTGGAAGGTCTGAGGAGAGCCCTAATATCATTAAATGGTTTAAAGAAGATGGTATTGAAATTCGAAACCACGGATGAGAATGGTGTGGCATCTGTAAGAAGAAGGCGTCTTATAATGTGGAAGTTATTGACGAGGTTGCTGTTGCTGCAACTGACCATGCAGCACATGCTCGTGCAGCGTAGTGATAACTGTCCAACCCATCGCCAATAGTGCTCTATTCATTTTACGTTGGTATCCCTGCAAGATCCAGTCAGTGCAGCAACTGAAACTTCACGATCAGCAGAAATGTTCTGTACATGCTCCTCAGTGTCTGGCATGGATCGAAGTTGATGAGATGTTGTGGGGATATATTCTATGGAGTGACGAGGCAGATATTATGCTAGATGGTACAGTGGATCCGTATAAAGCCCGAATTTGGGGTAGTGTTAAGCAGCGTGATGTGCACGAAGAGGTTTTGCACTCGCCCTATGTGACTCTGTGGTGTGGATTCACAAGCTCTTTTTTCCTCGGTCCGTTGTTCTTTGAAGAGAATACACCCAGAAAGCCTGTCACGTGTACTCTGACGTCTTCACATTGTCGAGACCTCCTTACACGATACGTGACTCCTTCCTTGGATGATTTCAATTGTGGGGAGACGTTTTCACAAAAGATGTGGCAACACCTCAGGTCATTGCCCAGCGAATGATGTCCTTATACAACTTTCCACTAATATGGTATCTCCATAAGTTTCCCAAATGAATGGCCTGCAGTATAACGTCATCTGAATCGATGTGACTTTCAGTTCTGGGGAAATCTAAAAGAAAGCGATTACCTGGAACACGCTCGGCCTCTACCTGCTCCGAAGGCCAGTTTACAGAAACACTTCGTTCAGACTCCTATAGGACTGCTTCGAGCAACTGCTGATCGCGACGTTTAACGATTGCGGAATATCGTCGACGTCTCTGGTTCAAATGGCTCTGAGCACTATGGGAATGAACATCTGAGGTCATCAGTCCCCTAGAACTTAGAACTACTTAAACCTAACTAACCTAAGGACATCACACATAGCCATGCCCGAGACAGGATTCGAACCTGCGACCGTAGCGGTTGCGCGGTTCCGGACTGAAGCGCCTAGAACCGCTCGTCCACAACGGCCGGCGACGTCTCTGGTGCTCATGTTCTTTATTCATTACATATGGAAACATTTCTGAATGTCTATTATGCGTTCACAGCGTTAGTTTCCAACTGGTGGCCGAAACTGGAACTAATTTGTTCCAGTGTACATTGGTTCCGCATCAGCACATTACAATATCTACCAAGTTATGCTGCCATACGATAATTACAGCCTACACTAGACCTCTGTTAGTACATGCATTTTAATTATAACCACCCAGTACAACAGCAAGTGCAACCTTTTGGAGAATAAACTGCATGGCTCCGGGTAACGCCGGCAGGAAATGTATCCTGTGCTGTGCCACATGTCTCTAACAGTTGTAGACAGTCGATACACTAACTGATCCGAGTATTCTGTTCTTGTTGTTCTGAGTGTGTGCGATCAGGAAACATGCAGAATGTGACCTCTGAGTTCGGTAATGGAAGGCGATGGTCCCCATTAAGCGCTGTCGTATCTACTGCACACAGTGGACTATTAACCGTCTGTAAAGCTCTTCTGTCGCACTGCATTTCACTTCGCTTTATATTTCACATTTCTTAACTACATAGGTCAAACGAAACATATTTTCAGTATTATTTAATAATCTTTGGCCCTTAGAAGGCACAAAATAAATTTTATCTGGTACAAACTGTTAGCATACGGACAGACTATTTCACAGAATTTCGCACTCAAGTTGCCACGTAATCGTGACTTGTTTAGTTTCATTATCGAAAAAAGGTCATTTAGACAAATATGTCCATAGAAATACTGTAGCAATTTTGCGATCTCATTATGGATACTTGGAAACTCTGCCTGAGGAACTCATTGTATATGTCCTGGACAGTTCTAACGTAAAAAAGTTTGTCATTGTAATCGGTAATTACTTCGCAAGTCAATCAGTTACATCGACACATGCGGAGGGGCGTATTCAACTGATATGGCAAACGGTCTGGAACACAGCATGGTAACAGGTGTAACATTGACAGTGCCATCAAAATCTTTATAAAACTATTCTCGTAATTATTTGAAGGCCAAATGAATTCTTCGAACCCCGCGTTTTCTTTAATGCCAGTGAACTTAGGAAAGTGATCTGTCTTTGTCAGAATGTGTCACTTCTACAGTGCTATTTTCTTTTTAAATGCAGCCTCATCGTATCAGAAAGAACATATCTTGCAATGTCTTAACATGAGCAATTTGCAGTCAAGCCCATTTAAAATCCTATGTCTGCAATCCATTCCGGATGTTCTACTTCTCGTACCACTTTTTCCTCTGTAAATTCAATAAAAGCGAAGTTTAACTCGGAAAATCGTTCCAGGCATGCCCCATTGACTTAACCAACGTACTTTCCTCTTATGCATGAAATCTCCATACTCTTCGTTCAGTTTCATTCAAAACGGTTGCTACAGACAATAGAATAATAATTACGACTTCAAATACTTTTAGTATTCGTACCAACAATTTCATCAGGCGCTCCAGGCCTGCAAATTTAGCAAAAATTGCTTTTCTAAGGAAAAATGAATCTAATCCGTCGATTGTCTTAATTATTTGCTCTTTCATTCTCAATTAATCATTACATTCTTTATGCATAATATTGTAATGTCGTTTCATAGCAAACATGCAGTAGCTGTCGCTTATGCGAATTAAGAAATCTCATCCCTCTTTTATGTGTTTCCCATTGATTTTAAACCTCTTTTTGTGCAAACAGCCACTGGACCTGTGGATGGTATTCATAACACGAACAAACAACGAAGTTCAAACGGCGCTGACAGCACGATTCTGCAGATGTTCAAATGTTCAAACGTGTGTGAATTCTTAATGTGACCAAATTGCTGATGTCATCGGTCCCTATATTTCCACACTATTTAAACTAACTTAGACTGACTTACGCTAAGGACAACACACACACACTCATGCCCGAAGGGAGGATTTGAACCTCCGGCGGGAGGGGCCTCCCGATTAGTGACATGGCGCCTCTGACCGCACGGCCACTCCGCGTGGGGCACGATTCTGTTGAACTTGCAGAGTTATGCCAACCGAAAAATACCGCACTGTAATGTCAAATGAAATGTCGCACTGTTCCTTATACTTCCGAGATGGAGAGAAAAGCCCTGAGTGCAGAGCGAGCCTTGGCTCGCCAGCTGCCCGCACACGCTGCACTCGTGAATTCTGACGTGCTATGGCTGGCTCTGCAGTATATTTACCGCCTGTCTCATTTCGTGTGGATGCAAACTGTGCACTGGGGACGATCTCATCTCGCTTTTGCCGAAAAGGTATCATTTTAAGTCGCTATAGCAGTCAAATTGTGCGCAGTAAGGCAGTGCTCGCTGTTCCAGAAGAGAGATACATCTTGCATGCTTACCCATTATGAGGCAGTGCAGCGTTTGCCGTCATTTGTCATGCGGAGAACTTCCTTTCAGGATGGTTCTTAGGTTACTCGAACGTTTTTCTTAATTTATTGTAATCCTTTGTTCCATTCAGTATCCTTCTTAAAGCTTTAATGAACTTTCTTGGATATCTATTCTTTTTCATTTTACATTGTTGAATGCTTTTGCGTTCTGCATCGTGCAGGATGTTTCATGAGATCTACGACAAAATTTTGGAGTTGACAGTATAGACTGATTCGAATAAAGCATTGCCGGCCGGGATGGCCGAGTGGTCCTAGGCGCTACAGTCTGCTGCCTCGGGCATGGATGTGTGTGATGTCGTTAGGTTAGTTAGGTTTAAGTAGCTCCAAGTTCTAGGGGACTGATGACTTCAGAAGTTAAGTCGCATAGTGCTCAGAGCCATTTGAATAAAGCATTACATATAACAGGTGGCAAATTTTTATGGGCCACAGAGGTGGAGCTGGTTACATAGATAAATTTCCATTTTGCGTGATGCTTCTCCAACAACGGTGTGTTTAACCACATATTGTTATTTTTATACTGAAGCTCAATTTATGAAATTGTACTTTACTTCAGACAGTGAAATTTTTCAGCTGTGGTTATATTTATAATTAATTGGTCTGTTGTGTAAACGCATCATCTTACAGCTCCTCCTTGTTACTTAATCTTTCTTGTAAACAAGCTTCTTCCAGCACTTCTGAAAGAGTTCTTTTGATCACAAGGATGTGCATCTTCTTCCATTGGGACGGGGCTCGTGCACTTTCTAGCTGTCACATAGGCAAAGCAACCAAAGCTCCGCGTTGTGGCCCTGACGGGCCAGTCTGAACCGACTGACCGCCATGTTATCCCCTGCCTACGTTGCTCGGTAGTCAGCGCGTCTGGCTGCAATGCGGAAGACCCGCTACTGCCAGGGAATACTCCTTGGTGAGAGGACTGGAGCGGGGTGCTTGTCTGAGAAGAGAAGAGCCGACAATGGTAGTGAGAGCGGTGAGGTGACACTACGCCCCTCCATACTGCACCCAGTGGGTCATCATACAATCCACCATTATAGTCTTACGTTCTCCAGAAGACATGCTCCAAGAAATGCTTTATTTGCTGGCCACCAAGGTCCCCGAAGTTTACTCATTTAGAATTTTGCATGTTGAGACGATTGAAAGGTGTTGTCTGCAAAGAAGAAGTAGACAAGAAAGTCCAGTTGATAGTTTTGACTGCGGATACTGGTGTTGTCATAAAAGAAGGCCAAGACAACACTAGAACAACTTCAGAAATCGAAACTGTGTTGAAGTCGGAGTTGCAATTTACGAAAATAAAACTTGAACCTAACCATTGCCTTTAGTTCACACCTTCATTGAACATTTGTTTGGATGATCCCTTCTTACAGCAATATATCTACGATCAATAAAAATTGGACACATGTTATTGGGACTGTTTTATTGCAATTGTTCTGTTCTACCAACTCCTAAAAGACTTCCCTATATTTGTGTATTAATAAGTTCATTTCTCGGTTCTTTCCTGTTCCAAAAAAATACATTCATCATCTTTATCAAAATACCCTTTATCCAACCAAAAATAAAAATAAATTTGTTTTGAAACATTGATAGTTATTTTTGTGTTAGTTACATCTAAATCTGGACGTTATATGGTGTCTGGAGAGCCTGTTCTTGATTAGAATATTACGTCACTGTTTTGCATGTTGAAACATCCCATTAGAAAAATTAATCAATTACTATGCTGATAAACCTCTTACGTTATTTGATATTCAAACAGCTGAGCAGAATTGAACGCACTCGGACATTTCTCTCTTTACTTATTCTGATCAACACTAAACTGACACACAATATTTGTAGTGTAACGCAATCTGACTTTCAATAATCCCTACAAAAGAATGGCCCTGACTAACCATAACCTATATGTTTCATGAATCACTTATCTCACAAACATCTTCGTTACTCGAACTACTCAATACAGCGAGCGCCAATAGTGCCAGCTAAATAAAGGATTCTAGCTACTGAAGGCACTACCTACTGATAGGCATAGTTAGCAAATGAAAGATTTTGATAGAGAACAAACAATGTATTTACCTTAATAGTGTTCAAAGTCATAATAGATATATCAGTTCATGGTATACAGTATTACAAATTTACTCTTTCTGACTCTCAAAATTCTGCCCTCTCTCTCCCCACATCCACCACTGCTGGCGGCTCACCTCCAATCGCCCAACGCTACGCTCTCCTCACATCCAACTGCCCAACAATACAATAGCAAAAATTCCAACAATGCAAACCAGCCACAGACTGCACGCAGCACAGTAAGTGATTTTCATACAGAGCGCTATGTGGCGTTACCAACATAAAAACCTAAACAGCCTACTTACATAGCCCCCATGCTCCCCACAAAAATTTTACAAATTGTTTTGGGCGCTGGCCAATACAGATTAGAAAAAAGTTTCATAATTACAATAACAAAGATATCATATGCACACACTTACTGATACATTGTTGGTCAAAAGCAAAGATTTTCTCACAGTCCATAAAGACAGTCCTGATCATTCATCACAGTAGTAATTGCAGTGTTTTTCTCAAAGTCTGAGCAGTAAAAGAAAATGAACATGGAAGTAGTGGATTTCCATGCAGTCTTGAAGAAGTAGTGTTGTCCTTCCAATGGAAAGACAATGCTGACTCTTGACATGCAGACAGGTAATGGGTCACAACAGAGCAAACCCACAGCACATTCAGTCGAAGTTTTGAAGAGTATAGCTAGGTAGATCATCACAGAGCAGACCCACTGTAGTCCTGGTGGAGAGTATTGCATTGGTGGGCCACCAGACGTGCAGACCCACTGCAGTCCTTGTAGAAATAATGGTACTGGAGGGTCATCAAATGTGTAGACCCACTGTAGTCCTTGTAGAAATTGCCATCAGCCATCTGTTGTCACTGTGTGGGTGCACAAGAGTCTTCTGGACAATATAGCAAGTCCATAAACCACCGCTTGTGCACTCACAAAATTTTTTGGAATTTTCCTTAGAACCAGCAATGCTGTTAACCAGTACCTTGCAGAATTATTAACACACGTCCAAACACTAACAGTCCAAACTTCTCACATATTGTGCATATACTACGACCCACAGAAACATGTGCAGTGAAATGAAACTTAATTTGAAGAACTTGTGTCTATACAATTATAAATTTACAACATGAGAATACAATTACAAAGGTATAAAATACATAATTAAAGAACATAACAATACAGATAACATTTATAGTAATACAGGCCTTACAAAAGAATCGAAATAACCTATACATCTGTGTTGTAGGAATTATGTCATAAGTGTTGTGTACATAGGTCCGCGTAGTCAGCGCGTACGCAGCTTTCCCAATAGAGCGCGCCCCGCTAAGCACAACAGCTCAGGCGCAGCGCTTGTCCGTCTCCGCCCTACGAGATGGCGCTATCTTAGAGACGGACCAAATTCTGCTTCCGCCGATCCACGTATTAATATGTAATGCACCCCCTGAGAGTGCTGCTAATGTAGAACCTTTTCTCCTCACGGACCACACCCGTGCAGTGATACAGGAACGCGCGAGGTATTATAACGAGTGTACATACCTCCGATTACTCAGTCTGCATTTGTCTGCACCAGTCTGTACCAGTCTACATTAGTCTGTACCAGTCTATAGTCAAGTTTCAGTCGGCGCCTAACGAGATTACCATATTCCTGTACATAGCCATGAAGATAAATGAATAGACACTTTGCCAAGTATCAGAGATATGTGAGAATATGATTAACGTACCAAGACCAAAGGAACTTCAGAATGTCAATGTAAATAGCATCCAGAACCAAGTTAAGTTATTTTTATGCTTGTTATTATTTTAATAAATCTGTGTGAAAATTAATCAAGTTCTGTTTAAAGTTGGCCACACTCAATCTGCTACTCTAAGCGTGCAAGTGGCATTTCTATCGTCTGACCTAACGGCAGAAGATAAACACGCCACGATAAGACCACGAGACATATTGCGGACACTCGCCTACTTCGCTAGAGTGACAAGTCAAATGATCTGATGGTGTGTGTACTGAAGGTCTTGCAGTACGCACCCTACAATAAGTAAATACATAAAAGATCAGACTAACTTTCGAAACATCAGCTTCACACATGAGCATTAAAACAAAACAGAACATATAATGTCTAAACATCTTTACAAAGTAAATACTATGTTATTAGAAAATTTCTACAATGTAACTCTTATCAGATAAACACATAAAGACAGGAAGAACACAAATACACAAGGGTACTCAAACACATGGCGATACAACACAAAAGGAAAGACAGGGTTTTGTTTTCAGTATAACATTTGGTACTGCAGTCCAATCCAAAACTTCATTCAATAGATCTTTCATCTTATTTCAATATTTTTTGTTTTGCAGAAAGGTCCTATCTAAGCATGTTTTCTGTATTTTCCATTATCTTACCTCATCATTTGTTTGCAAGAAAATCCTACCTAAACCTATTGTCCCTAAACCCTACTTTTTTGTTTGTATCCTCTTTCAAAATAATTATTCTTCATCGTACAGTACTGATTTCGGCCCAAATCTTTTTCTTATAACTTCTCAATGCATTCTTTCCCTATTCTCTATGGTTAGTTTCTTATGTAGTATCTCCCCCCTTAAGGTAAACTAAATGTACTAAGCTCAGATACATAAACTAAGGGATAAGGCAATGCAGCAGCACAAAACAATTAACACAAACAGCAATAACAAAAATTGCAAATTGGCAAAGCAAGCAGCAGTATATCTAAATTAGCAAAGCAAATGCAACGTTACAACTAACATCAGCCAATGTGCAGCAACAACAAAAATAAATCAGTAGTAAAACTGGGTTAATACAATGTAAAATTCAGTAGGACTATGCCTGGCAAACAGCAGCAGCAAATGCAATAACTTATACCTAAATATGGTAAAGCTAAGTCATATATTAACATAGGAGTGATGCATCACAAAAACATACTCTGTCAAAAAAGTTACCAAATCGTTGAAAAATTATGCATGCAGTTCCTGTGAAGGGAAATGTCTGTTTGTGTTCCTCCCATTTTTTTAAGAATGTAGATCATATAATTATTATTTAATGGATGTGTAGTCATAAAATAGGGGTATTAGTAAATCTATTACATTTTGTTTTAACCAATGCTGCATTGCAACTAAAAACTAGATATTAAACAAAACAGCCAAATATATACATAAACCAAGGCATGAAACGTCATTCACTAGCCATATGGCATCTCCTAAGGCAGTGAAATATCTTTCAACTAGAGAGACATTAGTCATAAAATGTTTCTCATCATTTTATTGGGCATTTCAGTAAATAACAGAAAGTACAAGCTCAAAACTGTAATCATATGTTTTCAAGTACGAGCGTGTAGTATTTGCGATGCTTTCTACAAGGGAATGTCACCAACGAGGTTAATCGCCTCTTTTTTCTCCGCCTAATGGCTTTTTCTACAGGCGACTGGCAAAGATGGGCGCCCACATTGCATTACCTCAAGATCACTTACCTTCCTTACTGAAACATTTGAAACACTTACAACAGTGATCTCCGCTACAGTGACAGTTTGAAACCAATAAAACTTCACAGGTCTAAAAATTACAGTAGAAATGTGTAGAAACGAAGTCTCATTAATAGCAGTGTTGTGATACATTCACGTATGCACACACGTTTCATAACTATTAAACTACGATTCTTGGTTTCCAACATCATTTTTCACAAATCAGAGTCCCTAACCACTACTCGTTAATCCTTACCTTATTACACATATACGTAATCATCGAGACTTCTTCAATATTTCATCGTAATAAATACATAGCATAATCAAATTCCTCATATAGCATCAGCTTATTGATCATAAACATACCTCAACAGCATAATACACATCGTGGCCATAGTAATATCATAACACCTCAGTCAAATCTCATAAACGTCGTAGCCTTCTGCAATAATTACAAAACCTAAAAAAGTTCTATGCTCATTTCAATAGTGTCATGTACCTCAAATGTACTTTAAAAATCATGATCCCATATCAAATACATCATTCAAAGCTCTCATAGTATCAAATGGTTCCGAAAAAATATGAAGAGTTCACAAAGTACAGACAAAATACAATTTCATAAGTGTGAAGTTATCCAGCTATGTAATTGCGTAAACATGTGTCACTGACTTAGTAAACATAATGTTTATCTCTCTCAGTTAAATGATCAGATAGCTGTGTAATATGGTACCAATGTGTAAAGTTGTATAAGCAAATACCACTTTAGCGAGGGCTCCTAGCGCTTGCAACTACTTAGTACACAAAATACGCGTGTACACCCCTGAGGATTAATGTAATTATACCCTCACGTGCTACAGATTACAGCACTGGAAAGAAATGTATCACGGATATCTTTGTATCTTAGTGATTAAAAAATCTTTTAAAATAAATGATTTAAGTACAAAATTAATCACCCAAATATATGTACTGTGGCGCTAAACTGTGAGTCTTGTAAGATAATCTTTGTCATTACTTAGGGGTAAAAAATGTGCCAAGTGTCGTAATTATCGTCGTCCTTAAGCAAAGTTCTGTAGAAGTCAATGTACTTACCTCGTAGTAAACAAAAGTGAAATGCTATGCATATAGATATCGTAGTTATTACGTACATAACCGTGTTCAAGAAAGTACTATACTGTCACATATTGTTGTGCTGCGAAATAGGCTGTCTCATTGTAGCTATACCATAAAAGTCACTACTAAAACATGTTTTACTTTCCAGAAGACTTCAGAAAAACTGTGCAGATATAAAACAAATACAGCGCAAAGGCAACAATATAAATTCTGTCACTCATTAGTAGCGTCATGATATAATCGTGTAGCTGTCAAGTAAACTAACCACTGTGTCATCTGCTATCTCTCAGAAAGTACTTCAAATCCAGAATGTATTTTCAAGTAAACCAAAATATTGCATTAAAATCTCATTAGCAGTACCGGTATATGTTCGACGTATTTGAGCCTTATAGTCGTTACGTAATCGTGCAACTAACAAGCAAGAATGTACACACACAATAACACTGTGTCGTCTGTTCGCAATAACAAGGCATTCGTAATTACTGTCTAAATACGTTCCCTAGGTTCTAGACTGATTACTTAACTTCACAACATTGTTGCATGTTAACAGTTTCTAAGTGTAACAAAGCGTACTAGTAATGTGAAGTGAATAATTTTATAGCAAAGACTACATTAAAAAGAAGATTATCTCTCAATAAACAGTTTTATATGTGAAATGTGGTGTAAACCTTTACGCTTCCTAGTACGCAGAGTTTCAACTTGAACGCCATTATCATGCGGTGTACGTCGGTAAAGAATACTGGAATTTTTCTCAAGGTTAGCTTATGTTATTTATCTCAAGCCCAGCCGACGCTCGTGGCCGCCTGCGGTGTGGTTCATTGTCTGTTACCTTTGTTCTCGCGCGTCGTTGCTGGGATTTGGAGACCCAACTTCTATAAATTCACCTTGCCGAGAGGGCCCTGCCCTGTTTGAATCCCGTCAGTTCTGATGAAATTCGGGTCTGTCATTGTGTCGGTAGTTTCCATAGTTTCTGTTTTGTCGGTCATGTGGTGGAGAATTTCACCCTGAACCGTAACTGCGCGCTGGACCGTTGCGTCTGAAATTGTTCTGTCTCCCTTCATAATAATTATTTTGGTTCCCATATTGTCTGTTTCTCTGATTGTCTCTGTCATAGTCATTACCACAGAGAGGTGATCTTTCCCTGTGATTATTATTACTCTGCCAGTGGTTGCCATATAGGTGGTGTCTGTTTTGGTCACGATTTGCGTTGTAAGAATAGCCTTGTCGTGTCCAGTTGTTCTTTCTGTCGTCACGGAAATGTGACGAATGTGACCTGTAATGATTGTTTTCCTGTTTTCACATCATGCGACTGTCTGTCTCAATTTCTAATTCTTGTAAGAGTCACTGAAAAGCTTCAATGTCGTCTTTGCAACGTCCTGCCAAAATAATATGTATTACATGTTCAGGCAATTATATTAAGCAAATGCGGATGAATTCTGAGGGGCTGTATGGGTTTGACAGGTACTGATTCTTGTGCAACATGTCTTCAAAATATTTGACAAGTCTGGAAAATTCAGTTTGTTCTAAGTGTTTCATCATCATGATGCTATTTTTATGCGATCTTGAGTAGCTTAAGACACATATGCTGAAAGGAAGGCATGATAAAATTCTCCTTGACTGTGACAATCGTGAATGACCGATCGCATTCTTACAGCTGGTTCGTTCTCTAAGTAGCCACACATAAATTCTAATCTGTGCTCCAACTACCAGTTGGGAGGAAAACAATGAGAGAATTGATGAAGTCACGCTTGTGGATGAATGTCGTTGCCAGAATTCGTAAATGTTTTGAATTTACGTGTTGTAATGAACAGCTTATAGTCAAAGTCATCGTGTCGGCGAGTCGCATGTCGGTCATTGTTACGTCGTGTCGGCGGTTCCATCTCAAAATTCGGTGCACCTTGGCAATTTCTTTCATAATTTCCGAAATGCCATGTGTTATTATTTTGTGTCTTTTCCGTATTTCTAAGTACCTCTTCCCGTGACGGAGCGCGAGTCTCCTTTGAAATACGTAAATCTTGTATTACTTGTGCCAACGGATCTTGTAATAACTTGATTTCTCTTTTGTGTTGCGTATTAATTTGATTCTGAGTTTGTTTGAATTTCCTAATTTGTTTGTACTCTTCTGTGTCATTAAAGACTACCGGTCTTGTGTCATGCAGATTATCATCTACCTTCGTAGATAAATTATTTAGCTACGTTCTCTGATAATGAACTAATTTCCTCCAAGTGTTTTTCTGAACCATTTTTCAGAGTATCTACTGTGTCCTTTAACTTTTCCTGAGTTTTCGCAAGTTGCGTAACCGAATTGGTAGATGCAACTGAGTCAATTTTAGCCCGCAAGGTCTCGTGATTTCCGTCAACAATAGTTTGCAGTTCTTTTATGGCTGCTTTATGATTCTGTAATGCATTTTCATGCCGCGAAAAAATAGGTTCAAAATGCACACAAATTTTTGTTTTTACGTCATTACAGACTTTTTGACATTTCGATTCGATGTTATGTAACTCAGTAGTTAAATCTTCACGTGTTTGTTGAAGTGTTCCTTTAATTAGTTTCTGATTTTGTTTAATTTTTTGCTGTGGCTGTTTTTAATTTTGTTGCAGTGCGTCTAACTGTTGCTGTGTTTGTCTCTGGTGTTGTTCCATTGCGTCTAACTTTTGAAGGTTTTGTCCCATTTGTTGCGTTAATTGTAATAACAATGCACTGGGGTCTGAAACATGTTCCTCAGTGCTATTCGGCAGTGCATTTGAACCGGCAATATTCTCATTTTGAAAAGCAGAAAATGTGTCTTGACTTATTTGAGAAAACGGTGAGGACGCAAAACCTGAATCTACAGTATTTGCAAGATTGTGTCCTGTCATTTCGGATACCAGAGGCGAGCTGTTGCCGACCGATCGATCGATAATGCTTCCCTGTTCATTAATTGTTTCACTGTCTACACGATTATTTGCCGCCTGGTCCATTTCCCTAAGCACAATGACCAAATGAAAATGTTGAACATTAGTTAATTCGTTACACGGTGGCGCTAACGCTCTACTCTCGTCCTCACGGTCATTCCTCAGTTTACTTTGAAGCCTAGTATTACGTTTTTCACACGCAACAAATGTCACAATATTTCACATGGTAACACAGAAAAGCACAATTTGCAGAGTAAAATAAGAAAACACATTGAAATAGCACTGAAAATAATATCTAATTAATTGCAAGCAAAGCTGCAAAACACTTGGTGCGAATCTACATGCATGCCACATCTGTGGCATGCATGTAATGAAAAACTACAACTACAAAGATGATTCTCTCCACAATTATGCGCTAGCAATAAACAATAGCTATACTAATTACACAAACTACAAGAAAAAATCTGAAGATTCCAGTGAGGTATCCTCGGCTAAGTGTCGACATATGAAACTTCCCCGTACTCGGACATTTCTCTCCTTACTTATTCTGATCAACACTAAGCTGATGCACAATATTTTTAGCGCAACGCAATCTGACTTTCAATAATCCCTACAAAGAATGGCCCTGACTAACCATAACCTATACCTTTCATGAATCACTTATCTCACAAACATCTTCGTTACTTGAACTACTGCAATACAGCGAGCTCCAATAGTGCCAGCTAAATAAAGGATTCTAACTACTGAAGGCACTAACTACTGCTAGACATAGTTAGCAAATGAAAGATTTTGATAGAGAACAAGCAATGTATTTACCTTAATACTGTTCAAAAGTCATAATAGATATATCAGTTCATGATATACAGTATTACAAATTTACTCTTTCTGATGGACACACGTCCAGATCGTCCACTCTCAAAATTCTGCCATCTCTCTCCCCACATCCAACAGTGCTGGCGGCCCATTTCCAACTGCCCAACGCTACGCTCTGTTCACATCCAACTGCACAACACTACAATAGCAAAAATTCCAACAATGAAAACCAGCCACAGACTGCACACAGCACAGTAATTGATTTTCATACAGAGCGCTACGTGACGTTACCAACATAAAAACCTAAACAGCCTACTTACAATGCATCAGGTATTCTTATTCTTTGCCAGTCATTCACATTCTTTAATCTGCTTATTTTGCATTGCGACATAAATACTTATATTGTTAACAACTAATTCTGAAACCTTCATACAGATACACACACTCTGCTAATGGTCTTTTATAGATTACATCAGACTGTATAACAGTTTGTTGTCGGTTTCAGCAGTTTCATTAAAATGTTATGCCAATTTATTGAGTGTTCTCTTTCATACAGTAATTCCTCGGTAACTGAAATTGTTATACATTGCACTGTAAAATCACTCGTTCCTTCAGACAAATCTCAAGCTCACGAGTGTTTTCATGAATGAGGAGAAGTTTGATGTGTTCATTAGATCTATTCGGAAGAAATATTCCGTGCCTCTGCCTCAAATCTGCTCCATAAAATTTTCTGAAACGTTTTGTTATCAGCTACCATTGCTGTTGCTGAATATTCGATAGGCCGGCCGCTGTGGCAGAGAGGTTATAGACGCTTCAGTCTGGAACCGCGCTGCTGCTGCGGTCGCAGGTTCGAATCCTGCCTCGGGCATGGATGTGTGTGATGTCCTTAGGTTACTTACGTTTAAGTAGTTCTAAGTCTAGGGGCATGAGACCTCAGATGTTAAGTGCCATAGTGCTTACAGCCATTTGAACCAATTTGGAATATTTGAATACATACATCCTCGTGGCAGAGAAAGAACAGCGTTTGTACAGCAAGCGGCTAATGGATGCTGGGACCGAAAGTTATCTTAGGTAAGTGGACTCATTTAACCATGTGCGAACAGTCTAGGTGTTCGGAAGAGTTGGCATAAGGCAAGGTACTGTGCTGCCTTAGAATGGGAAACTCCGTTTAAAGGTGATTTTACAAGCATTGAGCGACACAGAATGGAGATTTGCAGGGAGAAACCATTCCATTAACGATTTTCATGGCATTCGCTTCTTTTCAGCAATAATGGAGGACTTTGTAGCTAATCAGTACTGAGTTAAAGTAGATTCAAACTCCTGCCTCCGACTGGGGTGAGGGACTGTTTCGAAGAAATGAAAGAACTAAATGGAATGCTATGGAACCTAGAATATAATATATATCAATATTAGGGCAAATGACCTGAGTAAGGGGACTTTGAGAGCGATAACTCCGAATAGCAGAGTCCGGAGAAAATGGAAGTTAGACAGGTATAGCGGAATTCTACGAATAAAATTCAAGGTTTATGTGCAATACAGTGATAGAATATTAATGTTGAGAAAAGAAGGTGGACCAGCTGAAACAATAAGAATAACAAAGGTACACATATCAACAACTAGTCAAACATGTGAAGAAGAAGACAAATGGTACGATCAATTACAGAAAGTGGCTGAAACGACTAATAACGATACTCTAATTATTCTAGGAAAGTGGAACGATTCTGTAAGGTAGGGGAACAATGAGAATGCAGTGGGTCATCCCGGTGGTGAGAAATTTCAAGGAACAACAACTGATAGATATTTGTAATGTGAACGGACAAGTACAGAAACTTCGCCATATCAGCCCAAAAGAAGAACGTAAACTTAGATTGAAGCCGGAAAAAAGGACAATACCAAATATATTAGTGAAGCAATGTGAATGTTATCCAGAGGGTGGTGCTGAGAGCGACAACTACCTATTATCGTTAGAATTTGGTTCAATACCAGGAACATAGAGGGATAAATTTAAAAAATGTTGTATATACAACAAAATAGAGTCCAGGGAATCTATTAAAAATGTAATACAGAAAATAAACGTCCGTACAATAAATGAGAAATGGTTGGACGTTAAAAACCCTGTTTTAGAAACCACGGATCAAGAAATAGGAAAATGTCAAGAAACAAGTACGAGAACAATGGATTACAAAAAGACTGTTGAATGTCTGAAGGAAAGGAGTAAATTCAGAAGTGTGAAAAAAGAATTATACATTAGAAGACTCTGAAAGCTAGTCAACACAGAAGCACAGAAAATCAGGAAATAGTAATAATAAGATAACGCAAAAGAAGGGAAAAAGACTGAGGAAAGGAAGGAGAAAGAAAACGCAGCAACAGTTTTCAAACTGATTAAGAAACGAAGAAAAGGGAAAAGGGAAACAGGTATTAGAGGTCAAAGAAGTGAGAGAAAGGTGGAAGCGGTACGTGGAAAAATCATATAAAGATGTAGCAGTATTGAATGATCCTGAAAATGAAAATAGTACAACAAGAGATGAGTTGGAACCTTCCTTAACAAGTGATGAGAAATGAGAGATGGATTGGGTAATATGAATACATGAAGTCGGAGGAATTCCGTAGGATATTAAACAGTATTCACAATCGAAATACCAAAGAAAGCTGGACCTCTAAAATATTAATAACACAACACCGGAGTCTAATGTGGCGCACATAAAAATTATTGACCAGTGATACATAATCGAATAAGCAATGAATCTGAACCAAATTTAGATAAAGACCTGTTAGAATTTAGACAGAACTTAAACATAAGGGAACCTGTCTTAATACTACCACATAGTTTAAAAGAAATGTTTGTCATAAGAAAAGTATAACATATAACATTCGTAGACTAAAATAACGCCTTTGAATATATGGCCTGAAAAATGAAAATACCTAGTATTGGTATAGATATCAGACAAAGAGGATTAGTATAGGACTTGCCCAAAACACCAAAAGGGCGTCACAAAACATTAAAAAATTGTACTAATTATTTTTCTCAAAAAAACATATCGAGAAGCGAGTTCAGGAGTCCACTTGAAGTGTAAATGGTTGCGAAAATACATTTGACATCTTAGCAACAAATAATCCAGAGCAAGTAGGTATACGGTGACGAACACAGGGATTAGTGAACGTAAGATCGTTGTATCGAGACTGAACACCGCAACTACTCCACCAAAAGTAAACGCAAAATATATCTGTACAGGAAAGGAGACGCCTTCCGAAGTGACAGTCTCCACTCCTTCACAACTAACTATGTAAGTGTCGACCAGATGTGGCTTCAATTCAATGAAATAGTGTCTGCGACAGTCGAGAGATTTGTACCGAATAAATTAATAAATAACGGTAGTGATTCACAGTGATACACATAAAGGGTCAGAAAATTATGGCAGAAACAACGAAACAAGCGTGCCAAATTTAACGGAACACAAATATCCAAGATTGGCGATGCTTTGCTAAACTTCGAAACTTGACGAGGACGTGAATGTGACATGCTTTCAATAGAATCGACAATGAAACTGAATCGAAATCTAACAGAACATACAAAGAGCTTTTGGTCGTATGTAAAGCACACTAGCGACAAGACAGAATCAACACCTTCACTGAGCGATTCCAATGGTAATATTAGTACCACTGAAGCGGAGTTATTAAACTTGGTCTTCCGAAATTCCTTCAACATAGAAAACGAAGTAATATCTCATAATTCGAATCAAGAACAGATGCCAACATGAGTAACTTAGAAGGAGGTATCCTCGGTGTAGAGAAGAAGCTTGAATCACTTAATAAGGACAAGTTTTCAACTTCCCGTTGAGTACCAGCTTGGTTTCTTTCATAGTATGCTGATACAATAGCTCAGTCAGCATTAGTATACAATCGTTCGCTTTACGAAAGATCCATATGAAATGACTGCAATGTTATACATATCACACGAGTATTCAAAAGGTAAAGTAGGAGTAAACCGATTAAATACAGACCCATTTCAATGACATCGATTTGCTGTAGGATTATGGCATACAGACTGTGTTCAAACGATTGAATTATCTTAAAGAAAACTGCCTATTGACACTCAGTCAGCACGGATTCAGAAAATTTCGTTCTTGTGAAACACAACCAGCACTCTTTCCATAAGAACTAATGACAGCTATCGACGGGGTATCTCAAATTGCTTCCGTATTTCTAGATGTCCAGATGGCTTTTGGCATCTACTTCAAAAGAATTCTAATCATATCGCGTGTCTATAGCGTATCGCTTCAAATGTGGACTGGATTTTTGATTTTCTGTCAGAAGGTCGCAGTATACAGTAATCGACGGAAAATTATCAAGTAAAACAGAAGATTCATAGGACGTTCTCCAAGGAAGTGTTATAGGCGCTCTCCTGTTACTAATATCTATAAACGATTTAGGAGAAAATCTGAGCAGCTTTCTTACGTTTGCAGATGATGCTGTCACTTTTTGTGTATTAAAGTCATCAGAAGATCAAAACGAATTTCAAAATGCCTTAGACAAAATATCTGTGTGGTACGAAAAGCGACAGTTTCTGATTACATATAAGGGAAAATCTTCGTTTACATTGTATCTCACCTAAATTAAAAGGCTATCAGTTCAACTAAATACCTAGGTATTGAAATCACAAACAACTTAAACTGAATCAAGTAGATAATGTTTCGAAAGGGGGGGGGGGGGTTCACGTAAACCAAAGACTGCGTTTTATTGTAAGAAGACTTAGAAGATGCAACAGGTGTACTAAAGAGGCTGCCAACACTACACCTGTCCGTCCTCTACTAGAGTACTGCTGTGCTGTTTTTTAGCCAAAAATACCCTTTTTGAATCAGAAGAATCACCCCAAAAAATAATACCATACGACATAAGCGAATGGAAATGTGCGGACTACTTTTCGCGCTCAAGTGTCACTTATTTCAGAACTGTTCTAATGGTAAAAAAAGCAGCATTCAGTTTCTGAACAAGATCCTGGACATGGGCTTTCCACAACAGCTTAGTATCTTTCCGAACGCTTAGGAAATTGAACTGTTCCGTCTCGCTTATAATATGCCCATTCTGTCTCATCAAAATATCGCTTCTTGTTGAATTGTGAATTAGAAACTGTAAAAATTGAGTCTTACTGTGATTTAGCATCAAATTATTTTCCACAAGCCATGAACTTATTTCATGAACTACATTATTTGATACTGTTTCAATATTACACACAAGATCCTTCACTACCAAGCTGGTGTCATCAGCAAACAGAAATATTTTTGAATCACCTGTAATACTAGAAGGCATATCATTTATATAAATAAGAAACAGCAGTGGCCCCAGCACCGATCCTTGGGGAACGCCCCACTTAACAGTGCCCCATTGGGACTGAACATCACTACCACTCTCAATATTGCGAAGAATTACCTTCTGCTTTCTGTTCTTAAAGTAAGAGGCGAACCAATTGTAAGCTACTCCCCTTACTCCATAATGGTCCAACTTCTGCAGTAATATTTTGTGGTCAACACAGTCAAAAGCCTTCGTTAAATCAAAGAAAACACCTAGCGTTCGCAACCTTTTATTTAATCCGTCCAAAATCTCACAGAGAAAAGAGAATATAGCATTTTCAGTTGTTAAACCATTTCTAAAACCAAACTGTACATTTGACAGCAAATTATGTGAATTTAAATGCTCCAGTAACCTTGTATATACTACCTTCTCGATAACTTCAGCAAACACCGATGGCATAGATATAGGTCTAAAATTCTCAACATTATCCCTGTCTCCCTTTTTATAAAGTGGCTTCACTACCGAGTACTTTAATCGGTCAGAAAACCGACCACTCCTAAAGGAGAAGTTACAGATATGGCTAAGTACTGGGCTAACATACATAAAACAATACTTCAGTATTCTGCTAGATACCCCGTCATATCCATGAGAGTTATTGGTTTTTAGTGATTTAGTTATTAACTCAATCTGCCTCTTGTCAGTATCATGGAGGAGCATTTCAGGTAACAGTCTCGGAACACTTTTTTCTAAGAGAGCTATATGATTCCCTGTTGGGACTGGGTTTCTATTTAGTTCACCTGCTATATTCAGAAAGTGATTATAAATACTGTACATATATGCGACTTACCAGTAACACGGACATTCCCACTACGCACTGATTCTATATCCTCGACCTGTCTCTGCAGACCAGCCACTTCTTTTACGACTGACCATATGGTTTTAATTTTATCCTGAGACTTAGCTATTCTATCTGCATACCACATACTTTTTGCCTTCCTAGTAACGTTTTTAAGCACCTTGCAATACTGTTTGTAATGGGCTGCTGCATTTAGATTTTGCCTGTTTCTAACGTTTTGAAATAATTGCCACTTTGTTCTACAAGATATTCTTATCCCTCTAGTCAGCCACCCAGGCTGCCTGTTTGTACTAGTACCCTGTTTTGAACGTTCTAACGGAAAGCAACTTTCAAAGAGCACGAGAAAAGTCTTGAGAAAAGCATTATATTTATCATCTACTGTATCAGCGCTATAAACATCTTGCCACTCTTGTTCCTTGATTAGGTTTACAAAGGTCTCTACAGCAACTGGATCAGCTTTCCTAAACAGTTGATAACTATATTTAACATGTGTTGCAGCACAAAAATCTTTTAGAGTTAAAATTTGTGCATCATGATCTGAAAGGCCATTCACCTTTTTGCTAACAGAATGCCCTTCTAGTAATGAGGAATGAACAAAAATGTTGTCTATGGTTGTTCTACTGTTCCCTTGCACTCTAGTTGGAAAGCATACGGTTTGCATAAGATTATATGAATTAAGGAGGTCTACCAGCATCCCTTTCCTTGCACAATCACAATCCCAATTAATGTTGAAGTCACCACATATAACTAACTTTTTGTATTTCCTATAAAGTGAACCAAGAACCTCCTCTAGCTTTAGCAAAAATGTTGTGAAATCCGAGTCTGGGGATCTATAAATAACAACAGTTAGAAGTTTAGCTCCATTAAATTTAACCACACCTGCACAACATTCAAACACGTTTTCAGTGCAGTACTTTGTAACATCAATTGACTCAAATGGGATGCCGTTTTTCACATACATGGCTACTCCCCCACACCGCAAAAATCTGCTAGAAAAGCTGCCAGCCAACCTGTATCCTGGTAAAGGAAGCCTCTGAATTATCTCCTTATTTAAGAAATGTTCAGTTATACCAATAATTTCAGAGTCAACATCTATAAGCAGTTCACTAACTTTATCTCTAATACCTTGTATATTTTGATGAAATATACTAATTCCCTCACTATTCGGATACCTAAGCTTTGTCAAAAGTGGTTCCTTTGTTAGAGAGACTTCCCTTAAGCAGGAATACCTATCAGCTGACTTCAATCTAAAAAAGGTGCAGCTCTAACACCCACTACTGCAGAAATTTTCCCATGAGTGATCCCACCACCCCCACCTATGCTGTCACCTATAAGCTTTGCCAACCTCCCCTTTCCATACCTGTTGAGGTGCAGGCCATGTCTAGTGAACCCCGTCCTGCTGATAGACTCCACCGACACCACTGAAATGTGACCCATGCTTTCTGCCATCAGCGCATCCCCAAGTCTCATGTTATTACGCCTGACGGCTGTATTAAGATGAGGCCGATCGTGACGCTGAAACAGTTCCACGAAATGCACATTCGTGTTGCCAGTCTCAGTGGCTATCTTTTCCAGGTCACCATCTATGACATACTCCCCATCCCTATCAATACTATTACCAGCCCCACCCACAACCACTACCTGATCCTCTTTAGTAAAATCCCTACATAGCCCCCCTATTTTAATAGTCACCTGAGCCAGTCCTGCATTAGGCTTCACAATGCTGGTGACCTGGTACTCACTCCACAACACTTCCTGCAACTGCTGGCCTACACCTCTGCCATGAGAACTACCTTCCTCTTCGACTTTGCAACTGTCCTAGCCACCGTAACTGCTGAGGTCTGCTGCATACTTCCTACATCTACAGCTACTAGACATTCCTCTCCACTAGACTCTGACAGTTGGTCATATCTATTGCAAACACCAATAGTAAAACTATCCGAAAATCTTCTTCTCCTAGCAGATCTCTTGCCAATAGCCAGCTCCCATTCCCCGACCCCGTTCTCCCTCCTCATCCTATCTAGCTCCTCCTGTGCGTTTTCCAACTGCACCTGAAGGGAACAGATCTTACGCTCCTGCTCATCTATCAACTTACTCTTGCTACATAACCTGTGATTCCAGGAGAGGATCTCACCAGAATGCCCTCTGAGTTCCCCACTGCATTCCCCCCAGTGAAAATACTTCGAACAAGTCTCACACCGCAATCTACTCCCGATCCTACGGCAAAGCCCACACTTCTCACTCATGGTAAAATTTTACACTTATTGAAACAAGAAAATTACTTTATCTAAGTTCCGCTACTTCAATAAGAAGATGTTAAAAAACTGACTACAATAATCACAAACTTACTCTACAAGGGAAGTAACTACTATTATTAGCCGTATTAATCAACAACAAATGAGAATATAACAAAAGACTAATACAGAAAGAGAATCAAACGTCTAATGGCACAGTAACAAAACTGAAAGCAGTTCCCAAAAGGTTCTTCTGAAATTATTTCACCAGAAAACACCAAGAATACCGGTTGAAGACTACTAAAGTTCCTAAGTAAACCACTATACACACACAATTAATTAGCACTTAGCTTTCGATGCGCCGCTACAGCTGCAACTGGTCAGCGCGGAATGTAAACACAGGTAAGAGGTTAAGTTGCTCGATACGAAGCACTCACAAATATCAGGTCACAACACAAGAAAGGCAGAGGTGAATGAATAAACCACTAATAAGTCACTTACAAGGTAAATATTATCACAAAAACCGTCTAAATATGTATCTGGAACCTAAAAATAGATAAAAACTTAGAGAGCGATCTCACACGGTCACTCGCTTATGACGTCACACCAAATAGGAGAAATTTTCATGGAAATGATAAGCGACTTGGAATGGCAGTCACTAAAATAAAGGCTTAGAAGACATTCTCTCTACAATTCCAGAGACGCACACCACCATATTGCTTGGTGACTCCAATTGGAAAAAGAGAAAAAGTTCAGAAATATTGTGGGCAACTATGTAGCACATATGAGAATCAACCGCAATGGGGAACGATTGGTGGATCTGTGGAGGACGTTTGTGTTGGTCATGAACTCTACAGACTTCAGACACCTGCCAAGGAAACAGAAGACTTGGATTTCACCTAGCACCAACTTGGCTGAATTCCAGATAGGGCCTGTGGCCATTTCAGGAAAATCTCGAAAGGAAATACAAAACGTGAAGGTATTGAGAAGTGCCAATCTGGACTCAGACCACTAACTCTCAAAGATCAAAGTGAGACTCCAGCCTAGAAACACTAGATTACACAAAACCTCCAAGATAGTGAGATTTAACGTAGAACCACTTAAGAACAGTCAAGAATTAATCCACAGACTGAACAGTACAGATTTCAACAACTGGGACCAACTGAAGGAGACTCTTGTGAAGACGGACAATGAACTCGCCCCACTCACAAGAAGAAGGAGGCATCCATGGTGGAATGAAGACTGTAATAATGCAATAGCCCAAAGACCGACATTCTGGGAGAAGTAGAATTGTGAGAAAATGAAGACGACTGGGGAGAACTTTTTGGAAAAAAGCTAAGGTAATTCAAGGAACCAAACGGACCTTCACACAAAACCAACTAACTCAAATCGAAGGGAACTTTGCTAAGAACAACTCCGGAGATTTCTATAGAACCTTCAAGCAGACACTCAAAAAATACAATCCACGAAACCTCCACTTCAGAGATTCATATGGCAAACTGGTTTTTAGCGACAAAGACAACTGCCACCTCTTTGTTCGGTACTTTAAACTAAAGGTGAAGACTTCAACTACAAACAAACCACACCAAACCCGGATTCACTGCCTCCTTAATTGGAAGTTCGGCATATCATTCAACTTCTCAAGAATAACAAGACAGCCAGAAAGGACTCTATCATTGCTGAACTCTGGAAATGTGCTGGAAGCAAGCTCACCGAGATCATCCAGAACAGGAAACAAAGAAAATACTGCCTGATTGGAATACGGCTCTGATACATCCCCTTCACAAAAAGGAAGATGTTACTGATCTGAACACCTACCGTGGAATTTCTCTTGTGCCGGTAACATACAAGATTCTCTCGAAGGCACTATTGACAAGGGCAGAAGATCAACTCGGCAGTCAACTGGGAGAATATCAGGGAGGCTTCAGGAAAACCAGATCCTGTGCTGAACAGATCCTCATCGTTAAAACGGTACTGCCATACTCCAAGATGAGAAACCGCAAAGTGGTTATCACCGTTGTTGATTTCAAGAAGGCCTACGACTCTGATGATAGAGAAATGCTTATCAAACCACTTCAGGAATTAGGACTATACAACAAAACCTATAGACTCATTCTAGAAACCTTGACAAACACCCATTCGAAGGTCAAATTTAGAGGGAGATCTCAAAAAGCTTCGAGATAAAAACTGGAGTGGGACAAAGGGGATGGACTCTCCCTCTTCTCTTCAACTGTGTCCTCGAAATGGTTATGAGAGAATGGCGGAAATAACTGATCAGTTTGGATATCCAGAGGGGACTGATTGTAATTGCCTGGCTTTTGCAGACGACGTGGCACTGATTGCTGATTCTCTTGAAATGCCAACAATGCAGGTAAACTGCCTCAGAAAACAGGCAGCCAAAGTGGGTCTTCAAGTGTCACTGGAGAAAACAGAGTGCTTCACCAACATCAAAGAAGCTGACCAAGAGATGTGACTAGACCAGGGAAAGATCAAAAGGACTGAGAAATTAAAGTATCTCGGCGAATGTATTAAACCCAACTTATCAGGAAAAACGTCATTATTCATGAAAGTCAACAAGTAGGAACTAGCCTATCGACTATGAATACCTACTACGAGAAACGCCTGTCACTCAACCTGAAACGTAAGCACTACTCATCAGTCATACGATCAGAAGCCCTGTATGCCATGGAATATCTTTCTATGAACCAGAGAGTTCTGATGGAGGAATTGGAAGACACAGAGAGGAGAATCCTCAGGAAGATCCTAGGCGAAGCAGAATAAGCTGGGGAATTCAGAAGGTAGAACAGTTCGGAGCTCTACGAACATATCGAGAGGCTCCCTGACTGTGCAAGAAAAAGAAGGGTAGCTTTCTGTAGCCATGCTGCAAGATTGCCTCCAAACAGATTGACCAACCTTCTGTTCACCTTCTGGCAAGACAAGAAGGTTCGCACCACTTGGCTGACAGAAACCGAGAAGGACATTGAAGAACTGGGAATAACTGACCTCCAGAACAGACAGTCTGTGAGACCCACCCCGAAGGAAGTCCGAGGATTTCAAGAAAAGCCCCAAAGAAAAGGTACCCCCTGGACAGAAGAAAGGAAGGTGTTACACCGACAGAGGATGCGACAGTACTGGGCAAAGATCGAAGCCCAACGACTGAACAAGCATGGTCCAAATTAGGCCCATTTGAAACAAGAAGAAGAACAAGGAGAAAGACGTTTTTCGCTGCTGCAGGAGCTTCTCATGAAATTTCAATCACCAGATGTCCTCACAGCGTGAAACTATTTTATTGGCGCCCATCCACACATGGAGAAATAATCATCACAATTAAATAAAAGAAATGAGAACTCGCACTGAAAAATGTAATTGTTCCTTTTCCCAAGCACTGTCATAGAGCGGAATCGTGGAGAACTAATCTGAAGATAGTTCTGAGTACACTTTGCAGGTGTAGACATTTAACTTGGCAACAGTGCTATTTACCAGGGGTATTGAGAAAGTCTTCGAGGTATGTAAAGAGAATATGGAAGGGATAAAATTTAATTGTGCGGAAGTATAAATGATAAGATGTGCTTACAACATAACTGTCACTGAAAAACAAAGAGAAAACTTGTTTTGCTTATGACTTTTGTGTGGAACATAGTGACAGCACAGGTGAAACATGGGACCACACATTTGAAATGGACTGCAAAAATGAAAAAAGATTGTATCGGAGATGTATGAGATGAGAATGAATAAGAATGGGACAAAAATTAAATTATGCAACTACTAATACACTAAGGTGACAAAAGGCATTGGATACCTCTTGACATGGTGTTGGCCCTCCTTCTGCCTGAAGTAGTGCCGCAGTTCAACGTGGCATGGACTCAACAGCTCGCTGGTAGATCACTGCAGAAATAGTGAGCCATGCTGCTTCTGCAGACTTCCATAGTTGCGAAAGTGTTGCCGGTGCAGGTTTTTGTGCACGAACTGACGTTCTCGATTTTGTCTCACAAATGTTTGATAGGATTCATGTCGGGTGATCCTGGTGGCCAAATCATTCACTAAAATTATCCACAATGTTCTTCAAATCGATCACAAACAACTATGTCACATTGACTTGGCGCTTGTCATCCATAAAAATTCCATCCTTGTTTGCGATCATGAAATCCATGAATGGCTGAAACTGGCCTCCAAGGAGCCAAACATAATGATTTCCTGTTAATGAATAGTCCCTTCCATGTAAACGCAGCGCACACCATTATGGAGCGGCCACCAGATTTCACAGTACTTTGTTGACCACCTGTTTCCGTGGCTTAGTGGGATCGTCTCCACACTCGAACTTTACTATCAACTCTCATCCATTGAGATCGCTAATAATTTGACCAGGCCACGGATTTCCAGCTGTCTAGCGTTCAACCTGTATGTCAGGAGCACAGATGAGGCGATGCGGGCGATGTCGCGCTGCTAGCAAAGGCACATGGTGTCGGTAATCTGCTGCCATAGCCTCAACGCTCTCCTAACGGATACATTCGTCGTACGTCTGACATTGACTTCTGCTGTTAGTTCATGCACTGATGCTCTTGTGTTAGCAACGAGATCTCTACGTAAACGCCGCTGCTCTCGCTCGTTAAGTAACGGCTGTCGGTATCTTCTTTGTCCGTGAAGAGAGGTAATGCTTGATAATCGGTTGTCTGGGCGCACTATTGACATTGTGAATGTCGGAACACTGAATTCCCTAACGATCTCTGAATATCCCATGCGTCTAACTCGACCTACACTAATGGCAATTAAAATTGCTACACCACGAAGGTGACGTGCTACAGACGCGAAATTTAACCGACAGGAAGAAGGTGCTGTGATATGCAAATGATTAGCTTTTCAGAGCATTCACACAGGGTTGGCGCCGGTGGCAGCACCTACAACGTACCGACATGAGGAAAGTTTCCAGCCGATGTCTCATACACAAACAGCAGTTGACCGCCGTTGCCTGGTGAAACATTGTTGTCATGCCTCGTGTAAGGAGGAGAAAAGCGTACCATCGCGTTTCCGACTTTGATAAAGGTCGGATTGTAGCCTATCGGGATTGCGGTTTATCGTATCGCGACATTGGTGCTCGCGTTGGTCGAGATCCAATGACTTAGCAGAATATGGAATCGGTGGGTTCAGGAGGTAAAACGGAACGCTATGCTGGATCCCAACGGCCTCGTATCACTAGCAGTCGAGATGACAGGCATCTTATCCGCATGGGTGTAACGGATCATGCAGTCACGTCTCGATCCCTGAGTCAACAGATGGGGACGTTTGCAAGACAACAATAATCTGCACGAACAGTTCGACGACGTTTGCAGCAACATGGACTATCAGCTCAGAGACCATGGCTGCGGTTACCCTTGACGCTGCATCACAGACAGGAGCGCCTGCGATGGTGTACTCAACGACGAACCTGTCTGCACGAATGGCAAAACGTCATTTTTTCGGATGAATCCAGGTTCTGTTTACAGCATCATGATGGTCGCATTCGTGTTTGGCGACATAGCGGTGAACGCACATTGGAAGCGTGTATTCGTCATCGCCATAGTGGCGTATCCCCCGGCGTTATGGTATCGTGTTGAAGTTGCATGGGCAGCTGTACCTGTACACACCATCCAAGCTCTGTTTGAGTCAACGCCCAGGCGTATCAAGGCCGTTATTACGACCAGAGGTGGTTGTTCTGGGTACTGATTTCTCAGGATCTATGAACCCAAATCGCGTGAAAATGTAATCACACGTTAGTTCCAGTTTATTCGTCCAATGAATACCCGTTTATCATCTGCATTTCTTATTGGGGCAGCAATTGTAATGGCCAGTAGTGTACATTCCGCGTTCACAATCTTTTGATTCCAGTCGTGTGGCAACGTTCACGTTGCAGACATTCTTGCAGGAATCAGCTGAGTCCAAATGATAGCTCCGCCATTGTACTGCCAATTTATACGTTGTGTACGCGATTCTTCATCTGTGTTTGTACACATCGCTGTGCCTCATCTTTTCTCACCTCATTGTATAGCTCCGAAGGAAACTGATCAAGTGAGAACTGCGCAGAATATTTTAGAGTTCTAGGTTCGCAGTAGGAACCAAATATAAATCGCACAACATTACACTCTGAATCACTGTATGAACCGCACCACGCCGTCGTATCGCGGACGTCAAGTGTCCTCGGCCGCCGATTCCATCGCAGCAGCCTCTTGGGAGCCAGCGGCGGCCTCGCTGAGCTCGCTGATTGACTGATTGTTCGAGGGCACTCAGCACGAGGGTCACCAACCGCGGTCTTCACTCGAGCAAGCAGCGGGTGCTGCAGTAGCCGATGGAAGATTCCAACATTTCGCAACGTAGTGATTCTTTTCCCATATTCTCTCCATTCGTAGCTATGGTCCACTCAACCTGACGTGTATGGTTTGTGATTCGGCATTTCTTCATATTCTCTTTCTTTCCCTCGATAAATGCTAAATATATATGTAAATATGTATGTATAACTGTCTGTAGAAACGTTGAACGGTATGCTCACTCATTTGTGGTATCTTGTTCCGACACAAGACGGAGGGAAGACTGAGAATTCCAGGTCAGTGTGCAGTATTCGAGCGGTTAGGAGCAACTGCGCGAAGGCAAACTTTCAGTGAAGGCAGATTGCTTGCAGTAGTGCCAAGCACTATCATAAGCTAGCTGTGAGAGGTGCGCACTTTAACCATCTATAGGGTGCTTGCAGTAGGTGACTCAAGGATACTCGACGGTCTGATTAACACTGTTTACTTGCAATCAGACTGACTACTATAATGGGTGTAAATGTGTTAGAAAAAAAAACATTGAGATCCATCTCAAAGGAGAATTACGGCTTAGCATCACTTCGAGACGGTGTTAGATCCACGGCGGTTTGGGGGGGGGGGGGGGAGAGGGGGGAATATCTGGATGAGTACTTGTGAAGAGCAGTTTATTCGTTTTAACAGAAATGTATTAAATTCTGCCCCCGTCTCCCCCTAATCCCCATATATTAGTGTATGTCCACCTCTCCACTTTAGAAACGAAACTATAATAAAAGCAGTGTTGCGAGGACAGTGGTCTTGCCACACGAAAGGGGTACTCGATTTCACCTGCCAAAAATATTATCGCGGAAAATGCGCTTTTTTTATCGATTACCTAGCGTATGGTAAAACAGTAACTGGTGAGTTGTATGCAAGGAATGTGGACCAATTGGAGGTGAAAAAACATCTCAAAAGAGCTGCTACTTACTGATCTAATATTCATCATTCATCAGAAATCATTTAATATACAGCTAATACAGCGACACAGAAGCGGATTTTGTTCGTATGAATTCCACTTTTTTCAGCACTTGTAAACCTATAGGAAGCGTCAAAGTCGTCACGTTGACCTTCTAACTGAACTGAATACTTCGCAAGGAGGACTGATTAAGTGGTTCGTTATTGACGCCGTACTTGCGGAGACTATGGAATGCGTCAATTACCTTCCCTTTTGGATTTGGAATTTTATTTTGGAACTTTTACTTAGGAAATTATTAAAAATGCGTGGGCTGTAATAATAACATTATAAATCTGGTCATCTCCAATTAGAGATCCTGGTTGTCCTAGTTGAGCATGAATAAGTATTCTTTTTTATGTTCCTACTATTCCTGCTCATTAGGGTGATTATTTTGCTGGCTTTCGTTACGTGCCCATACAGCCATCTCAACTTCGTAATGATAATTAAGACAATACCAACGTAAGAACGACACCCAATGGCCGAGCGGAGAAACTCTCCGACACGGCCGGGAATCGAAGTTGGGCCTCTCCGGTTAGCGGTCCGCCGCTCTGAGCGCGCATACAAGTGTAATAGTTATAAGAGCATGTAGGTATCAACAGTCCTAGAAAAGTGCGCACTGTCAATTAAGTCCCACTAGCATAACTCACGCAACAACATCTACAGTGAATGCTTGCATAATGCTGCTATTCTGTAACCAACCACTTATATTTCCGCTTTGTAAATGGCACCTGTGTGAGAGAGCACGTTTTGTAGGACGGTTCATATTGAGAGAATACGAACGAAAACGTTTTGTGTCACACTATCTGATCAGAAGCATTGAATAAATTAATATGTGGTGTGTCCAACATTCGCCTCTACTACGGCTGGAACCCTGCTGGGGATACTCTCAATGAGGTGTCTGAAAGTGGAGAAATGGCTGACGATTCTCCATGAAGAGCCTAAACGAGAGAAGGTGTTGATGTTGGACGCTGGGATTCGGGTCGAAGATGTTTTCCATTTGCTCAGGCCAGTCTATATCAAGAATGTTTACGTCCAAAAACCAGTGCCTCACAGACGCTACTATATGGCAGGGTGCATTGTCATATTGACACAGTCATCGTCTCCGACTGTTCCTTCACTGTACGCACCACACACTGCTGTAAAATGTCTTCATATCGTCCCAAACTTAGCATTTCCTAAGCGCAGTAAACCATACACACCCTGACCACGAGCCGCGCGAGGTAGCCGAGCGGTATCAGGCGCCTTGTCACGGTTCACCCGTCGGAGGTTCGAGTCATCCCTCGGGCTTGGGTGTGTGTGCTGTCCTTACAATAAGTTAGATTAAGTAGTGTATAATAAGCTTAGGGACCGATGACCTCAGTGTGTCCCACAAGACCATTACACAGATTTCCAAATTTTTCCCTGACCACGAGAAATACTCCCATAACGTGACATCAGCTCCTCCGCTCTTCACTGTTCGTGTTACACATGGTGGCAGGTAAAGTTCTAAAGATATTCACCAAATCCATCCATCGGATTTCTACATCACTCCACATCACTCGTTTCCAATCATCGTCTGTCTTTACACTATCTCACTGACTACCGAAATGTGTGGTTTATGAGTGGGTGTTCGACAATTGTCTCCAGTCTTCGTTCGTTGTGCTAGCTGGACTGGTGGTACACTGTAGAACTCACGAGTGTTCCTTCCACTTATTTAAAGCGATTTTGACAGCCACCCTCCGCAAAGCTCGAAGGTCTGTGACCGTCAGTGCGTGAGGTCTACCCTGTCTTGATTTTGCTGTGGTTGTTCCTTCACGTTTCCACTTCAGAATTGTCATGTCGTCAGTCATACGACCACACCGACGCCTGAGAGATCGATCCACCGATGCGATTCTCTCGATAAACGCAACAGAAGAACGGCTATGTTAGCCAAAGAGTACACAGACAGTCGCAGTGCTTATGTTCGCCGCGAGGCGCCGCTAGGCCACTTCAGGTAGCATGAGTGTGGTGCAGTTGTGCCAGTCTGGAGTTCGTAGCCGCGCTCAGTGGTCAGCCAGCGCCGATGTAAATCAGTCATCGTCTGCAGCTCAGTCATTGCTGCCATTAAGTCTTTGTAGCCCAGTTATTACAAATTCACCGGATTCGACATTCAAGATTACGAGAGATTAATTCGTCACTGCAGGATTTGTAACTTTTAAATTATGTCATTCTACAGACGCTTAGTAGCGTCTTCTACAATTGTCAACCAACAGATCATGGACTGCCACAAAGTAATAAATACTTTCTTATTTTGTACTCCTGCTAATTAAATGTGCTTTCTTGTTGTAGCTTCCAAGCAGTCTTGGCATAGTAGAACCCACGTTTCCACCTCCTTTGCTACCTCATATTTGCTACCTCATGTTGAAGGATTCGGTTATGGTGGAAGATCGAAAGCCATCAAGAATCACAGCATCTAGCATTGACTCGGACACTAGTAGAAGACTTGCAATATCCCTGCTGAAACTGTTAAACTGGAGACATCCACTGACTACTCCACTGAGCTCCCCTGAGCGACCCATTCCGCTGATCCTGCTTCGCTCCTCAAAACACAATACCTTCCGCCTCCTTTAATACTGGCGCGTCAACCTCTAGCGACGCCTACTACTCAGTTCCGCAGTGCGTATGGGTGTCCATATACTTTTATAAGGACGTGTACTTCTGTGAAACAAACAGTGATTGGAATATGAGGCTTTCCACTTGTTTCTCCTCTGATTGATATTAGTACACGTGGCAGTTTCAACTGTTCTGTTTCTTATATCACGAACTGTGGTTGACGCACTGATTTGGTCACAAAGTTTACGGTACAGATTAATAGGTGATGTTTGACAGCAATCTCTGCGTATCAAACTACCAGAGTTACTGGTAAATGAGAACTAAACAGTTATCTGCGCCTGCTTGAACTTAAATAAAACATACGTTTAATGAAATGTAGATGATTTATGAGGTTCAGGAACATGGAGTCCCCTGTGAACCTGACCTTAATGCCTTAGATTTCTGACAGTGGTGTACTCCACATCCATCGACAACGAGCAGACGTTACAGGAGTGAGTGTCCCATACAATCTTATGCCAGACAATTTTGTTCGTACAAGTTAGTGTTTGTTGGACAAGGAGGGCTAAGGACTGAGCGGTAACCATACTGAGTACAGTCTAAAGTGCAACACACAGCAGAATGAACAATATGTCAAGATCGTCATGTTTCCAGAGATACGTTTACATAATTGTTTTTTCCCAATTTCGATCAGTATCATTTCCTGTAGGAATATGAACAACTTTTTTGACCGCACCTTATGCTTATCAGATGGATGATGCGGCTGGACTACCCGAAATCGATAATGACAACATAAGAATTAAACCATTTATAAGAGGCAGTCAATAGGAGACCAGATAGGTGGTAGAAAAGTAAGTAAAATATTTGCTGTTCCAGAAGTAACCGCCATCATTGTCAATACGTTTGTCCCACTGTGTGAGGGCCTACATGTTACCAAGGACCACAAGTTTCGCCGTGAAACCTTTACACATCCTCCATACAGTCTCACTCACTCCCCATGCGATTTTCACATTTTTAAAGTTTTGAAGGGCATTCGTGGCCTTTGATTTGCTTCAGATGAAAAAGTGCACGCTTGGGTACAGTCTCGTTTCGTATGCAGTCACGAACATTTTTCCATGAGGCTCTTACTATCTTGTCTCACAGTACGATACATGTATTAAGAGTTACAGCGATTACTTTTGAAATAATAAACAGTAACTTTTTCTCCATCTCTCTCGTTTTCTGGCTCGTCTGACACGTTCATGTGACGATTAATTAAAATATAATCACAAAAGAATGGAAAGTGAGTGTCGACACGGATATCTAAAAATACATAGACAGTTGCATACAGTAAAAGGGGCGGGCCGATTAATGGACTGATAGAAATAGATACACAGAGGAGCGAAGAAGTAAGTGGATGAAGACTGCCAGGAGAAGGGGTATCACGTAGGAGTGGGTTTGTGTGGGTGGATATTTGGAGGAGGAATCGGGGAAGAGTGGAGAGGGATGCTTTTTCGAAGCAAGACTTAAGAAGTGAGTGCCCAGGGCTGGGGGTAGGGGAGCCCTGACAAGGGGAGTGTGGTAGGGGATCTCCTAGATCTGGTCGGATGGGTATATATCAGGGCGAAAATCACGATCGGGTGAGAATTTTCAAATTTGTGTGAATTTGTAAGGGACCAAACTGCTGAGGTCATCGGTCCATTGACTTACACACTACTTAAACTAACTTATGCTAAAAACAATGCCCGAGGGAGGACTCAAAACTCCGACGGGTCGAGCCGCGTGAACCGTGACAAGGCGCCCTAAACCTCGCGGCCACCCCGCGCGGCGGTGGAAGGATGTGTGAAGGACTTAAAGGTATAGGGTTTGGGGAATGTGGTGGTAGAAGTGCGGCAGAGTGCCAGGATTAGTGAGCAGGGGGCAAACAGCGGGTTTGGTAGTACTGATTTTGCGTGTAATGTAGAATATTCGGAGGTGTTCAAAATGGAAGAGTGATCTGGGCAAAGGCAAGCGGACCCGAAAGGCTAGGCACAGTGCATGGCATTCGAGGATCTGTAGGCTATGATTAAAAGAGGAAGGAGCGGAAGTCCATGCCTCACTAGCATAGCAGAGGACAGGTCAAATTAGGGATCTATATATGTGGAGGATTGTGGTACGGGGCCATTCCTGTGATGGGTCGGTTAGTAGTTTTAATAATTTTAGCCTATTGAGGACCTTCTGTTGAATGTTTAGTAGACGGTCCATCTATGTAAGTAGCCTAACAAGCGTAGGTTCGAGGAATTTTAATGTGTTAGTTAAGTGGGTAGAACGGTTGTAACGTAAAAATCGTGGGGGTGGAAGCTGCGAGAGGTTCGGTCTTTCGGTAACGTTAAGGATTTGGGTCTTTCCCTGAACATTATGCAGATCTTTATTTTGGATGCCTTACAGAATCGCACTACAGCAATGAAAATTAATGTTACCAGAAAGGGAGCTAATAACAACTTGGACTTAAATAGCACAGTGTCTTGCATTAGCGGTTTGGAACTGCTCAACCGTGCGGTGGCAAAGTGGTATCACTATAAAGCAACGATGATGATGCATGGCTTTGCCGGAAGTTAGTGTAAACAAACGCCAGCTGCCTCAAATTAGCTCCAGCAGGTGGCAGCAGTCCTCTGTCCAGCGGAGCCTCGCTGCCCCCGGCGTCTGCAGGCGGTGCACAGGCCGCCTCGCGCTGCCCCCGCCCCCACCCCCGGCTACCAGCACCCTGAATTATTCATGGCGCCTCCCAGGCCTCGTCCAGATCATTGACGGGAGCTTCCAGCAACCAACGACGACCGAGAGCAGAAGCGCCCTCCTGGCGGACAGCGGGGACCAGTAACCAAACTCTGATTTGTGGCTCCTTCTCTGTTGCTCATATGAATTACGAGCGCTACCTGTGGGGGTATGAATAAAGAATTCCGGACCTGTTACACCGTTATACGGCCGCAAGCTTATTCGACCCTAGGTACCCCATGAGTTATTATTGTCTTTCGATCTTCATAACAAGTTTATATCCTACACTAGAGCTCGGCGGTAAATGCAAACAGATGACACGAACACATTTCAAATACCCTGCACGAGCGTTGAAATTTACCTCTTAAAAACGCCAAAGCATATTATCATACTTTACGTCTTGAGTGTGCAGCCACCCTCAACGTAACAGTTCTGTGGGTCTACTGTAAGTTGGAACACAACAAATCGTAAGGGGACGAATAAGCGGTTACTTAATTGTTTTTTATTCTACTTGTCGCTAATCTTATTTCTGCTTCATCTCACCACTTTCATCTTGTCACAGTTTACTGTCTATAGTGTGTACTTATTAGACTGCTCACTCCATTTATCACGTCCTGAAATATTTTCTCACTTCACTGATGATACCAGTGCCATCATCGAATGTTATTTCTTATATCCTTTCACCCTGAAATTTAACTCCAACCTGAACCCATATTTTAATTGCGCCGTTACTTCTCCAGTGTACAAAATTAACAGTTTCGAAGAAGGCGTCTTATAACTCTTTTAACCTTGCATTGCTACTGTGTTCGATCGTATCACGTTTCTGCTATTGATCTGTTAGACCCAATTTGCCCTTCTCTCTAGTTTTTGAGATTGATTTGGGTTGAATGCATACAGTAAACAAACAAGTTTTGCTTAGGACTTAAATAACTTTTTCTATGTTTTACTACTTGAGTGATGGTCCTTCAGAAGTGACGGGACCAGTTCGTAGCTCGAAAACCGGTTGTCCATGGGTACGTAAACGTAGGCTTCCGTAGCCGTTGCCACAGTAAATAAAATTCTTCTGACTTCTTGACCGTATTGTCAACTATAAAATTCCGACGTTTCGGCGGCTATTGCCTTCCTCGGGGTGTTATCCATCGGTATGTTGCTTGATGTTCTGGAAATATGATTACACAACCTTTCCACGCCCTCGACGTCAGCTACACGGTTACTTGGTTGCTCTCCTCAATGTACTTCCAAATTTGAGGTGCAAGCTATCCTTGCACCAACTGGACTGAATAATTTTATTCAATATTTGCAGGGTTTGGAATGAATGTACATTAAAAAACTACATCGTCCTTCAAATTTTACAAGAATTTCACCTACTGTCACATATTCTCCACGAGAATAGTGCGCCATGCAATTTTTGGTGAAGAAATCAAAGATGTTTCGTATAGGATCAAATTTATCCCGTATCCATCCGTGGGACCTAGTTGACGTATTATCATATCTTAGACATTACACTACAAACTTGAACCTCTCTAGAGTGATTGCCGAATAGAGTATTTCTAATTCTGTATTTTCTCTGCCCCAGAGTTCTTCTACGTTTACCTTAAGCTGCCTTGTATATTCCACACAAATACATTAGACCAACAAAGTCTTCGATTTCAACACTGTGACATGAATAAAGGACTGAGAAGAAGAGTATCTAGAATTGGCAGTCAAGATGCATAGGTCAGCACATGTCACTACTTCGTCCACAATTTCATCAGTGAAAAACAACCGGCCTTTTTATATTTCTGTCATTTTATCCTTTCACCTCACACTTGAAATATGCGATACCATATTATGTGATAAATTATTACGTGACCTGGTCCTGATACGAAGATTAGGAATGTCTTTCCTCCATTTAGCATGATTGTCCTTACCAAAAAAATGTAATTATTATTCTGATTTGTATCGCAGTTGTAGTGTTGGCAGAAAAGCCAACACTGTTTTTCTAGAGGAGGCAGAAATGCACGCGTTTAATTACACGCTGACTGGCGTGAGGTCTGGAACAGGAAAATATCTTGAGAATTGTAAATAAAGTAGGTAGTTCATATAAAACCTAACTTTAATCCACAATTGTAGAACATCGCTCTTGATGATACATGCTTCATATAATAAATATCAATTGAATACGGCGCCTTGCTAGGTGGTAGCAAATGTAGCTGAAGGCTATGCTAACTATCGTCTCGGCAAATGAGAGCGTATTTGTCAGTGAACCATTCCTAGCAAAGTCGGCTGTACAACTGGGACGAGTGCTAGTACGTCTCTTTAGACCTGCCGTGTGGTGGCGCTCGGTCTGCTATCACTGGCAGTGGCGACACGCGGGTCCGACGAATACTAATGGACCGCGGCCGATTTAAAGGCTACCACCTAGCAAGTGTGGTGTCTGGCGGTGACACCTCAGCAGTCGTTCCATCTTACTTCACTTTCTGTATCGTGTGCACTACATAGTTCGAATTCTGAGACTACGCCTTCTTCACCTGACTTTTTTTTAGCCATTTCATTTAACAATGTATATTTACACAGATCTCCTGTCTCATCCAGATTAGCCCTCTTCTGAAATAAACAGGGTGATTCAGCGTGTTGAATGTGTGCTAAAATAGTATTTGTGTTACAAAAAAGATATTACAAGGACTACCGTGGGTCCTGCAAAAACAGCACTCACTTCGTGGCTACCAGCGGTTCTGACAGACCCACGTCAAATTCACGCCTAAACATTAGACTGAAATCCACATTCAACAATCAAATTTCACAATAGTGAACGACAACAACCTACACGAAATACGGCACGTGTTTATTGTTGTAAACCAAACAAAAACTAATAACCCACTCAGCCTTGGGTCTGGAAGATGCGACAGTAAGAATGGAAGGTTGATCTGAGCACTCGTTCTTGATCGCCCTTTCTTTTAATATCTCTTTCTTCTAGTACATATTGTGTATTACACTCATTTTCCTGCCGCTTACACCTATTTTCGCAGCATCTGAAACATCTTGAACAAACTTATGATATTGAACGTATTTTATTGGCCGCAGATGCTATGAAGTAGTTCCGATTTTTCTTGAATCTTGCGTCCATTATAGAGCCCAAATTCTTAACTTGAAATCTTACTTTTCCTTTTTTTTCTATTCTTTTTGTATTGGTTTTATTTTTCAATGAGACGTTCTGGAAATCTGCAGAGGTTGTAAAACCTGCCAGCCGCTTTCACGTACTCAGGCAAGTGGAGGAAAACTCTCCCAGCGATTTCACGCTTGAATATTGAGGTTTGTGAAGATAAGTTGTTAATTCTGTAATAATTCTCAATTAAGTTAATATTAAAACATAAGGAAGTTAATTAGAGTCTATTCCATCTTATCTATTGAAGGTTTCAATCGCTTCAAAGCATTTCTCGCAAAGAAATAGGGGAGAGCAACAAGCCGTACAGCGAGGTAATACCGTGCACCGCTTTATCCAGTTTTCCAGAGAGCGCAAAGAGCGCTGTACGGTGCTGCCACACAGCGGAAGTAACTATAATCGGATACAGAGAGGTCTATATCGTTCAACGACGCAGGCGTCTTCGACAATCGGTTTCAACTGATTTCAACTGTTTTCTTATAAAATCTGAAGATTGTATAGAGGTAAGCGAAATATGTTAATAGCAACAATATTTAAAGAAGCTTTATTTAATTACACATTTCTTGATCTTCTTTTACACATCAAATGTTAGACGTTAAATTTCGTGATTGTTGCGTTAGAATTAACAATGACGAGTCATGTCGTCTTGGGGCAATACCGTGCCCGATGCACGTTATTGCCCCGTGGTGAACGGTATTGCCCCATATGGTAATTTCTTTTGGTATTTTCATGAATTATATATTTGGAAGAAAAGCAGCTGAGAGCAAAAAGCAAAATTAATAAATAGAGAAAGAAAATCAGTGCTAAAGTCTAAGGGAAAAAGCAAGTTCAGAAAGTTTGCTTCAAAGACAAGACCTCAAAAATTTGAAACAAAGAAATGTCGACCGAATTTTTCCTTTGATTCTTCATCAGATGATGATTTGGACCTACCATTGCACAAACGTTGTAGTAACGATGAGATGGATGATGTTGACCCTTTCGGAGAAACTAGTGTTAGGCCTACGAGCAAGAATGGAACTTTCAGGGGCGACGACTCTGTTTGCATGCTTTGCGGAGAGTTCGAGAAAAACCGGGAGCTGTGGTTTCGATGTGTGATTTGCAGTGGATGGGTTCATTCAGAGTGTAGTGCACGTGACACAGCTGAAAACTATATTTGCGACTACTGCCATTAAAACAGGGGATAAATGTGCTCGGAGACAAGTTGACACCATAATCCAATAATTTTGTTTTACCAGTAAAAGGATTTTCTGTCTTTAAAAACTTTAATAAGTTGTAAAATTTATGTTTCTCATTTCTAAATAAATTCTGAATTTCGAATTTCTTAATTTGATTTATTTTTGCAGAGTTTTTGTCATTTTATGTGCTATGCTGTATCATAAGATGTATTGCGCGGTATTACCCCACCCCTCGGGGTAATACCGTGTAACGTAACACTTTTGTAAAACGGCTGTAGGAACATAAATCGATTTAGTATAGCAATTATGAAGCCATAAACGTGTAGGACATTGATTTCTTGCCCAAAAAAAGGTGTTCAGCACTTCAATTGAGTTCGAAAAATACAAAATATTTGAAAAATGGCTTACGTGCACGGTATTTCCCCGCTCTCCCCTTATATCCTAAGGGCCGGCGCCCGTGTAGGTTTTCATACAAAACAAAGACATTCGAGTAAGTATTAAGTGAAGAATTTGTTTTGTTTCCATTACACATATATTTAGTAGTTTCGTATCTACTTGGTGAATTAAAGATTTTAAGTTTTAAATTTATTTTCAAAACGCAGAATGAAATGAAATGATCGCATGGCATTGTTGGCCGGGAGGCCCCATCCGGGGGGAGGAATTCGTCCGTCGTGTCCATTTTTATTCACTGCTTTCATATGGAATCATATTTTCGAAAATTCATCATTAAGGGAAAAAGTTTTCATTGTACGTCTAATAAGAATAATAGCTGGAGCCCATCAAATATCACGTTGCAGGCATTTACTTAAGGGACTCACTGTACCTTCGCAATACGTATATTCACTTATGAAATTGGTTTATAATAGTCCATCAGAATTCAGAAGTAAGAGCAACGTGGGTAGCTACAACTCTAGAAGATAGGATGACCTTCACTCTTGTAGGCTAAATCTGACTTTGGCACAGAAAGAGGTGAATTACGCTGCAACAGAAGTGTTTGATCATTTACCAAATCGCCTGACAGATAGCTAACCAACAGTCAAAAATAAATCAGAAGAATTTTCGAATGACAACTCCTAGTCAGTAGATGAATTTTCAGCGTAAAGAAAACTTATATTGAACTGACACGTTCCACATCATAGCAAAATGTCGTATTCATGATCTATGGAACAAGTATTTATGTAATGTAATGAAATGTGACCCGTTCAAACAATTTAATGAGGACTTTGCTCGGTGCGTAACCATTCATGCAGAACATAACAATCAAATCTTTCGACTGAGAAGTCGTCAATTTAGTATCAGTGTGGGTACCTCTGTTACAAAGAATCACTGGTACAATGAAAGCACGGATTAAAAGGACCAAATGTGACTGAAGATATTTGTGAGATTTTCAGTAAAATGGGTCGCTCGTTCAAAGTCATAAAGTTGAGCGAAGTAAGTCCAAAGGATCACTTTTAATTAATCTAGTTCATTTAGTTGATGTAGACAATACAATATAATGTCATAAAAAATAGAGTTTGTTGTAAGAATGGAATAATAATAAAAAGCTAGCTTGAAACTAAAAATCGTGGTGTCTTAACAATCCACAAAATCCCCACAGATTCACAAAGATGGGTATGCAACACCGTTAAACTAACTGTTAAGAAAGACTCTTCACAAAGAAGATCGATTTATCAAACCGCAGACTTGATTACATCCTAAATATTCCTGAGCAATTGAACCCAGTAACAAGGAAGAGTGATAGTGAATGTGGACATGGTCTGAGCAGTTTGAAAACGCAATTGAAGGAAACTGTTGGATACTAAATCCAGCTCTGAATTAATACAAATGCAACGCAAGTTGAGATTTGAAGGAAATTTAAGGTGCGAAATACTCAGACGTTAAAGGACAAAGCTGCTGCGAAATTGTGCCACTTGTTCAAACAGTTAACCCGTCCAAGGCGGCTGACTAGCGTCACGCGATCGAAAATCGGATCTTGAGGACCCACGCGCCACTCTCCACTCTCTCTACAACCACACATTCTCATTCCAAAACGCCGCGTCCTCTACGGAAGAGTCTATCACGACTACCAGTCCGTCAACCAAGCGTTTCTTTTTCCAGCACAAAACGCAGCGGAAAAACTGCTAAAATTTTTGAATAGAGCGCAATGGGTATTCTTTAGCTGTTTGAAGATTGGGACAAATATTACTATCTCGCCGCTCATTAGGTAAATCAGAAACAGAGGTGGGCGGCTCCTGGATCTTACAGATTACGAGAAGTTCTTGCACTATCTAAGCGCAAAGTAGGTTGAATAGATTTGTCCCGCTTGTGAACACTTCCGGGACTCAACGGAACTTCGTGACTTCAAAGAGAGCGCTCCGTACTGCCGACAGATAAAAACTGTCGCAGGTATCCTTTGAGGTTTTGGAACTTAGTGGCACTTCAGAAGCTTATGGAAAAATCCCTTGTCTTCCGAAGCGGCCAACCATCCCAGGCACGATCTGACTAGTCTGGGCTATTTCACACAAGAGAAAATATTGTAACTTGGCTTCAACAATAACTACATGTAACCCCTATCCCAGCATAGTTAAGAAAACGCAGATATTTGCAGACAGAATGAAGATCACGTCAAGACATGTAACAACCAGTTACGTTAGAACATGTATGTTTTACAAAGTGGTGCTCAGAAACTGAAAGTCACTGGTGCTTGTCGTCTTGCGTCATGGCTATTCAACTTAATCCGTAGCGCTTAATTGATGAGTATGGCATAAGTGATTGAAATTTCAGGATGATCTGACTTATAGTGTCATTGTTCCTGAATCTGTCTCGCAACACCGTTCACTATGACTTCAGTCTATACACATAAAATCATGTCTGTATGACACCAGTAAAGTCTCTGAAATTATGTCATTTCATGTGTAAAGTACCTGCACCTAGGTTTCAGGATGGATCCCCCATTTACGTTCGATGCTGAGATGCGATTTCACAACATGAAGAGGCTCGGCAATGCAATTAGTGTTTAAGGGGAATTCAAATTAGATTAGAGCGGCAGTCAGATCGAGGAGGGAAATGTGCCAGGGTAATCCGTGCCACTGTGTGAATCGCTATGCGAAGGCAGCGAAGAGGCTAACGCATCTGCATACTAAGCAGGAGACGGAGCTTCGATTCCCGGCTTCGCTATATGAAAATCATACCTTTACTAAGCCCTTGTCTACCTCTTCAGTATGGGATATTTTGACTTTGTCTAATGATTTTCGCATTTCTAAACTTCCTGACAACACTTAAAGTCGGCTGCGTGTTTCAACTCCTACTCGACCTATTAGGCTCTCTTGACTTCGACAGCTGCTGAAACGCGATTTCCGTATGTACCAAATATCTCTCAGGCAGTGTTCCCATTCGCTCGACTCCTAGTTCTCCTCCCCACTGTTATCCTCCGTCATTCAAAATATTGTCTCCTTGCTTCCTGCACTTGCTCCCGTACGACACAGATTTTTCTGTTCTGTCTGTTGATCAAAATGTTAGTACAGCAGACTGCAATCCTAGGACAGGACCTGTTGGACTTCCTAACTAAATTTCCACTGCACCCACATCGGCGAAACAGTTTTCCTCAATATTCACAATAAATCGAACCAGCTACTGTTTCACGACAGCTCCCACGTTTCCACGCATGGAATTATTTCTTCGTTACCGAGAACCAGCAACAAAACAAGATAAATCCGCAGCTTTTTGGAAACCTCGTTATGAGCGGAAGAACGGTTAAGTTCACCTGTGTTCACACGAACGCTAGTGATGCACACATTTATGTTGCGGAACTCACTCTACACATTTAGAGATAATAAAACAGTAGAGTGTTTTACTATGATGTTATGCAATTTTAACGGGTATGACAATATAAAATTAATATGGTAAGTTTCATCTCACTTCATACACTGAAAACATAGACCTACGTCAAGTGGAACAGAAATTCAAATTGAACCAGGTATACCGGGTGGTCAGAAACAGCCTGAAAAGCTTGAAAGGTTATCGGAGTATAGAGTGTGCTGATAAATAATCACTAAAAAAGAAGTTATATATATATTGCGCCATTCCAAAGTTAATTACTATTGAAGTTAGTGAATTATTCCGTTGCGCGCAAATTCAAGCGGCCTGTCAGATAGAATTAATGTCGGTTGTTTTCATTCCGTAGATTACAGCGCACTAGACTACTCAGCCTTTCTCTCGGGTTCGCTACTTAGTGCCGTCTGATGTCCAGTTTTTGTATTGCTCTCTCGCTCGGTTTTAGGAAACCAAACGAATGCCACCGTCCTGGCGGGCTACTTGAATTTGCGCTCGCAACGGCCTGGTTCCCTAACTTTAATCGGGAATGGTGCAACGTATCGAATAATTTTCTTAACAGCTATTTCTCAGCATAATATATTCTGCAACACACTTACAACCTTTTCACACTGTTTTTTACCACTCTGTACATTAAAATATACTGGAGAACTTTAAATCTTCACTTTCGTGTCAACATAAAAAGATATTCAAATAAAACTCTGTTAAATATTACATAGGTTATACATTAATGCGTCTCCCTTTGCGGCCATCCTAGATTTGAAGTACACGGGATTGTACCCTCCAAATGGCAGACAAGAAAGGAGGATTAACATTTTGATTCTCTTTACTTCAAATTTACACAGTGCTTTAGGCGGTGTAAGGTAGCTTCTTTTGCATTTCAACGTTTGACTGTTTCCACGCAAATCTCTGCAGGCGTAAACACAGACGTGCAGTGCGGTCAGACACTATCTTCTCGTGAGTAATGCTGCGACCACATATCACCTGCTGCACCGGGTGGCAGCTCTATTCCGCTCAAGCATCAATATTCTGCTGTCCCACACGGTTCTGACTACGGGTGTAATTTGACCGCGTTTATCGAGTTCATGGAAGATTGCGACTATGTCACTGTCGCAGTAATTTGCAAAATGTGTAAAGTGACATGTCAGATTCCTACGACCCAATGTTTTTGATGCACTCAAATTTAGTCTTCACAGATTTTGCACTAAGGTGGCGACATCCTATCTCTCTAAGGAACGTCAGCAGATAACTGATACTCTGATGTTAATCAAGACTTCGAAAATTAATTTTACTCCAAAGAGGTCTATGAATCTGAAACACCATGATATGAGTAACGTATCCGACTTCTTGAAAGACGTATCTGCTAAAGTTCTTTGTGCTTTCATTCATATAAGCTGTGATCAAAAAGTTTTCTCTCGAAGACTGTACACTGCAGAATCGGTATGGAAATCTGGCAGAATGGCCGTGAACATTGACTCCGTCAATTACGGGCGCACCAGGTGGAAGATACCGTTTGCTAAATCATCATCTCGTGCTGTGTGAACAAGTCCGTAACTGCCTGCTGCATATCCTCGTCCGACAGGAATCATCGACCTTTCATGACCTTTTTTAAGGAACTGAAGGCGTGATAACCGTGGAGTCGACACCAATTGTAGTGCGGGCTTCCGCCACTGCTCAACAGCCATCCCGACACAAGGAGTGCACCGGTGTCTGGCTCTGCCAGACAGCCGGAGCTCTGGGGCGCATACCAGTACGCCTTCGTCGCCTGAAACCAGGGCCGCTCGCACCCGTCCTCTCTTACACTGTGCACGGTTGATCTGCTTCACCCTGCAGCTCTGCTTGTACTGCCAGCCACCAGGGAATGCCACGTCACAAGGTCGCTAGGTTACTAGGTCACTGTACTTTGCGGACGTATCGACTACTACCTCCGTCGCTTCTACACGTCGTGCTCTGATGACCATGGGTTTGACGCCCACCACCCAGTACCAACATGGCGTGGTCATTACTGTTCAGATAGGAAATAAACGAATGTTTCTATTGTAATCCAGCTGTTTGTTACTTTTACTACCCGCCTACCTCCACCAGACGACACTTACACCACATACCGGGTGATCAAAAAGTCAGTGTAAATTTGAAAACTGAATAAATCACGGAATAATGTAGATAGAGAGGTACAAATTGACACACATGCTTTGAATGGCATGGGGTTTTATTAGAACCAAAAAAATGCAAAAGTTCAAAAAATGTCCGACAGATGGCGCTTCATCTGATTAGTATAGCAATAATTAGCATAACAAAGTAAGACAAAGCAAAGATGATGTTCTTTACAGGAAATGCTCAATATGTCCACCATCATTCCTCAAAAATAGCTGTAGTCGAGGAATAATGTTGTGAACAGCACTGTAAAGCATGTCCGGAGTTATGGTGAGGCATTGGCGTCGGATGTTGTCTTTCAGCATCCCTAAAGATGTCGGTCGATCACGATACACTTGCGACTTCAGGTAACCCGAAAGCCAATAATCGCACGTACTGAGGTCTGGGGACCTGGGAGGCCAAGCAAGACGAAAGTGGCGGCTGAGCACACGATCACTTACGGTTTGGTGTCCAGCGCCATCTGTCGGACATTTTGTGAACTTTGTTTTTTCTTTTGGTTCTAATAAACCCCCATGTCATTCCAAACATGTGTGTCAATTTTTACTTCTCTATCTGCATTATTCGGTGGTTTATTAAGTTTCCAAATTTATACTGACTCTTTGATCAGCCGGCATTATGTTTGCAGGGGATATTTGAATCACACTAAAAGCCTTTTAAATGATTTTGAAACTGGCTGGCGTATATTCAGTGTATTCATTTCTTATAAACTTCTGGGCTGAATATGAGGCACACATTGACAAACCATCAATCACAAATGGTTCATATGGCTCTAAGCACTATGGGACTTAACATCTGAGGTCATCATTCCCCTAGACTTAGACCTACTTAAACCTAACTAACCTAAGAACATCAAACACATCCATTAGCGAGACAGGATTCGAACCTGCGACCGTAGCAGCCGCGTGGTTCCCGACTGAAGCACCTGTAACCGCTCGGCTATAGCAGCCGGGTCAATTTCGTCAAGAAAAGTTTCTTGTAAGGAATATCCGCATCGGAAGATTTAAACGTACAATTACATATTACAAATATTACAAAGCAGGAGGTGAGTAGACCTCAGCCCAGGTACCCAGAGCTCACGCCAAGTATCCCACGTCTGAAGAAATATGTACAGTACTATAAAAACTATAACCTCTAGAAAAGCCTATAGAGGTTCTCAATAATAATATGCCACTCGAACTGAAGGCTACTTAAGACTATAACGCACCTATACACACTGATTTCTCTTTCTCTATTACAAAAAATATTTCGCTTTGCCATTTCCAAGTTAACGCGTATGTTAGATCCAGTCGTTGGATTTAACACGTTTCAGGAAGTTGGACTCGTTTAAAATAGTGTTGGAATATGACCTATTGGGAACAACAAAGTGAAAAAATTAAATCACCCCCTTTATATTACTTGGCAGTCCGTAATACTCCACAGCCCTGCGTTTCGCGTGGTGTGAACTTCACCGAACTACATGAAGGAAAGCCAAAACACCATGCTGTCTTTACAGGTGGTTGATGAAGTAAACCTCCGAATGTAACCTTACTACAGTAAAGTATTTTGTGTCAAAGATCATTGTGCACCAGTGCGCCAGCAAACAAGGTGCCAAAAGTTTTAAGTGCAAGACAGTTCCCGCATTCATATTCGTGCATGATGGAATGCTCTGAGCAATGATGAAAATAAATAAAATAAAACAGTCTCGTTTCAGTACGACCGGCGGGATATAGTCAAATAATTCAGTTTTTCCTCTTCCCGTGGCATTCTAATAAATTGGAAATTTGTGGTAAGTTCTTATGGGACCAAACTGCTACGGTCTTCGGTCTCTAAGCTTACCCACGACTTAACATAACTTAAACTACCTTACGCTAAGGACAACCTACACCCCCTTGCCCGAGTGAGGACTCGAACCTTCGACGAAGGGAGCCACGCGGTCCGTGACAAGGCGCCTCAGACCGCATTCTAATAACCAACAGAATAGGATTAGCAGCGCAGGGAGCTGTATCTTGATTGCGGCACTGTTGATGAACTCGTACGGTAGCCTGTACGTTACTATATCTTTGTATTCTAACAAGGTTTGAAGGATGCTTCGGAACTAATCACAAAGAGCCCGAATTTTGCTTGCAAGGTTGCTTATGTGATACGTGTTCCGAGAACAATGTAGAGATATATGGTTTGGATCTTTTTCCTCTCCACAAACACATCGGGAGATGGTCCTAGGTTGAGCCAACATAAGTGTTCGTTGGACGTTCAATGATTAAATTTCAGCCGTGCTGTTTGCTACTTGATGCTTGTGCCTTATTAAACCATTGCAACCCTGGAATAGTGGGATGAATTAATGCATGGTGACTGCCTTTGATTTTTGGTGTCCGCGACCACTCCTCTTACTGAGCGAGGTGATGCAGTGGTTAGTAAATTGGACTCGCATTCGGGAGGACTTCATGTCTGCATCTCCTTGTATTCAGCAGCGACGGGTGGAAGTTGCTTATTTTTCTGATACATGACGAACACACGGAACTATGTTAATATACAGACTGTTTCGTCAAGAGGGTCATGTTCGTCGAAGTACAGTCGCAGTGCGAATTTCTTGAAGAGGAATATTCGCCGCAGCTTTAACGGTGGTTCATTCGCTTCAATGAGAAATGAGGGGAGCTTGGGTTGATAAGAATGCCCATGTAGCTATACACACAGCTTTGTACTGTATAGTGTCGAGTCTTTGGATCGTGGTGTCTGATGCTGATCCGTAGCACATGTGTCCCTAATCAAAGAGTGTATTTAATAGGAACCAGTATAGAGACATCGCTGTCCGCCGATCAAAGCCCCACCACACTGAGATCAGATTGCAGCTTTTTTCACGTCTGGTAATGATATCTCGGATCTCAGGAGCCTATCTTAGGTTATCATCAACAATCATGCCAAGAAATTGAGATGTAAGTTGTCCCAAGTGGATTGTTTGGTGAAATGGAATCCTATGGCGAGTGGAGATTATAAGAGTAGACATTCTTTGAAAGATTTCGAATCAACTTTGTGTGTACCATTCACGCAAATGCATGATAGAGGTGTACATTTCCAGAGGCCAAGACTGAAGGGTTCTGTCTTCGGGATGTACTCATGCGTCGTCTGGTTATAGTAAATTGAGATGTCAGTGGCATGAGGTCATGAAGGTCTGCAGTATAGGGGTTGAATAATAAGGTAGCCAATAATGATAACTGCAGGAGTCCTCTGCTAGTTTCCTTGGGTCCTAGTGTAGTTTAGTGTTCCGATTTATTGTCTCCCAATTGCTCAGAAAGCTTACAGTACTACGCACGAGAGGTTCAGGAATCTCGTATTTTTCCAGGTTTTTTCCTAAGACTGAAAACACGATCTTGTCGTATACTTTAAGTGTATGAACGCTACTATCATACAGATGATTCGGAGAGAAAAGTAGCTGTATGTCAGTAACTAACCGCAAAAGGATTTCATTTGTCGCTTTTCCTTTTCTAAACCCAGTTGGTTTTTCCATATAATAATTTCTTGTTTTCACACCACCACCAAAAGTGCAGCCTCATAGTCATTTTCGGTAGCTTCGCCGAACACGATTGTAAGGTGATAAGCCGATATGACTCGGTTTTATCACACCTTTCTCCCGATATGTGGATGGGGGTTCAAAGTGGTTCAAATGGCTCTGAGCACTATGGGACTTAACATCTGAGGTCATCAGGTCCCCTAGAACTTAAAACTACTTAAACCTAACTAACCTAAGGACATCACACACATCCATGCCCGAGGCAGGAGTCGAACCTGCGACCGTAGCAGTCGTGCGGTTCCGGACTACAGCGCCTAGAACCGCATGGCCACCACGGCCGGCTATGTGGATGGGGACGACACGACATGTTTTCAGCGATTTTGATCCTTGTTGACCATACACTATTGTAAATTTTGAACAGCAGCAGTTTCCCTTTGTTTAGATCGTGTTGTAGCTTGGTTAGTCAATAGGACCCGAGTCATGTGCAATACTCTTCCCTTGGGAGAGAGCGATCTGGATTCCTCCCAGCGAAAAGGGTTGTGCAAAGGCATTATTGTCCTCATCATATGATGCCACTTATTCCTTGTCCATTACAGCGCGTGGGGCTGCATTCTAAGAGTTCGTCGAATGGTGGAGGTGTGTGCATGTCCACTGTCTGAGCCATTTTAATGTTCCGTAGTATTTTACAGATCTGGTTAATGTAGTTTCTTTGCAGACTGCAGTACGAAAATCGTGCCAAGATATTCCTTTTTTTGTGCTTTTATATTTTCTTGGATACAGCGTATGCATTAAGTACAAGGAAGTTTGTCTCATTATTCGTTCCTCGAGGACTCTGAATCCCGTCAACAGGGTAAAGGGCGACGATAAGTCTGCTTATGTACTTTTTATGGTATCGAGACTCCCGCTGCTTCATTGTTAAATGATACCAAGACCCCACTGTTTTTTTCGGGATTCTCAGTTTCGATCATCGATTACACTTTGTCTTCAGTATTGTTTTATATTAGTTCCAAATGACTTTGTTTGTGTTCCATTTCCGGCTGATTCCGTGTTTGACAGTCATCCTAGGTTGTTAGTTTTTTATGATTTGAATTGGCAAGTGATCCGAATCTAACGTATACTGGACCACTTCACATATTTTTCGGGTAGACAGTGCTATACTCAAGTCCCCTGCCGTCGGGACTTCATTTGTCGGGCTGTATGGGAGGACCATCATTTAATTTTATTATGTTCTTAGATTCTACTACATCCACTAGCATTTTTCCCCCTGCGTTTACATTTCTGCAGCCTCACAGTGTTTACGTCACCGAGTAGTAGAAGAGGTTTTCCGAGGGAGGCAATTGTCCTTGTTAACTGTTGTTTGGAAAGTCTGTCCTTACTTACTTTGGACGCTGAGATCAAATTCAGATGAAAGCCCTTGATACGCTGGCGGATATCCCCCACATGCAATGGATCATGATGAGTGCCACTACTGCCAACATCAAAGCGGGCATCTTGCTTTACCAACATCGCTGCACCGCCGAAGCCATCATCACTAGTTGACAGAGTAGGCCTGCGAATGGTTCGTTCTCTTTTAACTATGTTTTGGTGGTGGCAAATATGTCTATTGTGTTTCGAGTACAAAATATCTAAGTCAATTTAGTTTGCCTTGACCGACCTTGCGTAGCGTTGGATGATTTTATAAGCCATTTCGTGGTATAAGGAGTGGCGTCAACAGGTTTTGGATTGAATCAGGAGCGAAACTGTTTGCAGTACTGGACAGGGCCCATTAGAAGCCTGCTGGTACGATATAGCATTCACGACAGCCATAATTATACCTGAAAAATATTGTTAACGAGGTAGTCCCCTACATCAATCTGTGGGTTGCGTCGGTGAAATTGTGGTGGTTAGAGGTTGGGACCCACTGGAGCAAGAGAAAGGCTGAGTTCTGGTTGGTATATTTGGTCCCAAGGGACCACGTTTTGATGGGGTCCTCTACGTTATACAGAATTTACGTGTTGCTTATGGGGTAGTTGGGTATACTGTATTAGAGGGGACTACGGTGCCACCGTTTCTCACGGCTGCAGCATTGTCTTCATAATTTGGGTTGGTTGCTGCGTGTCGTTGGTCGCCGTGGTGATACTTGCACTAAGCCTCTTCTGAATCGGGAGAGGCGAGAATTCTGTACCCTGTCTCGTAATGTCCGGGGGAGAAGAAGCCTATTTTCAAATACAGGTGCTGCTTCTTATAAGGTAATATTTTTGAGAGAGTTAAATTTTATGAATTTCTTTATGTGTGAGATGCAATGGGAAGGTTCGAGATGAGGCCCTGTGACCACTGATACGATGAACTGAGGTTGGTTAATTGCCGTCACACAGATATCATTTCTGTTTCACAGTACGAAATCAACACATCTTGTGTTACTTCTGCACTATTAGCGGCCATGTCCACATCGCAAACAATTGTAGCACTCTAGGACAGAGTGTACACGGACGTGCACGGGACAGCGAACTCCGTGAATATGAACGAATTGTGAGAGCCGGTATGATCTAGATGTCATAAGACTAACTGGAGACAGCTTTGTTACCTTTTGACCGTCTGAACTATAATTTTATTACATCTCCCGATGGAAATAACTTTCCTGGAACACGTAAGTTCCGTTGGTGTTTCCTGTTCACAAATGAGGTTTCCACATTGTTGATAATACCTTGCTTTGAGCTAAATAATTCCAGAATGTAGCTCTCCATTTTTTTTTTACTAGGAAAGTGTGGTACACTAACTGGTGGTTAATCCTGACACAGACAGTTTTAACGCGTCTCTTCCCTGCCGCCGTAATATTGACCATGCGCTTGAATACCGACTCGCAGTCCCTCGAAATTAGTTTGCCTAGTGCAATAGGGTTATGTTTCTGTCTCTTTTTTCAGCAAATAAGATGAAAGGCCCTTTATCGATAACTGCGTATAAGTTAGTAGTGCGACTGCATCCCGACAGGTGGAACATGTTGGAACATGTCGGGTGTGTCGGCGTTGCGTGGCACAATGACTGCGTCACTAACCACGTCACTGATAAGTGCTTGAAGTACTTCAGTATCATTGCGACACTGCGTGGTTTTTTCGTGACGTTTTTGGAGCAGGAGTGCTGCAATCTCAAACTTTGGGTGGTGGTGATTGCAGCATACAAAAAGTCTTAAAGAATCTGTAGGGCCTGCGGAAATACACACATGAAAAAAGTTTTCCATCATCTCGGATCCGCGAGTTCCTGAACCTGTACAGAAAAGTGGAATAGAGATCAACATAAACATAATTTCCACCCTTTTTATTGCTCATGAAAACCACACATTGCATTTTGTACCAAAATACAGCGAGACCTTCAGAGGTGGTGGCCCAGAGTGCTGTACACACTGGTGCCTCTAATACCCAGTAGTACGTCCTCTTGCCTTGATGCATGCCTATATTCGTCGTGAATATTAAACACAAGCTCATCAAGGCACTTTTGGTCCACATTGTCCCACTCCTCAACGGCGATTCGGCGTAGATCCCTTAGAGTGGTTGGTAGGTCACTTCATCCATAAACAACCCTTTACAACCTACCCCAGGTATGGTTGATAGGGTTCATGTCTGGAGAACATGCTGGCCACTCTAGTCGAGCGATTTCGTTATCCTGAAGGAAGTCATTCACAAGATGTGCACGATGCGGGCCCGAATTGTCGTCCATGAAGACGAATGCCTCGCCAGTACACTGGCGATATGGCTGGACTATCGTACGGAGGATGGAATTCACGTATCGTACAGCCGTTACGGCGTCTGCCATGACCTCCAGTTGTGTACGTCGGCCCCACACAACGCCACGCACAAACAACACGGAACTTTCACCTTGCTGCACTCGCTGGACAGTGTGTCTAAGGCGTTCAGCCTGACCGGGTTGCCTCCATACACGTCTCCGGCGATAGTCTGGTTGAAGGTATATGCGACACACATCGGTGAAGAGAACGTGATGCCAATCCGGAATGGTCCATTGTTGGACCCCGCGCTGCATGGTGTCGTTGTTGCAAAGATGGACCTCGCCATGGACGTCGGGAGTGACGCTGCGCATCATGCAGCCTACTGTGCACAGTTTGAGTCGTAACACGTCCTGTGGCTGAATGAAAAGCATTATTCATGGTGGTGGCGTTGCTGTCAGAGTTCCCCCGAGCCATAATCCATAGGTAGCGGTCATCCACTGCAGTAGTAATCCTCGGGCGGCGTGAGCAAAGCATGTCATAGACAGTTCCTGTCTCTCTGTATCTCCTCCATGTTCGAACAACATCGCTTTTGTTCACTCCGAGACCCCTGGACACTTCCCTTGTTGAGAGCCCTTCCTGGCACAAAGTAACAATGCGGACGCGATCTAACTGCACTATTGACCGTCTAGGCATGGTTGAACTACAGACAACACGAGCCGTGTACCTATTTCCTGGTGGAATGACTGGAACTGATCAGCTGTCAGACGCCCTCCGCCTAATGGGCGCTGCTCATGCATGGCTGTTTATATCTTTGGGCGTGTGTAGTGACATCTCTGAACAGTGAAAGGGACTGTCTCTGTGATACAATATCCACAGCCATCGTCTGTATTCAGGAATTCTGGGAAGTGGGGTGATAAAAAACATTTTTTTAATGTGAGTAGAAGAAATACAGGATATAACAATCACTGTGTACACTGGGTGAGCATTAGCCGACTAGAAAGTGGTTACCCCGTAGCGCGCCGATGTTGTCTCTTCCCGCTTACCGGAGCGAACTGCATTTAAAGTTATGTGTTACACTACCTGCAGTCGAAACCGTTTCCAAGATTGTACTCTTCCCATACGTGGCTCTACAAATGCTATTACCTCTTATGTAATTACAGATGTTCAACTGGCCGATGGAGCCGTGCTATTAGCAATTGTTCTTGAATTTTGAGGGAGCGTGGTTCACATCTACCCTGCGTCGCACCTAAGCTGTAGCCTTCCTGTAATATCGGCGAATTTAAGTTTCTGTGGCTGGCCATACAAAGGTAATAATATCCAGATTTTAAAAATTAGGAAAAAACTAAAGGAAAACCAGTTAATGCAGATGCACAAGTATAAGCATATAAATGCGTTATTAAAATATCCAACAAATGTCCTGTTTATCCCAGTCATTTCGATTCAGTGAGTGAGAAACCGACTTACAATTTAACGAGGGGTTGTCAACACAGTTATCTGATGTACACTGAAAGCTATTAAAATTACAACAGCAGAACGATAGCGAGATATTAATTTAAGTTACTGTGCGTATACAATACTGTAAGGATGAATACTGTTTCTTCCTATCACTACAGCAATGGCTCTTAGGTTGACTTGTTCAAACACGAAGCCAAGGGGATTTTGAGTATAGGAAGCATATGTATGTGAAAAATGTAGTGGGTGCTGCCAAATTACTGGCTATGCGAACTAGAGGAGATCGCGTTGTGTTCTCAGTAGAAACCTAGATCATTAACCCAGGTTCTGGGTACATAAAGGTTGTTTCCGTAAGAGGGTGTAATTATTTATCAGACATAAAGAATGCTCCAGGTACGGAACCTGAGGTCCGAAAAGTCAGCTTATGGAGATAAGAGAAATAAAATCACATTACTGTGTACGTTTTTATTTACATTATATTTACATTAGTTACAGTGAACTGCAAGTATCATCATTGAGACAATGAACGAACCATTTGTAGTGTATCTAACAAAATGTCCAGATACTGACGGCCATCAACATCAATGCATGCATGACTTCGGCGAACAAGGTTCTGACGCACCCTGACAAATATCCCTGGTGTGTTTCGGACCACATCAGACGCAGCTACAATTCTGGCAGTTCCTTGTTTAAAAACAAAGATGAACAGTTAAAACCGCCAGAAACCTCTTTTTAATGAGGTTACCCTTTTCGGTATGCTTTAGACCATCTTCAGAGCTCACACCGTGATGGTAGAGGGTGGCTGTGTACGGAGTAGGCGCTACGATTCCAGGAACGCTAACTGGTCGTCACGGATACAAAATCTTTCCCGGTGCCGAAATTACTTGGAGTGAAGATGGAACTACTGTTGCTGCCAAAGTCCAGTGAGGTGACTGGGTCCCTTCGTAGACAGCTTGACGACAGACCTGTCTTTGCTCCTATTCTCATAATGTGCGAGGAGTAAGTGGCTCCCCCCCCCCTCCCCCCCCCCCGTCGGTGCGGCTCCTACTTAAATTCAAACACAATGACCCGAACCTTACATCTTTTCGTCTAGTAGCGTACTTTCTAAGCTGATTAAATGGTAAATGTTCATCTCGGAAATTTTCACACTACTCTAATATGTGATTGAAATTAAGAAATTAATTTCATTCATCAGTCTTTTTTTGTGATGCGGGCTGCATTGGACAGCAATTGTCCCTTCTCCAAGTGCGTTGTATATCTTTCAAATGTCTCTGTGTTACAATGAGTAACATTAGAGTCATCATCTTCATATTAACATTGTATGCAATCTGCTTTAATAATTAGTTAACCTCTCTCCTACATCGCCCAGTGTTCTGATACCTGCTCACGTTACATCTCAAAGAGTACCTGGAATTCAGTCTGGAATTCAGTAGGCTGCTTCTGACTCCTGAAAGTTATTTGGATGGCAAGTAATGAGAAAGAAATTTGGTCCTGATTTTGTGCCTGCCTTCTTGAAGGATTTATGCAGAGAGAGTCTGACTGTCTCTCTGGTAAAAACAGGCCTCACACAACAGGGCAGGCGTGGGAGGTTTCTCGTTGTTTTTCTAAATCAGAAAAAGCGAATGAGAGGGTGGTTGTTGTGAGAAACACAAGAGTTATTTCTTTCTCACTTCTTGCCCTATAAAAAGTTTAGCTCTGCCTGTAATTACCTGCTCTCAAGAATAATATTTACCTTAATCTTTATTTCTTCGTCCACGTTTCTTGCAAGAAATTGCATGAAATTTCATTACCAATTCATCGTAATTTAAGTGCATCGAACATCACGATTTTGTTGTTCTGTTTTCGGTCCAGAGACTGGAATGTAGCCACTTCATATTCGAATAGCTACTGCTACTGCTACGTTCATACACACCGACAGAAAAAGCCGTAGCACGAAATAAGCAATTACTGGAAAGCAATGAAATGTAGGGAATACATTTGTCTAGGTAAGACTTTTAAGTGTTTAACATTGCAAGATCACAGGTTAATGTAAGCAGTAGATAAGACACTGAAAATGTGAAATGTTGGTACATTAATAGCCGATGTATCCGCCAAAATGTTGAATGCAACCATGCAAAAGTACATCCATTGTGTAGTACAAGTGCCGGATTTCAGTTTGTCGGGTGGTGTTCCATGACTGTTGCACCTGTTCCGTAAACATAGGGACGGTGAATGCTGTTTGTGGAAGAAGCTGGAGTTCTTGTCTGATGATATCCCATTCACGCTCGATTGGAGACATATCTGGTGATCGAGCAGGACAAGGAAACATGTCGACATCATGTTGGGTTACAACAGCGATATGTGGACGAGGGCTGTCCTGTTGGAAAAAAACCCTTGGTATGATGTTCATAAATGGCTGCAACATAGATCAAATCACCAGACTGACGTACAATTTTGACGTCAGTGCGTGTGGTCTGACTACGGAGTGCTCCAGCTGTTACGAAACTGCATCCCAGACCATAACTACAGGTGTAGATCCAGTGTGTCTAGGTCGCAGACAGCTTGGCCTCCTCCTGACCAACACGCGGACGTCACTGGCACCGAGAGGGAACCAGGTTCCATGACAAAATACAACAGACCTCCACTCGACCTCCAATGAGCTCTCAATTATCACCATTCAAGTCACAAATGGTGCTAGTCTGGGATCAGTGAATGTATGGTACTGTGCGACTAGCTCAGATTTGAAGCAATCGATTTTTAACTATTCGCTATGTCGCTGTAGTGCCAACTGCTGCTCGGTAGTGCCACGTGGCCGGGCGGAGCCGGTATTCTTGCGACAGTACATTCTCGTGATCATCGCTTCCGGCAATCATGTACAGTGGCTACATTCCTTCCCAGTTTTTCTGCAGCATCGCAGAAGGAACAACCAGCTCATAGATCTTTTACACGACCTTGCCCAAGCTCAGTGAATGACGATAATGGCGCCTTTGTCGTCCTAGAGGCTTCGTTGACAAAGCCCAGTCTCAAGGGTAACTAATGCTCATGACCGTTATAGCGTGCATTTGAAGCAAACCTAATTTGCATCGTCTTAGTGGTGCTAAAAGCGCCACCCTTACGTCACTGGCGCCAAATCTGAATAAACATCATCTTTCAGACGTAGAAACACGCCTACCAACTTCCATTTATGTCACACAACTCCTTCGTGGTCTTGCGAATTTTGTTCCTTCCAATGTGTTTGCTCCTGTTAACCATGTGACTATGTCACGACTTGCTCCGCCTCTACAATTTGCATCACCACACACTTCCCTCCATTACTAAACTGACAATGCCTTGATCACTCAGGATGTGTCATACTATCCGACACCTACGCCGTACGTTAATTTTCTTCTTAGTTCGACTCACTACTTCTTATATAATTATGCAGTCTAGCCATCGGTATTGTTCTGCAGCGAGACAGTTTTTTGGGCTGCGCTCCACAGGAATACGTTCAGAAAAGTCTTCACAGCACTTAAATTCATTAAAATTATAGAGCGGCCACGAGTCACATGTAACTTTCCAGAAGTCATTTAGCTGAGGGTTACACGTTACAAATATCATGCTGTGCATAGCGTCGCAGTCATACTTTTGTTTTTGTAATGTATAACTGCGGCGCTGTACAAAACCTGATATTTGTAATGTGTGGCCCTCAGCTACGTAATTTCTGAAGATGTTCTCGTCGGTCGTGTGAAACATATCAAAAATACAAGAATAGTTACATGCGACTTAATTCAATAAACTTATTCCCTCATTGTCGCCTAATCTGATTCCACTAGATTCTTCTGTTTTACTTTTGTTTATGTTCAGCTTAGTAGTGTACTATCTGCTCTATTAAACTGATGTTCTAAGTCCTCTGACGTCTCTGACAGAGCTATAACGTCACTGACAAACCCTACTGATTTTATGTCTTTAGTGAACTGTAATTACTTTTACAAATTTGTGTTTGGTTTGGTATACTGCTTGCAGTATCTACAACTGAACAACTGGAGGATATGCTACAACCCTATCTTACTCACACTTACATACGCCAGATTCATATGCCCAAAGATGGTATTGCAGTCAACAGCTCTCTGTTTTTTTTTTTTTTTTTTTTTTTTCCTTTTGGGCCATCAGTCTTCTGACTAGTTTCTTGCGTCCCGCCACCACTTCCTCTCCTATTCCAACCTCTTCATTTTCAAGGGGCAATTGCTACCTATGTCCTCATTCACTGGTTGCATGTATTCAAACATATGCCTTCCTCTGCAGTTTCCACCCTCTACAGGTACCTCTAGCACCATGAAAGTTATTCCCTGATGTCTTTCTGACGTATTTACATTACAAATGGAATGATTTTATCGTGGGACATTCTCGATCTATCTCTGGAATTCCGAGCAAATAACGTAGGCAAGAGGTGCATGATTATGACTGACTGCTGAGTGAGTGTTCAGATTGTGTTGGCTGTCTCTTCTTATTGACAGTATTTGTATTCCAAACATTCATTCTCAACAATTTCTTCCTCACATTGGGGCTTATTTTTGATACCAGTAGACCTCTCCTGCTGAGGAATGCCATTTTTGCTAGTGCTAAAATCTACAAATGCTACAAACTTAGATTTCCTTTTATCTAACTTCTTTTATAACATTTCCTCGCTTCTTCTAACATTTCTTCGATATCCAAGCTGATCTTTCCCGAAGTTGATGTCTAACAGTCTTTCCACTGCTCTGAAAACTATTTGTGTCAGCATTTTGCAATCATGATTTCTTAAAATGATGGTCTGATAATATTCACACTGTTAGCAACTGCCTTCTTTGGCACTGGAACCGTTATATTCCTCATGGATTGTGAAGGTAGTACGCCTTTCAGTTGCATCTACATTAAATGCAGAATTATTTCATCGTAGTACAGTCTCCGAGTTGTCTCAGGAATTCTGAGCAAATAATGTCGACTTACTGCTCAGTGATAGTTCAGGTCATCTTGGTTGTCGAAGATTGGCGTTAATAATATTATGAAGGTCATAACATAATTTAATCGACCGCGATAACAGGTAGTCTCTTTCTCTGTCTTTCCTATGGGCATTTGTTCAGTGCTCCAGGAGATCAGTTACAGTTATGACGATAACTTACCTCTCAGCTTGATGATCTGTATAAGTACTGAAATTGGAGGTTATGTCCTTGTGCGATTTTCTACAGTGTACGGAACCACTATTTCGACGTTACTCAGGACACGCTTTATGATGCAAGTTTGCAACATTCGCGGCGAGATCCTTCTTGTAGAGTGGGGAGCAGCAGCATCAGGAACACAAGGGGACTGAGCTCCCATTCCTCACAACAGCCCAGAAATATTAAAGGTGCTCGCGGGAGAATGAAAAGAGAAATTGCTGCAATTACTTAAGGGAGGCGAGTGCAGCAAAGCCCACCTCTGTCTCAGGCTTTCTCCCGGAAAGACGCTCGCCCACACACACACACACACACACACACACACACACAGAACTGTTCCACCACGGCCTTTCCCTTGCACGCCGTTACACCTTCTTCCCCGCTACGCTTTTCGGTCTGCGTCTCCCTTTGTGTGTGTGTGTGTGTGTGTGTGTGTGTTTGTGTGTGGGCGCGCGCGCCAGCATATCCGCACTATGGCGCTATTGAGTGCACGGCGGGTCGCTTTGGTCCGCAGGGCGTGCGATATTGCCCCCGCGGGGCCCCACAAAAGGTTGGCAAGAGAGGGGAGGGTGGAAGCACAGACGCCTTACAGGTCCCCTCTTGGGGAGCACAGAAGACGCCGAATTTATCTGTCCGTCGCTTCCGTCTCTGCTTCCTCTCTGCTTTAATATCGCTCTCTCTCCGGGGAGAACATATATGAGAGCAGAGAGAAATCTCTGCTACTTTCGAAACGTTTTCGTGCTAGTCTTCAGTCTCATTCATCTACCCAATTGTAAAGAATGTGGACGGCGGGAACGGTTAGGAGCGCGTAGACTCCACGTCAATCTGTTTACGTCCTAACAAAAAAAATGGCTCTGAGCACTATGGGACTCAACATCTGTGGTCATAAGTCCCCTAGAACTTAGAACTACTTAAACCTAACTAACCTAAGGACATCACACACATCCATGCCCGAGGCAGGATTCGAACCTGCGACCGTAGCAGTCCCGCGGTTCCTGACTGAGCGCCTAGAACCGCTAGACCACCGCGGCCGAATTACGTCCTAATACCATCAGAGTATTTGCACGTTGATGGTCAAAGTCCTTGAAGGAAGTAAAACGACAAGTAACGAAAGTGCATTTCTTCCATAAATATCGATGTTGAATAAAAAAACTACATTTGCCTAGACAGATACGAGCTAGGATCATATTCTGAAATAAGTTACCCCAAAAATCACATTCTAATATTCTTGATGCTGTTGATCCGTCAATTAAAAAATGTGAATAACGTAAATCACTGAGGAGGATATCACGTCGGACCTCCTTACGCTCGGCGTAGTGCAGCGACACGGCATGACGTGGACTCAATAACTCATCAAACTCTCCTGCAGAAATACTGCGCCAAACCGAAAGTGCTGCCGGTGCAGAACTTTGTGCACCAACTGACCTCTTGATCATGTACCATAAATGTTCGATGAGATTTTGGGCTACATGAGTGGCCAAACCTGTCGCTAGAACTCTCCAGATTTCTTCAAATCAAGTACGAACAATTGTGGCCAGTCATCCATGAAAATTCCGCCTTTGTTTCGAAACATGACGTCAGTGAATGGCTGTAAATGGTCTCCAAGTTGCCGAAAATAACCGTTCCAGTCATTGATTGGTTCATTTGGACCAGGGCATCCAGTCCACTCCATGTAAATAAAAATCAGCAGATTGCACAGTGTCTTGTTGATGACAAGGGTCCATTGCTTCGCGGAATCTGCGCCACACTCAGGTACTACCAGCAGCTATTATCAACTGAAATCGGTCCTCATCCGACGATTCCGTGGTTTATCAGTCGTCTACAGTCCAAACGATATGTTTACGAGCCCAGGAGAAGCGCTGCAGGAGATGTCGAGCTGGTATCAAAGGCACTCGCGTTGATCGTCTGTTACCGTACGTAGCCTATTAACGCGAAAACTTCGCCGCACTCTACATCTACGTGATTACTCTGCTACTCACAATAAAGTGCCTGGCAGAGTGTTCAATGAACCATCTTCAAGCTGTCTCTCTACCGTTCCGCTCTCGAACGGCACGCGGGAAAAACGAGCACTTAAATTTTTCTGTGCGAGCCGTGATTTCTCTTATTTTATATTGAAGATCATTTCTCCCTATGTAGGTGGATGCCAACAGAATGTTTTCGAAATCGGAGGAGAAAAATGGGGATTGAAATTTCATGAGAAGATCCCGTCGCAACTAAAAACGTCTTTGTTTTAATGATTGCCACTCCAATACACGTATGATGTCTGTGACACTATCTCCCCTATTTCGCGATAGTAAAAAAGGAGCTGCCCTTCTTTGTACTCTTTCGATGTCATCCATCAGTCCCACCTGATGCGGATCCCACACCGCACAGCAATACTCCAGAAAAGGGCGGACAAGCGTGGAGTAAGCAGTCTCTTTAGTAGACCTGTTGCACCTTCTAAGTGTTCTGCCAATGAATCGCAGTCTCTGGTTTGCTCTACCCACAATATTATCTATGTGATCGTTCCAATTTAGGTTATTTGTAATTGTAATCCCTAAGTATTTAGTTGAATTTACAGCCTTCAGATTTGTGTGACTTATCGCGTAATCGAAATTTAGCTGATTTCTTTCAGTACTCATGTGAATAACTTCTCACTTTTCCTTATTCAGGGTCAATTGCCACTTTTCGCATCATACAGATATCTTAACTAAATCATTTTGCAAGTCGTTTTCATCATCTGATGACTTTACAAGACGGTAAATGACAGTGCGATCTGCAAAGAGTCTAAGACGGCAGATTGTCTCCTATGTCGTTAATATACATAAGGAACAATAGTTCGCCTGTAACACTTCCTTGGGGAACGCCGAATATTACTTCTGTTTTACTCGATGACTTTCCGTCTATTACTACGAACTGTGACCTTTCTGACAGGAAATCACGAATCCAGTCGCACAACTGAGGCGATACTCCGTAGGCACGCAGTTTGGTTAGAAGACACTTGTGGGGAATTGTCGAAATCCTTTTGGAAATCTAAAAATATGGAATCAATTTGACGTCCCCTGTTGATAGCACTTATTACTTCATGAGAATGAAGAGCTAGTTGTGTTTCACAAGAACGATATTTTCTGAAACCATGCTGACTATGTGTCAATAAATCGTATTCTTCGAGGTACTTCATAATGTTCGAATACATTATATGTTCCAACACCCTACTGCAAATCGACGTTAGTGATATACGCCTGTAATTCAGCGGATTACTCCTACTTCCCTTTTTGGGTATTGGAGTGCCTTGAGCAATTTTCCAGTAATTAGGTACAGATCTTTCTGTGAGTGAGTGGTTGTATATAACTGCGAAATATGGAGCTATTTTATCAGTATACACTGAGAGGAACCTGACTGGTATACAATGTGGACCGGAGGCCTAGCCTTTATTAAGTGACTTAAGCTGCTTCGCTACACCGAGGATACCTACTTCTATGTTTCTCATCATGGCAGTTGTTCTTGATCGGAATTCAGGAATATTTACTTCGTCCTCTTTGGTGACCGGATACGTTCGTCGTACGTCCCACATTGTTTTCTGTGGTTACTTCACGCAGTGTTGCTTGTCTCCTAGCACTAACCACTGTTAGCACTAACAACTCTACGCAAACGCCGCTGCTCTGGATCGTTAAGTTAGAGCCGTGGAAAGAGATAATGGTTGAAATACGGTATTCTGGCACACTTTCGACACTAAAAATCTCGGAACATTGAATATCCTAACAATTTCGGAAATAGAATGTCCCATTCATCTAGTGCCAACTACCATTCCGCGTTCAGAGTCTGTTAATTCCCGTAGTACGGCCATAATCACGTCTGAAATATTTTCACATGAATGACCTGAGCGCAAACGACAGCTCCGCCAATGCACTGCCGTTTTTACCCTGTGTACGCGACACAACCGCCATCTGTGTAATGTGCATACCGCTATATGACGACTTTTGTCACCTCAGTATATATACATGAATTGTACGTCATGTCTTTGTTTGCTAATCAGTAAACGAAATTCTCTGAAACATCTTCAGTGACCAGAAGTACATAATTATACTTACGTTGAGGGCTTTTAACTTTGATTCATCGCAATTTATGTCTTTAGAAAACCTTCACCTGCATTGTTAGTGACTTAACTGATAAAGCGCTGCATCAGTTATGGAGCAAAAAAAAGTGGTATTGTGCTTCTTAATTAATCATGAACCGAATAACAAGCGTACATGCAGTGCAACAAATACAGTAATAACACAACACATTTTAAGCAAGAAAGTAGTAGCGGCAGAAATTTTAATTATGTTATGTTTGTAGTCGCATTATATGTAAAATAAAAGTGCTGTATTCTAAGGGAAAATTTTCAGATTTCTGGAGGTTCTTCAATATATCCAGGCGAAAAGTGTATGACAAACGTGGTCTGCGATGTACGAGGCGAAAATTTAACTGTAATTTTTTACTGAACAAGTTAATTTATATAGATTTAATTTTTTCAGCGATTGTGGTTGCTTCTACAGGGTGTTACAAAAAGGTAGGGCCAAACTATCAGGAAACATTCCTCACACACAAAGAAAGAAAATATGTTATGTGGACATGTGTCCGGAAACGCTTAATTTCCATGTTAGAGCTCATTTTAGTTTCGTCAGTATGTACTGTACCTCCTCGATTCACCGCCAGTTGGCACAATTGAAGGAAGGTAATTTTGACTTCGGTGCTCGTGTTGACATGCGACTCATTGCTCGACAGTACTAGCATCAAGCACATCAGTACGTAGCATCAACAGGTTAGTGTTCATCACGAACGTGGTTTTGCAGTCAGTGCAATATTTACAAATGCGGAGTTGGCAGATGCCCATTTGATGTATGGATTAGCACGGGGTAATAGCCGTGGCGCGGTACGTTTGTATCGAGACAGATTTCCAGAACGAAGGTGTCCCGACAGGAAGACGTTCGAAGCAGCCGGCCGGAGTGGCCGAGCGGTTAAAGGCGCTACAGTCTGGAACCGCACGACCGCTGCGGTCGCAGGTTCGAATCCTGCCTCGCGCATGGATGTGTGTGATGTCCTTAGGTTAGTTAGGTTTAAGTAGTTCTAAGTTCTAGGGGACTTACGCACACAGCAGTTGAGTCCCATAGTGCTCAGAGCCATTTGAACCATTTTTTTTTTCGTTCGAAGCAATTGATCGGCGTCTTAGGGAGCACGGAACATTCCAGCCTATGACTCGCGACTGGGGAAGACCTAGAACGACGAGGACACCTGTAATGGACGAGGCAATTCTTCGTGCAGTTGACGATAACCCTAATGTCAGCGTCAGAGAAGTTGCTGCTGTACAAGGTAATGTTGACCACATCACTGTATGGAGAGTGCTACTGGAGAACCAGTTGTTTCCGTACCAAGTACAGCGTGTGCAGGCACTATCAGCAGCTGATTGGCCTCCACGGGTACACTTCTGCGAATGGTTCATCCAACAATGTGTCAATCCTCATTTCAGTGCAAATGTTCTCTTTACGGATGACGCTTCATTCCAACGTGATCAAATTGTAAAATTTCACAATCAACATGTGTGGGCTGACGAGAATCCGCACGCAATTGTGCAATCACGCCATCAACACAAATTTTCTGTGAACGTTTGGGCTGGCATGTTGGTGTTGTCTTGATTGGGCCCCATGTTCTTCCACCTACGCTCAATGGAGCACGTTATCATGATTTCATACGGGATACTCTACCTGTGCTGCTAGAACATGTGCCTTTGCAAGTACGACACAACATGTGGTTCATGCACGATGGAGCTCCTGCACATTTCAGTCGAAGTGTTCGTACGCTTCTCAAAAAAAGATTCGGTGACCGATGGGTTGGTAGAGGCGTACCAATTCCATGGCCTCCACGCTCTCTTGACCTCAACCCTTTTGACTTTCATTTATGGGGGCATTTGAAAGCTCTTGTCTACGCAACCCCGGTACCAAATGTAGAGACTCTTCGTGCTCGTATTGTGGACGGCTGTGAAACAATACGCCATTCTCCAGGGCTGCATCAGTGCATCAGGGATTCCATGCGACGGAGGGTGGATGCATGTATCCTCGCTAACGGAGGACATTTCCTGTAACAAAGTGTTTGAAGTCACGCTGGTACGTTCTGTTGCTGCGTGTTTCCATTCCATGATTAATGTGATTTGAAGAAAAGTAATAAAATGAGCTCTAACACGGAAAGTAAGTGCTCCGGACACATGTCTACATAACATACTTTCTTTCCTTGTGTGTGAGGAATGTTTCCTGAAAGTTTGGCCGTACCTTTTTGTAACATCCTGTATGAATCTAACAGCATTTAATTACTTGCCCAAAGACATATCCAACAGTCGTTAATGTCAGTTTCCATGTTATCTCTATTAAATGTAATGTTTACTGAGCATTAAATTTTATGAACAAATAGACGAAAGCCTCGCGGAGTGACCGCGCGGTTTGAGGTGCCATGCCACGGATTGCGCGGCCCGTCCCGACAGATGTACGAGTCCTCCCTCGGGCATGGGTATGTGTGTTGCTCTTAGCATAAGTTAAAGTTAGTTTAAGTAGTGTGTAAGTGTAGCGTCCGATGGCCTCACAAGTTTGGTCCCTTAGCAATTCAGACACAGTCGGCCGGGGTGGCCGAGCGGTTCTAGGAGCTACAGTCTGGAGCCGCGCGACCGCTACGGTCGCAGGTTCGAATACTGCCTCGAGCATGGATGTTTGTGATGTCCTTAGGTTAGTTAGGTTTAAGTAGTTCTAAGTTCTAGGGGACTGATGACCTCAGAAGTTAAGTCCCATAGTGCTCAGAGCCAATTCACACACATTTGAACATTTGAAACAGACGACATAGTCTTTGCTTGCCGTTTGTCAGCCTTGGTCACATTAAGGTTTAGGGAGGATTCTGAGGAGAAGTCGCTGTAATGGCTGATTTTAAATCTCATATTCCGGAAGTATGCGAGGTGACAGTGCACCAGCCGCTAAAAGCAGGGTACGAACAATGTGAATTCTTGCAGCATTCCAGTCCTTTTGTGACATCTAATTTACCACCGACATCGAAAAAATGTTAGCAGGAATTGAATTATAATGTCATTTTCAAACTTATTTTCTAATTTTATAACTGGATCAGTCTCGAAAGACATTTTACAGTGGTTATGTACCTAGTATCGTAGGGGTGCACAGTCTGCATCTATGACCTACACATCGACAGGCTCATAACCACTGGTTGCTGTCAGGCTTTCGTATGAAGCAGCTGCTCAACGATTGGAATTCACGATATCCAGTTTTATGGCGTTACACGATAATTTCGTTGATTTAAAAAAAAAGCGTATTAGGCTGAAGATGGCTTAATGAATTTCCGGAGCTGGTTGCTTCCAGAATTAAAAAAATATGTTACAGTGTACGGTTGTTGGTGAAGTTTATTGAATTGAAAAGTACATACCAGTCGATGTCCCCTGGCTGTAATGGACAAAGACTTGAAAATGGTTTTGGAGACTGATCCGGTCGTAATGTTAGAAAATAAAATTGCAAATGGAGTAGTAATTCATATCCAGTTAAATACTAAAGTTGTGGGTTATCGATACACTGAATAATGTGCAAAACGTAACTGCAAGATTTAGAGCTTCCTGAGACATGATATTTACCGCTAGCAACCCAAACACAAGTATCTAAGAGGGGCGTTCAATAAGTATAGAACACTTTTTTTTGTAAAGCAGGTAGGTTTTATTCAGAATTTCAATGCACCACATTATTTCCCACTCTCTTGGCTACAAAAGCCTATTTTTCGTCATAATGTACGTGCAATGCGATGTGTTACGCCATCTTACCAGGAGGGCCTGTATGATCGCACGGTACCATCTACTCTTTGACGTCGGAGCATGCGTCATGGAAATTGGAAGGTGCGAGGGTGGATAAGGAAGAACATTTCAACAAAATTTTGTGAACCCCTCTAGGATGGACAGACTTGTGCCAGCCAATGTGCTGTGATGTAGGTTCGTTTGCCTTTTTGTAGCGACGAAAACTCTGAAGACATTTCTTCAATTTTCTGATGGGTATGGCAATACACTTACGAACTGATCGTTTTACCGTAAGGGAGGACATCAAACAGGACAACGGCTTCCGAGTCCCAGAAGCCCGTCTTGAACCTTTTCTTCGGAGGATAGATGGTGTAGCGCCTCTCCATGGATTGCCGTTTTGTTTTGGGTTCGAAGTCGTGAACATATGTTTTATCGATTGTGATGATGTTCAACCAAAAAATTGTCACGATTACACTATTAGCCTCTTAACGAGCAAGCAATTCCGCCCAGATGGTCCGTAGCTGCTCTCTGTCGTCTGACTATGAATACCGCAGCTGGTGGACGAGTGTGTCAGCACTGACGACAGAGACGTCCAGTTAATCAGTGAAGTGGTTGTAAATGGTCGATCACCTCGAATGAGAATAGCTGTAGCTCCATCTTGGGCTCAGGAGTGTGGGACAGGGGCTGTCGATGAAATATAATAATACTGTTCGAACAGCCGTTACTTTGTTATTTTTTTTTTTTTTTTTTTTTTTGAGCAAGCAGTTTGGACGTCCATTCAAGTCAGCTTCAGCTTGAATGGCCCCAAGTACCACTCGTGCTTGTATAAAGCAAGGCACAAATATTCAGTTGCTGTCACATGTAAAATTAAGTTAGGATATCTATGGGTCAAATATGTATACCGGTATCTTGTTTTATGTAAGAACATCAGGTGCTTGGTATCCTCTATGCGACGGGCCTGAAGGTGCAGTGATTGGGTCGTCGAGCCGGCCGCGGTGGTCTAGCGGTTCAGGGGCTCAGTCCGGAACCGCCTGACTGCTACGGTCGCAGGTTCGAATCCTGCCTCGGGCATGGGTGTGTGTGATGTCCTTAGGTTAGTTAGGTTTAAGTAGTTCTAAGTTCTAGGGGACTGATGACCAGAGATGTTAAGTCCCATAGTGCTCAGAGCCATTTGAACCATTTTTTGGGTCGTCGAATCTGGCTGCCAATGAATAAATATCAGAATAACGGTAGTATTATTGGAGATCGTATAGGTTTGCGCAACCACCTTCAAATGATGACACGCCTCGCCCCACGACTCACCGTCCATTTGTGCACTATCAGTTCTCCGAAGACTTTCAAGAAGCGCCTACGAATACCTGCGACGACCTGATTTTCTGCTAAAATGAAGTCAATGACAGCTTTATGATTGGAAAGCACCTGCGTTATAAACAACATTTTTAAGGTTACGTATGGCGTCGCCACATTCGGAACTTTATGAAATTATAGAGGTTGACGTGCGAATATTCTACGGTGCCCCACAACAAATTCCGCAATTTTTAACCCATATTTGCCGAGAAAAAGTGTTCGTTCATGGTATTTGAGGGTGGTTGTCATCGTTTTCTGCTGACCTCCCACGTCACATGTACCCACAATGCCACCGATTGCATCAAAACTTTCAATTCTGGCCGCAATGATGTTTATCTGTCTCTTTGCCGTGCGAGTGATGCTCAGCATTGTGGCGCAGGATATGGTTGGAGTTGTGTCTATGAATTATCAAGTCAGAACTCCTTAACAAGTTTTACATTCATTAATTAATCATACTCGAAAGCCCGAGTACTTGCACAAGAAGATCACAGCAAATAATCCAGCCCTCACTTTACAAAATTCCAACTTACTATCTAGCACAATACATCATACAATGAAACACACTGGCCCTCAGAATAACTTCAGCTTTATGATAAGAAGGCACAGGAAACGATATTATATATTATTGAGGAATACATATCGCAGCTAGTAACAATTATCCTGGCAGCACCATTTCCTGTGATCCACGAAGCCAACACCATCCACTTGTACACGATAGAACCAATGGCCTGTGTTGACAGCAAACCACCACAAGTCCAGATAGTAGATTCTGCTAGGCTGATTCCTACGCTGAATGAGACTCTGCTCCACCTTATAAAACTGGCTGCCCTCTCACACCGTCGGTTACTATCTTCACTTGGCCGATACTCCCGTTTCCACTGCGGCTCCCCTCGGGTGACGACTGCGGCAGTGCCATCCTCCTGATCACCAGCTGACTCCAGAGCATAAACAATAATGGGCGATTCGCCACCCAAGACCTGAGCCACAAGGCACCCACTCTCAGCCTGACTGGTTCGCCGACCCATCTGCCAACTCGTCTGAGAGTTGGTAAATACTGGCGACTGTATAGCCGAAGCTTCTAGCCTGCACTGACGGAGTGTGGGCAGGCACTTAGCTGTCGGGGAAAGCAGGGAGTGATCCGCCGGTAGAATCCATTTACCAGATCACAGACATGACCGTGAGTCCACCACCCAGTCAGTGGCGAGCGGGCCGGGAAAGACCAGCTCGCCGAGGCGCTGTTGCTGGCGTTCTGTGCCGTAGCGTAAGGCAACACCAGCACTGGCGCCAGCAGCCAGACCAGCACTGGTGCCAGCAGCCAGGTGGGGCGCGAGTACAGCTTTGTCGTGAATCACTAAGTAGCGAGACAATGTTTTTCCATGTCACTGGCAGCAAGCGACACTGCATACATTGCTTTTTGTAGTAAAGTTTCCTCCTAAAACGGGGAAGAAATACTAAGGTATAACGTCTTGTGACGTCATTAGAGATTCAGTTATTTATTCAAGAGAAAGAGCTTCACGGACTGAGCAAGTCAGTAGCACATCGGTCTATCTCTGCGCTTTATTCTACCAGTTATTTGGCTTGGCGTTGGTTGATATGGTTGTTGGATATCCTACTATGCCCCTATGGGTTATCGCACCAAATTATGTGCAGTTGGCGCATCATTTCATCAACATGTCGAGGTGCCAGGTGGGCCCTGCCCGTAATGCAACAAATTTTCTCATTTGGGGAGAAATCCGGGGACCTTTTTGACCAAGGTGGCGATTGGAAAGCACAAATATTACAAACTCTGGCAACGCAGATCTTAATTCATGATTTTCATTCGATAATCAGGTAGGTACCCCATGAATGTTTGGGGCGTCTCCAGACACGTCTTCACTGGTCGTATAGGCTCACTTCCAAGTGGGATTCAACACGGAAGACAATTCTACTCCGGTAAATGAGATTCTTTGACAGAGACATGTCTTGAAACATACAGGACAATGGTGGGATACCAACCTGTCACGCGCCATAGGGGCAAGCAGCTACGAGTGATGGTCTGAAACGACATTTCATTTCATTGTAGGCCCCTTTGGTTGCCAACGGCTGCATCCTTACAGCACAGCGATAGGTCGACGATATTCTATGCACCGTTTGTTGCCCTTCATAGCAACCAATGCTCGACTTAAATTTCAGCAAGATAATGCCTTCCCGTACACGGCGAAAGCTTCTACTGCTTGTCTTCATGCTTACTGTAGCGGCACTACCGTTTAGGATAGAGAAAGTTAGTTTCGTGAAATATTCTGCGGGTGCAGGCCAGATTGCAGTGAGTTCTGCATACCAACAGTTGTGAAGCAGAATAGAGGCCACAGGGCCATCAAATTTCTGAAAGAGTATGCGAAGCGGTTTTTTACAGGCAGAAGGAGCCCAATGGCCAACCTAGCGTGTTATGAGTATGTGACGCGAAGCTGCGCATATGGCAAAAGAGGTGATCAGCAGCGTATAAATAGGTGCAGGTTTCTAACGAGAGTCATTCAAGTGTGGCAGCTCTCTTGGATGGCAAGGCATGTCACACTACCAGCTACATGCAGCAGCAGAAGGGGCGCCAGCATTCCAGTCCCAGGTGGGTCGTCGGTTCGACCTTCGGAGGCCAATGCAGGGCCCGAGGCCAGCCATCGACGGGCCACTCCACTGCCCGCTACCGCGGGCAGGCATCCTGGCTTCCAACACACACTGGAGACATCCCGAGGCAAGGGCCGCAGATTCGGATGCTGGATCGCGGGAACTTGTAGTCACCACGATCTCAGCCACGCCGGAGAGAAGCACGCAGCTGGCCGCCTGCGGCTCACACCAAGTGACACTGAGTCGGCAGGAACGCAGACCACTGAGTCGACTGCCGGCATCCTGATGACGCCGCAACTCCTCTGGCGTACAAGGCCGACACACAGTTCATGCACGGGTCGCTGAGGCAGCCATTCCGCTTCAAACCGTTTCACAGACACCAAAGTGCTGTTCTCAGCATTGCGGGACCTAGTGACGCAGACTGAGGGGGGAACACGTCACTGTAGTTCGAAACAATAAATCACTTGGAAAGCTGAGACGAGTCTTAATACAGTACCTTCTGCCTGTTCTCACTACATTTGTGCATCCTGATACATTCGGTGGCAAAAGTTTCCACTAAATTAGCAAACCCTTCCTTGGCCATCAAGGTCTCTGGATCTCTCCCCAGGTGAGAGCGTTTGGAATGTTATGAGCAGCGTCCTTCAACCAGCAGTGGATTTTGACCATATAATGCGCCAATTGGATAGTATTTTGCACATCTTCCCTGAGGGTGATGCAACATATCTATCAATCAGTACCAAGCCCAATAACTCCCTGCATAAGAAACAGAGGTGGACCAACGCATTACCGACTTGTTATATTTGTGAAACTCTTCTCTTGAATAAATCACACTATCTTTTCTGAAATTGTAATCATCTGTTTGTCTGCCCCATTCAGATAATTTCTTCATGGTGCATCGTTTTTCCTGTCTTAGAATGTAAATTAGTCGGCTAATGAATCTGGTTTGTATGTTGAAACTATTTGACCCGCTGAACTACACACTCATAAGCCAAAATATTTTGATCACTGCCCACTGCATGGTGGCGTGGCAGGCACGTGATATGGCAACAAAAACATGTAAGTGGAGCGGACACTGATGGGGCATCAGCTTAAGGAATATATGGACTGAAAATGGGTAAATCCATTAAGACAAGCGACTCTTTGAGACCACAGATCATTATTACCCATCATCTGTGAATGAGTATTTCGAAAACGAAGAAACTGCTCGAATGTTCACGTGCTACTGTCGTGAGCGATTACAGAAAAAAGTAGAAGGGCAGTGAAATTACCACTACGTGCTAAATCGCTGGACGCTCACGAATCTTCACAGAACAAGGGATTCGGAGTCTTCTCTGACCTGTCAAGTAGGATAGATGGCGATCTGTGGGATCTATGCCGAAAGGGCAAAATGCTAATACCCGCACGCTAGGTCGATGGACATCTCCACAAACCCCGTCATCGGGGTGAACGACTGCTCGAAACGTGCAGCGCGCAACAGATGCAGGCTGGTGGGAGATATTATCCTGCTCTTGCATGTATGGGACCTGCAGTACTAATTGAAGACACACTGTCAGCTTTGAACCACCTGCATACTTTGATACCTGATGTCTTCCCCGCCGGCGATATCATCTTTCAGCTATATAAATGCCCGTGACGGCCGCTGTGGCCGAGCTGTTCAGGCTTTTCAGTCTTGAACCGCGCTGCTGCTACGGTCGCAGGTTCGAATCCTGCCTCAGGCATGGATGTGTGTAATGTCCTTAGGTTAGTTAGGTTTAAGTAGTTCTTAGTCTAGGGGACTGATGACCTCAGTTTGTCTTGGAGACTAATGACCTCAGATGTTACGTCCCATAGTGCTTAGAGCCATTTGAACCATTTAAATGCCCGTGTCTTGAAGGCAGAACCATGATATAGTGGTTTGAGGGGCATTATAGTGAACTCACGTTGATGTCTTGGCAACCCTAATCGCCTGATGTAATTACTATGGAACCCATCTGGGTCGATATCAAGCGCCATCACAGCGCACGCAAATCAGCGGCCCGTTATTTACGCGAATTATATAACCTGTGCGTAGACATCTAATGCCACATATCTCCAAAAACCTATCAACCGGCTGTCGGGTCCCTGATATGCAGAATAATGTTTAGGCTCATAGGTGTATCTGAAGATCTCAGCCGTAAACTATGTTAGAGGGCACTTTATGACAGAGATATTGCACGTAAAACATAGTACGCTGTGTGCTTTACTCTTATTAGCCACTCGTGCTGGCGGAACGTCAGAAATATCTTCAATCTCACATCAGTCAAAGGACCCGAGACAAAAGTGAATAGGCATTTTGTCAATGTGTGCGATTTTCGTGCTTTAAAAATGCTTTTCGGTTGTGATTTGTACAAATCTGAGGATGTTGTGTTTAAGTACGACTTAGATAAAGACACTGAATATGTTCTTGAACGCATACGCTCTTCAAAAGCTGTTACTAATCAGGTAAATATGAATAATTCTTTAAGCAAATAGACAATGTTAATATGTGTCCCTTACCACTGCTTTCGGCGGTTAACGTAAGTGTCATGAAAAAAAAGGTTAAGGTCCTTGCTATACATTGTGCTGATTCACGCATTACTTTTTGAGGTTGTTGTACCTGATTGTTTTCTGATATTGGCATTGCAGGTCTTAGTATCATAAAGTGAGACAATGTGCAGCTTCGAAACTTGTATTTTTGAGAGTACTGCTAAGTTAACTCGCCCAGTAAGCAAGCTATGGTAAGTCAATGGTAATTGACGTCCGGTACTCTCCGTCTGCATGTAAAGAATTTCAAGTAACCATTTTAAGAATAAAATTTTGGACAGAAATTACTGTTTTAAAAATGTGCCTTTACTGTAGAATATTTGGAAATGATGTATTATCGGAATAAAAATGTCATAATGGAGGTACTTGAAGCATCTTGTTCACAAGACTTTATTGAAACTTTAGTGTGCAATTTTTCAAAATTATCAAGTTTTCCCTTAAGTACGATATTGCAGTGCCTGTGTTCTTAAGATTTACAGTGCAATGCAATATTGTACTACATAGCTGATGGTTGTCCACATTCGCAACTGCGAATACATTTCACGTCGTCCCTTATCATTGTTTACAGCTGAAGTCTCCATTTCTGTGTCCGCCTCTGTAGTGCAGCAGTAGCGTTATCACCTATCACGATAATTCTGCCCCTATGTTCATAAATCGCTGATTAGATGTTGTTCAACATCCCCATTTCTAAAACAGCCTGCTAAGCGTAATGGCTCTTTTATTGTCACTTTGATGATCAGAAACATCTTTCAATTCTGTAAGAAATAATATGATTTGTGTCAAGGATAAAGTAAAGAGAATAATGATAATATACCAGGTGATAATCTCAAACTTAACTTGGTTACGTTGTTTAACTTGTGACGCCTTCCTTTGTCAGTCCTGCTTGTAGCAATCGGCCATAAATACTCCCCAGTGTAGCCTTGGACAGGTAATCCCTTCTTGATACCTGCCTAATCTCACTACCTCCCTCAGCTATAGATAGTCTCAGTATAAGCGGATAACAGTATGTCTGGTTTTGTGGGTGCGGCGGATGCGAATTGTAAAGTAAAGTAAAGTGGACGCAGAAATTATTCACTGTACTAAGATATACGATGACAGTGTAGAGGTTTCTTTTTATTTTTTAAGTATATCGAAATATGTCGGTGGAAGGGTATCGCTGATAAACTGGTGGGATCTAAGACACGTGAGGTATAAGCAACAATCTACTCCGTTGGCGGAATAACAAGCTATTTCTGCTCAATGGTGTAATCGCCAATCTACAGAATGATTTATGTTCGATACTGGTGATTCATTGCCTTATACCTTTATTGACCAGGCTTATCTTGATGACACGAACGAGGAAGGTTACTTGCTGAAATATCAGTAGATAAAATCTCACTTTTCATACCACGCTCAACTGCCTGCCGAACGTTTTTGTTTTGTCATAAAATTTCAGATTCGCAGATGGAATATTTATTACAAATTGTATCTTCGACTAAGGAAAAATATTCGAACATATTCAAGATAATAGTCTAATGAGTTTTTCTCTTTCTAAAATTAATTTATTAAAGATTTCGTCTTTTTCAGTGTTATTGTTTCTTTATTATCAGTTTTTGTTTCGTCTTATATGTTCCTAATCTTACATATTAACTCGTTGCTCTTTGCCTTCTATAATCTGCAATAATCTGTCTGTACGTATTAAGAGATATGGGTTTGGGTTGTCTGTGGTGAGGGAGCAGATGATTTAGCGAAAGAGAATTTGTTTGGTGTACTATACATTACTATTAAGAATTCTGTGAACATCCTGGTATGATGAAAGATTTTTCCTATCAGACTTAGGAGAAACCGTAAAAAGGTCTTTTCGTCAGACTGTATCCTGTCCGAGAGATTCATAATACACATATTGATGCAAAGGTTGTTTGAACTTGCTGAGACGTCTGATAATAATAAGTTGTTAGTGATGTCTAAGAAGGGAATGGCATTTGACTGGTGCTAGATTTCAGACTAATTCGTACGGTTATTGCAGCAGTAACGTATTGACTATTGACCTTAGATAACTTGTTGCAATAATATCACGGTATTAAGGTTCCTTCCTCTATTGGCTTACGAAAGTTACTGGCAGTTCGAGCCTCAACTTTGCCGTCGAAAATTCACAGCATTCCTATGCTAAGGCTGTTGCTACCTTTTGGGTTGAACATCTAGTTAGCTGCATTTATTACAGGTCTTAATAGGATTATTCCTGGCGATTTGAGAAAAATGTTGACTACCTACATTGACAATGTGTTGATCGCCTAGGAGAGCTTGGAAAGTCATTTTTACAGGCCGTCGACAAGTTAGCTTAGAAAAATCGCAAATTTAGTAGGTGTCACGTGAAATTTCTTGGACATATTGTGAAGGCATCAAGGATTCCACATGATTATGTAAAGATTGAGGTAATTAGATGCTCTCCTGTTATAAAAATTAGGAAGAAGATTAGAACATCAATTTTTAGAAAAGGTTTACCAATAAGAATATTTTGATTAAGCACAGCTGTGTAGATTGATGGGAAAGAAAACTTGTTGGCATTGGGAAGGCACAAACGTTACAATTTAAAATCCTATCGTCAGATTCCGGAAGGATGTGACGGAAACTGGTGGTGCCCTCTTCATAAGAACCATTCTGAAATTTGCCTTGAGCGATTTAGGGAAATCAGGGAAAATCTGAATCCCAAATGACCGGATAGGAATTAAATTTTCATCCTTCCAAGTGTGAGTTCTGCAGGCTAACCACTGGACCTGGGACACATAAAAAAGGCAGAATTTGAGTATGTGACGCTGGCTGTATCAGGGCTGCCTCTTTTCATATCCAGAATTGCAGGTAAGTGATGAATGTTGTCCAAGCTGAGAAAGGTCGTGGTGCTGTTATTTTAGAAGAAACTGCATTGCACTGCCCAACAGAATTAAAAGATTACTTCTTCAAAACCCGGTAATTTCCACCCATTGCAACGCATTAGTTTGATATATGGCTCAAAGACGCGACCATCTTCCTCTACAACGATGCAAACCTGTGGCGCCCTGCGATGTCACCCTCAGGTTCGACGTTGCTTCGAAGAGCTTGGTGTCGACACCTGTGAAGAAAAGATCACAGCTCAAAAGTTCATGTCACATGTAAGGTGAATTAATGATGTCACATTGACACCCCAATTCTCCGCAATGTCACCGTGGACGAGTTATGTGATGGAAAGGTCGTAACACCCCTTAATTGACGCCCTTCCAATGGAGTTCAGAATCGCGTAGCCAAGCGTATAAATGACTAGGTTTTCTTATACGTGGCTGAGGAGATCATTCCAGACACACCTCTCCGAATCGACACGAAAGGCCGCAAGGTGCGACATAAAGGGGTTGATTCCCACACATTTCGAGTTCGAGAACAACAGTTTACAGTGTTCTGATCAACAGGAAGACATTCTTAGCAACTATTGACACTGATGACATCCTCGAGCGATTGAACTATTATCTAATGACATTTTGGGTTTGCACCACAGAACAACGTGATTGCACAAATGAAGGGTTTGCTGGTTGAATCCACCACTGACCGTCTGAAACCATTTGAAGAAATTTGAACGTGATCCAGAGCAGAAAAGGGTGTGTAAGCATTTTCAGTGCTTCTGTTTGTGTCCTCCCATAGCGTGACCATGCGGGATGCGACATTGCCTCATGCGTGAATAAAACGGCAAAGTCTCCCTCTAAGACACCCCTGCCCCGCCACAGTACGGCAAAACCCTCGGTGGCATCTGTGCACCTTCAATGAGATTTTTAAAAATGTTTCTCTGCAGACAGAACGTGTGACGAGAGTTCCACGTCCCTGCAAGCAGGCTTCGCTGCTGCTCTTTTGGCACCAGGGTGCTGCTCTTGCACCTGGTAGCAGGCATCGGGAGACGGAGAGTGGTGGAAGGGTTTGATAGTCTAAAAACACCTAGGGCTTCGGCATGGGTTCTGTCTGTAAAGTTAAATTTTTAAAATTTTCAAATAAGGTAGGCAGGTGCCACCGTGGGTTTTGCCAAACTTGGCAGTCTTTGATCTTTAGATCCTCTGTTTGCCATTTTATCCACTCTTGTGTCAATGTCATACCCCCATCGTGTTCACATCACAAGAGGACAAAGTAAGAATGCTGAAAAAGCATGAAATCACTTAGCTGCTTCGGTTGACATTCAGATTTCTTCAAATAGTTCTGAACGGTCGGCAGCGGTTCCAACCGGTACACAAGAGCAAAAATAGCGGTCACGCTGCGCTGTAAATGTGTGCATCACATTATGTGGTAATGCAGCCCCAAAATGTCCCTAGAGATGGGTTCAAAATCCTGAGGGTGTCAGCAGTGCCAAAGGTTGTGAAGAATGCCTTCCTGGTGCTTACAGCACTACAAACTGTCGTTTAGGACACCGAAGTGGTGGGAATTAGCGTTCAAGGGAAAAGGGAGTTTCAATGACGCTCTTAATGCCACCCAATGCGGTCTTTTCGTGCCGATTCTGTGCGGCGGTGTGTCCGGAATGTTTTCTTCGGTTACTCATAAGAGGCCGGTTATGCACACCTTTGAGGTATATTTCAAACGTAATCATCATAGTGGGTGGGAATTACGGGGTTTCGGAAAAGCGATCCCCTAATTCTGTTGTGCAGTGTAGACGGGGTACTATGACGTCATAATGTTGCTTTTGTGAGTCGGGTGGTCATTAATGTGAATGCAATAGCTCAGTTATGGAGCTTGATACTCTAGCTATGGAAGAATAGTACTTGTTTGGTCCGATGACGAAAATTAAAACTCATGATCGAACTCTGGAAATTTTGATGAGTACGAAGCTGACTCGTGGATATTTAATCAGGTGGACATTATAACTACAAGAACTGAATTTCAAAACTGTACGAGGGAGAGCTGAAAAGTCATGCTTCCAAATCTGTTATGTGAAAATTCTGAAAACAAGCTTTCATAGCATTCTACATCGTTATTCTTCATGTCTACGTATACATTTCTCAGCACTATTTTATCCTGGCAACGAACACATTCTCCCAATGTGAGACCAGTATGTTGATACCGTCACTGTAGTGTGACATTGTTGACTGACCCAGAACATCACCTCCACTAGCACTGCTTCATTACTAACAAAGTGAGTTTCTCGAAGGTATTCGTTTTCAGAAATAGATGAAAATTAGATGGACGAGGTTGGGACCGTGTGGAGGATGACTGGTGGCAGTGAATCCAAGACGTCGGGTTACTGCAGGTGTCGCAGTGCTCATGTGTTGACTGGCATGGTCATGCTGAAGAAGTGTGTCCTCCATGTGTGGACAAACTCGTCGAATCCGTAACTCGATTACGGTACTCTGTTTCTCACACACCGACATGTTTGTGTTACACGCCACCATGTTTCACCCTACCACTTCAGCACTCTAACGGCAGAGGGTTGCAAATATGTAGACATGGAGAACAAAGATGTAGAATATTATTAGCGTTTGCTTCATTTAAAAAGCTTTACGAGTTTTCGTAAATTAAATTTGGAGGCGTTACTTTTCAGCACACCATCTCAGACATGCCTGGAAAAGGTATCATTGCTGACAATCTCTCAAGATATCCTCTAGTATTGAATCATGGACCCGAGGATGATTTAGAATACAACAATTCAGTGTAATGTACTCACTGAAAACTTGGTTTTGGTCATTACATTGGCAGTGCATTTGAAAACATTTAGAAGGCGACAGTTAAGATGCAGCTTGGAAAGAGGTTAAGGAGAAGTGGAAAGGCCAAGACAACAAAGCAACGGGAAGATTTACTTGGTGAAATATGACATTTAGTTTGAGAAAAGAACTGGAAATAATTCAGAGTGTGTTGTCTCTATTCTTGGAGAATTAGTCAATAAATTAATCTGGCACACACATTTTAGTTATGTGTACCACTGTGCAATCAACTGTTTTCGCAAACTTTGTAAAGCATGTTACTATCTCAATGAGGAGAAGCACATTTGCAAAACTTTGCCTTCTTGTAAGCTCTGTCAAAAGATATAACCGCCAACGCATCACGTCATGCACCTTCCGTTCCAATCATACCAACAAGATTGAAAGAACCCCCTCCAGTTCACCTGCTTCAAACTCCTCCAAGATCTGCTGAAGATTATTTCTGTATTGTTGTGGCTGTGGAGTTGACTCCAAAATTTGTTTTTCTCATGCCACTATGGACAGCTACCAGTATGTAGTATGAGCATTTCTGCGTTATTTTCTGTGTAAAGTCGATCATGTTGATCAGCTGATACCTGACAATGGTCCACAATATTTATCATTAGTCTGGAAGCCAGCTTCACAAAACAAGAGAATACAAACAATTCACGTTTCGTCTGACCACCCGGGCCGGCCGAAGTGGCCGTGCGGTTAAAGGCGCTGCAGTCTGGAACCGCAAGACCGCTACGGTCGCAGGTTCGAATCCTGCCTCGGGCATGGATGTTTGTGATGTCCTTAGGTTAGTTAGGTTTAACTAGTTCTAAGTTCTAGGGGACTAATGACCTCAGCAGTTGAGTCCCATAGCGCTCAGAGCCATTTGAACCATTTGACCACCCGGCATCTAATCCCTTCGCAAACTGCGCAGGTTGTTGCGCCAACATTTTCGTAGGTCTTAGTATTTCTATCTACATTTCTTTCAGGAAGCAATCAATGTGTTTGCGAATGGTTTGACATCTTTGCCACCTATATTAGTGTTGAATAACAAGTTTCCAGCATATAAGAAAGGAGAAATGTACCGTTTTCAAGTTTATCTAAATCGAGGCGCAGTGATATTGTGAAGTTAGCACTGCAAAACATTAGGATAACTGTGGAGAGGCGTCAGAGAAACGAAAGACACGACACTATTGAAAAAATTTTTCAAGGTCAGGCAGAAGCTTCCAGTGACATTGCGCAAACTATCCTACAAACGACCTGCGTTGACTTGGAAGTTCTTTCTAATAATTGTAAGTCCTTTCAGAGTGCGACATATGGCACTCCCAGATGCCACAGAAGCAGAGATGTTGAAAAACAGGAATCTGAAGGGAGTTTATCGTGTCTTTAATTTAGAACTGTTGCTCGACTATGTTAGGATGAGTAGTAAAGTTACTCCATCTTTTATATAGGTGTTGCCAAGATTTATGCTTGCGTAATTGATCAAAATATTGTTATGTTCCAATGTATGAATGATTCCTTATTGTGGTTCTTGGCCTAAACGTGGATGACAGTGGGTAGTCAAGGAGAAGTCTTGACAGTAAGGATACGTCCAGTGTGGAGGGTTTTGAATATAATACCTCCAGAGTAAATGTGTTGGTGTATCACACTGAGAGTGATCATAAAGAGAAGGAAGCTGGTAAAAGGCACTAGTATTGTCCTAATAGCCCACTGTGCACGAGGACAATGCTGACACAGTGAAGTGAATTAACTGGGTGTGCGACAGTTTATATTTAGTTTCAACGCGTCGCCTATCCGGAACAAGATGTAGTACACGTTAAAGAACTTACAAATTTAAGTGAAGATTGAGATTAACAGTTACTTATTTGCTCTCATAATTCAGGTAGTTCACAATGAACTTAACACAGCGCAAAGTTGCATGTAACTCAAATCAAATTACGAAATTGCACTAACACAATGGGGAGGTACGGTACCAAAAAGTGTGAAAGATTCTATTGAGCGAGCGCAACAAGATCTGCATGGCAGGTTGCGAAATCGAAGTTAAGCTTACAGTAGGAAACCACAGATTAAAACCAAATCAAAGAAAAAGGAGTCTGGAAAAATAAGCAAGTAGCGAGCATTAGATAATATGGAACGTGCTACCATAGCTGTGACACGTTGCCAGAAACAGCTAGTGTGCGCCGATCAGCACGAGACGGCGGCTAAAGATGGCCCATTCTCTGAGATGACTCGGAGTACAGAGATCAGAATCTAGGGGCACTGTCCTACAATCTTTAGTTTCAAAATACTCTATATGACGCAAACAACTCCATGGTGTTGGCAAAATGACAGGCAAAAATTGTTGCTAAAGTCACGAACAAGCAGAGGAAGGCACTGGCAGCTTCCCTCTTCAAGCGTGCAAGATGCACATTTATAAATATGAATTTGGTATTTGGCCAAAGCAGTGTCTTCACGAATGGCCAACCTTACGCATCAATAACCGAGTGAAGCAGTACTACTGTCTGAACCAAATTCTATGAGCGAGCACAACTCTCTCTCTCATGCTGGTCTGAGTGTGCTGCGGTATCTGTCTGAAGTATATACAGAAAGGAGTAGATGAAATACTGAATCCCTGGAGGCTGTGGGGTAGCTACAATGTTCACAGATACTAGGGCTGCCGACACCTAGCTGGCATTCAATAGCCACTGAGCGGGTCTGTTCACGGCTTCTGCAGAGCTGTCCGTATCCCCTGGGTTGGTCCTCTAGTACTAATGAGATTCACAGGCTGCTTTCTGACAACAAAAGAGACACTTCCGACGCCACACCACCATAGCATGGCAAGCGCAAGAATATCTTCCTAAATACAATGTCTCACTGAAACAGCCACGAACTAACAGCAGAAAGTCAACTAATATTGCATAGTAATTTGTGACAGAAGTGTCAGGTCATGATCCTGCCTCGGGCGTGGATGTGTGTGATGTCCTTAGGTTAGATAGGTTTAAGTAGTTCTAAGTTCTATGGGACTGGTGACCACAGCAGTTAAGTCGCATAGTGCTCAGAACCATTTGAACCATTTTGTCAGGTCATGACAATAACGTCACATCACTCCTGTATCAATCCAAGAAAAAAAAAAAAAATTCGAATGCAAACTTAATCATCAGATGGGTTAGGTAGTTTCAAACTCATCTAACTCAAATATTCAATGTTCATCGAAACCAGAAAACGACTCCCATGTCTCACATGAAAGAAGGGAATTAATACGGTACTTAAAATTCATACGCAGATCGTTTGTATGAGCGAAAGGAAAGTAAAGAGACAAATATAGGAACCTTTGATCTATATGAATATTTACGAATTAACTCTTGGTGTGGCAGAAATGAACATTGTCTTTACAGAAATGTAACAAAGTGTACGCAACAAAGTATTTTCAAAATAACTCGACTTGATAACTGCTTTTCATTATTATAATTAAATAAAATGTTTTCCTACATTGGGGTAGTCTCGCCATAACAACTATTTTTTCTTAGATTAGCAAAGGTTTTGCCTATTAATATGATTGAGAAAGGACATAAAATAAATTAGTTACACTAACTGCATGATGTGACAGTGACTTTGCTGGTGGTAAGTTGAATTATTACATAGTGGTGACTGCCACATTTGGACGAAAAAAGTGTGAGTGTGCATGGGTGTATGTGAAACATCATTTACAATCCTTGTGGTTATCTATATCTGAATGAAAATGTATACATTTTGAAGTTGGACATCTGTTATTACATTGTGTGCATACACAAACTCAGAGCCTAAGATATTATTATCGCTAGTTGTAGCGGGCTAGCAGTTGTCGAGGGGAGTCGGGAGTGGTCGACGCAGGGTGCGGTGGAGAGCAGCCATGCGACGTGAGAGGTCACATCCTGCCATAATAGTGCTAGTAACGCCCGAGTAGACTTTGGTACTAATTGAGGATTATTTGGTAAATTGCCTTTTCGCTTCTAGTAGTTGTTGATTGCATGCGCACTACACGCATTTTGTCGAATTTGTGTATGGATACACTCAGAGCTAATTCGTATCCTTGGTGTGATCAGAAACGTGTTTGTTGAGGACATACATTGTGGAATAATTAAAAGTCTGTGTAAAGGTGCCGCGCGGGATAGCCGCGTGGTCTTAGGCTCCTTGCCACGGTTCGCACTGCTTCCCTCGGCTGTTCCAGTGCTTCCTCGGTCATGTATGTGTGTGTTTTGTCCTTAGCGTAAGTTAGTTTAAGTTAGATTAAGTAGTGCGTAAGCCTAGGAGCAGTTTGGTCCCACTGGAACTTACCATAAATTTCCAAATTTTCTGTGTATAGTTTGTCAGCATTTAAATCAATTTTCAGAAAATAGTAAATTAAAAGTTTTATTGGTTTAATTCATTTTTCTTTACATCGTTTAAGGGTACTTAACTAAATCCCCCCCGATCACTCAGTTTCTATGTACAAAAGTATGGCAGTAATTGTTGCAATTAGTCCACGCACTGCACTCTGCATGGATCGCAGTATTGCTTTTCGAATTAGTATGTTGCTGATCATGCAGTTGCAGCGGCAAGACGAGGTAAGTTGTCTACTACGTACAAGAGCATTGCAGAACAGTTGTTAGGAGACTTTAGAGGATATTTTAAAACTCACAGTCAGATTTTTGAGAATTGATTTCTATATAGTTAGTGGAAGCAGTAATTAATTTTGTGTTGAGATTTCTTTTTTCTTTCTTCTCAATCAGCATTCTGTTATTATCAAAGACGGTACGTCATACACACATTTCCGTACAAAATAATTACGAACCCGTTTCACATTCAAGAGTGTATTTACAAAACGTATCTTTTTTTGCATGTGCTCAACGTGTGCAATTATACTGAAAACACGTGTCACGCACAGCGACTCTTCTGGTAAATTTCCTGCCAGCCTGGTGGCTACGGGTTTGCTGACCTTTTCGTATGTCGACTCCAGCAGCTTGCCGGGCTGTACGCTGAACAGGCAGGCATGTTGCGGACCCCTGTGCGTCCCAGCGAATGCTACTCCTGCCAGCTGATCCCCTTCTACAACTGTTCGCAACATATCCGCCTCTGTAACACCTAAAGCGTGGTCACTTCTAAAAGCCTCAGCACAGCACATTATGCCCTTGTCGCTACATGTTTTTCAGAGTGAAACTACGCAGCCATGACGAATTCAATGAACAACTTTAGCTCCAGGTATTGCACTACACTTTAACGCAAATTAATTCATTATTATTGCACCGATAGCTAATGTTGCGTTCCGAGTGAAAAATCTCCTTTACTCAAAAGCTTTTAGAATCTTTGCTCCTAAGATATAAGTTTAACAAATTATTGTTGGAGTTCAGTTCAAGGTCTCTCTGTATGGTGATCAAAGTGAAATATATTTCTTACGCGCCAAGTTGCGAGTAGGGTGGCTTAAATTCAGATTACTAACATTTTCTGACTACACAGGCTAGTGGATACACTAGAACTGATATCGGGGAGTACGCGGTAACTAAGAAGAAACGTGGTCGAGATCGCTCAGTGTTCTACTTGCAAAATATGGTGTCTGACAAATCTTAAAATCAATTCATATACCGCAGGACATCCCTTATTTCTTGCAACTGTCGGAGACGAAAAAACTCACAATAACAGCCGCTGTGCGTCCTATGATCACGTAGAACATGAAGCCCATTAACGCTCCTCATACGACACAGGAAACGAACACCTCTTACGACACACAACGATTCACTACACCCTTGTCCGCCCCCGGTAGGTGAGTAGTTAGCGCGACAGACTGTCAATCTTAAGGGCTCGGGTTCGATTCCCGGCTGGGTCGGAGATCCTTCAGGGACTGGGTGTTGTGTTGTCCTAATCATCAACATCCCCATCGACGCGCAAGTCGCCGAAGTGGCGTCAAATCGAAAGAGTTGTACACGGCGAACGGTCTACCCGACAGGAGGCCTTAGTCACACGATATTTTTACTACACCCTTCAGAGCCCTATGACAATTGGCTAAAACTAACGGTTTCCCTCCAAGAAATTCACCGTCTCACTAGAAACCTAAAGTCACACAAGATACGTATTCTATGTTGAGAAAAAAACGGTGAAGTATGACACTGTAATATAAATTAGAAGAAAAAAACCGTGCATTAATACCTTGACTTTGCCACGCTTCTAACAGAAAACCAAAACAGTGTTATCAGGATCCACCAATAATCCTCCAATACGATGACTGTACTTCAGTCTCAGACATTTGCAAATAGAAACTGTGCTTTTACAGTAAGTAATTATGGCACTATGCGAATTTGTGAGGAACAGACTTGGATCTGCGCACTAATTTAAAAGTAAAATGATGTTGAGGGGTGCACCTAACTCGGACGTCTAATGCATCTGTTTACCCTTGACATGCCTTCAACGGCTCATGTACATGGGAAAAAATGAAGAGTGTAACACCTAAAACTTCCACCGCAAATAATGAAAAAATGAAAAGTGCCGGTGATCTGCAGTTTTCACAGACTGGATTGGTAATCAGGGTCTCGTATTGTTAGCCAATAAACAGATTTTAATAATACTAGAAAAATATGTTCAAATTTGTGTGAAATATTATGGGACTTAACTTCTAAGGTCATCAGTCCCTCAGCTTACACAACACTTAACCTAAATTATCCTAAGGACAAACACACACATCCATGCCCGAGGGAGGACTCGAACCTCCGCCGAAGCCAGCTGCACAGTCCATCACTGCAGCGCCTGAGACCGCTCGGCTAATCCCGCGCAATAATACTAAGAAAGTGTACTTATTGTGAAAACATACACTTTTTAAGTGTAACAATGCCTATTGACATTACCAAACAAAATCTAGGGTAAACTGGAATGTCAGTCGTGTTTGTTATGGGATTATAGCGCGAGTCATTTACAAAATATACAGTCACTTCCACAAGAAAGTGTACGCCGTTATCTGCAAGAAATAAAAGATACTATTATAAATACATATTTACATGCGGGTAACCTACTACAAACAGCATAGTGAACGCATTATTGTGGCCAAGATAGATACGAAGCCCTCGCCTACCACAGTAGTACAAGTTTATATGCCAACTAGCTCCGCAGATGAGGACGAGATTGATGAAATGTATGATGAGATAACAGAAATTATTCAGCTAGTGAAGGGAGACGAAAATTTAATAGTAATGCCTGACTGCAATTCTATAGTAGGAAAAGGGAGGGAAGGAAACGTAGTAGGTGAATATGGATTTGGGGGAAGAAATGAAATAGGAAGCCGCCTAGTAGAATTTTGCACAGAGCATAACTTAATCATAGCTAACACTTGGTTCAAGAATCATAAAAGAGGGTTGTATACATGGAAGAAGCCTGGAGATACTGACAGGTTTCAGATAGATTATATAATGGTAAGATAGAGATTCAGGAACCAGGTTTTAAATTGTAAGACTTTTCCGGGGGCAGATGTGGACTCTGACCACAATCTATTGGTTATGAACAGTACATTAAAACTGAAGAAACTGCAAAAAGGTGGGAATTTGAGGAGATGGGACCTGGATAAACTGAAAGAACCAGAGGTTGTAGAGAGCTTCAGGGAGAGCATTAGGGAACGATTGACAAGAATGGGGAAAAGAAATACTGTAGAAGAAGAATGGGTAGCTTGGAGAGACGAAATAGTGAAGGTAGCAGAGGATCAAGTAGGTGAAAAGACGAGGCCTAATAGAAATCGTTGGGTAGCAGAAGAGATATTGAATTTAATTGATGAAAGAAGAAAATATAAAAATACGGTAAATGAAGCAGGTAAAAAGGAATACAAACGTCTCAAAAATGAGATCGACAGGAAGTGCAAAATGGCTAAGCAGGGATGGCTACAGGACTAATGTAAGGATGTAGAGGTGAATATCACTAGGGTTAAGATACATACTGCCTACAGGAAAATTAAAGAGACCTTTGGAGAAAAGAGAACGACTTGTATGGATATCAAGAGCTCAGATGGAAACTCAGTTCTAAGCAAAGAAGGGAAAGCAGAAAGGTGGAAGGAGTATATAGAGGGTCTATACAACTGCGATGTTCTTAAGGACAATATTATAGAAATGGAAGAGAATGTTGGTGAAGATGAAATGGGAGATATGACACTGCGTGAAGAGTTTTACGGAGCACTGAAAGACCTGAGTCGAAACAAGGCCCACGGAGTAGACGACATTACATTAGAAATACTGACTGCTTTGGGAGAGCCAGTCCAGACAAAACTCTACCATCTGGTGAGCAAAATGTATGAGACAGGCGAAATACCCTCAGACAACAATAAGAATATAATAATCCTAATCCCAAAGAAAGCAAGTGTCGACAGGTGTGAAAATTACCGAACTATCAGTTTAATAAATCAAGGATGCAAAATACTAACCCGAATACTTTACAGACAAATTAAAAAACACGTAGAAGAGCAGTTTGGATTCCGTAGAAATATGGGAACACGTGAGGCAATATTGACCCTACGACTTATAATAGGAAATACACTCCTGGAAATTGAAATGAGAACACCGTGAATTCATTGTCCCAGGAAGGGGAAACTTTATTGACACATTCCTGGGGTCAGATACATCACATGATCACACTGACAGAACCACAGGCACATAGACACAGGCAACAGAGCATGCACAATGTCGGCACTAGTACAGTGTATATCCACCTTTCGCAGCAATGCAGGCTGCTATTCTCCCATGGAGACGATCGTAGAGATGCTGGATGTAGTCCTGTGGAACGGCTTGCCATGCCGTTTCCACCTGGCGCCTCAGTTGGACCAGCGTCCGTGCTGGACGTGCAGACCGCGTGAGACGACGCTTCATCCAGTCCCAAACATGCTCAATGGGGGACAGATCCGGAGATCTTGCTGGCCAGGGTAGTTGACTTACACCTTCTAGAGCACGTTGGGTGGCACGGGATACATGCGGACGTGCATTGTCCTGTTGGAACAGCAAGTTCCCTTGCCGGTCTAGGAATGGTAGAACGATGGGTTCGATGACGGTTTGGATGTACCGTGCACTATTCAGTGTCCCCTCGACGATCACCAGTGGTGTACGGCCAGTGTAGGAGATCGCTCCCCACACCATGATGCCGGGTGTTGGCCCTGTGTGCCTCGGTCGTACGCAGTCCTGATTGTGGCGCTCACCTGCACGGCGCCAAACACGCATACGACCATCATTGGCACCAAGGCAGAAGCGACTCTCATCGCTGAAGACGACACGTCTCCATTCGTCCCTCCATTCACGCCTGTCGCGACACCACTGGAGGCGGGCTGCACGATGTTGGGGCGTGAGCGGAAGACGGCCTAACGGTGTGCGGGACCGTAGCCCAGCTTCATGGAGACGGTTGCGAATGGTCCTCGCCGATACCCCAGGAGCAACAGTGTCCCTAATTTGCTGGGAAGTGGCGGTGCGGTCCCCTACGGCACTGCGTAGGATCCTACGGTCTTGGCGTGCATCCGTGCGTCGCTGCGGTCCGGTCCCAGGTCGACGGGCACGTGCACCTTCCGCTGACCACTGGCGACAACATCGATGTACTGTGGAGACCTCACGCCCCACGTGTTGAGCAATTCGGCGGTACGTCCACCCGGCCTCCCGCATGCCCACTATACGCCCTCGCTCAAAGTCCGTCAACCGCACATACGGTTCACGTCCACGCTGTCGCGGCATGCTACCAGTGTTAAAGACTGCGATGGAGCTCCGTATGCCACGGCAAACTGGCTGACACTGACGGCGGCGGTGCACAAATGCTGCGCAGCTAGCGCCATTCGACGGCCAACACCGCGGTTCCTGGTGTGTCCGCTGTGCCGTGCGTGTGATCATTGCTTGTACAGCCCTCTCGCAGTGTCCGGAGCAAGTATGGTAGGTCTGACACACCGGTGTCAATGTGTTCTTTTTTCCATTTCCAGGAGTGTAAATTAAGGAAAGGCAAACCTACGTTTATAGCATTTGTAGACTTAGAGAAAGCTTTTGTCAATCTTGACTGGAATACTCTCAAATTCTGAAGGTGGCAGGGGTAAAATACAGGGAGCGAAAGGCTACTTGCAATTTGTACAGAAACCAGATGGCATTTATAAGAGTCGAGGGACATGAAATGGAAGCAGTGGTTGGGAAGGGATTGAGACAGGGTTGTAGCCTCTACCTGCTCTCCCTGATGTCATTCAATCTGTATACTGAGTAAGCAGTAAAGGAAACAAAAGAAAAATTTGGAGTACGAATTAAAATCCACGGAGAAGAAATAAAAACTTTGAGATTCGCCGATGACATTGTAATTCTGTCAGAGACAGCAAAGGACCTGGAAGAGCAGCCGAACGGAATGGTAATAGTCTTGAAAGGAGGATATAAGATGAAATTCAACGAAAGCAAAACGAGAATAATGGAATGTAGTCGAATTAAATCGGGAGATACTGCGGGAATTAGATTAGGAAATGAGACGCTTATAGTAGTAAATGGGTATTGCTATTTGGGGAGCAAAATAACACATGATGGTCGACGTAGAGAAGATATAAAATGTAGTCTGGCAATGGAAAGAAAAGCATTTCTGATGAAGAGAAATTTGTTAACATCGAGTATCGATTTAAGTGTCAGGAAGTCGTTTCTGAAAGTATTTGAATGGAGTGTACCCATGTATGGAAGTGAAAAATGGACGATGAATAGTTTAGACAAGAAGAGAATAGAAGCTTTCGAAATGTGGTGCTACAGAAGAATGCTGAAGATTAGATTGGTAGATTACATAACTAATGAGGAGGTATTGAATAGAATTGGAGAGAAGAGAAATTTATGGCACAACTTGACTAGAAGCAGGGATCGGTTGGCAAGTCATAGTCTGAGGCATCAAGGGATCACCAATGTAGTATTGGAGGGCAGTGTGGAGGGTAAAAATCGCCGAGGGAGACCAAGAGATGAATACACTAAACAGATCAGAAGTATGCAGGTTGCAGTAGCTACTAGGAGATGAAGAAGCTTGCACAGGATAGAGTAGCATGGAGAGCTGCATCAAACCAGTCTCTGGACTAAAGACCACAACAACAACAACATGAAAATACATGTTATTACTAATTGCACAATTATCTAATAGTTAATCCAATGGCCGCCAATATCTATTACAGCTTGGCACAATCTTGGCATGCCTTTCACTATATTTTCTGCATATTCTCTCGGTAACGATCTTCATATTGTCCTGATATTATATGACAGCTACTTAAAAGTATAGTGTCTTTCCTTTAGGCTTCATCTTAATATACGACCAACCTTTTCGACTGGAGTTGCATCCAGAGACATTGCAGGTCAATCCATAGTGGACACCCACACAGCTGCTATATTACGGATTATTATTCTCTTGAAGCACCCAGTTTGCCTCGTGCTAACCAAATAGCTTCTTAACGGACCTCTGAAGGCATTTTTGATAAATATTGCACATTTCTGCACTGCCTCGTAACGCTTCAGATATTTGCACTAATTTTAAACTGCAACTGACAAAACAAAACATTCAACTTTCACACTGTTTATCTATACAGTGTGCAAAAGCGCGCTGAGTACAGATTCGAGACCACTACCAGAGATGTTGCTGCGTACATTTCAAATTATGGCGTACACTTTCTTATGGACCTGGCTGTATTTTGGAAAATTTCCCACACGGACACTTGTATAATACACGTGGTAGCACACACCAAAGAACAACACAACAGCATAAATTAGTTATGTGGATTTTGATCAGTAACGAGACAACTGACCATCACAAAAAATGGTTCATATGGCTCTAACAAGGGAACCTCCCCATCGAACCCCTCTCAGATTTAGTTATAAGTTGGCACAGTGGATAGGCCTTGAACACTGAACACATATCAATCGAGAAAACATGAAGAAGTTGTGTGGAACTATGAAAAAAATAAGCAAAATATACAAACTGAGTAATCCATGCGCAGGATATGCAACATCAAGGAGAACGTGAACTCAGGAGCGGCGTGCTCCCGTGGGTAGCGTGAGCAGCTGCGGAACGAGACGTCCTGTGCGCGTTCAGTGTTCCGTGTACGAAAGACGGGGCTATGAGCTGATGGCTCACTGTCCCACACCGCACGTTGCATGGAGGCTTACCTTCCACCTGACGAAGCCAATGTGGATTGTCAGCAGACCAACAATGAATGTTTCGGTGGTTTACCTGGCAGTGATTGGTAAATGATGTTTCAACACAAGCTATACCTGGAAAATTCTGTCTTAATGCACATGTGCAGAAGTTAAAGCGATCCTCATATTTGTTTCCATGCTGCCCTTGATGGAGAGAGGTGTGGCAGAGATGAGACGTATGTCGATGGAGAATGAGTAGCACACTAGCCTGACTCATAGTTTTTCCTTGTGCGATTGCGAGAGGCTAACGTTGGGACCAATTGCAACAGCAACAAGAAAATTAATTTCCCCCTCTTCTGTCGACACTTGTTTCCTTCTGTTACGTTGTCTAGGTGTAACACTACCACTTTCACGACGCAAGCTATACCTGGGAAATTCTGTCTTAATGCCCATGTGCAGAAGTTAAAGCGATCCTCATATTTGTTTCCATGCTGCCCTTGATGGAGAGAGGTGTGGCAGAGATGAGACGTATGTCGATGGAGAATGAGTAGCACACTAGCCTGACTCATAGTTTTTCCTTGTGCGATTGCGAGAGGCTAACGTTGGGACCAATTGCAACAGCAACAAGAACGTTAATTTCCCCCTCTTCTGTCGACACTTGTTTCCTTCTGTTAAGTTGTCTAGGTGTAACACTACCACTTTCACGTAACTGCTAAAGAGTTCTATAAATAATTGCAAAGGCCGTAGATGTTTTTCCAGACATCTTTCCCGATACATCGAACTGCATTCTTCCTACTCTCTCCATACACCATGAACATGTTGGCTTTTTCTGCAATCCCATAGTCCACTCACGAACTAGCGCTTGGACTGTCACTCACGGACTGACTAACAAGTGGCAATGAAACCAAGGCACAAACATAGTATCATACCTAGCAACTACGCTGGTTGAATGGCACAAACAAGTGTCGGTGTGGCTACTTTTCAAAATTCGATATCTCGTAAACGACTAGCACCAGAACCCTGCAACAAATTCCACTGACATTCTAATTTACCCTACGTTTAGTTTGTTAATATCCATAGCCATTGTTCCATTTACAAAAGTGTATAATTGCACAAAATATACACTTTCTAAGTATTGGTACAATCCGGTTACTGGCTGAATTCCGTTCTGTCAAAGTCGCACATCAATAGCACTTTTCATTTCTGCAATATTTGCGGCGCAAGTTTTAGGTGATTCACTCTCTACAATACCCACAAGCTAAAACATAACACAAATTACACAAAAAACTTACTGTTGATCATCAACAGGAACTTAAGGTAAGGAGAATCTCTAAATTACTTACTTAACAATGACGCATTACACAACATAGACTAAAACTAAGGCAACCCTACAGACATTGATTAGTCAAGCTTGTTGACTATGTTCTGGAGCCGCTTATTTTGTTGCAATTACCTCGAGTCCTCCGTTTTCTCGTTCCTTCGCTATTGCTTGAAAGATATCTGCTGAGCGTGATCTCTCCTCGTAACGACTGAATCTCTGATTTCAGCTATTGTTCCTCTCACTTTGAGGCCGGATAGTGTTGCTATTTTTCCCGACATTTCCATTTGTCCACTCATTGTGCACTGAGTTTCTGCGTTAATGTCACTCCAACGCCGAGCTTATTCTTTTTCATTATTGTACCTAGTCACTGAGGTCTGTTAAAAGAAGCTGATATGTCTCCAGTTCTCGATAATGTGTAGGGATCTTTTTTGTTCTGTTGTTATTGAACTGTGCACCTATATTAAACTACAGCTACTTTTGGAGGTCCTGTGTGGGCTGTAATTTTCATATGGAAGCGAAACGTCGCAGATATGCTAATGTGGGAGCGATTTATGAGGAGAAAAATAGTTCCAATTTTGGCCACCAGTTGTAAACTGGCGCTTGGAATGGAAGAAAGACGTATAGAATTTTATTTTTTATTTTTTTTATTATTTTTTATTTACGTAATGCGTAATGAACGGGACGAGGGCAGACAAGATCAAACAGGCGAGCAAGGGAGATTGTTGAGTTCATTATTATTCGCCGCTTACGAAATTCGTTCACTGTAAGTCCTAGAGACGAACGCACCGGTAGGCGGCGGACTGTGCGTACACCAGTTTTGTAGGACCGGTTTCTACAGGATGCTGGTACGACCCTAGTACAAGCTCCGGGCAAGTACCCCGTCAACATAGTATAATCTAAAATTCGATAATGTGCATCGTGCATGAGAACCGCTACAACCATTATCACCTTAACGACTGCAAGCATTATCAGTAGCAGATTTCCTTCTCCAGGATTTTCTTGGTAGTTTGTCCACCAGAATATCACAGTTATAATTCAGAGAGGACTAATAAGTGTCATGACATAAAAGCCAAAATACAGATACATAGGAGGCATAATGAACCAAAATTGCTTCTGTCTTTGCTCCCCTGGCACTCAAGATGTTCGCTGTTTGGTAACAACTGACCCCTTCTCTCTCTTACGCACACAAACACACACACACACACACACACACACACAAAGACATTTTCAGTATTTCGCTCCAAATCACCTGTCACATTCCCGCTTACAGTGCTTCTTTACAAAAGAACGTTCCTCCAGGTTTTACGTGTGTGCAAACCTACTTACCCAGTTCAGGAACAAGTTAAATAGACGACTCTTTGACATTTTAGCCCTATAATGGAGCACAATTCTAAGGATTAGTGATTCTTGTTAATCAACTGTACAGGAAATAAGAACAACTGTTTACATATGTGTTAGCCAAAGAACACACAGGGTGTCCAGAAAAGGGCTCCCTGATTTCAAAATTAAATATATCGAAAACAAAGATCGATGGAGGAATGCAGTAAACGGTATGTTTATTGTGAAAGCTGTAAAAAGTTTATACAGCAGTTTGAAATAATAGTTACAAAAGCTGCTAACAGATGGTGCTGTACGCTGTACAGCTCATATCAGCATACAGAAGTGAAACAATCATATGAAAATAATCTTTGCAAACAATCACATCACAATGTTTTCAAAAGTTCACGATTGGCACTACAGAGGTGGCGCAAACGAAGAATGAAATTCGCCATCACATTTCGTAGTGTCTCAACCGAAATGGGTTCACATGCCACAGAGATCGCCGATTCTGTGCCCACAAAAAAAAGTCACAGGTGGTCAAATCCGTAGAATATGGAGGCCAATCCATGCCTGCACCAGTAAATTTGGAATATTCCAAAGCAATACCTCGATTCCTGAAGCACCCTCAAGAAAGCGAAACACTTGTTCGGTCCGATGTGGTCGGGCTCCATTTTGCATAAACCATTCAGTACCTGGTCGATCCTCTAACGCTTGCTGTGTGGCGACAATTGTTCCAAAATTGCAACGTAACGTGCACCAGTGACCGTTTCTGGGGTGAAAAAAGGGCCAATAATGCCTCTGCTGCATACTGCAGCCCACTCAGTAACTTCAGGAGAATACAGGGGTTTCGCTTCACACCAATATTGCTTTTCGGAACCCCAAAATCGCCAGTTCTGCTTATTCACGTTCCCATTCAGGTGGAAGTGTGCTTCATCTGTTAACCAGATGCAGCCAACATCAAATCCTTCACTATCAATCATTGTGAGCATCTGATTAGCAAAGCATCTGATTAGGACAGCTCGTACGGGTATGGCCTGGTGCGTTTGAATTTTGAATGGAAATGTGGTGTCACCGCCAGACACCACACTTGCTAGGTGGTAGCCTTTAAATCGGCCGCGGTCCGTTAGTATACGTCGGACCAGCGTGTCGCCACTATCAGTGAGTGCAGACCGAGCGCCGCCACACGGCAGGTCTAAAGAGACGTCCTAGCACTCGCCCCAGTTGTACAGCCGACTTTGCTAGCGATGGTTCACTGACAAATTACGCTCTCATTTGCCGAGACGATAGTTAGCGTAGCATTCAGCTACGTCATTTGCTACGACCTAGTAAGGCGCCATTATCATTTGCTATTTATCTTGTGATGCATGTACCGTCAAGAGCTATGTTCACCACTTATGCATTAAAGTTAAGTATTCCAGCAGCTTCGTACTTTATTTGCTAGTCTCAATTACTTTACCTGTTCCAGACCTCACGCCAGCCTGCGTGAGCTTAAACACGTGCCTTTCGGCTTCCTCCTAGTGGCTTGGCTGTCTTGCCAAGCCACAACAGGAAACATGTGTAGGCTCTTTCTCAGTATTTTCTGCGTACTGGAACGCTTCAAACCAGTCTGAGATGCAATTCTAAGGACGGATGACATTGGATTTCGCTGAATAATTTCAGAAACTGTGGCGACATTTTCATGCGTAACTGCGGTTTGCTTGTGGCCAACATGCCCCACTAGATCATTAGTTACGCTGCCTGTTCGTTGTAATTTAACGAAGAGCGTAGGAATGGTTTTCGCATCGGGTCCTTTTGGAACATCAAATCGTGCTTGAAAACTTCGCCTTGTTGCCGTAGAACTCTCTTCTAACATGTGGTACTCTAGCACCAGAAAAACGCGTTGTTCAATGGAGAACATGGTTTTAATCTCTTCCTTCGGTACGCTAACCTCCTTTCACGTTTCAATAGTGGAACTGATCGCTCTGGGCTTCGGATCACTATTTATACTAGGAATTACGTACGGCGATTACAGCGCCATCTGTTAGCAGCTTTTGTAACTATTATTTGAAACTGCTGTATAAATTTCTTACAGCGTTCACAATAAACATACCGTTTACTCCATTCCTCTATCGATCTTTGTTTTCGAGATATTTAATTTTGAAATCAGGGAGTCATTTTCTGAACACCCTGTAGTAATACAATTATTAAATTAAGCACAAGAAAACATATAAGTTACATGAAAGAGGTATAATCGATACTGAACATGAATGCTACACAAAGACAAGAAGCAAAAGATATTAATCGCGGTTTCGGTACCAATCTTAATGGCTCGGTTACAGATATAAAGTTTGATGATTTAAACAGTAGATGTAATACCTTGACATATCTTAGGTTGCACCTCAAGGGCATCAAGCATGTAATTTCTGCAACATAAAGTTCGACTTTCACAAGTGGTCCTGAAAGGAATAATTTGGACAACATACAGATTTCACACAACTGAAGTGACAAAGTATAAAGTAGTTACATGAAATGTACCTGAACTCAGCGCATGGGGGTCTCTTTTCATTCTAATTTGCCTACTAACCATAATTTAGTGTCAAGCACACGGTTATTTAGATCATCAGGGTTTTGTGATGAATATTTTGTGGTGAAAAAATGGATAGGAAACGAGATGGAAGGAGATAGAAGGGGCATTGTGGCAGTAAAATGGCGAGAATTGAAAATTTTTGCCGGACTGGACTCAAACCCAGACGCTCCGGTTCTCTAGAACACTTGTCATAAGCACCTCGGCGATCCGGAGATCCTTTCAGGCAGACGAAAATAAGCAACTTCCTGCTCGTCGTAACGCAAACTCCCATCCATTAACCCCCAACTCGCAGATTTCTGTTTTCCGTAGTAGTTCAGGCATTGGTTGTGCGTCTACACTGAAACTTTTTCATCAAACAACTTTCGCGTCCATGGAATTAACGATTAGTGTGTCTCTTCGGTCAAGCAAGTCTGCCAGAATAGACACCTCTGACATCTATAATGCTTACGATGTTAAAGTCTCTGTGGGGCAAATTTTTCATTGTTGTCAATAGACACTTAAACCAATAATGGCGGCGTACTGCTGCACATAAGTCCAAAATCAGGTGCGGCGTGAGCCACGAATAACTGTTAGCCGTACCACTGTGATGCTATGACGGTTACATGTCGATCGTCTGAATTCTTTAGCGTGCGCAAGTGCCTCTATAAAACCGTCCCACCTCACACTCAGAAAACTTTATCATTTCGCACCACACCGTAGATCAAACTGACCGTTGAGTTCATCTGAGATACGTTCAAAATTTATCATACTACTTCTGTTGGCGCTTCTGTTCCAGTTGTCAATATCAAAAAGCCCTAACACAGTGCTAACTTGTCTGTACCATAACTTTTCACCACATTTACTTTTGCAATAGTACTCCTTTCAGTCTTGAGTCCACTGTATTGATGCTCTTGTACATTTATTACTCGCAAATGGAATCGTTCATTTCATCCTCTTGGAGCACAACATTTTTTTTAGAATAAAATACAGGTGAAATTCATGCATTACATTTGCGTGTATCTTCCTCCATAAATTACATCCATGCTCTGTTAGAAAATTAAGTTTAGAATTCCTGTAACTGTTTTCATTTACGACTCTGACCTGCCTTCGTAAAATCCTAGCATGTTCGATGTTTCTGCCGCTAAGTAGGCCAGAACATCTAGAATTCTCGGCTTTTTGGTCTTTAAGTAGGCCAGGGCATTGTAAATTCATACGACATAATTAACCTTCACCAATGAGAATTATGTCAAAATAACCATCTGACTCCAAATAGTATATTGTCCTAGTCACAGTTTCGATTTCTTAAGGATTCTGATACAGAGTGTTATTTACACTTACAGTGAGAACGTGTTTAATTCTTTAGATAATAAATTAGAGGCTACTGGCATTTTCTCTGACCCGTCAAAATCCTTTGACTGTGTGAACCACAGCAGTCTCTTAAGTAAATTAGAATATTATGGTGTCACCAGCAATGCTGTGAAATGGTTTGAGTCTTATCTAACCGACAGGAAACAAAGTGTGTCGTTGCAAATTACCTGTGCAGTAAGTAGTCAGTCTTCATGTGATTGGGAATTAATTACATATGGTGTTCCTCAAGATTCCATCTTGGGTCCCATTGTTTTTCTCTTGTGTACGTTAATAACATCTCGTCTGTTACATTGCCACATGCTAAGTTTGTTTTGTCTGCAGATGATACAAACTTTGGAACAAGTAGCTAGTGAAGAACAGTGTTGGAAACAGCTGTTAATCAAATTCTCACTGACATTAATAAATGGTTTAAAGCTAATTCACTGTCATTAAACTATGACAAGACCCACCATATGCAGTTCAAAACCTGTAAGAGATTTCCTTCCAGCATGTGTGTAACACATGAAGACATGCAGATCGAAGAGGATGACAGTGTTAAATTTCTGGGCTTACAATTCGATAGTAAATTCAGTTTGGAAGGGCATACCACAGAATTGCTTAAGCACCTAAACAAATCTGTATTTGCAGTGAGAATGATGTCAGATGTAGGAGATATAAAAATAAAAAAACATGCATACTTTGCTTACTTTCATTCTATTATGTCATACGGAATCATATTGTGGGGTAACTCATCAAAGCGAGTAAAAGTTTTTAGGGTGTAAAAGGGTGTGATAAGCATCATTTGTGGTGTAAATTCAAGAACATCACGTAGAAACCTGTTCTAGGAACTTGGTACTCTAACCACTGCATCTTAGTATATTTATTCCTTAATGATATTTGTAGCAAGTATTAAATACTTATTTCCAACCAATAGCTCAATACATAGTAGCAATTCTTGGAATAACAACAATCTACATGAAGTCCTAAAATCACTTACCTTGGTCCAAAAAGGGATCCAATATTCAGGAACACACATTTTCAATAAATTGCCAGCAACCATTAAAAACTTGGTTTCAGATAACGCACGATTTAAACATGGTTTGAAAGACGTTTTGATAGACAACTCCTTCTACTCTATGGAAGAATATCTCAACAAAGACTGTTAAGCCAGGTTAAGTAAAAATGTTAGATTTCAGTTTTGACAGCACTTGTTCACAACGGTGAAGATTATGTATTTTTTGTATTATAGATTTATTAATAGTGCATAACAATGTTTCATTCCGACAGCATGTTAATTCTTTAAATATTAGCTGTGCCAGTTTACCTCATTATATTCACCTGTTACGACAATATCCTGACAAATGATGAGGGTAGTAAGTATTACATTCAAATGTTTCATGTTCTTATGTTGCACTTTCTGACATGTTCCACACCCACGATAATCATCTCATTTTTTGGGTCTATGGAACGAAAACTGAATCTAATCTGATCTAATCTAACCTAATCAGAAAAACGCTTTTGAGGACAATTTGGACATCAAATAAAACGTACGTTTTGCTAGGGCTCCCATTCGGTAGACCGTTCGATTGGTACTCTTTTTTTTTTTAAGACACTTCGGTGACTTGCGAGTCGATGAGGATGAAATGATGATGACAACAAACTGCCCAGTCCCCAAGCAGAGAAAATCGCCGGTCCGGCCGGGGACAGAACCCAAACCCCTCGCTTTTCATTCTGCCGAGCCGACCATTTTTTTCTTTATTATTTCACTTCTTTTTTATTTTATTTCCTCTTCATTGATTTTTTTCAAAGAACTCAATAACATTGGAAAATCAATCAAAGTAATTCAGAAGCACGTGTCTTTTCATCATATTACCTTCTAAATGTAATATCTATGAAGCAATATGAGTAGTGTTGAAAAAATATAAATAAAAGAAATGAGCGAACTGGATCCATCGAACTGCTGATTAAATAAATTCTTTCCCTTTGTGATTAATGTTGAAAAAAATATGAATTAAAAAAAACTGAGTGGGACTCGATGCATGTGTCCTTTGATGAGGAAACTTTATTTTTCTTTTCCTCTTTTATGTACGGAAGCACCTTTTAATCGCTGGCAAGCGCTCTATCGACTTTTATTTTTCAAGTACGTACAGCCGTCAGCTTCCAGCTAGTGGAGACAGGGTGGGCAGGGGTCGTAACACTTGGCCTGTCCTGATGCACCCTCCCAGCTGTCCCTGAATTGCCCCTGCAGTATTCAGATTTTATTTTATTTTTTCTTTCTAACCAAAAAATTTGGGATACAAATTTGATAAGAATTAGTTTTGTTGTAGAGAAGAAATTGTAAACGATGTAAATAACATTAATCACGCCAACATGAAATAAAATGGAAGCACTTTTCCTTCTCGAATTCGTCTTTCAACATACGAGTGAACTCAAAATATCAGAGAACAAAACAGTACATGAAAGTTGCTATAGTTATATCGCTTATATGACGACTGCACGGTCGAGAGAGATCCAAGTAAGGATGACATCGTTGTAATTTTGAAGAATTTCTTCCGTATTCTCATGTCTGTTTCTGTCTTTTCATTCATTATATTTAACCTTTTTGCATTAATTACTATTGGCACTCCAATATCGGACATGTCTGAAAGAACAGGCACCATTTTGTTCCTACAGCCATTATAAATGAAGACACAACGGGCATTTAGCTGCTATTCGGCATTAATTTACATCAATGGTGAATTTGAAAAAGGGTGCCAGACCGGGATTCGAACCCAGGTCTCCTGCTCACTAGGCAGATGCTCTGACCACTAAGTTTTTTGGGCACAGTACTCGCCGCAACTGCACACACTACTCTAGCACGCCTCAAAAATGGTTCAAATGGCACTGAACACTATGTGACTTAACTGCTGAGGTCATCAGTCCCCTAGAACTTAGAACTACTCAAACCTAACTAACATAAGGACATCACACACATCCATACCCGAGGCATGATTCGAACCTGCGACCGTAGCGGTCGCGCGGTTCCAGACTGTAGTGCCTAGAACCGCTCGGTCACACTGGCCGGCTAGCACGCCTCCCGTCAGATCTCAGTTCTCAACTTACCCACGCACCATTGACGTAGTGCTCCCGCCCATCATCCTCTTTACTCGCAGCGTTTCCCCGATTCACCTAAGAGTCCAAGTGCATTTGCACTGGAGGGATAATAGCGAGCCTAGCCTCAACTGCATATGACGTGTCTGCTCTTTCAAAGTTTCCCCAATGATAAAATCGATGGCCACTCGCAGCTAAATTTGATTAATTCATTTTTGCCTTGGCACTGGTGTATCTTTCCATTACATACCATTCCAGAAAATGTAGTGACTAACAAGTAATCAGCGTCTGTTTGGCAGTCGCTTGAAAGTGCTTGTACGCTAACTGATGAGTTTATAGGTGGCAACCAACATCAGTCTTAACTAAATCGACCATGCTGGTACTTCAGCGCCTCTACGTAATGCGGTTGATGGAGGTGGAGGAGCTAGTGTCAGAGCGGGCGCAGACAGGTGGTAATTACCGCGGCGCTGCCTCCGTGCCTGGCGAGCCGCCAGTCGCAGCCGCTGCCGCAGCCGTAGCCACAACCACAGCCACGGGCCGCTAATGAGGCCGTGTCTGACCACGGACGCCGGGCTGCCGACGACAGGTAGCGCAGCGGCCGCTCCGACCAGTTCCAGAATGCTAGCCGCACACAAGTCAGGCCGTGACACCTCGCCCTACACTCGCTGAAATACGCACCTGAGAAATGGACAACACTGTATCTGATCAAAAGTGTTGGCACACTCTAGTGTCATGCGCTTACTACACTACTGGCCATTAAAATTGCTACACCACGAAGATAACGCGCTACAGACGCGAAATGTAACCGACACGAAGAAGATGTTGTGACATGCAAATGATTAGCTTTTCAGAGCGTTCACACAAGAATGGCGCCAGTGGCGACACCTACAACTTCTTGACATGAGAAAAGTTTCCAACCGATTTCTCATACACAAACAGCAGTTGACCGGCGTTGACTGGTGAAACGTTGTTGTGATGACTCGTGTAAGGAGGAGAAATGCCCACCATCACGTTTCCGACTTTTGTAAAGGTCGGATTCTAGCCTATCGCGATTGCGGTTTATCGTATCGCGACATTGCTGCTCGCGTTGGTCGAGATCCAATGACTGTTAGCAGCACATGGAATCGGTGGGTTCAGGAGGGTAATACGGAACGCCGCGCTGGATCCCAATGGCCTCGTATCATTAGCAGTCGAGATGATAGGCGTCTTATCCACATGGCTGTAACGGATCGTGCAGCCACGTCCCGATCCCTGAGTCAAGAGATGGGAACGTTTACAAGACAACAACCATCTGCACGAACAGTTCGATGACGTTTGCAACAGCATGAACTATCAGCTCGGAGACCACGGCTGCGGCTACCCTTGACGCTGCATCACAGACAGGAGCACCCGTCATGCTGTACTCAACGACGAACCCGGGTGCACGAATGGCAAAACGTCATTTTTTCTGATGAATCCAGGTTCTCTTTACAGCATCACGATGGTCGCATCCGTGTTTGGCGACATCGCGGTGATCGCACATTGGAAGCGTGTATTCGTCATCGCCATACAGGCGTATCACCCAGCGTGATGGTGTGGGGTGCCATTGGTTACACGTCTCGGTCACCTCTAGTTCGCATTGACCGCACTTTGAACAGTGGACCTTACATTTCAGATGTGTTACGACCCGTGACTGTAACCTTCATTCGATCCCTGCGAAACCCTACATTTCAGCAGGATAATGCACGACTGCATGTTGCAGGTCCTATACGGGCCTTTCTGAATACAGAAAATGTTCGACTGCTGCCCTGGCTAGCACATTCTCCAGATCTCTCACCAACTGAAAACGTCTGGTCAATGGTTGCCGGGCAACTGGCTCGTCACAATACGCCAGTCACTACTCTTGATGAACTGTGGTATCGTGTTGAAGCTGCATGGGCAGCTGTACCTGTACACGTTATTCAAGCTCTGTTTGACTCAATGCCCAGGCGTGTCAAGGCCGTTATTACCCCCAAAGGTGGTTGTTCTGGGTACTGATTTCTCAGGATCTATGCACCCAAATTGCGTGAAAATGTAATCAAATATCAGTTCTAGTATATTTGTCCAATGAATACCCGTTTACAATCTGCATTTCTTCTTGGTGTAGCAATTTTAATGGCCAGTAGTGTAACAGCGAAGAGTGCCATGGGAATTCCACTGTCTAATGCTGAGAAGGGAGCGAATAGGTGGAAAATGTGTTTGAAGGCCTCTGTGACGGGGAAGACTTGTTTAATGACGTGATAGGAGAAGAGACAGGAATCGATATAGACGCGACTGGAGAGCCAGTATTTGAGAATTTAAAAGAGCTTTGTAAGATTTACAATCGAAGAAGGCAGACGGGATAGATAACATTCCAACAGAATTTTTTAAAATCATTAGAAGTGGAAACTGTAAGGTTTTCCTCTAAAATGCATGAGTCTGGCGATATACCGTCGGAATTTCGGAAAAAAGTCATCCACACAATTCCTAAGATCGCATGAACAGACAGATGGGAGGATTATGGCACAATGAGCTTTACAGCTCCGGCATCTAAGTCGCTGATGGAATACAATAAAGAAGAACAGAAAATTTAGGATGTGTTAGATGACGATCAGTTTCCCTTTAGAAAAGATAAAGGCACCAGAGAGCCAATTCTGACGTTGTGCTTGATAGCGGAAGAAGAACTAAAGTAAAATCAAGACTCGCTCATAGGATTTGTCAACCTGGAAAAAGCGTTAGACAGTGGCAAATGATGCACAATGTTCGAATTTCTGAGTTAAACAGGGGAGACTGTAGGGTAATACACAACATGTAAAAGAACAAAGAGGGAACAATAAAAATGGGAGACAAAGAACCAAATGTTCGGATTAAAAACGGTGTAATGCAACGATGTAGTCTTTCGCCATACTGTTGAGTCCACACATCGAAGAAGCAATGACGGAAATAAAGGTTCAACAGAGTAATTAAAATTCGGTGTGAAAGGATATCAGTAGTAAGATTGGCTGATGACATTGCTGTCCTCAGTGAAAGTGAAGAATAGTTGGATCTGCTGAACAGAATGAGCAATGTAAAATGGTCTAATAAGCATAAATTATGGATTGCGAGTAAATAGAAGAAAGACAAAAGTAGTGAGAAGTAGCAGAAATCAGTAAAACGTGAAACTTAGCACTGGAAGTGTGATCACAAAATAGATGAATTTAAGGAATTCTGCTACCTAGGTAGAAAAATAACACATGTTTGGAGCGAGAAGGATATCAAAAGCAGACTAGTACCGGTAAAAATGACATTGCTGACCAACAGAAGTCTACTAGCATTAAACATAGGCTTAATTTGAGGAAGAAATTTCTGAGAATGTACGTTTAGAGCAGACCATTGTTTCGAAGCATTTGAAATGGGGTGTTACAGACGAAGACTGAAAATCAGGTGGACTGACGCGGTAAAGAATGAAGAGGTTCTCTGGAGAACCGGCGAGGAAATGAATGTATGGAAAGCACCGACAAGAATAACGGTCAGAGTTTGAGAACATTTGTTGACACATAATGGAGCAATTGTAATTATACTAGCGGGCGCTGTAGGGGAAAATGTGTAGAGTAAAACAATTATTGGAATACATCCAGTATATAAATGAGGACATAAGTTGCAAATGGTACTCTGAGATATGGAGGTTGGCACAGGAGAGGAATTCTTGGTAGGCCCCGTATTACCAGCACTTGCCGTTAGTGTGTTGTCACCCCTGCTGCCGGCTACCGTTCGCTTACAGGTGACACATAAACACGGCGCATTATTTCACAGGCGTTGTTATTGTGTAGCGTGGAGCAATATTGGAACCGCCGTCGCGAGTTACGACGGAAATGGGAGATGCTTTGTCGATAGCTGACATTAAGTGACCTGTGACAGAAATGCTGCACGCGATGGGTTTTGTAGCCTAACCAGAAACTCGTGATGCGCAATGTATCCGAGAAAACGACAATCAACAGTTTGCGGAAGAACTAAAATTATGATTGCTTTGTTCATGGCTTTTCAGGCTAACCTGTACAAGCAAACTCAAGACGGAACAATTTCGTAATATGCTCGCATAGACGTCTTCCGTAGAAATATTTCAGTGTTAGCGGTAAAAGTAAATTGTAATTGCTCGCTGTGGTTGGGGATGATGCGTTACCAACCGGTGATCAATCCCGGTTGGGACGTAGTTGCAGATTATAGGCGACAATAGCAGATTCCAAGGAAAAAGAGAATGATAGGAAGAAAAATGATAGCAAATAAAAAACTCAATAATATGACGAAAATGATGCTGCAAAGCAATGAAAATGTAAAAAATAGTCAAGCGAATAAAAGCGAAAATCAAAGTCTTTTGATTAGATGTAGAAAACATAAAAAATTCGCTGCCTTTGACGAGACAAGTATGTTGTATTTATGATCCCAGTGTCCAAATCGCAACGATTAACTCATAGCCTTCAAAAATTCGTGTTCACGCAACGTCATTTTAAGCTTATTTAATGTAAGCCGATCCGTGTGATTACAATTATTGTGTAAATGACGCTGAATCGCGTCTTGTGCGGAAGGATTCAGCAGTGTTTCTAGTGTCCAAATCGCAACGAAGGATTCAGCAGTGTTTGGTTAGTACTCTGCATGAAACACGTGTCATTAGTATCGTTGTATGTGTGTTTGTTTGTCTGTGGTTATCATGTTTGATGAAATAAGAAATGAAAGGACCAAACCCAGCATTCGCCATCCAAACACACTATGAAAGAAAACTAGACAGTTCACTGGAAGTGAACTAATTGTTGTGGTAGTATGGTAACGGCGAACGGTTCGGCAGTGACGTTGAGCGATACAACACATGAAGTGTCAACTATCCAAATGTTAATCGGACTATAGATGTCACGAGAGGCTTACCCGGAAGAGTAAAATTATGAGGGGAGTATTGTATTGTCGTTAGAAATGTAGTACTAGCAGGATACGTCTGCCAGGAGAGCTCAGTAACTTTGATCATTGACTAGTCTTGGGACGTAACCTGAGTAACAAATTCATCATGTAATATTTCAGCCCTTCTAAAGCTGCCTAGGTCGACTGTTAGTGATGTTGTTGTGATATGGAAATGCGACGTAACAACCGCAGCCAAACGAAGACCAGGGAGACCTCATGTACTGATGGACAGGGACCGTCGAGCATTACGGAGGTGATTGTAAGGAATCTCATGAAATGAGCGGAAGGATTTACTCATAAATTCCAAAGTACTCCCAGCGGTCCGTCTAGTACTAGGACAGTGCTTACTGAATAAAAAAGATTGTGGTACAATGGGCGAACGACTCTCCATAAACCACTTACTTCTGTAGCCAGTACCAAGCGACACTTCCGAAACACTGCCGGAGTAAAAATAGTATTCCTCTGAGAGGTTTCCAAATCACTCGAGATTTGTTGATGCAACAGTGCATATGGTGTACATGTAATTATTACATTTACAGATCAATAGTACAAGAGGCTCTGAGCCACCAGGTATCGACAGATCCTGAACCACCCACCTTAGTACGTTGTATAGCCTCCACGGGCCGCAGTGCAGGCGCTGACTCTGGCATCGTCTACACTACATATAGTGAACACTATCCTGGGGTACGCCATTTCTCCCCCGCTCAACGTGTTCACGTAGTTCTCTAAGATTTGTTGGCCGACGAGTCACTCCTCGTCCTATTACGTCCATAGATGCTCGATTGGAGACAAGTTCGGAGATCGTGTTGGCCAGGTGAGTTTTTGCACGTTTCGCAGATCAGGTTGAGTTTCATGGGCAGTGTGTGAGTGAGCATTATCCAGTTGGAAATACACGTCACTTTCCTATTGCAAGAAAGACAAAAGAACGGGGCTAACAACTTTCAGCACGTATCGAGCGCTGGTTAACGTGCCATCCAAAAACACCAAAGGCGAAAGAGAATTATAGCTTATGGCACCCCAGACCATAAGACCTCGGGTGGGGCCAGTGTGTCTCAATGAAACAGCGCTCAGCAGGTCTGCGTTGCACGTGCAAACGACCATCACTTGCATGCAGACCGAACACGCTTTAATCAGTGAAGACCACGGCGCCCCATTGCGTCTTCCGAGTGATCCTTCAACAGTATTAGTCGATCCATGCACGTCCATGTTGTGGTGTGAGTGGAGGATGGACTACAGCTTGAAAGTTTCCATTAAATTTTTTTTTTTTTTTTTTTTTTTTTTGTAAACTCGTATTCGCTTGATTGGTTGGTTGTAGCTTTGCTGGTGATCAGTTTTGCGTGACATTTCCAACTGCGAGACAACTTGACTATATCTGCCTGCGAGAATACAACATGAAAATGAACAAACATTAAACCCTCAACTTAACTATTAATCTCTTTAATTAAACAAAGTAATCCCTGTGCATTAACGATTCACCTAACAATGCTGTTCATGAAATCGTCCCTGTGCGTTGATTATTTTTGTAGCAAGCTGCTCCTGAAACGTAAATATGTTACTTCGTAATGTAGCTCTTTGCAAACACAGTGCTGGCTGCAAATTTCTAACTACAGTACTGAGAGCTTGGTGCAATGTTCCAGACAACAAGTAAACTATTTTATACACTTCATTGAGTGAGATACTCTTTAAATAAATGGTTCAAATGGCTCTGAGCACTATGGGACTTAACTTCTAAGGTCATCAGTCCCCTAGAACTAAGAACTATTTAAACCTAATTAACTTACGGACATCACACACATCCATGGCCGAGGCAGGATTCGAATCTGCGACCGTAGCGGTCACGTGGTTCCAGGTTGTAGCACCTAGAACCGCTCGATCACTCCGGCCGGCACTCTTTAAATAAAAACGGCTTGGATCGCGGATGTGGACAATGCTATTAGGTGAAATATTTCTTTAATACATTTAAATTATCTCATACATTATTGTATGAAACTCAAGTTACAACACTCATTAACATTGACAAAGGGCAACATTGATATCAAACTCTTACTCTAACAAATGTGTGACACTTAATTAATAATTATGAAAACACTGTACAGTAAAAATTACTCAATCTTTAATGAGTTCGTTTGCATGAACATCCTCCGCAGCAAGTAGAGAAATATTTGTTTTCTGAACAAACAAAACAGAAAGACAAACACAGTGAACTCAAACTAGTTATGTTTATATACTAATGTTATGTCTGTATTAGTAACATAAGACTGATATTGCAGCACGACAACAAAGGCAAACAAAAAGAAAAGCGGAAAGAAAAATGGTCGAAAGGCAAAAATATGCTTATCTATCGTAAACGGGTGACCTTCATGTGACCAGGTTACAAGGAAGACCGATGCCAACTAAAAAAGCGAAGAACTATCTCACTGGTGATGTGTTAAAGTGAAAAAAGGCGAAAGGCGTCTAGGAGAGTAAAATACATTCAGTAAGAGAAGGCGTTTTTTATTTAGAAGACAAATGCTCAATCTTTAATGAAAAATCTAACGTTCTCTGATACTGATGTCTCATTTAACAATGGCTCCAAAATACGCGCGACTGCAATGCAACTAAATGAAACATATTACCTTCATTCCTTTCCTAATCTCATTACTTTTAATTTCATTCTAGATCCCTAATTGATCTTTCTCCTCTGTTTCGCAATATTCAAACACAAATCATTTTATTTAAACACAGATGAACTCAACTTTATGTCCACATTTCCACGTGTTCACTGCTAGGCGTCTGTCTCACTACTGGTCTAACGATAGAAGTGCCACGCTCCTCGCTGACAAGCAGCGATGACAAAACAAGCAAAGCTTCCAGCGACACAGCTACTCTGACCAAAGACTGCGCGCGAACACTGAGCAAATTCAAAATTGTCGCCTAGCGTATGAGACATCCAGAGTATGAACAAATTCCAGAAATGCAAATCTCAAACTCCAAATAGACCAGTTTAAAGGTGTGTGTGTTCCCAGAGTTCCACTGCTACACAACCTGTTCGCAGCAGTTCTTTCTTATCTGATCTGTGGTAGCTGTAGGATCTGCCACTACTGTCCGTACAATACCACGTTCCTGGAGGGTATCTATGCTTTGTGGCGTCCACAACCTCATCTAAGGGTGTGAGGATGTTAACGCAGTCACTGATGCCATCATCATTGCACAACTGGCGCAGCACGTCCAACTTGCGTGACAGTTCTCCCGTTTCAAATTCGCTCAATTGGCTGTAGAAAGCGCGAGTGCGTCTCCGTGGCATGGTCGCATACTTGCTTCACACGTTTTGCACCACACTGAGCCTTCTGGTTGTGAGTACTTCCTATTAAAGAGTAGACACAGATGGCGCTCTGGCAGCTATTCGTTCACTATCTGTAGGTCTACTATCCCCCTGGTGGCATATGGCGTCATCGGATAAATATCGACATTACCTTTTCAAGTTAACTATTTTTTTCCGGCAGTGTAGTTAAAGAGCGACGGCCCTTGATAGCGGATGTCTGGAAACGAGTTATTCGCACTGATGAATCACGCTATAGCACCTGCCAATTCGATGGAAGGGTTTCGGTTTGGCGAACGCCTGCAGCATGTTGCCTGCCATCACGTGTAGTGCCAAAAGCGAAATACGGAGAAGGGTGTGTTGCGCTATGGGGATGTCCCCTTCTCGCCCTTAAGAAAACGCTAAATGAGCAAATATTCTAACAAATTTTACAGCATTACGTCCGGTTTAGAGTGGAGGAACTGATCGAAGACGATGCCTTGGAGAGGATGATTCTATCAGCATGACAGCGCAACGCTTTATCGACGATAGCATTCCTTAAATGGACTGACCTGCCAAGTGCCCCGACCCCGACTCAGTGGATCAACGCTGGGATGAGTTGGGACGTCGACTTCGCTCCAGACTCCAGCTTGTCACGTCACTACCTTCTCTGGTTTCGGACACTGAGGGAGAGTGCTACTTTTTAGAAGACACTACACGTCCCCAGCCAGGTACTGTCCATTTTCTGTGTTGTTTGACCCGATTAGAATTACCAAAGTTATCTACTGCTGTTACCTACGTCCTTTTGCGAGGTATAAGTCTCGAAACGTTTACTGCGTGCAATTCCCTTGACAATGTTCTCTCTGAAGCTCGCTGAGATGAATCTACATTCACAGGCGGCAGCAATTCCTGTCTGATTCCAAACTGATTATCATTGACAAGGCATGACCATCGCCTCTAATCTCTGTAGGTCAGGAGTTTCCTACAAACACTGTTCTCGCATAGTGTTGGATGCCTGTAAGTCTTGCACCTTTTCTTCATAGAAATATTGGACAGTCAGTTCTGGTACATATTCTCACGGCAGTCACTGTTTGCTGTAACACACGCTCTTAACTGTTAGTTTCTCCAAAGGGGTTGCCTACAGCCACTGTCAGTTTCACTAAAATCTGAAATTATATTCACGACACACAGTTGAACTAGGAAAAGCTAGGAATGTCACTTCTGACCCTAATGAAAACTAAGAGAGTTAATAGACCACTTAGACGCTATAAAAGAGAGTTAAACAATTACTTACACGCACAGTCGAAAGACAAACACGTGTGAATGATGTGCTGGATGGTCCATCGACGGTTTGCCAACGACCACGGTTTGCAGCTCGCTGATCTCGTTGGTGCTGGATCGGAATGTAACTTATTGACTTGACTAACGGAACCCCGCTCTTGAAGAAGTTTTAGCACGTGCCTTATGGGCAGATAAGAACGGGGTGAAAGCAGTTGCAGTTGAGTTTTGTGTGCTAACGCGTTCAGTGCTGGTACTGACTACATATGTCTGGAAGTCCAGAGTTTTTTTTTTTGGTCATCAGTCTACTGACTGGTTTGATGCGGCCCGCCACGATTTCCTTTCCTGTGCTAACCTCTTCATCTCAGAGCAGTACTTGCAACCTACGTCCTCAATTATTTGCTTGACGTATTCCAATCTCTGTCTTCCTCTACAGTTTTTGCCCTCTACAGCTCCCTCTAGTACCATGGAAGTCATTCCCTCATGTCTTAGCAGATGTCCTATCATCCTGTCCCTTCTCCTTATCAGTGTTTTCCACATATTCCTTTCCTCTCCGATTCTGCGTAGAACCTCCTCATTCCTTACCTTATCAGTCCACCTAATTTTCAACATTCGTCTATAGCACCACATCTCAAGTGCTTCGATTCTCTTCTGTACCGGTTTTCCCACAGTCCATGTTTCACTACCATACAATGCTGTACTCCAGACGTACAGCCTCATAAATTTCTTCCTCCAATTAAGGCCGGTATTTGATATAAGTAAACTTCTCTTGGCCAGAAATGCCCTTTTTGCCATAGCGAGTCTGCTTTTGATGTCCTCCTTGCTCCGTCCGTCATTGGTTATTTTACTGCCTAGGTAGCAGAATTCCTTAACTTCATTGACTTCGTGACCATCAATCCTGATGTTAAGTTTCTCGCTGTTCTCATTTCTACTACTTCTCATTACCTTCGTCTTTCTCCGATATACTCTCAAACCATAATGTGTACTCATTAGACTGTTCATTCCGTTCAGCAGATCATTTAATTCTTCTTCACTTTCACTCAGGATAGCAATGTCATCAGCGAATCGTATCATTGATATCCTTTCACCTTGTATTTTAATTCCACTCCTGAACCTCTCTTTTATTTACATCATTGCTTCCTCGATGTACGCATTGAAGAGTAGGGGCGAAAGGCTACAGCCTTGTCTTACACCCTTCTTAATACGAGCACTTCGTTCTTAATCGTCCACTCTTATTATTCCCTCTTGGTTGTTGTACATATTGTATATGACCCGTCTCTCCCTATAGCTTACCCCTACTTTTTTCAGAATCTCGAACAGCTTGCACCATTTTATGTTGTCGAACGCTTTTTCCAGGTCGAGAAATCCTATGAAAGTGTCCTGATTTTTCTTTTGCCTTGCTTCCATTATTAGCCGTAACGTCAGAATGGCCTCTCTCGTCTCTTTACTTTTCCTAAAGCCAAACTGATCGTCACCTAGCGCATTTTCAATTTTCTTTTCCATTCTTCTGTATATTATTCTTGTAAGCAGCTTCGATGCATGAGCTGTTAAGCTGACTCTGCGATAATTCTCGCACTTGTCAGCTCTTGCCGTCTTCGGAATTGTGTGGATGATGCTTCTCCGAAAGTCAGATGGTATATCGCCAGACTCAAATACTCTACAACCAACGTGAATAGTCGTTTTGTTGCCACTTCCCCCAATGATTCTAGACATTCTGATGGAATGTTATCCATCCCCTCTGCCTTATTTGACCGTAAGTCCTCCAAAGCTCTTTTAAATTCCGATTCTAATACTGGATCCCCTATCTCTTCTAAATCGACTCCTGTTTCTTCTTCTATCACATCAGACAAATCTTCACCCTCATAGAGGCTTTCAATGTATTCTTTCCACCTATCTGCTCTCTCCTCTGCATTTAACAGTGAAATTCCTGTTGCACTCTTAATGTTACCACCGTTGCTTTTAATGTCACCAAAGGTTGTTTTGACTCTCCTGTATGCTGAGTCTGTCCTTCCGACAATCATATCTTTTTCAATGTCTTCACATTTTTCCTGCAGCCATTTCGTCTTAGCTTCCCTGCACTTCCTATTTATTTCACTCCTCAGCGACTTGTATTTCTGTATTCCCGATTTTCCCTGAACATGTTTGTACTTCCTCCTTTCATCAATCAACTGAAGTATTTCTTCTGTTACCCATGGTTTCTTCGCAGCTACCTTCTTTGTACCTATGTTTTCCTTCCCAACTTCTGTGATGGCCCTTTTTAGAGATGTCCATTCCTGTTCAACTGTACTGCCTACTGAGCTATTCCTTATTGCTGTATCTATAGCGTTAGAGAACTTCAAACGTATCTCGTCATTCCTTAGTACTTCCGTATCCCACTTCTTTGCGTATTGATTCTTCCTGACTAATGTCTTGAACTTCAGCCTACTCTTCATCACTACTGTATTGTGATCTGAGTCTATATATGCTCCTGGGTACGCCTTACAATCCAGTATCTGATTTCGAAAACTCTGTCTGACCATTATGTAATCTAATTGAAATCTTCCCGTATCTCCCGGCCTTTTCCAAGTATACCTCCTCCTCTTGTGATTCTTGAACAGGGTATTCGCTATTACTAGCTGAAACTTGTTACAGAACTCAATTAGTCTTTCTCCTCTTTCATTCCTTGTCCCAAGCCCATATTCTCCTGTAACTTTTTCTTCTACTCCTTCCCCTACAACTGCATTCCAGTCGCCCATGACTATTAGATTTTCGTTCCCCTTTACATACTGCATTACCCTTTCAATATCCTCATACACTTTCTCTATCTGTTCATCTTCAGCTTGCGACGTCAGCATGTATACCTGAACTATCGTTGTCGGTGTTGGTCTTCTGTCGATTCTGATTAGAACAACCCGGTCACTGAACTGTTCAAAGTAACACACCCTCTGCCCTACCTTCCTATTCATAAAGAATCCTACACCTCTCATACCATTTTCTGCTGCTGTTGATATTACCCGATACTCATCTGACCAGAAACCCTTGTCTTCCTTCCACTTCACTTCACTGACCCCTACTATACCTAGATTGAGCCTTTGCATTCCCCTTTTCAGATTTTCTAGTTTCCCTACCACGTTGAAGCTTCTGACATTCCACGCCCGACTCGTAGAACGTTATCCTTTCGTTGATTATTCAATCTTTTTCTCGTGGTAACCTCCCCCCATGGCAGTCCCCTCCCGGAGATCCGAATGGGGGACTATTCCGGAAGCTTTTGCCAGTGGAGAGATCATCATGACACTTCTTCAATTACAGGCCACATGTACTGTTGATACACGTTACGTGTCTTTAATGCAGTGGTTTCCATTGCCTTCTGCATCCTCATGTCGTTGATCATTGCTGATTCTTCCGCCTTTAGGGGCAATTTCCCACCGCTAGGACAAGAGAGTGCCCTGAACCTCTATCCGCTCCTCCACCCTCTTCGACAAGGCTGTTGGCAGAATGAGGCTGACTTCTTATGCCGAAAGTCTTCGGCCGTCAATGCTGATTATTTATCAAAATTTAGGCAGTGGTGGGGATCGAACCCGGGATCGATGACGTTTTGGTTATGAATCAAAGACACTACCCCTAGACCACTAAGTCCAGACTCGGTCGGAAGAAATTTTACATGTGTGGTAAGACAAGACTGACTCCCAGGAAATTTTGTGGCTCCTGGAATTGCTACCAGTAAATTTTGGTACATTGCATTCCGATGATAATTGTAAGAATAGGTTTCAAATGCAGACTGCCATTTCAATACAGGAGAGCTTGGGAAGTGACGGTATTAAGAGTAGGAATGTATATGAACTTTTGGATTATTGCGGCACTGGCTGATAGAGCTTCGCCTTACCAAGCAAGTATTATTGGCATTTTTTTGGTATTAAGATTTGTTGCAATCGGACAGTGATACGATTTATTCCTTATTTTGTGGCGAGTGGTACTGTTTGGCACCCTCTAATGTAGTTGAGTGGCCGCCGTAGTTATGTTATAATTTAGCACACTTTGATGCAATTGAATGGTACTAGTATTTGTTTGGGGATTTGACTCCCTTTAGAGTAATTGAGTGGTTGCTTTATGTGTACGACAATTTGGTGTAGTGATCTGCATTGAGCGAGGTATTGACTCAGTTGCAGATACTTTCTTTAACAACCACTAGCGCTTTTAGAACGAACTTTTCTTTGGTCATGTGGCGTGTTTCGCCCGAAAATTCACAAATATCTGTCCAAGAATAAAATCACAGCTGTACCCTCTCGGAACCATTAATGTGTGATTTGTGATGTGTAAATTACTTGCAGAATTATTATGGCCAGTGACCATTCACTTAGAAAACTTTAGTGGGGTGCGTTTATGGCAGAATTTTCTTTCAGTTGTTTGACTGCAGGGCGTAAAGTGGGCCCGTAGGTTTCCCTTTGTTCGTATCTTTTTATGATTTTACTATCGTTGTTGTTTCGCTGTCAGTTTTGCTGGCATTTGTACAGAGCCGAAGATACTGGTGTAAGGTAACAGGGATTAAATAAAACTTTGACTAGTGAAAGTTTAATATAGAGATCCCGACTTTTTATTTTAACGCAAAAATGTAATTTTCCATGAATTAATCTTGAGCCGGAAAGAAAGGGTAATAGAAAAGATATCTTAATAGTACATAAAGAAAAGAAAAGGCCAAGATATTAATGTTTTCAGTTTGCTTATTTAGAGAATAGCAGTTCAGAGATAGAATTTTCGTACATTATGCCTATCTAGGCGGATATAATTTGTAATATTATCTTTGATTAAAGAGCTAAGAACTGAAAATAAACTAATCAGTACAGGCGAAAGACAGAAAAGGAATAGTTGATAGAAGTTTTATGATACGAAAATAACTCAAGAATGGTACATTTTTGTAATTATGCTCCGACTGCGCATCGCTAGATGATGTGTGTGCAACCTAAAATATCACTATATATCAGTTATTTCTGTGGCATGTAGCACATCAGTATTGAGTAATAAGAAGTACGAAAGGATCTACCGTTACCAATTTGGGATCTAGATTGAGCTCTGGCAAATCGTCTTTATCGATTCGTTGACTTAAAGCAGTACTATCCTATACTACGAAGCTTTAAGTATTAAAAGTATACACTTAGATATTTCAATTATTATGAATAATTAGCAGGAAAACTGATGTTATTTGCGAAACCTTAGTTCAGTAGTAACTGATTGGTTATATACAAGTGTGACACGAAGTATAAGTGAAAATGAGGAACTCATACTGGTTTGCATATTAAAAATTAAAACAGGTACATGCAACATATTGAACATATCTGGATCTATGTGCTAGGTACATGTCAGTCAGATGCGTAGCTGCTGAAGGTTGCATCTACATACATATTCAAAACGTGTGATGGTAAGGAGTAATATGTGATCAATACAACCTGGGCTTTTACTCACAACCTACGCACGTAATTATTATTGACAGAAGTGCTCCAGACTGCAATACATAAAGAAGGGGTTCAATACGTGAAGTGTTGACCATTGCTGTGATATATTTTAAGCCACCACTACATGAGCTGCGACCCTACATTGGGCACGATTGTCGCGATATATATATATATATATATATATACCGCTTGTTGTTCGCACAATACATGAAGGGGTGTTTATGTTGTTAATATTGCCAGGAGTATTATTAAATAAGACTTTACGTGCAATTGTGCAATTACCGGACTTGAGGTATCAACCATATTATTCCATCACAGTATAGTCTGAAGATATTTTGTTTGCATTCGCTTGGCTAAACCGCAGACTGAAGCTCCATATGATACCTTTGAAAGTACCCTTGCTTTGTACAATCAGAATTTCATCGATGTACCTAATTCCTTGCTTGTAAAAATTGGCACTAGCTGTTTGGTCACGACATACACCCTGTTCTTGAGGGTCAACGTGCTTACGGTCGAAGAAATGTTTGTTTAACTTGACGCCCAGACAGGTCACCGTCACACTCCGAGAAAAGTCTTGTCCGTGCAATATGAAGTTCGTGATGAGTTCATGGCGTTTCGAACAAAAATGAATCACTATCAACTACGCTGATTTTAAGTTTGCGTTATAATGGACTAATATTTGCTTGTGCATGACGTGCACTAGTAATGAAGTCTGTATCATCGGCGAATTATGCAATATGAACACCCTCGATTGATGGCATTTGTTAACATACATACTGAATATTAACGTGGACAGTACAGACCGATGTGTTAATTCCTGCTCTGCCCAGTCTGGTGTCAGATGATTGGCCTTTAATGGTAACAAAAATTTTCCTATTGTGCCAGGAAGTTGGCCATGAGATTCACGTAACAAGCTCGCCTTAAGTCGTGTTGCCTCTTAAATGCTGGTATAGCAGAAGCTTACGTGCCCCGCTCATTTGTTGGCACATGATCGGTGTCGGAAGTTATAGTAAACATGTTTGGAACAGTGATCAAAAATTTTTTTCTTTCAAAAATTCAGTCTTGATCACACCACCTATGCTTCAAGAATTTTTGAAAGAACATTTTTTGGAAATTGTAGTGTGGCGATTTCGTCAGCGCCAGTGGCGAAGTTTGTGTCTCCGGTATTAGTGGCGTCTTCATTGGATCCGTCCCGCAGACGTGTCATTATTTACATGTTGTTGGTGTCTGCCAGGTTACGCAGCCTGACAGCAAAAACATGGCTCTGAGCACTATGGGACTTAACATCTGAGGTCATCAGTCCCCTAGAACTTAGAACTACTTAAACCTAACAAACCTGAGGACATCACACACATCCATGCCCGAGGCAAGATTCGAATCTGCGACCGTAGCGGTCGCGCTTGTTCCGGACTGAAGCGCCTAGAACCGCTCGGCCACACTGGCCGGCCAACCTGACAGCAGTCGGCCTAGCTTCGGTATGTCTTTATTGTTTGGCTCCAGATTCGTCCACCAGAGGCATTTAATGTTCGAAGTTGTGGAACAGCTGTAAGTCGGAATTTCACTATTGCTACCGTTTGTAACTGAATAATGGCGGTCGAACAGAAACTGCTTATGCACCCCCCTGCACACCACGGCCTAGCACGCCAAAAACACCAATACTTCTCATATTCTGAAAAATGACAGCAGTTACATAGTTAAGTTTTGTGACATTACCGTCAGATAATCGGTACCTGATACTGAATCTTTCTTTTCCATCATTTTGTGGTTAGCTTTGCTTTGAGTGTACGAGGCATATTTGCTAGAAGGAAAGATCCTCATTATCGGCTGGAGATGGTCAATGAATCTCTTAAGGAGGGTGAAGGTACAGCGTGGAATGGGTAGTTTTCGTGGAAGTGAGGTACGACTTGCCTCATGCTTTTGTGAGCGGAACTACCCCCTCTCCCAGCCCTGAGCGGAGACGCCATATCACCATTGCCATTCAGAAGAATATTTGAGCACGAAGTTTTGGTCTATTCTGTTCAGACATCAAAAGATGAGACACCATGACAAAACTTCGCCTGCGTGAGACGTCTGTTGCATTCGCTACAAAATTTCGTGTAGTGCATCACAAGAGGTGCACCGCCACAGTGTTTGGTGAAAAATGGCCGTCCAGTAGATGGGACACTGCTGGATCGCAGCACCAATTGTTATGGTGCGTTTTGTACGCCAAGAGAGGGTTTCAGCAGCGTTCCGCTCCTGGTTTCAGAAAATAAGCGATATTCTCGTTCATCACATTGGCAATAGCAATGATTCGCCCCATCTGCATAGCAGTTTCGAACAGTTAGGCAGTTGAGGACTGTGAAGTAAGATCATAGTCTGTTGTTCAGAGAAAGTCATATCCAGCTGCCATTTGGTGCTAACTGGTGCACCTTACATGATTTATGGTGTTGTTAGCGTAGCAACTTTCGGTAGTGCGATCCATATTCTGTTATGCTCGTTACTTGCTTACTTTGCCATTCAACTTGTGTTGCTCATATATTGGTTGGTTGATTTGGGGGACGGGACTAAACAGATAGCCCATCGCTCTCATCGGATTAAGGAAGGATGGGGAGGAAATCGTGCCCTTTCAAAGGAACCGTCACGGGATTTGCTTCAGCGATTTAGGGAAATCACGGAAAAATTAAATCAGGATGGCCGCTAGCGGGTTTGAAACGCCCTCCTGCCGAGTGTGTATTCTTGTTCTAGTATTGACTTTGATATCAAGAGCTGCTCAGTGTTACCGTCATTTTATAGTTTGGTCTGAGTTCTACAGGTATTTGTTCTTTCTTAATTCTGTTGTGATTTATGAGAGTAAAAAATGATTCAAATGGCTCTGAGCATTGTGGGACTTAACAACTGAGGTCATCAGTCCCCTAGAACCGAGAACTACTTAAACCTCACTAACCTAAGGACATCACACACATCCATGCCCGAGGCAGGATTCGAACCTGCGGCCGTAGTTATGAGAGTAATTACAGCAAATAAATATGTATAATGCTCAGACTTTGATATTAAAAATCTTTAAATTTTCCTAAAAATTTTTCATCGCTAGGCGACCAACTGATAATAAAAATAACCAGGTGCACTCTTAAGTTCGTGGATGTCACTGTGGCAGGTGGTATCATAGTGGACAGTTGGAAATCAAACGATCATCCTATCACTCTCTTATTATTCACTGAAGAAGATTGCCCTCACTCGTCTTGTTTGATCATATATGTGAGTATTGCCCTGGAGAGCTGTGTCGATTTTTAGTAGGATTATAATTTTCTTTCTGTTGTTTCATTACTGTTTAAAAACAACATTGAAATACATTGGGTATATCGCAGAGAAGAAACTTTCAGTTGCACTTTCTTAATAACTTCCACAATATTTCTTTTACAGTGTATGTATATTCACGGAAATGTAATTATTACAGATAGTGACACATGTATTGTGCAGTAGACAATCACATACAAAGTTTACATTCAATATCGCTTGTCAACACTAGACAGTGTCTGATGTACACATATGTACAGTGTTGTTACATTACAACATGATGTGCCAAGGATCAATGATCGTGCTGCCCATTGGGATTTCAAGACGTGTGTGTGCACATAGTGCCCTGGGTCTAATTTTACGTAACCCTAGCGCTATAGCAACCGCATCACGGTGGGCAAAGTGACGTCATTTAGGTACGAGGAGTCTTTGAAAAATAAGGTACACATTAGTATAGTTATTGAACGCTGTGCATGACCAGATACATCACACTATTTTTCAACACAGTCAGCAACTCTCTGTAAACAACGGTCGGACCGTTACACATATCGTTCAGTTTCACTGCAATTTGAGTCCGCTCCTTGGCCTCTGAGCCATTCGAGAACGGACATGTGAACGTCGTCATCGTCGAAAAATCTACCACTCCTGGGTATCGATTGTTCGATTGCCTGTACATTGTCGTCTGTGGTCGGTGTCGATGATTTTCATTATTGGTTAAGTTGTCAGCACCACATCATTTCAGCTGGACGTGGCATTGCATTTGGTCCATACACAATCATATTTGTCAGTGAATCTGTGTGCAATTGAGGTGTTTTGCCCGTAAAAATTGTACTGTCCCGCCTACTTCAACTTTGGAGTACGTTTCCATTTGCCAGTCATGTGACTCCTGCAGCGTCACATACATGTTATCCAGACTGGAGGACCCATAACAACTATTTTCTTCTGGCAATGCTCTACTCTTGTTGTGTGATGTGCAACTTACCTTTCGGAGCCTTATTATGTGCCGTTCTTCGTTTTCTTCGACAGAGGTCACGTATTTGTCATCGTTGTTGGCTATTCCGACCGGCGCCGCACCAAACCCCACCTCTTAACGAGCGCCTCATCGCCTGACATTCACCTGCAGTTGTCAATGTAGTGGTTGGTGCTTCACTGAAGACGAACAGTACTGACCTTAGTGCAGAATATATTCTGATCATCAAAGACAACTTTTCCTCGTATATTTCTGCTGTGTCGTGCGCCGTTATTCCATGAGATCCTGCCAGTGTGGAAATATGTTATCATCCTAGAGAACACCAAGAATAATATTGCAGCCTGGTTGGTAGGTACTATGAGAGCGCACAGGATAAGGTTATGCTTGTGGATGGGGCCGTAAACAGTTACTATGAGTTGCACAATCAAACACACAACTCTATTTTTCTACGAACCAACAATTTATACATTGCTTTAAAAGCTTCCAATTGGACAGTACGGCTTAAGGCCTACTTAAAGAAAACTTGAGACGCTTTCTTGGCTGAAGGTCCCTAAACCACACCAAAAACAAAAACGGCTGAAATTCTGGCTTAGAAATCAAAAGCCATTAAAAACAGAAGGTAATTTTTTTAACAAAACCAGCAATTGAAAACAATTAGCGGCTGAAGGCCTACACTAAACGTCTGAAAGACAACTTTAATTAAAACACATTAATAAACAATTTTTTCTAACCAATAAATTTCGGATTAAACTTACAACAGAATGGCCAAAAGCCTAATTAAAGAAATATTAACTTATTGCATGGCTGAAGGCCACAAACAAATTTGAAACAACAGCTGAATGGCTGAACAACAAGTCAGACAAATAATTTAAAATAAACTCTTTCTTCTTATAAAAATAATTTTCCTTTAAAATTTACACATGACTGAAGGCAATATTAAAAGGGGTTCACGTAAATCCTTGGCTGAAGGCCACACATAACACATCGAACAACTAACGGATTGGGGACTGGATTACAAACAATTTCAGATATAGGAAGATGGCTGCAAGATTTCGCCGACTCCAAGACATCACACTCTGCTGCTAGCCCCAACGGCCCAGGGAGCAACAACCCGCAAATGAACGATGAGATGTCACTACAGTTGAGGTTTCATAACAGGTTAACTAATCACTCAACTTCAGTGTCCAGGTTCAGTGGGCAACGAACTGTGTCGCTCTCGCGACAAGCGCCTCATGATCCGACAGCATGTGCACGCCGCCAGCAGCCACGACCTGGCCTGGCGCGACAGAAACTTCCTTGCTGCTCCATCCCAACCGACTGACCACCACACACACCGCCGACCAGAGTGGCTGAGCGGTTCTAGGCGCTACAGTCTGGAACCGAACGACCGCTACCGTCGCAGGTTCCAATCCTGCCTCGGGCATGGATTAGTTAGGTTTAAGTAGTTCTAAGTTCTAGGGGACTGATTACCTCAGAAGTTAAGTCCCATAGTGCTCACAGCCATTTGAACCACCACAAGCACCACCACCACCCAGAAATTCTAGCGGTCACCCCAAAGATAGTACGATAGTACTAGTATCGATAATCGCTGCGGCTGCCACTCAAGGATGCAAGCCAGCAACTTCGTTACACCAATAGGTAAGGAAGAAACAAGACACCACTCGATGTGACAAATGCCAAAGAACAAACGGCTTGAACGTGAGCCGCACATGGCTCAAATATTGTACTGTTTCCATAATATCAACTACTTCGCTTATTCTACGTCTCTCGGTGTGTATGAGTTTGATTAGTCGATTCCGACTCTACGTGACTGCAGAAACTAAAATATGTCAGTTTCCTCCTCACTTTCTCCTGCAGGCTTTTCATGTTTTAATCCTTCACTTGTGTGATGCCATCGATCCATCTCATCCTTTGCCGCTGTCTTCTCCATGTGTTTTCTATCTTCCCACGCATTAAGGTACTTTCCAGCAAATGATGTCTTCCAATACCATGGCCAAATTAGGTCAGCTTTTGTTTCAGTGTCAGATATTCCAAGGATCAATCTGGTTTTATTAGCTGTTACAGTGTTCAGTCATTCTCTTTGCGCTCCATGAAACGCTGAGAAGTTTCTTCCAACACCACGGTCTATTCTAACCCGTTCAGCCTCTCCTGTGTTCTCGATCTCGCATCCGTGCATCACAATTGGAAAGACTGTAGATCATACTATACAGAGCTCTCTTTTTAAGGCTATGTCTCGACTCGTTAAAACTTCGTCAAGGTTGAACATCGCCTCATCATTAGACCAGTATTCACACTTTATTTTTTCACCTTTAGTAAGAGTATCTCTCTACTCCAATTCACTTTCTGCCATTAGGGTGGTATCACACGCATGTCTGTGGTTATTTTTATTTATCTCAGCTGTTTGAATTCCAGTTTCTTCCTCATCTAGCCCTTCATTTCTCATAATTTGCGTGTTTCACAGAGGGAGATCGTAATACGGTGCCTCCTTTCTACCATCGGACGGACGCCAAAATATCAGACGCTGAAATAAGCGATCGCAGAAAAGAAAAGCAACAACAATTGCTTAATAGATTAAAGGCATCAGGACCAGGTGAGATATCTATAATATTCTACAAATTATGTGAAATAACTTGCTTTCCTTCCAGCAGCAGGTTATCATAGATCGCTGGAGCAATGAATGGTACGTAGCGACTGGAAGAAAGCGCAGGTCTTTCCCGTTTTAGAGAAAGGTCGTAGGACAGATGCAGATAATATATGCCTATATCATTCGCGACAATATGTTGTAGCATTGTGGAATATGTTCCAGAATAACGATGTTTTTAGGGAAAGAAATCATCTCTATATGAATCAACATGGATTCTACAAACAGAGATCATGAGAAACCCAGCTCGTTCTGTTCCTGTATGGCATTCGTAGCGCTATATAGAGCGGTGTTCAGGTTAAAGCGGTGTTTTCCTTGCCGTGAGGAAGGCATTTGACACACTCCCGCACTGTAGTTTAGTGAAAAAAAAACCGGGATTACACAGTATCGGACCAGATTTGCGACTTCCTTGAAGACAGAACTCAACACGCCACTCTGAAGGGAAGAAAAAACGACAGATGTAAAGGTAATTTCCGGTGTACCCCAAGCGGTTCTAAGCGCTTCATTCCGGAACCACGCGACTGCTATAGTCGCAGGTTCGAATCCTACCTCGGGCATGGATGTGTGTGATGTCCTTAGGTTAGTTAGGTTTAAGTAGTTCTAGGGGACTGATTACCTTCGACGTTAAGTCCCATAGTGCACAGAGCCATTTGGACCCCAAGAAAATGAGATAGGAGCGTTAATGTTTACAATGTATATAAATGTTAGATGACAATCAGTTTGGTTTAAGGAAGGGTAAAGGCAGCAGAGAGGCAATTCTCATGTTGCGGTTGATGATAAAAGCAAGAATAATGAAAAATCGAGAGACATTTATAGGATTTGTCGACCTGTAATAACCGGTCGACAATGTAAAATGGTGAAAGTTGTTCGAAATTTTGAGAAAAATAGGGGTAAGCTATGGGAATAGACGGGTGACACGCAATACATTTAAGAGCCAAGAGGGAATAATAAGATTGAACGACCAAGAACGAAGTGCTCGGATTTAAAAAGGTATAAGTCAGGGATGTAACGTTTCGCTCCTTCTGTTCCATATGTACATCGAAGAAATAATGATGAAAATAAATGAAGGTTTCAGGAGTGCAATTAAAATTCTAGGTGAAAGGATATCAGTGATATGATTTGCTGATGACACTGCTATCCTAAGTGAATGTGAAGAAGAACAACTAGATCTGCTGAGTGGATTGAACAGTCTAATGACTACAGAATACAGATTGAGAGTAAATCGAAGAAATACGAATGTAATGAAAAGCAGCAGAAATGAGAACAGTGAGAAAATTAGGATTTATGGTCACGAAGTAGATAGGGAAGTCTGATGTCTAGGAAGCAAAATAACCAGTGAGGGATGGAACAAGGAGGTACATTCCTGCCCAAGAGAAGTCTGGTAGTATCAAACATAAGCCTTAATTTGAGGAAGTAGTTTCTGAGAATGTACGTTTGGAACACGCCATTGTATGTTATTGATACATGGACTTTCAGAAAGCCGGAGCATAAGAGAATCGAAGAATTTGAGATATGATGCTAGAGACGAATGTCGAAAATTTGGCGGATTGATTAGGTAAGTAATGAGGAGGGTCTGCACAACATCAGAGAGGAATGGAATATATAGAAAACACTGAGAAAGTGAAGGTACAGGATGATAGGACATCTGTTAAGACATCGTAGAATGACTTCCAAGGTATTAGAGGGAGCTGTAGAGAGACAAAACTGCAGAGAAAGACGGCGAGTGGAATACGACCAGCAAATAATTGAGGGAGTGTGTTGCAAGTGTTACTGTGAGAGGAAGAGGTTGTCACACGAGAGGAATTCGTAGCGGGCCCCATCGAACCAGTCAGAAGACTGATGACTTAAAAAAATGATGTCATAGAAAGTTTCAGAAGCTCTTCAAGATTGTTGACAGATGACGTAGTTGTCTATAATAGAGTAGCAACGCCAGAAGACAGCATCGATTTGTAGATTCACATGCAGAGGACTGGTGAATGGTGCAGGCTCTTGTTCATCGGATTTTTTAGTATTTTTCATCTCCTTGGGATTCTTATCAAATAGGACTGATATAGAAGAGACAGCAGGAAGATCAAACTAAGAGCGGTATTTTTCGTCATAGTTTCGTTTAGTTGTCTCGTGTGGGTTACAGAGAGTACAACAAACTAAGGTGGCTGACTTTACAAGAGAGCCTTTGTGCATCATGGGGAAGTTTACTATTAAATTTCTATAGATAACTTTTCGGAAGAGTGGGACAACAAATTAGCTCCTCCTATATTTACATCGCGAATTGACGACGACGAGAAAATTGGAGCAGTTAGAGCTAGAACAGGGGCTTACCGACAATCGATATTCTCACGTGCCATTCGCGAATGTAACATAAAAGGGAGGGACGATTAGTGATACCAGAAGTACTCAACATCACACAGGTGGGTGGCTTGCAGATATGATGCAGATGTCGATTGGTCTGCTGTTACCTTTCTTTCTCGAAAGTATTGTTTCTCAATGTAACTGCTGTCCATTAAGATTACGAGAACGCAAAGGAGCCATTAACCAAACATCAAATTGCCATGAAGTACATTATATGCTCAGATACACAAAACAGCCACACATACACATCTGCATCCAATCTACATACACATTCCAAAAGCCACCGTACGATGCGCGGCGGAATGTACCCTGTACCAAAACTCGTCATTTCCTTTTCCGTTCAACTAATTTCTCGTACCTTATCTTCGATGTCCTTACGCGAAATGTATGATGGCAGCAATAGACGCGTTCTTCAGTCAGCTTCAAATGCTGGTTCTCTCAATTTTTTCAATAATGTTTCTCAAAAATAATGTCAGCCTCCTTCAAAAGATTCCTATTTGAGTTCCAAAAATGCAGGCTAAGTACGGAGCCAATGCCGGAAAGTACTCTTTGTAAAACCGAACTGTGTGGGAGTAACACTATCTACATTCTGTATATAAGGAAAAATTTACGCAAATGGATTTCTCATGCAGAACGTGCTTTAGAAAGTGGGCTTATTGTCAGAAGATGGTGTTGTGGCTAATGCCAGAACGAGAAACTTCTAGCAGCACATGCTGAAATTCAACAGTGACAAAATTGTGGCCTATCGAGACTACGGTTCACCGTTTCACGATGTTGCTGCTGGCGTTGATAGCGACTCCAGGATTGTCATGAGAAGGAGTCTGTGAGTTCATGATCATACTCTAAGACATCTACATCTACATCCATACTCCGCAAGCCACCTGACGGTGTATGGCGGAGGGTACTTGGAGTACCTCTATCGATTCTCCCTTCTATTCCAGTCTCGTATTGTTCGTGGAAAGAAGGATTGTCGGTATGCCTCTGTGTGGGCTCTAATCTCTCTGATTTTATCCTCATGGTCTCTTCGCGTAGGGGGAAGCAATATACTGCTTGACCCCTCGGTGAAGGTATGTTCTCGAAACTTCAACAAAAGCCCGTACCGAGCTACTGAGCGTCTCTCTTGCAGAGTCTTCCACTGGAGTTTATCTATGACCTCCGTAACGCTTTCGCGATTAGTAAATGATCCTGTAACGAAGAGTGCTGATCTCCGTTGGATCTTCTCTCTCTCTTCTATCAACCCCATCTGGTACGGATCCCACACCGGTCACCAGTATTCAAGCAGTGGGCGAACAACTGTATTGTAGCCTACTTCCTTTGTTTACGGGTTTCACACGATAGTCTTTTTCGGAACCTATGTTGACTCCTACAGAGTAGATTTCTAGTCTCCAGAAAAGTCATTATACTCGAACATAGTGCGTGTTCCAAAATTCTACAACTGATCGACGTTAGAGATATAGGTCTATAGTTCTGCTCATCTGTTCGACGTCCCTTCTTGAAAACGGGGATGACCTGCGCCTTTTTCCAATCCTTTGGAACGCTACGCTCTTCTAGAGACCGACGGTACACCGCTGCAAGAAGGGGCCAAGTTCCTTCGCGTACTCTGTGTAAAATCGAACTGGTATCCCATCAGGTCCAGCGGCCTTTCCTCTTTTGAGTGATTTTGTTTTTCTATCCCTCTGTCATCTATGTCGATATCTACCATTTGGCCATCTGTGCGACAATCTAGAGAAGGAACTACAGTGCAGTCCTCCTCTGTGAAACAGCTTTGGAAAAAGGCATTTAGTATTTCGGCATTTAGTCTGTCATCCTCTGTTTCAGTACCAATTTGGTCACAGAGTGTCTGGACATTTTGTTTTGATTCACCTACCGCTTTGACATAAGACCAACATTTCTTAGGATTTTCTGCCAAGTCAGTACATAGAACCTTACTTTCGAATTCATTGAACGCGTCTCACATAGCCCTCCTCACACTACATTCAGCTTCGTATAATTTATGTTTGTCTGCAAGGCTTTGGCTATGTTTATGTTTGCTGTGAAGTTCTCTCTGCTTCCGTAACACTTTTCTAACTCGGTTGTTGTACCACGGTGGTTCTTTTCCATCTCTTACGATCTTGCTTCGCACATACTCGTCTAATACATATTGTACGATGGTTTTGAACTTTGTCCACTGATCCTGAACACCATCTGTACTTGAGACAGAACTTTTGTGTTGAGCCGTCAAGTACTTTGAAATCTGCTTTTTGTCACTTTTGCTAAACATACAAATCTTCCTGCTTTTTTAATATTTCTATTTACGGCTGAAATCATAGATGCAGTGAACGCTTTATGATCGCTGATTCCCTGTTCTGCGTTAACTGTTTCTAATAGTTCGGGTCTGTTTGTTACCAGAAGGTCTAATACGTTATCGCCACGAGTCAGTTCTCTACTCAAGGTAGCTTTCAGATTATGCACTCAAAAAAATTTCAGCCGATTCTTTGTCCCTGCCACAATTATAAACGTTTGAGTCTCTCAGTCTGTATCTGGTAAATTAAAATCTCCACTCAGAACTATAACATGGTCGGGAAATCTACTCGAAATACTTTCCAGATTTTTCTTCAGGTGCTCTGCCACAACAGCTGCTGAACTAGGGGGCCTATAGAGACATCAAATTACCGTGTTTGAGCCTGCTTTAACCGTGACCTTCACCCAAATTATTTCACATTTCGGATATCCGTCAATTTCTTTCGATACTATTGCACTTTTTATCGCTATAAACACGCCTCCCCCTTCATCGCCCAGCCTGTCTCTGCGGTACACATTCCAATCTGAGTTCAGAATTTCATTACTGTTTATATCTGGTTTCAGCCAACTTTCCGTCCGTAGTACTATGTGGGCATTGTGACTGTTTATTAATGAGAGCAGTTCTGGGACCTTTCTATAGACGCTCCTGCCATTTACTATTACCACATTACTATTGTTATTCCCTGTTGCGTTTTGCCTACTACTACCTTGTCGCGTCTCAGGAGGTGTCTTGTCGGGCCTAGGGAGGGAATTCTCTAACCTAAAAACCCACATGTGCCCTCCACACGTACTCTGCTACTCTTTTAGCCGCTACCTGCGTGTAGTGCACTACTGAACTACTCAGGGGGACCCTACATATCTCCACCCGATAGCGGAGGTCGAGAAATTTGCACTCTAGATCTCCGCAGAATCGTCTGAGCCTCTGGTTTAAGCCTTCCACTCGGCTCCAAACTAGAGGACCGCGATCGGTTCTGGGAACGACACTACAGATAGTTAGCTCAGATTCCACCACGCGAGCGAGGCTTTCCGCCTTCACCAACTCCGCCAACCGTCTGTATGAACTGAGGATGACCTCTTACCCAGACGGCAGGAGTCATTGGTGCCGACATGAGCAACAACTTGCAGTCGGGTGCACCCAGTGCTGTCTGTCGCCGCCGGCAGGGCCTCCTCCACATCTCGGATGAGACCCCCCGGCCAGCAGAGTGAACACTGGCCTTCTTCCCCAACCTTTCCGCTATTTCCCTAAGGGGCTCCATCACTCGCCTAACATTGGAGCTCCTAATCACTAATAAACCCCTCCCCCCGTGTACCTGCATGAGGATCATTGAATAAATAATACAACATAGTTTTTTTCTCGGCAGATTTAGGTTAGAAATGTGAAACTTACTGTAGAAAAATGGTGAAATATTTCCGCTTCAGCCCAATAGTTTCAAGAAGTTTCGATAGGCGGCGGTGCTATAAGTAATCTTCAAAACTGCGTCTGTAGCGGAGGTGCGTTTCAAGCAAAGAATCATTTAGTATCTTTTGCCGGTAAATCAAAGCACTGCAGATATTCATAGGCGCCTTCAGAATGTCTACCGAGACCTGACAGTACACAGGAGCACGGTGAAACGTTGGCCGAACCTCTCCCAACATCGCAAGAAGGTCGCGCAAAAGTGTCCGATCTCCCGCGTGCCGGGTGGCGGTACACAGTTGTGACTCTCGCAGTGCTGGAACGTTCGGACACTCTCATTCGAGGTGGTCAATGTATTACAATCAAATATCTCGCTGCTCAGCTGGAAGTCTCTGTTGATAGTGCTGACACAATTGTCTTGGTTACTCCAAGGTCTGTGTCCTCTGGATTACTTGCCACCTAACAAAAGACTATAAAGAACAACCAAGGACATTGTGTTCGGAGTTTCTTGAGTGTTACGAAGTTCATTGAAACAACTCTTTGTTTAACATCTTAACAGGCCATGAAACGTGGGTCAGCACTTCGAACCGGAAACAAAACGGCAGACCGTGAAATGGCGTCACACCACGTCCCCTGTGCGTATAAAAGTTCTACGCCGCACCCTCAACTGGTAAAGTCATGACGACATCCTTTTGCGACTTTACGGGGTTATTCCGTTTGATATCCTCCCTCATGGCGCAAAAATCAACTCTGAAGTTTATCGTTCTACCTTGAAGAAATTGAAGAAAAGACGTCAGCGCGTTGGTCGACACAAAAGAGCAAGCGAACTTCTCCTTCTCCACAACGCTAAAGTCTGCGCATCCCGTCAGCGCGTTGGTCGACACAAAAGAGCAATCGAACTTCTCCTTCTCCACAACGCTAAAGTCTGCGCATCCGATAGTGAACGTTCTCTTTAAATACTAAAATTATGACTGCCGTACTCTGTTCGAATCATAAGACATGTGCAAAATTAACCATGAATCGATATGGAAAATTGAACTGTCGTAATGAGAAGGCAAGCCCTTAATACTGGTAAAGTAAATAATCTGACTGCAAGAATTTTGAACAGTGTAAACTGCCTGAATAATGAACTTTGACATAAAACCCACGATAATTAGTTTTGCAAAACTGACCATAGAACCCAGAACAAAAACTAATACAATATACAGAAAAATATAACTGCCTCTGAATGACGTAAGGTAGTCCTTATTGAATAACGAAAAAAAGCATGAACATATTTAGTCCTTACATCTATTCTGCGGAAATCTGGATAACACGTGGTACTGCTCTGTCCTGCGCGCCGCTATGCTAAACTTGCAAATTACTGTATCTACACAGAGACACTCGTGTGGTGCAATGATTCCTCTGTTAGTTGCAAATCGAAGTATTTTTGGAACGCACTTGGTTTCTTTTCTACTTTTGAAAAAACCATGATCAATTAAAAATTGTAAGAGAATGGTATGTGAAAAATGTCGCTGCAATAATAAGAGTGACTTCAAAAGAATTATCTTGTAATTCCTCTTCACGTAAGTAAAAGATTCCGTTACGTTTCTTCCTGCTGTGGCACCTACTCGCACACCAAAAATGATAACCTAACCCTGCAATGCTGCTTACAACATCGCTGCTCGCTCACATGTAACAGCTCGAGAGCAAATATACGACTTTATTGCGCAGTCGATTAATACTAAAATGACACCTATCAAGAGGAACTTAGAAAACTTCTTTGGACTGTTCTTTCTCATCTTCTCTATGACCCGCATCTCGCACCTTCCGACTTTCTCCTGTTTGGCCCAATGAAGGATGCAGTCCGTGGGAGCAGTATGTAGATTATGCTAAGGTCATTGATGCAGTACGACATTGGCTCTGATCTCGATCAGTAGAGTAGTACCATGTAGCCATACAGTAACTCCCAATAAGGTGACGTAAGGATTCACATTGAAAACAGACAATGTTGATAAAATAGGGTATTGTGCTTGAAAGAGAGGGAAATAATGTGGTGTACTGGACTCCTGAATAAAAACAACATGCTTTCAGGAAAAAAATGAGTTACATTACTTAGTAGAACACCTGAAAAGCCCAGTATGTTGTTTATTTGAGCCTGCAAGTTCCTGTCAACACCTTATGGACTTTGACTCAGGAAACGGACTTGCTAGCAGGCAGACATGTATCCACGCAAATGGACAGCGTAACTTCTGAAACATTACAGCCGCTCAGCAAGGTGACGACTGTTGCGGCTTCTCTCTACTTGGCGGTAGAGAGAGGCGTGACGACAGTGGATAAACAAATGGCTCTAAGCCCTGTGGGACTTAACATCTGAGGTCATCAGTCCCCTAGTCTTAGAACTACTTAAACCTGACTAACCTGAGGACATCACACACATCCATAACCGAGGCAGGATTCGAACCTGCGACCGTAACAGCAGCTCGGTTCCACACGTGCCTAGAACAGCCCGGCCACACTGGCTGGCGACAGTAGATCGCCCAACGACAACACTGGCTACATGGGTTGCATTATGTCGTCGTTTCTGAGTATCCCATTTGTATGTACAGCATAAAGATAGAAGTAGCCATGTCTGGAGGCTCGGATGACAATGAGGTTACCATACAGCACTCCTTATCATATGGACCGCCAATGTGATTTGGCTTTATGGGATGACACTGGGTCAACAACTACATCACCTCTCGTTGGCATAGCAGATGATTTGGACAGAATTTCTGACATGTTAAAGCTAGTGACTGTTGATAGGGTCTGAGAGACCCTGTTAATCCAGCAGGACAGGACAGGTAGTAGGAATTGTGGAACTGGGCCAGAATGAGAGGCTGCCAGTTACACTCCAAACATAACACTTCCTTTAGTTGTCCAAACATTACAGCGCAACTTCTATGCTTGGCTATCGACTGAATAATATCTTTAATTCCAAAATCGGCTGAATGCCCTTAAAGCAACATAACTACAATAACCATTCAATATTCATAAGGCCCAAGTTTTACGACCAATAAGAAACCTTACTTCACAATGGTTGAAGGACTTTATTAAAAAAAAAAAAACTGCAATCAAATTTCCAAGGCAGTTGGCCCAAAGCCTTTAACCTTAAATACTATTTAAGCCCAAGTGCTTCAAGACTTCATAAGTAAGAATAAATAACTTTTAAGCAGCTGAAGGCCCATAATTTTAAGAACAACGCAACTAAAACAAATTTTCAACACGCAGAATGCCCACAGCTTATTTTGAATGAAAGTAATACTTGATAAGTAAGAACCTTAAAACATGAAGCGGCTGAAGGCCGATGCTTTTAAAAACAATACACTACAATAAATTTTCAACAGGCAGACAGCCCATTAGCTTTATCTTCCAAAAGGTAACATTTGCCCAATTTAGAAAACTTACTTTTGAAACGGCTGAAGCCAACTGATTTTAAAATCACAATAACAAACGTACAAATCCCAACCATCGACTATGAGCCATTGAAAATACACAGTTAAACGCCAATAAGAAAGGCAGCATAGGCGACGGTGCTCAGAAGTTTCCAGGGGGCTCAGTCTGCCCTTGAAATCTTGACGTTCACTTAGGTGAGACAAGAAGTCGGCCCTACTATACTCGATCAGCAGGCAACACAACCAAGAGACAGTCAGGGACCCACCGACAAGACGACTTGCTAACCACCGACCAGTATACGAGAATTCCAAAGCCTAAAAGCTACAGACATAGTCGCCCACAACCAAAAAATGCATTAAGCGGTCAAAAACTACACACCATGTTGGACAGCGACAACAGGTGAGGAAAGGACACTGCCTGAATTTACGCCAGTGACCAAGGCAGATAACCGGAACACTAACGACCACAAGGCCGAAAATTCCGCTGGTGCACTTCAATTTCAAACCAACAAATACAGTTAATTTCACCACACCGCAGCTATATCTTCACCAACTCGAACGCTCGCTTTTGCTCCCAGGAATACCGCCATCAGCCATCCACCAACCAAGGCGACGACGTGAACACACGTGGCTTCGGTAATTAAATCACCACTCAACTTTCATGTCCTGGGTCGGTGAGCCATGAACCTCGTAGCACTCGGAATAGCCCCCACACACTCCAACACAGTGTAGAGACCACCAGCGGGCCCGGCCGACTTCGCTGCGCGGACACTTGCTTGCTGATCCGCTCATACCGACCGACTGGGTGCACACCGCCAAGCCAGAAATATAAGCACCAGACCAAAGATGGTATACGGTGCAAATATCGATACACACTTCTGCTGCTAAACGTAGAAAGAACAGAAACCACAGCATAACCACAATAACAGTGGGAAACCAAATGCAGAGTAACAGCCAAGTTTTAAAGCAATGCATAAGCCGGGGTCAGCATGGCTCAGGGGCCTTTGAGCCCTTAGGATTTCCGTAAAATGATAAAAAAAGTTGGACTGGACCCCAACGTTCTCTCTTCAGCAACATTCGTCGTTTGATAAAAAATGGTTCTGTTACATAAATAACAGGGGCCAGCAATTAACAAAAGCAACTAATTAGTCAGAAATTTGAAGGTGTCACCAAATTTATAAACTGAAATATACTTCACAACAAAGAAAAACTTAAAAGCCATAAAATATTATTCCATTAAATTAACAATACGCAAAGCTAATATTCTCCTAATTATCGTACAACATGAATCCAAAGGGGTTAAAACCAATAAATAGTATAAGACTCATGAAATTATAGCCTTTATCATCAGGACACCAATATGAAAACCATTTACTTCTACTACAATTTCTTAAGCATTCATTATTACTGCATGGATAAGTGTCCTTCCAAAAAAAAAAGGCGCTTAATAGTATTTTACTTCAAAAGTAACTGACAATTTGAACAACATCTTTCACTGATAAGTTGTAACAGGAGACACATCACAATCTGACAAGGTGGAAAATACAACTTGTAACCTCCCCACAATTTTCAATAATTAATATTAAATAATATTCACGTTTAGTGTAACCTTCCAACAAAATAATTTCTGTAACCTGGTAATAATACAATGTAACTAACCTCTCAATTAAATTGTCGCTCACTTATGACTTTTCAATAATTGACTGTGAATTTAACCTGGTAATTTTTGGACGTCAGCAGTGCTGCGTCATGGCCCTGAAAGATCATTCTGAATAAAAAAGAGAAATTCTTACCTCAATGAAGTCGCCGGATAACGCATATATATCTGCTCTTACAATACTTTTTTCTGGCACAGCCCTGTGCAATGCTGGCCGATAGATTTGTCATTTTATGAAAGGAAGCAACAGATTTTTCTTTTCCAACAATTGGGATGATCATGGATTGGAGAAATTAGTAAATTCTTTAAATTGAAATGAATGGTTGTTAAAAGTTACTTTTTATGAGAAAGATTATTATTACATGGGACTTGAGATAATATTACTACATATGCGCGAGGCTGCTTTTTACCTTATACAATAATACTCAGGCTCCGGCATCGCTGCACCGCGACTGGCCCAGCCAACATGACACACCAGACCATAGCAGACTGCAGACTAGCAACAACTTACTGCTACTGCTACACAGTTCCTACTGCAGTCAACACTGCTCTCTGGTCAGAGATTCTCTTATACCTTGCATATCGCAGGCAGCGCATGAGCAATACATCGAAATTACATCTGCTCGGACCTCTTACATAATATTACATCTGCTCGCAGTGCATGAGCAATACATCGAAATTACATCTGCTTGGACCTCTTACATAAAATTACATCTGCTTGGACCTTTTACATAACCCTCCACTGGGGGGGGGGGGCAAAAATTTGGCAGCGATGGTGAATCAATTGCACTTGCCATGAGCAACAAATTTTTCTTAATTAACTAAGTTTGCAGTCACAGAGTATATACATATATAGAAGTGCAGAACATGAAATGAAATAGAGCGCACATGCACTGAGTACAGAACATATCAAGAAATGACAAAATGTATACGCAATGAGTACAAAACGTATTAACAAATGACATAAAGTGCACATGCATTGTATAGATTTTTACCATTTTACAGGAACTAGGAAAGGAATGGGAAGGATTGCATCATGGGTGTAGCACAGTACGTTGCACGTAGCTGCACTGAAAGTCCATATCTTTCTACAGAAGCACAACACCAGGTGAGACAATCTGAAGTTCTCTTCCCTGAAGTATTAATCACTATAGCCAAGATACTGTAATGTTGTATTAATATTCAATGTTATCATATTGGTAGTACATTAGGTACACCAAACAGTAGGACCATAATAACATCTCCATCGTTCAAGGTGGTGGACAGCATGATGTGTCTACACCACATTCTTGTAGAATCTATACTCTTTCACCAACGTAGAATTAGTGCAAAATCCAAATATAGTGCTCCATGATCATGAGGATGGATAGGACAAACGGATATTGCAGTAATTTCTGGTAATTGGGTCAGAAGGTGAAGGACATTAAGTCTTATGCTAGTCATCATTGAGAATTACACTAGTCTGTCGACCGATTCGAGTAATTGTTGGCACTCATTGCCTAGTTACTAAACATTTCTGTACTATGTATGGAGTATTACAGAACATTATTCATAAGTCATCTGATTACAGTAAATATTGGCACTCATTGATCAGTTACGAACCATTTTAATGCATTATTCAGAAGTGGTCATTCAAAGAAAGAGTTAATTAATGGAATAGCATTTACATAATTCATCTAATTATAGTAATCATTGGCACTCATTGGCCAGTTACAAACCATTTTTATGCATTGTTCAGAAGTCATCATTCAAAACAAGAGTTAATTAATGGCATAGCATTTACATAATTCATCTAATTATAGTAATCATTTGCACTCATTGGCCAGTTACAAACCATTTTTATGCATTATTCAGAAGTCATCATTCAAAACAAGAGGTAATTAAAGGCATAGCATTTACATAATTCATCTAATTATAGTAATCATTGGCACTCATTGGCCAGTTACAAACCATTTTTATGCATAATTCAGAAGTCATCATTCAAAACAAGAGGTAATTAATGGCATAGCATTTACATAATTCATCTAATTATAGTAATCACTGGCATTTATTGGCAAGTTACTAAACATGTAGCAAGTATTGAATATTACAAAACACTATTCATAACTCATCTGATTGCGGTAATTATTGGCACTCATTGGCCAGTTACAAACCATTTTTATGCGTAATTCAGAAGTCATCATTCAAAACAGGAGCTAATGAGTGTAGCATCAGCCTACTGGTATTCATATATAATATCATGTAAGTGATATTAAGACAAATTTAAAACATAAGAAAGAGTGGCATTCATTGGCCACTTACTAAACATATAGCAAGTATTGAATATTACAAAACATTTTTCATAACTCATCTGACTGCGGTAATTATTGGCACTCATTGGCCAGTTACAAAGTATTCATATCGTTTTATAAAACATTATTCAGTATTATTCACAAGTCATCATTGAAAATGAGAGTTAATTATTGGCATACCATTTATAGAGTATAACAAAAATATTATTTACAGAAATTATTGGCATAGCATTTATGCATTATTACAAGACATCATTCAGTATTACTCAGAACTCATCATTCAAGTGACATAGGACATATTTAAAAAGTAACACACTGTAATTATTACTCAAGGTCTGTGGTCCATTAATATATAGATACAATGGATTCAATACATCTGAGAAATTTGCATTATATTTAGAACTAGAAATATCTCTTAAACTGGTAGCATTATTTGTAAGTATACTGCTAATACATTTTTCTGTGCTAACAATGCATTGCGTTGAGATCGATAATTAATTGCTGGGGCATGAAAATATTTGCTTTTGACTTATTGCTGGAAATAAGGATAAATAACGTCATTCATCATGAGTCAGCTGTAGCAAGGTTATGAAACAAGTAGAGTATATGTGATCACATTCATGAATGAAACACACAAATGGGTAAAAAAAATGCAAGTACTAGAACAGGTTTAATGACTAACTGCTTATAGCACATTAATTTAATGAATAGGTTCTGCTGGAAAAAATACAAAATGGATTATTGAGCTGAAAGAAGAAACGCATATTATGCTGAAAAGTAGTGAACTTCGAATTAACAGGTAATGAAACGTGTACTCAATATGTATGTACTCTAGCTGTCTCTTCCAAAACATTCAGTCATTATACCATGCGACATAAGACATACTGTCAAAACGAACTGCAACAAATACTTAAATAACTACATAGCATCTCTTAACTAACAGTAAATATATAAACTTCATCATTATTCGCATCTGCAAGGAAAAACTTCATTATTCATATTACCATAACTTCATTACTATCATCACCTGCAAAGGAAAACTTCATTATTCATATTAGCATAAACTTCATCATTATTCACCATCATTCATTATCATCTGCAAAAAAGACACTTCATTATTCACATTCATATTACCATTTACTTCATACAACTATTCTTAGTATAGAGTTTCTTATTACTAACATATTTCATCACTAAAACTAAGATGTTTAGTTCTGTCTGACAGCCTGCATCAATCGCCTCGTATTCTGAAAGAAAAATAAGTATTTAAGACTGCTATCATACGATGTGTATAGTATATTCTTGTTTATGCTTGTTAATTCTGATCCATTTACTCTTCACGACAAGGTATTGCATTTTCTTTCGTTCATTCCGAAGGTGAAATTCCCATTTCATAGTAATCCACTGTGGTTTGTTTAAGTTATTTCTTTTACACGTTATTGCTTTCTGAAAATGATGAATAAGCATTAATATCTTGCATTTAAATCATATACTCATTAAATGAAAACTTGTTTCTAGTGATATAATTAAGCATACAGCATAGCATGACAGAAAACGTATTATGTCAAAAACATAGACAGTTTTCAAGTGCAAAAAATGTACACACAGTATCATAATGTAGTGGCAAAAACTGTAGAATAGTCAAGATATTGAGATATCATAAGGAAAAATGTCAAAGTCAACTGGTGTTTGTTATATCTTAAAGATTACATAGTGCATACAAACAAAACAGGAAAACAATCATACATACACGAAAAATGGAAAATGTGCACGGTCTGATATATAACGACAAGAAAAGCGACCTGTTAACCTTACCTTGCCGGGCACTTGCCAAGAAAAAATGAGATAATCATCAGTAAGTAATCATATAGACAGAATTGTATAATTGGTCATAAAATATGTAAGTTTATCTGGAAAAATGTGCATGGTGTGATGTGTAACGACAAGAAAAGCGACCTGCTAACCTTACCTTGCTGGGCACTTGCCAAGAAAAAATACGATAATCTTCAGTAAGTGGTACCTGCATAAGTGGTCATAAAATTTTCAGGAAAAGGCATTACAGTGTGATAAATCGTAAAGTATGTTCATTCAATAAAGAGTCTAATATTGGAGACATGGTATTGCCCTTGTTTTTCTGGTTCTCAAAGTTTCGACGTGTACTAGATTGGAGTGAGGAATGCTGCGAATTCGATATGGACCTACGTATAGAAGCTCAAATTTACTGCATCTTCTCTTTCCTCTACTGGATAAATAGTGTGTGCGTACTAATATCTTCTGTCCAACGTGAAAGTCACGGCGTGTACAAACCTGTTTTTGCTGTCTTCTCCGGCGCTCTGCGGCACGTTTGATGTTGTTGAGTGCAATGTCAATTACTTCATGGTGGCGTAGTCGACGAGATGTAGGAAAGGATACTAATTCTTTAATTTTGTTAGGTGGTTCAACGTTTTTCAACATAACAGTCGGAGATAGCACAGTAGATTCATTTGGTATCGAGTTAATTACATCCTGGAATGACAGTATGTGTGTATCCCAATCAATATGTATTTTATGGCAGTGTATTCTACATAGTTTACCAATTTCTTTCATTAGTCGTTCAAAAGGGTTCGAAGAAACGTGATACTTGGATATATAGATCGGAGAAATGTTTCTTGATCGTAACATACGTGTCCATATAGCAGATCGAAATTGTGGTCCATTGTTGGAAATTACTTTCAGTACATGACCTACATGAAATAAAAAATGTTTTACAAATGTATTCAAAATCGATTTAGCAGTAGCTATGCGTAACGGAGTGAACGTAACGAATTTCGAAGTGAGTTCAACAGCGACAAATATGTAGCAAAAACCTCTATTAGTTCTGGGAATCGGACCAAAAATGTCTACAGCGGCCATGTGTCTCAATTTCACGGGTACGGAGGAATATGTGAAGTCGTGTCTGACTTAGCTTTCTGGCAGATTTTACATGACGCTAAAACTCATTGAATACATTTCTCCATGTTGGCAAAATAACAGTTCTGTCTCAGTATAAGAAAACATTTTCTGGCTCCGTAATGTGCGTCACTTAAATGAGTATACCAAATTAGTTTGTTAACAAGTTCGTCAGGAATATATAGTAACCAATTGTTGCTGTCAGGGTGAGAGCGGCGAAACAGAATTTTCTTGCGTACAGTGTAATGGTTTCTGATGGTAACATTATTCCTATCTTGCCAAAGGTGTTTAATTTCTTTCCATACGTTGTCTTTACTCTGCTCCTGTGCTATGTCTCGTAGTGATGCCGAAATAAAATTTTCGAATGCAACTTGTTGAATATAGATGCTAAAATTTACTTGGCAGAAATTGGTTGCGATGTCTTGCTGATTGTTGCTGAGACAACGGGATAGTGCGTCTGCTACAGTATTTTGCGTACCGGGAATATGAACAATTGTAAAATTAAATTCCTGTAAATAAAGTTTCCATCTGCTTAATCTGTCATGTGAAAATTATGCTGAAAGTAAAAAACTGGATAGCTCTATGATCTGTGTAAACGGTCGTATGTCTTCCATAAAGAAAATGCCTAAATCTCGTAAATGCCCATACAACACATAATGTTTTTAATTATTGTAGAACCATCTTCTTCAATTTCCTGAAAAATGTGTACGCCTAAAGTGGTGTTAGAACAGTCGTGGCAATGGAAAAATTTCTAGTAAGATCTGGATGTGATAAAAGTGGTGCATTCAACAAAGCTTGTCTCAAATTAACAAACTCAGACTGTGCTTGGCTATCCCAGGACCAAATAACGTTTTTACCTGTCAATTGACATAATCTACGGGTGCTAAAGCAGAGTAATGAATAAATTTACGAAAAAAGTTAATTAATCCCAGAAAGCTGCGTAATTGTTTCTTCGTCGTAGGAACAGTAATGTCACGTAAAGCTTGAAGTTTTTCCGGGTCAGGCGCAGTGCCTTCTGCTGAAATTACATGCCCAAGAAATTTTATGGAAGTTTTACCAAAGTGCGATTTGCTAAGATTAACTGTGAGTCCTTGTGCACGAAAAGTTTGTAACAGTTGTTCAAGAATCAAACTGTTTTCAGACCAGTTAGCTTCTGCAATAAGAATGTCGTCTACATACGTTGTGATTCTGTCTTTCATGCAAAAGTGTGTATCGGATGCCGTCAAAACTAATAACATTTTCGTGAACAAAATTCTGTGTGTCAAAAGTAGTGCTTGCGTTGCTGGAAGATGCAACCTGTACTGTATCTAGTCAAATTCTATCTGACGTGCTATTATTTGCGGGAGGATGCTGTGGCATTTCAACTATTTGTGCTGTTCTGTTATTTCTTCCTGACGTATTTCTTTCGGGATGGTATCGACTGTCTGGTTCATTCATGATAATCTGTTGTTGCGGATGATTCTGCTGCTGGTAAGACCGACTGTTACGCTGAAAATTGTGCTCATTACTTTTACGTCTGTCATGATAGTCATTACTATATGGCGCGTTGCGATACGAGTTGAAATGATGTGCCTTCTGCACATAGTGGTTTCCTTGTTGCTTTGCGTTACTATTTGGCGGAGCCGACGCTATACTTGTAGCCGGCGAAACATTAAAGCTTGGTTGACCTTGCAGACTATGTTGTTGGTTAGGTATGCTAACGGGCTGGTTTTGTTGTTGTTGTGGGTAAAACCCTCTATTGTTATCAAAATTTGTTTCCTGTTGCTGATAATTTTGACGATACCGATACTTAAAATTTTGTCTGTTATTAAAATTATGCTGGTAGTTCTTGTCGCTTCAGGAGTGTCTAAAGAAAACTGTCACTTTCGGTAAAATTTGTCATATTAGGTTTTCTTTACTCATTCTCAATCCTAGATAGATCGATAGTTGAAGAGCTGTTTTGATAGATATAAAGGATAGTAAAAGAGAAGGTAGCAGTGCAGAAAACTAAAGATGAAATAGCACTACTACGGCTCAGGGCCCTGTGCACGCTACGGCACATATTCATCGAACTCCAATGAATCCCCTGAGGTCAATTACGCGCTGCAAATAAATTTCAGTTTCTGCATTACAGGCAATGCCGGTGAAAATGCAAAAGTAAATTGTTGTATCCAGTCCAATTCTAGTTTCTGCATTACAGGCCAAGCTGGTAAAAATACAAAAACAAATTGTCGTATCCAGTCCAAAGGGTGTATTTGTGTTCTGTCATTTTTAAATACCTTAGATTTTTTTACGAATAAAAACTGCTTATAATCAAAATTATCGTCTCTGTATGTCTGAGCAGGTACGGGACTGTATGATAATCTATTTGTCTGTGACTGTTCGGAATCTAAGTCACGTACTTTCTGTAAATTACCTAAATTATACTGGCTGTGTGAGTCTAAGAAATGTGGCATATGCTGTGTCGTGTTAGAGGCTGAAACATTTTTCATTTCTGTCACTTTAAAACGTTCATCAATTTGGCTGTTCTGTTGTTCACATTTCTTATCGACTTTCGCTTCCAGAGTGCGTGAAAGTTCCGCTGACATTAATTTAAACTCGTCGCGTAACTCTGTTGCTTTTTCAGAACACTATTCAGTGACTGCACTACTTTCATCTCTAAGTAATTTCGTTGTGGCTACACGTGTACTACTTAATTCTTGTGCCACAGATCTAATTTCTTCACTACTGTTCCTAGTACAAGCTAAAATTTCCTCACCTAATTGTTCTTTAGTATCATGACATTGCTCGGCAACGGCTGTAATCTGTTCAGTAAGTTGTTTGAAATTGTTGTCTTGTTTTTAATTAATTTGTTGTTTAAGATTTTCATTAAGTTGTTTGTTCGATTCATTGAGTCGTTTGTAATTGTCGTCTTGTTCTTTCTTCGACTGTTTGGAATTGTTGTCTATTTTTTCATTAAGTTGTAGCAATACTGCCATAACTTGATCCATGCTAAAAATAGTGACTCTATTTTCTATGCTGTGTGTTGGTGTATCTGCATTTGACACGTTTTGAATAACCATTTGGTCATTGTCTGATTCACGAAAAGGTTCGCTAATCGGATGTGCACTGTTGGCCACTACATCGGATTCAAATAAATGTGACGTGTTTTGTGTATATTGGTCTCCTTCGTTAGAAACAATTATCTGTTCGCTACGTAAATTTTGCAAATCAGGCGTGTCAAATTGGGCAGCGTTCATTGTATCGGAACGTGCCGCGTCATCATTTGTTAAATTTACTGTGGACATAATTGAATTTATTTGCCCATCATTAGGATTTGACTCAATACTAGTGATCGGCACACACTGATTATCTGTAATTATGAGATTATCATTATTACTCTGAGTGTCGCAAGTGTTATCGGTCAAATTATTCGAGTCGGCTATTTCACTCATTGCACATCGCGATGTACAGTTAACAGTTTTTCGCGGCATTTTTCACAAATCAAAATTAAGCACAAAAATGAAACAAAGACGAAGCAAAAATGGAACAAACACTATTACAACAAAGGGCAATAAATTGCCGATGATCTGTCAAAGAAAGAGTGACAAATTAGTAAATGCGTTGCGCCAGATGCAAACTACATTTAAGTAAATAAGAGCAGATATATGACTACTTCTCAGAAATTCACAAAGAAAATACGATCCTGGCTGGTTGTCGCCAAGTGTAAACTCTCCACAAAATAAAATAAATAATAAGTGTAACCTCCCCACAAAATTCATTCTTATTTTACCTCCCCTCAAAATTCTTTCATATTTAGTGTAACCTCAAAACAGAAAAATATTAACATAAATATTATTCACGTTTGGTGAAAGCTCAAAACAGAAAAATTGCTAAACCTCTCAACAGTAAAAAATATAATTATGTCGTTCACATTCACTGTAACGTCCCAACAAAATAATTTCCGTGACCTGGTAATAATACAGTGTAACTAACCTCTCAATTAAATTGTCGCTCACTTATGACTTTTTAATAATTGACTATGAATTTAACCTGGTAAATTTTGGACGTCAGCAGTGCTGCGTCATGGCCCTGAAAGATCATTCTGAATAAAAAAGAGAAATTCTTACCTCAATGAAGTCGCCGGATAACGCATATATATCTGCTCTTACAATAAAATTTTCTAGCACAGCCCTGTGCAATGCTGGCCTATAGATTTGTCATTTTATGAAAGGAAGCAACAGATTTTTCTTTTCCAACAATTGGGATGATCATGGATTGGAGAAATTAGTAAATTCTTTAAATTGAAATGAATGGTTGTTGAAAGTTACTTTTTATGAGAAAGATTATTATTACGAGATTTTTAAAACATTTACATGGGACTTGAGATAATATTACTACATATGCGCGAGGCTGCTTTTTACCTTATACAATAATATTCAGGCTCCGGCATTGCTGCACCGCGACTGGCCCAGCCAACACGACACACCAGACCAGAGCAGACTGCAGACTAGCAACAACTTACTGCTACTGCTACACAGTTCCTACTGCAGTCAACACTGCTCTCTGGTCAGAGGTTCTCTTATACCTTGCATATCGCAGGCAGCGCATGAGCAATACATCGAAATTACATCTGCTCGGACCTCTTACATAATATTACATCTGCTCCGACCTCTTACAAACTATTAGATGAAATCTCAAAGACACAGAGCCAAAAGGGCACACAATAATTTTTTACAGTAAGCTTAACGTGTAAACTCGATCCACTCATTGAGATCGGCATGTTCTAAGTACAGGGCGGGAAACCCGTGCCGCTAACATTTCCGATATTTATGTTCCCGTTTGTGGGAACCAGGAAGCCGAGGAAACCGCCTGAAGCTCCGAAGGCACCTGGGAATCTTCCAGCAGTTGAAAGGGCCCCCCGAACTTCAGTAACAAATATGAGATGCCCATTTCGGAAGATCTTATTAGTTAAGATATAAAATCCATATCTTCACTTGATCCACACAGACCGGAAGAAGAAGGTACAATACTAAAGCCTGGGTATAATAATTTTGAGGAAGTCTTCGTGTTTAATATTTGCTTAAGAGTGCCAAAGCTGTAAATTCTTGGCCGAACTACAAGGCGACCTTCAGTTCAGTCACGTTAGTATCAAATGCCCAGTAACAAATATAAGGCAACAAGAAGCTTTCAACAGTTTTCTCGCTAGGCGACATAACAAGTACGAATAAATACAAATGGTATTTTATTACAATGAAAATATTAAGTCATCATCATTAAATCGAGAACTACAAACAATTCAGGACCGTGTGGAGCGTCCCCCACTGATTGGCGTTCAGTAAAATTTAGAAAGCGGGAGAAATACAATTTACTAGTTTACAGTTTACATCTCTCCCGACAGCAATCAGACAGGTAAATGACACGGCTTAACATCTATCGACGGGCACAACCGCCAGTGACGTGGGATACACCGAAACTTAGCGGGCTCTGTGGGAACACCTACATATACTAAAATACACATCAATTCTTTAAGCAAGGAAAGCGCTCTAGGAATTACATTAAAACCGCTCAAATGCCGTCTTAAGAACATTAGCACGTCATACATATAAATGTTACTAATATTCCTAGGGATTAAGACTCTAATCGTAGCTGAGAGGCTATCTTTCTCTCACACCACCAAGAAGTGAAAGATCAGGACAAGACGGTAACAAAGCATGGATTGAGAGGGCTAGGACGTGTACTAGCTCAGCGTCCTAAATAATAATTTCTTTCCTTTCAAGTTCGGCCAAGACACGAAGAGGGTTGAAATGCAATAAACCCAGGGGTCTAGTTTCGGGATGATGACTACAGCACTGCATTGCTAGGGCCAGAACAACACGGGCTGCAACAGCAGAGTTGCTCGCAGCCGCACAGGCCCACACAAACTCTCTCGCCAGACCCCGGCTCCACTCCACCCGACCCACCCCGCCTAACTTGCTTCTCGCGTGCCACCTCACCTCGCTTTCTGAGAGCCACCTCCCTTCCACGTACGAAGGCCGGCCAAAGGTTCTACTTTCGGTAGGAGACAAACTCTTGAGGGAGCCGCCACACCTCAACAGTGTCCCATCTTCCAGGTTTGTGATGGCTCATTTAGTGGAGAGAGTGGCTCGAGGCTCGCTTGGGGACGAGAGGCCTAGCGACCGCTGAACGCAGAGAATTCAAGTGGTTCCTAGAAATGTTTGTCAAGACGGCTTCCGACCCCTGCTGTAGAACCGTAGCGACTGTGAGAACTCCGAGACTATTTCGCAAAAATAGAACGGAGGTATCTCGGGAGATGACGATTGCCAAACACAGCCAAGCTAACCGTTCTCGGAAGCGTTTGTCACGACGCTTTGCGACCTCTGGAGTCGTTATGGAAGCGTGGTGGCTCTTGGAACTTCGAGTGGATTCATCTGCGAGAGCATGAGAGGTAGCCGGGTATCACGGAACTGTGTGACTTACGACTGCTCGTCGCTAAGGTGCTTTGTGAGACGGCCAAACAAAAGATTGCAGTCTTTGTTGATCCATTATGGACTGTTTGACAACGGCTGGCATGTATTTCTTGATGCAATAATTTACCTACAGCCGTATGTATTGCAGAAATTTATTTTATGAATTTCTTATATGCTTGGTGTCCACGAAGAGCTGTTGCATAGCGATTTAATTCACGGATCTGGTTATATGGCTCCTTCCGTGTATATCGACTTTACGACTATGGCGTGTGGAGCCTGAAGATGGCATCAATGTAAAACCGAAAATGGCAGAATATACACTCCTGGAAATCGAAATAAGAACACTGTGAATTCATTGTCCCAGGAAGGGGAAACTTTATTGACACATTCCTGGGGTCAGATACATCACATGATCACACTGACAGAACCACAGGCACATAGACACAGGCAACAGAGCATGCACAATGTCGGCACTAGTACAGTGTATATCCACCTTTCGCAGCAATGCAGGCTGCTATTCTCCCATGGAGACGATCGTAGAGATGCTGGATGTAGTCCTGTGGAACGGCTTGCCATGCCATTTCCACCTGGCGCCTCAGTTGGACCAGCGTTCGTGCTGGACGTGCAGACCGCGTGAGACGACGCATCATCCAGTCCCAAACATGCTCAATGGGGGACAGATCCGGAGATCTTGCTGGCCAGGGTAGTTCACTTACACCTTCTAGAGCACGTTGGGTGGCACGGGATACATGCGGACGTGCATTGTCCTGTTGGAACAGCAAGTTCCCTTGCCGGTCTAGGAATGGTAGAACGATGGGTTCGATGACGGTTTGGATGTACCGTGCACTATTCAGTGTCCCCTCGACGATCACCAGTGGTGTACGGCCAGTGTAGGAGATCGCTCCCCACACCATGATGCCGGGTGTTGGCCCTGTGTGCCTCGGTCGTATGCAGTCCTGATTGTGGCGCTCACCTGCACGGCGCCAAACACGCATACGACCATCATTGGCACCAAGGCAGAAGCGACTCTCATCGCTGAAGACGACACGTCTCCATTCGTCCCTCCATTCACGCCTGTCGCGACACCACTGGAGGCGGGCTGCACGATGTTGGGGCGTGAGCGGAAGACGGCCTAACGGTGTGCGGGACCGTAGCCCAGCTTCATGGAGACGGTTGCGAATGGTCCTCGCCGATACCCCAGGAGCAACAGTGTCCCTAATTTGCTGGGAAGTGGCGGAGCGGTCCCCTACGGCACTGCGTAGGATCCTACGGTCTTGGCGTGCATCCGTGCGTCGCTGCGGTCCGGTCCCAGGTCGACGGGCACGTGCACCTTCCGCCGACCACTGGCGACAACATCGATGTACTGTGGAGACCTCACGCCCCACGTGTTGAGCAATTCGGCGGTACGTCCACCCGGCCTCCCGCATGCCCACTATACGCCCTCGCTCAAAGTCCGTCAACTGCACATATGGTTCACGTCCACGCTGTCGCGGCATGCTACCAGTGTTAAAGACTGCGATGGAGCTCCGTATGCCACGGCAAACTGGCTGACACTGACGGCGGCGGTGCACAAATGCTGCGCAGCTAGCGCCATTCGACGGCCAACACCGCGGTTCCTGGTGTGTCCGCTGTGCCGTGCGTGTGATCATTGCTTGTACAGCCCTCTCGCAGTGTCCGGAGCAAGTATGGTGGGTCTGACACACCGGTGTCAATGTGTTCTTTTTTCCATTTCCAGGAGTGTAAAAAGTTCATAAAATAAATTTCTACAATACATACGGCTCTTGGTAAATTATTGCATCAAGAAAAAGACTGCAATGGTCAAGACGTGCACCGGAGCACAGAAGTGAAAAGAGTAGGGAAAGTAGAGAGTGTTAGCCTCGATTCGGGGCCGGTAGTGGAAGTGTGCAGTGGTGACTGCGGCGGAAGGAGTTGAAAGCAGCCGGGAAGACAAGGGCAGCAGTTCGGCAAGGACCTTTGTAGTTTCTGAAGTTTTATTTACGGGTGGTTGCAAGTAATTCTAATCGGTCAAAGACTGGAGGATGGGTATTTTGTGGGTATTACTAGTTATCACGAAGGACTAGAAGTGTCTAAGGTTTATGGATGGGAAAAACATACCGGTGAAAACTGATACCGGTATTTTAGTTATAATTAACGGGTATTTTTCGATATTTGTATGATCTCGGTTTGCAAGTGAAACTGCTTTTAAAAACGGGTATTGTTTATCTGTAAAGTTTCCATTCCTTAGAGACACTGGATTACTATAACAATTGAGAAAAACTGTTACCGGTACTTTAGTAACAATATTGATAGAAACGAGGAACAAATACATAATAATCAGTACGTTATTGCTGAGAGTATAATTTAACAGTTGCCGTATGGCGTCGCCTACTAGCCGATGATCGTAGCACTTGTAAATGGACAGCTTAACGCGGAAGATAGAGTTTTCCAATATCAGCTTTGTCCCTTTAGCACTGACTATTGACTATTTGTAATATCTAAATAGTAGTATGATCCTCGATTACAACATCATTTTTAGAAGTTTAAAAAGTAGGAGACTACCAGTAATTTTATGTAGTGTTTAAGCTCTCACGGTGGACAGACTAATACTTGATAGTTTCATTCTATGTAACTTAGAATGTACAGTGCCAAAGTGTGAGTGAGTCTTAAGATTTTCTCAAACTTTGTTCGGTATCTACATATATTACATAAAATAATAGCAATAAAAAACAAAAAATAGGTCCTTTTGTGCACTTTTAACAACCGGGGTAAACTGAAGATTAAAAAGAAGAAAAAAAACGGAATAATCGAAAACCAGTCGTTTCAACGATAACCGCCATCCCAATAAGTCCGTAACAGAGGGTAGATTAAACCTGATTTATCAAAGTTTATTAGACAATATAAATACAGAGAGCAGCGTAAAAGAACGCAAATGATTATTGAACGATGTGAATAAAGCCCATATCACTTTAAATTTATATGGTCAAGTCACTCTCAACCTGTTACACGTCCCATGTGGCATCATTTCTTTTTCAGTGTGCACAGTAAGCTTTGTCTGATATTAATCTATGATTATAGATAGTGTTCAAACTTCTGGATAGCTTTCCCTACGCTTCGACGATCCTTATGAACGGACACTTGGTCTTCGTGACTGTGACTTTGTGACTGTCACATGGGTCAATGATTTCCGTTTAGAATAGTTCCCCTTGTCTCACGGGGTAAATCTTTCATAATGAGGCTTGCGACAGAAATTAACTACAGTTATCGGTGTTAGGAGAGTGGGTATTAATTACAACCAGTAGCAGTTAATCGTATTTATCAGTTAAAGGCATACTGTCTCAAAATGAGCCCGTGATCATATTTTTGGCACTTTATTTTACAGGTCCGTATTGATCACATAAATTTTTACATTTCACTATGACAGGTTTCGGCTACTGCCATCTTCTGATCATAAAATATTCTGATGTATCAACGTCAAACTAAACATGTAGGTAAATAGTAAATCTGATTTAAGTAGTACATTGCAGGGAGCGAACATTGCAAGTTTCCGTGACGTTACCTTTCTACAAGATAACGGTAGACCGCATGTAGCCGGCGTTGCTTTAACCTACCTCGATACAGACGGTATCTGAGTGTTGCTCACCACAGAACGCTCTACAGATTTCTCATGCATGGGAAACATTTGCTCATGGGCAGCTGAGACGTTTGTACGCCATCACTTGCACTACCACTGATGAACTCTCACTCAGAGTTCAAACACTGTGGAATGACGTTCCCATATCCGCCAACACGTTTATTTTTTCTCGATACCCAGCCTTGTGGCAACTCTGTGTACTACATTTAGCATCCTGGTCTTTGTTATTGTGCTTGACAGTCAGAAGATTGATTTAATGCAGCTCTCAGCGCTATTCTACCTTGTGTGAGGCTCTTCATCTTTAAGTAACTACTGCAACCTACATCCACTCGCATACGAGTATGTTTACTACATTCATATTTAGCGCTTAGTCTACAATTTTTATCCTCTGCACTTCCCTACATTGCTTAATGCCTCAGGATTTGTCCTGTCAGCTGACCCCATCATTTAGTCAAGTTTTACGATGCATTTCATTTTTCCCTAGTTCTATTCAGTACCTACACGTTAATTATTCGACTTACCCATCTAATCCGCATCATTCTTCTGTAACATCACATTTCAAAAACTTCTACTCTCTTCCCACCTGAATTGCTTATCGTCCGCGTTTCACTTCCCTTCAAGGCTACCATACAGACGAATAGCTTCAGAAAAGAGATAGTAACAACTAAATTCATTTCTGTGTCAGCAAACTCCTTCTTTTAGAAATGAATTTCTTGCTATTGCGAGTCTGCATATTCTATTCACCAGCTTCTGCCATCTTCAGTTATTTCGGTGACAAATCTCATCTACCAATTTAATGTGTGACTTCAAATTCTGTTTCCATCATCATCTCCCGATTTAATTCGACAACATTCCATTACTCTTGTTTTACTTTCACTGCTGTTCACCTTATAATCTCTTTCCAAGACACTATCCATTATAGTCACCAACTCTTCCAAGTCCTCTGCCTTCTCGGACAGAAATACAATGTTATCGACAAAGTTGAAATTTTCGTACGTCTCCTCCCTGACTATTATTCCCTCTCCATTTTTCTTAATCGTTTCCTTTACCGCTTGCTCAATGTACAGGCTGAACCACATCGGGGATAGGTTAGAGTACTGTTACGCTCAGATCTCTACCACTGCTTTCCTTTCATGTCCTACTTTATTGATTCAGTTTAGTTTCAGTCTAAGTTTCCGATAACATTATTGTCCCTGTATTTTATCTCTGCTAACTAAAAAATTTCAAAGTGGGTATCCTTATAGTGTCATAAGCTTTATCTAATTCTATAAATTCTGTACAAGTAATTTTATCTTTCTGTGGCCAATCTTCTAAGATAAATTATAGTACTGCCATGCGTGTTCCTATATTTCACCGGACCCAAACCGAAAATCTTCTAATTCGGCCTCTGTCTGGTTTCCCATGCATCTGTAAAGAATTTATGTGAACGTTTGGCAACCACGACTCATTAAACTGACAGGTCGTTAGTATTCACACATTTCAGGAGCTGCCTTGTTTAGAATTGGAATTATCACATTCTTCTCGAAAGATGAGGGTGTTTTGCCTGCCTAATATACCTTGCACTCATGTGTAATAGCACTGCCACGACTGGCTCCCCAAAGATCTGCACAAATCTAACGGAATCTAATCTACTCCAGGAGTACTCTGTCAAATTATTATTGGAGTATCACTTCTTCTTGTGTTCCGTTCTTCCACAGTCCATGAACAGAAGAGAATCGAAGCGTTTGAGATATGGTTCTACAGATAAATGTTGAAAATTAGGATGATGGTGATTCGTTCCATAGACCCAAAACTGAAACGATTCTCTTGGATGTGAAATGTGTCAGGAGGGTAAGATATGTGGAGATTCTTCGCAGAATTGGTGAAGAAATGACCACACGGAAACACTGACAGAAAGAAGGGACAGGACGATAGGTTATGTGTTGAGACATCAAGGTGGTAGAGGGATCTGCAGAGGGTCATAACTGTAGAGGAAGACCAATATTGGGATACAAAATGATTGAGGACGTAGGCTGCAAGTGCTATTCTGAGAGCAAGAGGTTGCGACGGGACAGGAATTCATGCCGAGTCGCATCAAAAGTATCCGAACACTAATGACTCCAAAAATTTTTATGAATTCGGTTTCCACTGCTACATGTATTCTCCTGTGTTTTATAACGACAAGTAAAATTTCGTAATTTGCTATACAACCTGGTGTTGTAATTTTAGTGGCCAGCAATGTGTTTCTTAACAACATCTCATGTCTAACTAAAAGGCTGGGAACTCTTTTTTTATTTGAAGAACTACTACGCAGTTTTTTCTTTCTTTCGTTTCGTTGGAAGCATCTTCAGGTGGTCCTCTTCAGAAAGTTCTAAAATCGCCACTTATAAGCGCCTTCTTTCGATGTCGATCATGTCAGGGAATTTTTCAGAAGGAAAATCCTGTACTGACCCAGAATATAATGAAGTTCAGCTGGAGTTAACTAAGCGCGTAGGCCCTACCTTAACGTACATTAAGTTTTTACTAACGCAGCAAGGCACGTACAGCAAAAGACTACACTTTCAGCATGACTAATACTGGTGTAGTTGAGACAAGTTCAGCGTTTTTGTGCTGCGGAAGTATTGTTTACTGTGCCTACAGTACAACGCATTCAGTCACTCACATTTCTACCCTCTATCAAAGCACTACGAAAGTATGACAATTAGGATGTCATTTATTTAGGTGTTTTGTGTGTTCATTACCACAAGAGACAGTGCAATGTTTGGACTAGCAGCTTACATTAGACACTGAAACGAATGCGATGTATTAGGGCTACGACGAGGATCAGATGCGGTGTTCCTGTCCCCTTTCGGCGTCTACATTTACTTTTAGTATTATGTGTATTAACGGCTTAGGTGAATGAGGAGATGTTTTCTATAAAGACTCTAAAGCGTATATCTGCCCAGCCGTCAAACTGAATTGAAGTTAGGAGTCTAACGACCTCGAGTCATATTGAAATTCAAACACCAAATTTCCTTCGATCTTCCAGTAATTCAGTTTCTGAACGATATTTTCAATTTTTTAATCGGTGATCTTATTTCGTGAGAGAAACGTCATACGGGGTAGGCCGTAACGCATTTGACACTAGCAACCCTTACATTTTGTTGAGCGTAGCATAGTGGTAGTGAGTTGTCGAACTGACTAGTGCATAGTTCCACAAGCCAGTTGAGACTAGCAATTAGAATCTGATTTGCTTGTTGTCTTCTGAGGAATAATAAACAGAAAGATAACTACAGAACAGTGCGTGTTTATTTTGCAGAAACCGTGCAAATATGTTCGTAACTATATTGATGTTTGTGGTATGTTTGTCGAGAGATTTGTAACCATCCAACCTGCATGTCGACAAGATATTCGCAAATTAAAATTAAGATTTGAAGAGAATGGCTCAAATTTTATCAATACAGAAGAGAACTCAATGTTGAAGCACAATTTTTTAAACAAACACAGATAAGTATCCAAGGATTATGGAATACCAAGAACAACCCTACGAAGGATTGAGAAAAGCTCGAAATTGAGACCACATAGGCCTTATTTCCTTCAAGGCCTATATTAAGATGATGTTGACAGGCGATGGAGTTCTATGAGTTGTACACAACCCGAGCATACATTTTCAACATTGTCTGCAGGTTTTAATGTTATGGCAACAAGATCGAGCGCCCCCTTACTGCGAAAACTTTGATGAAAGGAGAGACGGACAGGTTACTACTGATTGGCCTCATGATCCCCCGATATCATTTCCACGAATTTTTAAGTCTGGAGTTACAAAATACGTGGTTTATTTCGTCACGTTTCGTGATGTTGAGGATCTGAAGGAATCAACCAGTCGAAATTAGAAAACCTGCAGTCCCAGAAGGTTTGCGACAAAATTCTTGAACGGTGTCCAAAAGATGCGGGAACTACTTTGGTAGTCTTTTGTAGGTTCCTTGAACTCTAAATGTATTTCTGTATTGAAAAAAACATTTGTGTGTTCGTTTGTTTAATAATTATCACGGCACCAAACGCATTTTTGTCAGTTGAACTACTCTGTGGTTAAAACAGCTGTCGAAATCACAATAACATTTGTTTTTTATGTCCGGTTTTGGCTTATTTTAAAGCCATCCCGAGATTTTTTGGGCCTGCAAGGGTAGGAACAGCAAAGTTACAAACAGCACTACTACATATGGCGTTAAAAGAAAATAGAGAAATAGTGTAGCATTTACCCCAATGGCTGGTGCTGGCGATTTCGCGGTTTTCCACGTGATGATTTCATGGCGACCATCTTGCGGTTTACGTTGGCTAGACAACGGCGTCGTTTTGAATTCTAACCAGAGAGCCTGGCTAGTAAATAGACGACGACATGTGTAAAATTTAATGGCTGTGTCATTTAATATAATTATACCTGCAATTATATATTTTCGTAATATCTGTATGTGCATACAGTTACTACTCTCTACTTTATCCGTTTATCGACAAAACTTTAATAATACCGATACGTTCATTATTCCCAACAATGTCAGTAGATGACACTGCTTCTTCTATTTATTTTACTTTAAGATAAATGATAACTTAACTGATGGTTTATAATGTTTTAACTTCTTATGTACTCGTACTTGGTCTACGAGAACTCGCTTTGTAAATTTCATTCAGCAACGACATTTCAGTTCCTCTGAAGCGTTTGCCGTTGTCTGTTGCTGACGTAATTCATAGTCGGCGCGGAAATCGCTCATTATGTCACCCGTGGCTCCGTAGCCTTCAGCCACACTGTGCGATCGTGGTATCACGTGAAAAACCTAGGAGCCGCCAGCATCAGCCATACAGGTAAAAGCTACAGCATTTCTCTATTTTTTTAACGCCGTGTGTATTAATACTGTTTATAACTTTGCTGTTGCTACCCTTGCAGGGCCCAAAAAATCTGAGGATGGATTTAATGTAAGCCGAAACCGGTCACAATAAACCAATGTTATTGCGACCTTGACTGTTGTTTTAACCAGAGTAGCACCAGATAGCTGCGCTACACAGACAGTGCTGTCTAAATTTATGAACTCAACTATGGTCCCCCCTGCATTTAAACCACGATGCTGTAACAGCTTACACATCTTTAAGATACTTCAAGGTGATCTGAAAGTCGAATCCGATTGCGAATATGAAATTATTTTTCCGTGGCTCTCTGTGGTTGAAATATGACCTTCTGTAAATACTGTGAGGCGCATTGCAGATAATGCTGCTGTAATGATTTGTAGTAATGTCGCACTGGTGGCCGACACAAGAGCCAAACAATGTGCAGTGATGTGACAATGCGAGGCAACGGCAATTTGCGCATGAATATCGGATGAGGCAGTTACCATACGAATACAACTGGGAACGTAAGCTCCAGAGAATGGGAAACGTGATAAACATGATGTTCCACGTACAATCGTTATTGACGATGTTATATCAGTAGTGCACGATATTCAAATTATAATTACCGCAGTGATATTAAGTAAAGGGACGACGTTAAGATGTACTTATACTAGATGTGACACTCTGCTTGCATACATACAGAAAGAATGAATTTGTACATTAACCACAACGTCTTGTAACTCGAGAAAAGGGTGTCCTCAGCAGAATCGACCCAGGATTCAACGTAATTGATTTGGGGATAGCCCAGAGACCTAAATATTTATGGTCGGAGGTAAGCTTCAAACCTGTTAATTCCAAATATAATTACAGTGTCTCAGTAACTTTGTTATTTGCTGGTAGGCTCACCATCAATTGACATCAGCACTTTGTATATTCTTTTGTCGGAAAACACGACGGATTTCGTTTACAGTACTCTAGTGATCCATCTGTATAGTCTGTGATCGGGGTACTCCTGTATTTTCCAGGCTTGACCATGCGTTTGGATTGCTGACAAACTATCCTACCTGTCGAGGGTACTGCAAAAACAAAAAATACTCAAGAATGTGTTGAATGAAGATTTTGTGACCGACGAACTTCATCGATGAATTTCATTTCCTTAGGAATCTTCTGACAAACTTTAGCTTCGCATCACCGTTAAATGTATGTCGTCATTTCATCTTAAATCTCTCCGAACAAATACTCATAGATACCTGTCAGATCTGTGTGGTTCAAGAATTTGATCGTTGATTGTAGAGTCACATTATGTCTCGACTTTACGTCTCTTTGTACGCATTACATTACTTTTGTTTATGATACACACCATGAGATAGCTATAAATGTTGTCTGAGTGTCTCTGTATACAGAGTGAACAAAGCTGGATGTCTCGAGCTACAAACTGAATGTAGGAACTCATTTCAGGAAACATTATCTAACGACGACGCTGTACAACGTAGAAATTAATGCTCTCTAAAGGCTGGTGCTAGAGCACTGACTCTTAGTAGCTAGAACTGCCTGAGTATTGTTGCTGTGGAATTCTCCGCTGTTCAAGCTAACAGCGACTGTCGCTAGCGAAGTATGGATGTAGTGATGTGGACTCGTCCTGTGACTTATCTTCACTAACGGAACGATCTGTGTCATTTTATAGTCGTCTGGGATGCTCTTTTGTTCTTGTAGGAAAGCAAAATTGGAGAAGAAACGTGGTTTGTAATTAGGACTAGTGTTGGGGACATTTTTCAAGAACTTTGGAGGTACGTCACGATTTCTTACTAAGAGTAAGGTAGTAATAGTTTCTTATTATTTTAAGCCGATCTCGTAGAAATTTGAAGAATAAGTAAACAAAATCCGCCTGCATAAAATTAATACCGCGTCAGAAGTATGTTCCCACTCACATATGGGGCGTTGGGATGAAGAAATAATAGTAAATGTAGTTTTCCATCAATAACGGTCTACCTTCGACGGAAGGAATTTTAGTACAGCAAAGGTGTGTTGTATGTAGCTAACTATTCAAAAAAGGTTCAAATGGCTCTGAGCACTATGGGACTCAACTTCTGAGGTCATTAGTCCCCTAGAACAGAACTAGTTAAACCTACCTAACCTAAGGACATCACACACATCCATGCCCGAGGCAGGATTCGAACCTGTCACCGTAGCAGTCGCGCGGTTCCGGACTGAGCGCCTAGAACCGCTAGACCACAACTAACTATTACCCTGGGGCTTTGCGTATATATTTGTACCGTAAGTTGCACAAACCTCGTCCACCACGCTCTTTTTATTACCACCTGCTCCTGCTCCTATGACTTTCTCCTCCTACCCCCTCTCTTTGATCTTCGCCTCCTCTCTCCCCCCTCCTATGTCCATCTTCTCCTCCATTCTCTTACTGTCCATTACCTCTTACCTCTGAGTCGATATCTGCCCCCCAAACCTCTCTAACTCGTCCATCGCCCAATTTTGAATGGAGGAGATTCAAACAGGCCCTTGTCAAAGCACTGGAAGAAACACGTGAAAGGACTTTAACAACAGTCAGACAGAAAGGAGGTCAATGGTGGCATGAGACAACTACAGGAGCAGTCAACAACAAGACTACTGCATGGAGAGAATGTTTCAGAAACAGAACGGAACGTACAGAGACAAATAGAAACGACTAAGCAGAACGAAAGGAAAATGACAGAATTGTCTAAGGAGATGTCTTGGAAAAAATAAAAAATGAAATAGAACAGAATTTTAAAGATGACAAGAAGACATTACATCGCATATTAGGTAACAGAAGGTAACAATATTGCAAAGGTCATAATCATAGAAGGAAAATCGGTATGGAGGAAGAATAAGTTTTGAAATTACGAAAGAGATGCTCCCAAAAACTATATGAAGATCGGAGCAAAAGATATACGCGTAATGAGGGAGAGCGAGACGAAAGGAATAACAGCAACACAGAGGAAACAGAACCAGAAGACGTGTAGATGTTGGTTGTACATAAAGCTGTATTACATGTGAAAAATGGCATCACTATGGAAATGATCAAAGCTGTAGGACCTATCTGAGTTCAGTGGTTGTGCAGAATAATATGGATAATATGGACATATGCAATGATCCTAATGAAAAGCAGTTATTGTACCTACCTTTAAGAAGGGCAAAACAGCATTCTGTGAGATTCACAAAAGAATAGCACCACTGTGCCACTGAATGAAGGTTTATGGAGAGAGAATTTCAATTAAAATCGTCAATAAAATAGAAGCATTATTAAGAGATGAACAGCAAGGTTGTAGACCTGGAAGATCAACTGTAGACGATATATTTACAACCATGCGTTGTAGAAAAGAAATGGGATTTTGGAAATACATCGTAGTTGCATTCATAGATATAAAAAAGGTTTATGGTACTTTTGGAAGGGAAGATATATGGCAAGGTTTGAATACGCTAGTATTGTCGAAGGGAATGCTACTGAGTATCAGAAACATGTATGCCTAAAATGTAATAGAGGCAAAAAAAATTGAACTAGTTTAGAACGGACAGAGGCGTTCGGTAAAGAAGTGTGATATCACCAGTGCTTTTTAATATAGTCATGGACACCATAAGGAAAGCTCACTAATGGTTAACAGCAGATGACATGAATATCATAGCATATGCCGACGATGTGATGATCTGGACTGAAACTGAGCAGAAAGTAAAAGAACAACTGAATGCCTTGCAGAGAGTAATTGAAGAAACAGGCATGGAAGTAAGCTTAACAAAAAGTGAAGTAATGAAAAACCAGCAATAAAAACGAAAAATTAAAAGATATAGGTTTTAAAGGAAAAAGAAGTAGATGCTTTCTAGTATCTAGGAAGCAAATTAGCCGAAAAAGGAAACATCAAGGATGAAATTTCGGAAAGAACAAAATTATTCTAAATTTTGTTATTATGTATCGGAAACAATTAAAACTTGTAAAATACCTTCCAAAGCCAAGATCATGATATGTAAGTAATATTATCTGCTAATTTTGAACTATGGATGAGAATGTTGGACGTCGACAAAGAAATATCTGAGCAGAATACAAGCAATAGATATGCCTTTCTACGAGAGGTCCTGGGTAAGTCGAGAAGGCACAGGATAAGAAATTAAACACGAAACATCCAGCAGATGAGACCTCCAAAGAGACTATTGAGGGAAATAAACTCAAATGGCTTAACGACATTAAAAGAACAGGAACAGAAGGACTTCAAAGAAGAGCCTTAGAATGGACGGAATCCGGACGGGGATCAATTGGAACAACACGAACAAGATATGGAGACCAGATGAAGAATGATATGGATCACAGAGGACTCCAGTGGGGGAGATGCTGAATGGTACACTGTGGAAGAAAAGAGAAACTTGGAAGAGGCTCTGTGAACGACGTGCATAAGCAGAAACGTTTCACGATGAAGAAGAAGACAAATTTCGAAGAATTTTTTGTCATGTAAGGAATCTGGTGAAAAAGCCACAAAACCGATCTTGCACATCGAGAGAGAAAAATAAATCGCATCCCTAGAAAGCTGCATCAAAGTACATTCCACTGCACTTAATCAGCAATCCTCGCCCATATTTGGCGACGTGATGCTTTTCGCATGGACTACTGGCAAACTGTGCGATGAGAGACAACCATTTATCATACGAACCAATTTTTTTGTGTAGAAACTTTAAAACAACCATGCAGTTATAAAAATGCTATGTTTATAACGCGTGTAAGATGTTGGGAAAATTACTAGTTCTTCCTTATTTTATGATGAATGTTACCCAGACACGTGTAAATCATACAGAGTAAAACTATAAATGTATCTAATTTTATACACAAAGCTCCCGTGGACGACTTACAATTCCTTCCTGGAAACTTATTTTAAATCCCTAATTTATCTTTGACTTTCTTTATGATGTCTGTTATGAAAATATTAATAAGTACATAATACTGAGCATTATTTCGGTTTATTTGTTGTATACGTAATGTAAAAAGTGACTATAAAAATATTTCCACATAGGGGAAAATGATATAGGCCTACTTTCTAAACGCCTTGTGATCTGAAGCTCCCACTTATTTAATTTTCATACCTGGCCAACCCCTTCATATACCATCATTTTTGGACAATGTCGGCAGTGAGGAGATCCCCGGTTTTTAGGATTTAGACTGTATACTGGCCACGCTGACAATTCTGTTTTGGATTTTACTTTCAGAACGTAATTTTGTATAACTATATGTTATTTGTAAACCATTATTTACTTGCTACATTGCAATGATTGTTTTTAATATAAATTTTCCTGCGTTGTTTTATCTGTAGCTACGCACACTTGTAATGGTGTATTTCACAATTGTTTTGTCTTTCATTACTTAAGATACTGTAAAGTTAATTTTTTGAGTGAATTAAAAGAGACTTGGTTGTTTAAGTTCGCGGCATTGAAACGGTAAGCTTTTATCTGTATGACAGAGCATGCGTATTCACATGTTAGTATTTGTATTCAGTAATAACTGTAAAGATTGCTTGTAAGTATTAAATAGTTGAAATATCTCTGAGAGCTACTTTCTAGTTTTAGACTAGCAAACTAAAAATTAATCATGTGACCCGTACTCCCTTCACCTAAAGCCAGTTCTATCCCACATAATTCGTATTAATTATTAATGAATTTTAGCTTTACAGTTAGGAGGTTAAAAGAAGGATTACTGTTATTTACAGCAAGTGGAAACGTCCCTCACATTGATTCGACGCTTTTCGGAACCGATGCTTGTTTCCGGTCCACTCAGGCACACCATTACACGATCTAGTGATTAACAGGTCAGATTTAAAAATGTGTACTTTCCACTCACGTCTCCTTATCTTCGATTTAAAAATTTTTGTTAAAGGCAAATTATCTCTCTATTTAAACACACTTGTATTAATTTATAATGCAAGGAAAAATCACAGAGTAAATGATATTCATTCATTAGGTCAAGATCAAAAATCACATGTCTTATAGTATTTATTAAATTGTTGTATGTAGTGAGATGCCGTTCATCATACTGCACTCCCATAAACTATTATGGCGGTCATAAGACTCTTCTGATGCAGCTCTTCACGCTAGTCTGTCCTGTGCAAAACTTTGCGTAGGTACAGCAACCTACATCCCTTTGAATCTACTTACTCTGTTCATTCATTATTGGGCTCCCTCTACGATCCCCCCAATTACCTACGCACACGCACGCACGCACGCACGCACGCACACACACACACACACACACACACACACACACAGACACTTCCACCACTACCAGACTGACTGTCAATTAACAGATCCTTTCATTTAGATAAGTTTTACCCACGTGATTTTACTGTCGCCCTGATTCCAATCAGTACCCACCCATTAATTATCGCGTCTATCCATATAATCATCAGCGTACTTCCGTAGCATCACATCCTAAAAGCTTCAATTCTCTTTTTCTCTGTATTGTCCATGATCCGTATTGGAATTTCGTATGAGGCTACGTCCCAAACAATTGCCTACACAGAAAACATCGTGAAAATCATTTTCGATCTTAAAAATCTCTAATTTTTAGGAACTGTTTCCTCTGTATTGCAAGCCTGCACTTTATGTCCTCTCAATTAACGCCCCGTTAGTTATTTTACTCACTCGTGTACTACTTTCAGTATCTGAGTTGCTAAATAATTTCCTCTTAATCATATGATTCAGTTTCACGACATTCCATTGCCCTTCTTTTGCTTTTGCTGTTATTCCGTACTACCACTCTTTTTTTTTTTCAACTGATCATACAAGTATTTTATCGTCTCCTACGAAGCTACAGTGCATCAGAAAATTTTAAATTTATTATTTCATACACACGAACCCTATTACCTTTTCCCAATTTACCTTCAGTTTCCTTCACTGCTTACTCACAGCTATAATAAGTAAAAATGAATAAGACAATCTAGTCGATACTGCCTTTCACACACCAAATTAACGTACAATTCTCAGACAACTTACAAACATGACTACCAAGAAAACATAATGGTTTGACCACAACAGCTGTACTCGTCAATTCAGAACATCGTAAATTAGGTCACTCAAAGTAAGTGCTTTATACGCCTAAACTTCCCCAGCTGGATGTCTCTTAAGACCTTGTAAATAACGTATTAAAAGCTTATGAGCACGTCACACGTTGACATCTATCCAATTTTGGCTGCTCATTACTTTTATTTAACTAAGAGAGAAAATGAGTTTGAAGTCTCTGCCAACTCTCCGTAATTCAGATACTGAGTGATATTTCACTGAACTCTTTCAACTATCGTTCGTGAACTCCAAATCGAATATGACACGAAGTATATGCTTAAAAAGTATAAGTCATGAATTATTACACGGGTAACTCCCGAAGGCTAATGACAATAAATAAATAACAAGTGCCGGCCGGTGTGGCCGTGCGGTTCTGAGCGCGTCAGTTTGGAACCGCGTGACCGCTACGAACGCAGGTTCGAATCCTGCCTCGGGCATGGATGTGTGTGACGTCCTTAGGTTGGTTAGGTTTAAGTAGTTCTAAGTTCTAGGGGACTGATGACCTCAGTAGTTAAGTCCCATAGTGCTCAGAGCCATTTCAACCATTTAAATAACAAGTCTTCAACCTCTGTTGATTTCAAGACAGGTGGCTAACTGAAGAGCACTGTGAATTTTGTATCCGCCTGAAGTTAATGGAATTGTAGTTCATATCATCGAATAACTTAATTTACTAAGGTTTTCTGTTCGTAGTGATTGGGTTATTTTGTATCCGTCCTGTGGCTACCCTTGAATCAGTCCTCTGTGTTACATGCTTCTGGTCGAAGATCGTAGCGCGATAGAAATCAACCTTGATCGAAGCAGTATATCTGGGGGTGTCAGCCGCGCTCAGTTCTGGTCGGGACTAACGTTGTTAAAAGACTCCTTACCCAAATTCAACAGCAACTGCCAGGATTAAAAGGCAAGAGTCGATCCTGTCCGGTGCCACTTGATTAGGTACTCTGGAAAAATAGTATGGCACCGATGTAAACGGGCTGCAACAGACCGAATTGATCTCCTATCGCTTGGTGGCAGAATGGTGTCATTTCTGTGCAAGCACCGAACTTGACACCCCTAGTACCTGCGTATCTGCAGTGTTTATAACACTGCCCGACTATGAAATCTAAATTAATTTTATTTATGACAATAAGAGAGACAGTGATTGCGTATCAAGATTTTCTAAAGCATGTACATATTTTATTAACATGACCAGTTTCGGTAAAATTAGGCCATCTCAGATTTAGATTTAAACAATGAAACCACCAAGCAATTGTCGCTACTCATCATCGAAGTTATTTAACAAAATAGTGGAAAGGAATTACAGGTATATGTAGATATGCAGTCAGACATGCACGAAAGTATAGCTGAGATCCTCATTAGCTAAAGTGTGTTCTCCAGACGATTATCAACAATGGCTGAGCCATAACATATGAATATGAAAATACTGCTAAATTATGAGGTTACCATAGCGTTGAAAATGGCGAACACTGGACTGTCTATATGCTGTCGTGTACGCCTGAATTGCTGGTACACCCACTGACAAAACTAAACATTCACACACTGTGTTAAAATATAACAACGTACATTAGTGTGATTCTTTATGGTAGTTATGTGTTGATTAAGACGTTTTTATCCGCAAAAATAATAAGAATCTTCTTCACTGGCCTCAACAAAATAATTATATTGCCATGTAATAAAAAACATGAAATGATACAAAACATCGCACCTCGCTACATCCTCATTAACAGTAAGTTATATGCGGTGATGAGTTTTATGCCTTTATATAGGACAAACTCGAAAAATTATTAAAGTTCCTGCTTTCTAATGCGTTGGGAGACACTGACTTAGTTACGGCTCCACCGTTGTTTCAGACGTAAACCTTAGTATTGTTTCAGGCCCAACCCATCTGCAATTCGGCGCCGCGAACATCTTGATAGAATGACAACGTGATGTAAGGTAAATTACGCTCCATTCCCATCACCTACATCAACAATGCTGTGTGATAATGTGTCTGCATTAGAACATACATTCTCATTAAACTGACCATGTTACTTGAGGGTTAATTGCGGTGTGCTTTTAGTATATGCATAAACTTCAGTTTCTTCCAGAATATTTAAGAAGCAGTCCTCTTGTATAGTATGTACAGCTGTTTTGTTATACGTTTTATCGAAAAGAGTTTCGTCCATTTGGTGTAGTACAGAAACTGTGATAGTGTTCTGTGTGTTCCAATGCTACTAGTAACTTACATCAAAATATTTTCCCGTCTGTTCGGCATATTACATACTGGAGGCTCTGAATTCAAGGTCGTAAGCAATATGACTGCACTAACTAAAATTGCTATCACGCATTACTTTTCAATAACTAGGGTGTTAGTAGTGAACTAATATTTTGTATTTCACTAACTCTACTTATAAAAATGATGGGATCCAGTTCGGTCAAAACCCGTCATGAAAATAAAAAAAACCGCAATTAGTTAACAATGCAATGCTTTGCCGATAGAAAAGTAACGTCACATAGTGGAGATAAGAGTATTAAGAAGAGACCAATAGTTGACGTCATTAAGAACAGTAGAACAAAAAAAATCAAACAATCTAACTGGGCTACCGCGGGAACAGCGGTTTTTAGACCTCAAATATTCTTGTCATCAACGTCTTAAAATATACCGAAAACGAGAAAACATCAGACCACAGAGACAAAATATGACTTTTGATCAGGGACGTAAATGTAACCACCGAGTGCCCAGAGTATACAAAGATGTGTGTGAGAGTATAGACTGTGACACAGGGAAAACGCCACGTGGAAGTTTAGGGTTGGCCGTGAGTCGTGGACGGATGGCCAGGGTGGTGAAGGAGACCTCTAGCGTAATGTGAAAGATCCGGGTTCGCGTCCCGGTCTGGCACAAATTTTCCTTGGTTTCATTCCCTTATTCAGCTGCAGGTTGTTCGTATTCGCAATTGCGAATACATTTCATATACTTCTTACATGCTTTTGACTAAGGGTAGTACTAAGGTTTCAGCTATCACCTCGACGAAATCAGGCTGCAACAATGAAACTTTGTGGCTTCGTTAGCCATTCTCTACATATTCATCCTTCGATGTGACCAATTTTTTACAACACTGGATGGCTTAGGAGAGACGCTTGTTTTAAAAGTTTGCGTTTTGAGCGTTGAGGAAAATTCTATTTCGAAAATTACCTCGTCATCGTTCTGTAACTGTCTGTCGCATGAGAGGCCAAAGGGTAAAGAGCCATGGGGTGCCCCACCAGGAGAATTAGAAATCTGAGGCAAAATTGGATAGGCATCGTTCTTTTTAACCTATATTATGTTATGATGTGAGTGATGTTTGTTTTTACACACCTCATAGATTATTAAGCAATGATTATGCTGCTGTTTAGCATTTGGATACTGCAGACGTTTGTACCTTTTGACTGTGGAACGAATATTATTTTGTATACTTGTATACAACGGCAACTTCATTTGCTGTTTACGTGAGAGTCTAGCAAAAGAAGTTCACCAAAGATAGTCTAGTCTCCTGCAATTAGCATTTAACTAATGATCGATTTCCTTTATATAATATGACGAGAATATTTAGCGAAGGTCTTTGATTAACTCTTCAGTGCTTGTACCACGAAACTCTTCAGTGCTTGTACCACGATAGTACTTACGTCACTAGCGTTCTAATTAATGTACATACTGTTCTGTTAACTGACGACACTACTGAGCGTAGTCGAAAATGTCCTGTGCAGAACTTACGATACTGGAATTTATTATTTATTCTAATACCCGAGATGTATCCGCTATCAAATAATGACATGAGAGCCGGTTTACTTGAACTGTTTTTACGCTTTTAAGTATTAGGTATGTTTTGTACCTCTTTGTAATTTCTGAATTTATTCTGTATACGATATTCATGTGTGTACCTTTCGATAGGTAACCGATGATGATGGTCTATGACCGAAACCAGTTGATGCTTAAGGTTTTCAATAAAATAGCTGATGTTCAAACATGCATTTCATCAATCACATTTTATCGAGGCCATCATTAAAACTTTAAGACTGCGCCTTGGACATTTCAGATAATATATTGCTGACTCGCGTTGTTCACTTCAACCTTAGGTTCATGGGGTCGATTGTGGTCTGCTTAGAAGATTAATTGGTGGCTTGCGTGTTCAGTCCACTTGCCCTTCGATGGGCTGCCGTGGCTCGTGAGTCACGTAGTTCGCTTGGATGATGAACAGAAAATAGAGGCATTGAAAAGATGTCTACCTCAGAACGTTATAATTCTCTCTTAAAACTGCAAAACTGGTCGAATAAACTGTTTCGTTATTTCTGATTACTCATCACTCATAATTTGTGTAATGCAGCTTGGAAACTCGTGAGTTGTTTTCACAAGGAACACTAAGCGCAGCAGAGTCGCGAGAGTCCATATGTCTGAGGCAGCAGGCTCAGCATAATACTCTCCTAGATAGCTTTTTTTCTATACGGTGTAGGTATATTCCTTCTGGTCGTGGGAGAAAGTTTAATAGCTATTTCCATATCTTAGCTTCCGGCAGGCGCATCCGCCTCCCTGCCTGCTAGCAGATAGGACCTTGAGCGCGGCCGCTGACTTATCCTATATAATGACGGCGAGGCCGGAGTTGGCCGCACGGAACTTCGCGGTACGCACGCGCCCACAGAGTTTAGCCGAGGCTGAAAGTTGCTCGGCAAACACTCGGCTTGTTTACTCAGCGTCTGCAGTTTCCAGAAAATTCTCCCTGATCGAGCAGCTGCCTTCGGATCACGTGATCCGTGACCTGCGTGGCTTGTGGTATGCACGTTTGCTTTGGCGATGTAAATGAGGCGGAATAATGCGGTCGGCTGAGCACTCACATAAACTTGACAGCTCTTCAAAACCTTTTTTCGCTGGTTACATCTATATTCTATTTGTATTCACCACGCTAAGAGTTCTGTCATGCGGAAAATTATTTCGTCATACTCTCATTCCTTTAGTTGCTCTCATTCGTTGCAATAAGCATGAATTTTATTCATAACCCTCATAAATTGCACTGGGTGAATGTCTACTATAGGTACTAATAAAACAAGCAAATAATCGTAATGTACACATATAAGGAAACCAAAGCTGTACTCAGTATGGCACAAATGCAGTCATGTCCGTGTTAAAACACTATTAAGGTGTAAGGCTACGTTTATTTCGAAACACTGCAAGTGAGGCATAAATTACTAAGTGATAAACTCTCGTCGTTTGATTTTGTCATCATTCCAGATAACCTAAATACTGGTATAGCATGTAGATATGACTCGTCAGTGCCATAGCCTTCCACATCCACGACTCCGTCGGATTCTTTTGTGTGGGGATATTTAAAAGTAATATAGTATTCCAGTACCATCAGTAGTGTCGATGACCTCTGTGAACCCGTTACGAGTTGTTGTGAATGTATGCCTGGAATTTTTGAGCTTGTAAGGACATCGGTGGGGGAAATGAGCTGCTCTGACGTTCACATAAACGGTTGCGTATTGCAATTAGCATCCTTGGGGACTTTGTCATACTATGTTTAAGTGCTCAGCCCTAATATGTCGTATTTGGGAAACATTTTTCGAACCTATATCCATTAAGATTATCCCTAAGATTGGCGATCTTTTACAGAAGCCTGAAATTTAGCATGGACTTAGTTCGAGATGCTTATAATTGTTTCCATTTGTCTCGAATCCGGGGAGAAAATTGTAAGCAACACTGGTTGTATGTAAAGTATGCCTCAGTCAATACCTTCTCTGCGTGACAGTGACGGAAATACTATCGACGATAGTGCTGCTAAAACAGGGTTACTAAACACAGCGCTCCGAAATTCCTTCATCAAAGAAGACGAAATAAATATTCTAGAGTTTGAATTAAGAGCAGCTGCCACCATGAGTGACCTACAAATAGATATCCTCGAAGTAGTGAATCAACTCAAATCATTTAAGAAATCGAAATTTTCGGGTTCATACTGTACACTAATTATGTTCCTTTCAGAGTATGCTGACGCAATAGCTCCATATTTAACAATGATATACAACCTTTCGTTCAACTAAAGATCCGTATCCAAAGACTGGAAAGCTGCACAGGTCACACCAATATTAAAGAAGTGTAGTAGGAGTGATCCTTTAAATTACGAGCCCGTATCATTAACGTCGATATGCAACAGGATTTTGGACAATATATGGTGTTCGAACATTATGAATTACATTGATCTATTGACACACAGTCAACACCTATTTAGACACTATCGTTCTTGTGAAACACAACTAGCTCCTTATTCACATGAAGTGTTGATTGCTATTGACATAGGGTTTCAGACTGATTCCGTATTTCTGGATTTCCGGAAGACTTTTGACACTGTACCACACAAGCGGCTTGTAGTGAAATTGCGTGCTTATGGAATATCATCTCAATTATGTGATTAGATTCTTGATTTCCGATCAGTTTGTAGTAGTTGATGGAAAGTCTTCGAGTAAAACAGAAGTGATTTCTGGCGTTCCCCAAGATACTGTTACAGGCCCTCTGTTGTTCCTTATCAATATAAGCGGTATAGGAGACAATCTGAGCAGCCGTCTTAGATTGTTTGCAGATGATGCTGTCGTTTACTACCTAGTAAAGTCATTGGATGATTAGAAGAAATTGCAAAACACTTTAGAAAAGATAGCTGTGTAGTGCGAAAATTGGAGCACGAGGAATGAAATGCACTATAGAATATTGCCATTCAGTTTTGAGAGATCTATATGATCAGGTCTCAGCAGGTTCCTCACTTCGGACAGCAGACATCAAAACAATGAAGCCCAAATTACTTAATATCAAGAGAAATCAAAAGTAAGGGTTGAAAATAAAGTCTAAGGCAAATTCGGTGTCAGAAGACGACACTACTTCACTGTATCATTTAGTGAAGCATACGAAAAACGGAAGAAGGACTTTTATTGATGAAATTCGAACAAAAAACGGTACGATTCTCAGAACGCAGCAGGATATAATGGATGAGATTTATCGCTATTATTGCGAGCCATATTCTATACATCAAAGTAGTTATGCATCCTTGGAAGAATTCCTTGACATCGTAGCTCCACAGCTGACAGAAGATGACAATGAAAAAAAAGAATCCCCAGGACCGGATGGTCTGCCACAGAGTTTTACATCCGTTACTGGCCAATAATGAGTGTGAAAATCACGGTCATTGTAAATGAGGTTATTCAGGGTGAAATGATTCCGGCTGATTTTAAGGAGAGTAATATTCTTCTTGGGCCAAAAAATAATGAAACCAAACATTTAAATAATTTTCTTCCAGTTTCACTGCTGAATTCTGATTATAAATTAATAGCTAGAATAGTAAACAAGAGAATTTCATGCCTTTCAGGTAAAATATTTAGTAAACATCAAAGCTGAGCGCAAGGCAGAACCATTTTTTCAAAATCTAGCAGAATTCAGGGATATCATTGCAATAACTTCTGTAGCAAACATAAAGTGTGCTTTATTTTTGTTAGATTTTTATGAAGTCTTCGATGTAGTAAATCATGAATATCTTCTAGAGATGTTGAAGAAAACAGGTTTCAACGATAGCCTTCGATGTATCAAATCATGAATATCTCCTACAGACGTTGAAGAAAGTAATTTTCAACGATAGATACAGTTGATACAGTTGATAAAGAGCATTGCAACTGGAATAAATGCAAAAATTGCGGTGAATTGTCAGCACCCTAGTCGGACACAAATGGTACGAGGGGTTTCTCAAGGAAGTCCTTTACCCACATCGCTCTTCGCCATTTCACAGGAACGTTTCCTCCGACATATCTATGCTAGATTAAAAGGCTTAATATTATCAGGAAATGAAACAGTTATCAGAGGCTACGCTGACGGTATAGGTATTATTATAAGGAATAATGAAAAGATAACCACGCTAGTTACAGTGATTGATACGTACTGTAGAGCATCTGGAGCCAATTCAAACGAAAAAAGAGTAAGATGTTAAATTTCCGAGGTTTGATAATATCAACGTTGAGTGGGAAAAATTAGTCCGACAACATAAAACATTTGGGATCACCCTGACAGCACGTGCCATGAAAACGACGGCTTCAAACTGAAAAACTGCAACAGATAAAGTGCTTGGAACCGATATGGAGAATTTAACTCGATATATGAACCAAGTTTAAAGAACGAAGTATATCAACTCCTTGTTTATTATACTGCCAGCTGTTTCCAATGCCGAGAATGATAGCGAGGAGAATAATGTACAAACTCACAAAATTTTTATGAGAAGGTAAAGTGTTCAAAGTACCTGCTAAGGTAGCCACTTTAAATCCTAAAAATGGTGGACTAGGATTAACTAAACAGATAAAGCCTCTGCACTTTTTATCAAAAGGCAAGTCAGTTTAATAAGAGACTCGCGAGAAAGCATAGTGAGCCAACTTTTCGAGATCATTAAACCTCGAAGCTGGCTTCTCCCGATTGACGTGCAAAATATCAACAGTCGTTTTTCAGCATCTGAGGGTTTTCTGTTTTGAGTTCAGTTACGTAAGTGCCGAAATCAGACAGTCACCACACATAACATCAAGAGCCATAAGCGAAGGAAGGAACAAAAAAGAATGACAGTTTCCAAACATTGATTGGACTAAGATTTGGAAAAACATTATTTCTAATGTGTTCACGTCTAATATAAAGACGTCATGGTACAAGACATTTAACAACTTTGTTAACACCAATGAAAGATTCTACGCAATCGGACTGTGTGCAACAAATTCATGTCAACAATGCCATCTAGCCTACACAATAATTCATAGATACACTTTCAGCGGTCACATGAATAGTTGGAAGTGGATCCGAGAGCAAATAGCTCTGATTACGAGGACATCCCCTGTGAGTATATCGCTGTCATTGATACACAGGCCTGAAGCACGCTATTTCCCAGAGGGAAAAAGTAACGCTGTATACAGGTTGTTGGGAAATTGTGTTAACTACGTCATTAATAAACTAGGATCCGACAGCACCATAGAGTTCAAGGTACACATGCTGTGTGAATATCACAAAATTAGAAGGTATTCGAATCACAAGAAAAAGTTCGGTAATATGTTAAAAATTATATATGGGCATTGTTTAACATACAAAAAGCAGATTGTGTTGACAGTGATGTATTGCAATTACTTTAACGATATTATTTAAATTTTTACTGTAAAGTTTTGGTGTGTGCTTCTTCTACTTCAGAAAGTAATTTTTGAAATTCTATAAGCTAATGTACAGAACTTACTTGACAGTCAGATTGTGTGTCTAAAAGTGTCTGAACACACAACATTAGTGCTGCGTTATTGGTTTATAGTATAAATATGAAAATGGACAGTTTCATGGAAATGAAAAGAAAGGTTAGCCGTGCGGTCTAACGCATTGCTTTCCGGGCGGGAAGGCGTGCCCGTCCCCGGCACGAATCCGCCCGGCGGATCAGTGTCGAGGTGAGGTGTGCCGACCTGTCTGTGGATGGTTTTTAAGGCGGTTTTGCATTTACCTCCGCGAATGTGGGCTGGTTCCCCTTATTCCACCTCAGTTACACTATGTCGGCGATGGCTCCACGCAAACACTGTCTCCACGTACGTGTATACCATAATTACTCTACCAACCAAACATTTGGGGTTAAATTAGTCTGGTGTGAGACGTTACCGGGAGGAGCCGTCCACTGGGGGCCGAACCGCACAGTAACCCTGGGTTCGGTGTGGGGCGGCGGTGGGGTGAGTGGACAGCTGTAGCCTGTTGTGGGTTTGTGAATGACTGAGGGTTATGGCGGGGACGAAGCCTCTCCGTCGTTTCTAGGTCCCAAGTTCAATACATTACTATGCTCCACTCTTGTTGCGCAGTGGTATTGGCGTAGGATCGTACGTGCAACTTACTTTCTGAAGACGTCACGCGCATTCTGTTATATGCAATTCGCCTGAAATTATTATGAAGTAGTCTCAGTGCCATGGATTGCAGACACTTCTACATGCAACACCCTTCGTATACATTTTATGAATTTGCAGCTTTAAATTATACGTATTCTGATTTTCGTGCATTTATATAACATCCTGACAGAAAAATGCTGTACGCCGGACAGGGACTTGCATTCTGAAACTTGTGGCCATTTTTTGTGACTACTTCAATGCTCGTTAACTCGTTTATTTTCCGCACTGCTATGTCCGTCATCACACTATACAACGGGTACCCACACTTCTCAAACACATTATTGTGTCGTCTTTCCTTAAAAATGGTGCAATATCTGTATAACTATCGGTTTATTGTGTATTATAGTAGATGCCCCTGAGGTACAGATGTGGTGCTGGAGTGGTAACTTAAGACATTCAGAATTACGAATGCTGGGGATAGTGGCAACCGGAATTCTCTGAAGAGCTCCGGTTGTTAATGATCAGCATATATCTCCCAAGTCGATGTTTCAGAAAAAAACGCAAAACGACGTACACTATGTGATCAAAAGTTTCCGGACACTCCAAGAAACATACGATTTTCATATTAGGTGCATTGTGCTGCCACCTACTGCCAGGTACTCCATATCAGTGACCTCAGTAGCCATTAGACACCGTGAGAGAGCAGAATGAGGCGCTCCGCGGAACAGACGGACTTCGAACGTTGTCAGGTGATTGGGTGTCACTTGGTCATACATCTGTACTTGAGATTTCCACACTCCTAAACATCCCTAGGTCCACTGTTTCCGACGTGATAGTGAAGTGGAAACGTGAAGGGCCACGTAGAGCACAAAAGCGTACACACAGGAATTCCAAACTGCATAACGATCCACTGTAAGTACTATGATTGTTAGGCGGGAGGTGAGAAAACTTTGATTTCGTGGTCCTGCGGTTGCTGATAAGCCACACATTACGCCGGTAAATACAAAACGACACCTCGCTTGGTGTAAGGACTGTAAACATTGGACGATTGAACAGTGGTAAAACATTGTGTGGAGTGACGAATCACGGTACACAATGTGGCGATCCGATGGCAGGATGTGGGTATGGCGAGTGTAGTGGAAACAGTAAAATTCGGAGGTGGTGGTGTTATGCTGTGGTCGTGTTTTTCTTGGAGGAGGCTTGCACCCCTTGTTGTTCTGCGTGGCACTATCACAGCAAAGACCTACGTCGATGTTTTAAGCACCTTCTTGTTTCCCACTGCTGAAGTGCAATTCGGCCATGGCGAGTGGTTACACGACAATAACATCCCTGTAATGGACTGGCCTGCCCAGGGTCCTGACCTGAATCCTATACAACACATTTGCGATGTTTTGGAGCACCGACTTCGTTCCAGGGCTCACCGACCGACATTGATACCACTTCTCCGTGCAGCACTCCGTGAAGAATGGGCTGCCATTCCCCAAGAAACCTTCCAGCACCTGATGAATGTATTCCTGTGAGAGTGGAAGCTGCCATCAATGCTAATGGTAACCCAACACCATATTGAATTCCAGAATTACCGATTGAGGGCGCCACGAACGTGTAGGTAATTTTCAGCAAGGTGTCTGGATAGTTTTGATCACATAGTGTAGCATAACTGTCAAGTAATTGTCTTTACCGAAATTTTCCAGAGTTTTACTTCCTACCGCACTCTGGCATTTGAAAACAAACGTTTACTGGTACCAAAATCGAATGGGAGTTATAATACTGGCAGATAGATTAATTAGTTTTAAGGGACGTAGGCTTTCGGCTTACCATCGTTGTCGTTTCACTAGTGGTTCGGAAGAGCAATGTTGATAATCAAAGAACATTACGGTTGAGCGATAACAGTGCAAGAACACCTTGCAACAACACTAAAGGTAAAATATATTCCTTCAAATCGAAAATACATGGAAGTTATAAGACATTTTGAACGGAATGACGGGCATATTTTACACCGAACATGAATGATACATGAAGATAACACATAAGTGGGAAAGTAGGATTCAAAAACAGTGACTAACCTAACCTTAAAGTAGGACACTCTTAAAGCTGTAGGTGAAGCGTAAGGGCACTTTTGGAAGGAGTCCAGATTACTCTAGTTTGCCGAAGTGAGGAACATAAGAAGTCGGTGCAGCTGAATAAAATTTATCTTTGAAAAGTGACCAAAACATGTAAAATACTGAAGAAGTAGTTTCTTCATCAGTCACTGTGTATGTTGCGACCGCGGGTTGCGTAGCCATAAGTCCACTACAGGATAGCCTTACCCTTTGCAACGCAAGTCCCACAGGGAAGCCTAATCAGCAGGCGCGGCAAGCCCGCCAGTAATTCGAGGGAATACAGCTTTGGTCACCGGGACAGCATGAATCGTGTTGCACATCAGCAGTCGCGTGGAACAAGTAGTGAACAGCTCCATATCAGCTCGCATACCTGGATATAAGCCGCATTCCGCAGTCTAATGGGCAGTTCAAGCTCCATCCAGTTCCAATTCCACTGAGCTCAAAATTTTCTTCGCAACTCTGTTTGGGGAAGAGAATCATATTGTTTGTTGAAAAGCTCATGTCGCACGTCAACGACAAGTTCGACGGGTTATTAGAAGCTTAGCGACAACGTAACATATCGTCGGCATGAAGGTAGTGACATTCACCAATTTGATCATAATGTATCGATTGGACACTGGGGTACAGGCGAGGAATATTTGTACAACTATCACATGAAGGATCAGTATTTTGTGCTGCTGAAAATATCTGTTGTAGTTATTTGAGCACTTTTAATATTTACAGAACTATCCTGTGATGATGTTACAAACTTTCAGTGCGGACGGACAACGGTGAAGGTATCAATTTGAGGTAACGGATCGTGGTCCGGAAATGACCGTGTCGCAAGTTATCAGCGAAAGTCATTCTGATTCCATTAACAGTGGAACATCTGTACCGGTACTGTTTTTACTAAGATTTTAGGCCATACAACTTTCAGAGGTGGTGGTATGGATCAAAAGAAGACCATGTATTTAGTAAATATGGGCTCTAAAATGCATACCTTAAAAGCTGTGAGCACTTATTTATCTTCCATACTGTCAAACGCATCTCTTGTACTGTAAGCGCTTTGATTTTCATACTTTGGAAGGAGATAGTATGGACCAAACCAAGAAAAAATATCTAGTAAATATGTGATATGAAACCCATACTTTAAGTTTTATATTCACTTGTTCAGTTTCGTTACCGTGGAGCACATCTCTTCAGCTGAACAAGTGACCGTATGAGGTATGTGTTTTAGAGCCCTTATTTACTTGATATTGCCGGCCGCGGTGGTCTAGCGGTTCTAGGCGCTCAGTCAGGAACCGCGTCACTGCTACGGTCGCAGTTTCAAATCCTGCCTCGGGCATGGATGTGTGTGATGTCCTTAGGTTAGTTAGGTTTAAGTAGTTCTAAGTTCTAGGGGACTTATGACCACAGATGTTGAGTCCCATAGTGCTCAGAGCCATTTGAACCATTTTTTACTTGATATTCTGTATTACTACCTCTGAAAGCTGTCTACCCTACAATCTTAACAACGATAGAACCGATACATGTGCTCTCTTGTCAGAATTTTCAAAACGACTTCTACTTATGGCTTTCGGCCTTGACATTTACGGACCAAGACCCTTACCTCAAATTAATGCATTTTCCCTGAACTTGCAAGTTCATCGCGGTATCAGCCTATATATATGAGTCTGGTACCACTTGTTGAAATTAGCACCCCAGTCTGCAGAGACTTACAAACGGCACCTCGCAGGCTGTTGCCAGCATACAGAATACACTTTAGCCACATCGATTGGCGACAAAGTGACCTTACAACAGTAAGGGGAAGAAACACAGATCCTGAGAAATTTAGACAATAAGTATGTGGAATGCTGTGGCTGCATATAAAGATAAAAGTATATTTAACTAATAACACAGCGTGATGTAGTAAGGCTAGGGCAGAAGCTACCTGGTGAGAGGTGCTTGTCGTCTGATACTAATTCAAGGAATGCTCTGAACGGACTGTGTATTACAGATAACTTTTGTCCGTTGTTACACGTTACAAGGCGACAGCCCCATTTATTTTCCATTTGACTTCTTGCTTCGCCGGTTTTTAACCAAGAATAAGTTTCTGATTCATAATTCCGTTCTTTCGTTTTTTTGACATGAAACTCATCATTGATGATGGTTTATATCAATGGAGGAGGACTGAGAACCCTGCCTAGCAACACAAATTGTTATTCTGCTGCATTCTGTAACTACTCCCTTTACGACTTAGCATTTGTATGTAACCATTTACTAGTATTAAATTACATAGCTTATTTATTAAATATGTATAAGCCCATTCTTTGTGGGACGTATGTGAACCACACCCAGTTTCCTAGCCGGATGCATAATATTTTCTTCCAGTTTTACATCTATGGACTCAGAACTTTAAGATATCTTACATAACTTCAGTTCACCTTTTATTAAAGCATTACTTGAAAAAAAATCTGAATAGAATCTGGTTTTTTGGGTCTCTAATCGACTTCAATAAATACAGCAACAACTGACTATTGGACTTTTCATTCAGTTTTATATTGTAATAGTGTCAAAACCTGTATTTAAACACCTATAGCACTGTATGAATTGTCGATCCGTCATGAATAACTGTGTATTAGTTCCAGCTAGTTTGTTACTTGTCCATTCCAAGTTGATTTTTATCCTAGCTGTTTGGTCCTGGATGTGGCCTCGTCACCCAGCTCTGTGTTTCCGTTTCCCTCTCGTTCCAGCTGTTGTTCTAGATAATGTTGTTGTAGGTGGCCTTGTCTCGTTCATCGTTCAAAAGTGACCATCCCAACTGTAACTTCTCTTTTTCAGCACTTCAGCGATATTACGGTGTATGTGCAACTCCTGTACTTCTTCATGCTAAGTGACTTTTGACTGCTTGGGTGCATGAGGCACCAGTCCATCCAACCTGGCAGACCTATAAATTACAAGAGTTCGACAAGAAATGGATTCAGCGAATCTCATACCTGCATTTAAATTGTATGTGTTCTGGTTACTATAAGCATTATTTTATGTATTGACGATGTATACCCAAAAGCCTTACGTCTCTGAACAATTTATCTTGGACGATTAATTGCCTTTACAAAGCTGCAGTTATTATGCAATGATAGTGAAAGCTAACGAAATGTAGTAGAAGCTACTGGCCCCTGACTGGCTGGCACGAACATTTGTTGTGCGAATTAGCCTGCAGACGACTCCAAACGAAAAAATTTTTTCCTGCACCTTAGTGAGTGGCGGACACGCAAGACTTGTTCCTTGAAACCCGTGGCGCCCTACTGATGTTGTGCATACTGTACGGAGAGCGTTGGGTGTATCCGTTGAGTGGCAGGGCACGGAGGTGGAGGTACAGATGGAGATAAGCAGTGCTTGGCCAGTACAACGTATACCTTGATCCGCTGGTATTCATAGGTTCCGGTTTAGGTGGGATCAGCGGTGCTTGGGCAGCACGAAGTATGCCTTAATCCGATGGATTTCATAGGTTCCTGAATCCGCAGGCACTAGCATAATATGGCAACAGCATTTCAAACCCCTAATACCGCAGGCAACTTGTAGTATCGCAAACTCCGCAGATGATGTGGACGAATTTTGAAGTTGGTGCTTTGTGAAACTTCCTTACATTGTTTGTACAAACGTAAATTATTCTGTTCGGAAACGTGTTTCTTTTCCTGTATCCGTTCAGCTGTCTTTACTAAACAGATTCCTTCACTACACAAACCGATCAACTGTCTGTCCATCCACAGTCGAAGGTGCATCATTTAGGATTCTCTTATTTATGATAAGATATTCTGTCTTGCTTCATTCAAACATAATATTGTTTTCTCGGGTATTTTGTAACAGTTTTGCCTTAATTTAATCAATTATGTCGTGACCCTCGCAAACAAGTCAATTAATGATCGTGCCCTGCAGTCTGATCCCTTGGGGGTCCATTGCAGTACATTCTCGATCGATCTCCAGTAACAAGCTGATGTTGATTGTGCCCTCTTGTCTCCGTTCAATGTAGACCTTAAAAGTTTTATTTTATTCTATCCGTCTTTATCCGAAGTCTCATTTATGCACAGTTTAATTAATCTCAATAATATTTTAAGTACTTTTTTGACTTATGAATAGTTACTTCAGTCCTTAAGACTTTTATCAGGTGAGATACCTAAATGATACAGTTCGTACAATCTACATTTCATATACAGGGTGCGTCTCCTAAAAGTCTTCAGGCGCATTTTCTCCAATATTGCGCCATAGATTTGCAATTTATTTTTAGCAATGTATAGCTTGAGACAACCCAAACAAATACTGTTCATCGCGTCTTTCATGCGACGCCCATTGTCGACGAAAAGCGCCAGTTTGCTTCCCGTTACAAACAAAATAACTTTTAAAGCGGAATTTTACGTGTCCATTCGATAAAGCGGCCCCTGATTACTCTAGTGTGACATTCACTCTATCGACATGTATTAACAGGAACAGTAAAACACGAAATATAACGAGTACTCCAGCAGCAATATCACTGGTCTGGCCCATGCTGACTGTTACCGTCCAAATTTCCAGCGCTACTGAGTAGCTACTGGGCTGTTGTTTTTCTCTGTGTTTTACTGGTCCTGTTAATACATACCGACAAAAATAATGGCGTACTAGACTAATAATGGACAGCTCTCTGGAATGAGAATGTAATATTCCGCTTTAAAAATCATTTTGTTTGTAACAGGAAACAAACCTACGCTTTCCGTCTACAATGGACGTTGAATGAAAAACCTGCAGAGCACTATTTGTCTGAGCTGAATCCAGCTATACATTGCAGAAACGAAATTGCAAATATTTGATTAAATACCAGAGGAAATGCGCCAGACGTCTCTTAGGAGAGATGCCCCGTGTAAGCACATTTTATTAGCAGCTTGCAGAAACTTGCCTTGACAAGAAGAGATCCATGATCAAACGACCATGAAGGAGAAAATATGCGTAATATTTAAGCTTTGGTGATGCGGTACTCACTGGAGGAGAAGCACTTATTCCTACAGGAGAAGGACAGGAAAGGATGTTAGCTATGTATTTTTTCAAAGAAACAATCATACCTTTCTCTTTACGGACTTGATGGAGAACAAGGATGGCCGGATAAGTATTTGACCCCAGCTACTCTTGACAGTCATTAGTGCCACAATCACTGTGCCTCTCTTCCCAGCATGATCCAACAAAGAAAGGAGGTTTTGAACATAATATATGAGCTTCCACGACTAACGAAATTTGCAGATCCTTCGACAAATTACAAAAAGATAATGTACCATTTCAGCTTCAAATTTATGTATCGCCTGCAAAAGAGTCATTTGCAGACGTTATATTGCAACCGAAACAAGTAGCATCTACAGAAACTAGCAAATCGCTATTTCTGTTTACTGAGAACCGACGGCTTAAGACAGTAATGAAATCTTCTCACTCCAAAAACGCCTACATTTGTTTGTCATATTGGCTTCGTTACGTATTGTCATCTGCTAATAGTGAAGAGCAGAAAAATGGAAGTGATTTCAGTGTTGCAAGTCTCTACATGACGTGTGATTCTCAGACGCGCATTTTTGGAATCTTTCATTCCTCCACTGTAATTCGGCGAAACAACATCTGAACATTGTTTACTGCAAGGAACATCCGAATTTTACTCAAGTTACTTCACCACAGTACCACTTCGATCAGCAGACCATGTGCTGTCCCCCCCCCCATAGAGCAGCCTCCGTACCCTGGATAAAAACTGCTTTAAACTAATGGGACTTCAATTCAGTCAACATTGGTCTAATGGTGATTTTGATCGAAAGCTGGAATTTATGTTTGAATCTCAGAAAATATGAACAGAAATTTCCTGCTTCTGTTAGGATGTAAGCGCCCACAGTCTGTGCTTGCAGAATTAGAGTTGATTCTTATGCAGAAATTAACCTCACTGTATTCTACAACGATTAGATTCAAGCCATGTGCTTCGGTTTCCCGATGATCTTTTGTTTAGTGCATTCGGTTTATCTTAATCCTGAGTCACCACTTGCCGAAAATTCCACATAGCCATCTGTAGAACTCGATGAAGGCATCGCGGTCGTTCCTGGCCTGATGAAACAGCCGAATCTGTAGTTGTTTCCAGATTTCCTGCGCAACGGCCTCCCTGCAGCTTGGATTACAGGAGAATACCATTACTCACAGATCTGGAAACAACTACAGATTCGCCATCCCACGAGGTCAGGAACGACCGCGATGCCTTCATCGAGCTCTGCAGATCAACAGATGGCTGTGTGTAATTTTCGGCAAGTTGTAGCTCAGGATTAACAGAAGCCGTATGCACTAAACCAAAAATCATCGGGAAACCGAAGCGCACGACCCATAACGAATAGATTTAATTTAAGTGAAGCTATGGTTTGGTGTATATTTCCTGAGACCTTTTTTAGAGGCTGACGCAAACTGCCTCACGTGACATCGGTGATGAAAATTTCATCGCGGAGTAAATAGTACAAGAGTGCGTATAATCACTGATCTACTCATTCCGAAAAAGGCGGAAAACAAAACAGAAAATGCGAGAGATTGGGCACGAAATGGAAACCACAGTGAAAATCCAACAAAGCTTTGCACAGATGTGTTGGGAAGTGTCTCTACAAAGCTCGCTGATCGCGTGATGTTGCTCTTTCGCCTGATGTCATGCAGTCCACATCCTGCAACTGTCATGCAGTTCTTTCTGCATGACAACTCTCGGCCGCACTCAGCAGCGGCAATGAAGACGCTCCTTTAGCATTTTCCATGGGAAGTGTTTGTCACCCACAATATAGCCCGTAACTGGATTCCCCTGAGTTTCATCTCTGCTCACATGAATCGCTGGCTTTGAAGACAACTTTTTGGCAAAGTCAGCGAGCTGCAGACAAGAGTAGAAAAATGGGTCTGAGCACTATGGGACTTACTTAACTTCTTAGGTCATCAGTCCCCTAGAACTTACAACTACTTAAACCTAACTAACCTAAGGACATCACAAACATCCAAGCCCGAGGCAGGATTCGAACCTGCGACGTTAGCGGTCATGCGGTTCCAGACTGTAGCGCCTAGAACCGCTCGGCCACTCCGGCCGGCCGACAAGAGTAGAGAATTGGCGGAAAGCGCAGGTGGCTGCATTCTGTGACGAGGGAACGGGAAAGGTTACAATGCTATAATAATCTGTAAGTCGCAGCCGCGATATGTAGAAAAGTAGCTGTAAGTTGTACGTAACAATAGCAAACAAAACGTTTTTGATTCTCACAATGGTTTCCATTTCGCGACTGATCGGACCTTCCTTTCGGAAGGGTCCTCGTGTTATGTCCCGTCATTTAGTGGTACACGGCACAATTTAATCCTGCCTGCTCAACAACTGACGACAGGCCTTGTGATGCACGAGGGGCATTCTATAAGTAATACAACATATTTATTTTCTCAGCCAATTTCGACTGAAAAAAATGTAGAATTTGTTGTGGGACGTCGTAGAATATTCCCGCTTCAACTCCTATAGTTTGATGAATTTCCGACATGCGGCGGCGCTATACGTAGCCATCAAAGTAGCGTCAGTAATGGAGATGCGTTCCAAGAAGCAGATGGTTGTTACTGAGTTTCTTTTGGAGGAAAATCCGAGCATCGCAGATATTCATCGGTCCTTACCGAAGGTTTACGTGGACCTGGCAGTGAACAAAAGTACGGTGAGTCGTTGGGGGAGTAGTCTGTCATTAGTCGCAAACAGGTTGCGCAAACCTCACCGATTTCCCGCGTGCCGGCCGGCAGCGCAGTGCTGTGACTCCCGCGGTATTGGAACGAGTGGACGCTGTCATTCGAAATGATCGACAGAACTCAGTCAAACACCTCGCTGCTTAACTGCAAGTCTGGGCAAGGAATCCACAGGCTTCTTTGCGTCAAATAGAAGGACCTTTTGTGTGGAATTGCTTTCGTGTTTCGAGTCTAATGGTGACAATTTGCTGTCGAATATCGCCACAGACGATGAAACATGGGTTTATCACTTCGGTCCGTAAACAGAACGGCAATCAGTGGTATGGTGCCACACCATCTCTCCTTCGAAAGAAAAGTTCAAAGCCGCACTCTCTGCTGCCAAAGTACAGGCAACGGTCTTCTGGGACACAGAAAGGGCTATCTTATTTCATGTCCTCCCTCATCGTGCAACGACCAACTCTGAATTGTACTGTGCTACCATCAGGAAATTGAAGAAATTGCTTCAGTGTGTTTGTCTCTACAAAAATTCAAACGAACCTCCCCTTCTCTACGACAACGCAAGACTTCACATGTCTGGTCGTCCGAGATAAGATCACAAAACGTCACTGGATTGTTTTTCCTCCTCCACTCTACAGCTCGGATCTCACACCTTCCGACATCCATCTGTCTGGGCGACTATAGGATGCGCCAATGGTCCAGCCTCGGCGTCTCTAATTAGTAATCAAAATGTCGTGGAAACCGGGATTCGAATGCCACTATTGCTTAAATTTTGAATGAAAATCATCAGTCGTTGGAAAAGAATATTTTCGGCATAAGAAATCACCCTCAACCCCATCAAAGGCATTGTCAAAGAAGGCGAAGTAGTGGGCAAAGGTTCACGGCATTCTCCTGCCCTTGCCCTTGGGGTGGGAAACTGCCGCTAAAACCGGACGAATCAGCAATGATCAACGGCATCAGGATGCAGAAGGCAATGGAAACCACTGCATTAAAGACACACAATATGTATCCACTGGAAATGTGGCCTGTAATCAAAAAAGTGCCATGATGATCCCTTGATTGGCAGAAGATTCCGGAATAATCCCCCATTCGGATCCCAGGGACCGGACTGCCAAAGTGGAGGTGACGTGTTGGGACGTCGAATGTCCTTGAACGTGGTAGGGGAGCTATAAAATCTGATAAAGGCAAATGCTAAGGCTCAATCTAGATATAGTGGTGGTCAGTGAAGTGAAATGGAAAGAAGACAAGGCTTTCTGGTCAGATAAGTACACAGTAATACCAATAGTAGCAGAAAATGGTATAATGGAAGTAGGATTCCTCACGAACAGCAAGGTAGGGTTGAGGGTGGGTTACTGATAACAGGTCAGTGAGAAGATTGTTCTCATCGGATTCGACAGCAAACCAACACCGACATCAATATTTCAGTCATACTGCCAACATCGCAAGCCGAAGGTGAAGAGAAAGAGAAAGTATTTGAGGATACCGAACGGGTAATTCAGTACATAGAAGAGATGACACTCTTATAGTCATGGCGGATTGGAATGCTGCTGTACATGAAGGAGTAGAAGAAAGAGTTATGGAAGAATCTGAGCTTGGTACTACGTATGAAAGAGGAGAAACACTAACTGAGACCTGCACTAAATTACAGCTGGCAATTGCGAATACTGCGTTCAAGAATCAGAGAAAGAGAGGATTTACTAGGAAAGGGCCAGGCTTCACGGGACGGATTCAGTTAGAATACAGCATGGTCACCTAGAGGTTCCCAAATCAGATACGGGATTCCAAGGCTTACCCAGGAGCAGATATAGCCTCAGACCACAATTGGAGAATGGCGAAGAGTGGGCTGAAGCTTAAGACACTAGTCAGGAAGAATCAACCGCAAAGAAGTGGTATACGGAAGTGCTGTTGCATCAACAGATATGCTTGAAGCTCTTTGAAGCTATAGCTACTGTGATAAGGAATAGCTCAGTAGGCAGATCAGTTGAAGAGGAATAGACATCGCTTCAAATTACAATCACAGAAGCTGGAAAGAACCATATATATACAAAGTAAATAAAAGCAAGGAGAAACCATTGGAAGAGATACTTCACATGATAGATGAAAGAAGGAAGTACAAAAATGTTCAGGGAAAATCAGAAATACAGAAATACAAGTCACGCACAAATGTAATAAACAGGAAGTACAGGGAACAAATGTGAAATGATTGCATGTAATATATAAAGAAATCCGAAAATGATTATCGAAAGGACTGAGTCAGCATATAGAGAATTAAAAACAATCTTCGGTGAAATTCAAGGCAACGGTGGTAACATCAAGAGTGCAATGGTAATTCTGCTGTTAAATGCCGACTACAGAGCGGATAGGTGGAAAGAATTCATCGAAAGCCTCTGTGAGGGGGAAGATTAGATTAATGACGTGATAGAAGAAGAAACAGGAGGTGACATAGAAGAGATAGGGAATACAGCATTAGAATCGGAATTTAAAACAGCTTAGGAAGACTTGAGATTAAATAGTGGAGAAGGGACAGATAACATTCAAAGAGAATTTTTAAATTCTATGGGGAAAGTGCCAACAAAGCGCCTGTTAAGTGTGGTGTGTGGAATGTGTGAGTCTGGCGATATACCATCTAACTTCCGCAAAATATCATTCACACAGTCCCGAAGATTCAAAGAGCCGACAAGTGCGAGAATTATCTCACAATCAGCGTAACATCTCACACATTCAAGTTGCCGACGGGAATAACACACAGAAAGATGGAAAAGAAAGCCGGCCGCGGTGGCCGAGCGGTTCTAGGCGCTTCAGTCCGGATCCGCGCAACTGCTACGGTTGCAGGTTCGAATCCTGCCTCGGGCATGGCTGTGTGTGATGTCCTTAGGTTAGTTAGGTTCAAGTAGTTCTAAGTTCTAGGGGACTAATGACCTCAGATGTTAAGTCCCATAGTGCTCAGAGCCATTTGGAAAAGAAAATCGAAGATCAGTTTTCCTTCAATGAAGGTAAAGGGACATGGGGACAGTTCTGACGCTCTGGTTAATAAAGGAAGCAAGACTAAAGAGAAATCGAGACACGTTCATAGGATTTGTCTACCAGGAAAAAGTGTTTGACAGTATCAAACAGTACAAGATGTTCCAAATTCTGAGAAAAATGTAAGTAAGCTATGGGGAAAGACGTAATATACAATAAGTACAGCCAAGAGGGAAAAATAAGGGTGGAAGACCAAGTACGAAGTGCCCGGATTGAAAATAATATACGACAGGGATATAGATGTAGGCTTTCCCGGTGTATACTGCGGATGAAATTTTCTCGGGCTTCCATCCGGGTTGCTGGCAAAGATGATGAGAATGACACTCATCGAAACGTCGCGGATTTTCGACGCAGCTACCCGTGTGGAAGCCCGAGAAAATTTCATTAGACAGGGATGTATTCTTTCGCCCTTGCTGTTCAATATTTACTATGAAGAAGCAATGACGTAAATAAATAAACGTCGTGTGACTAGGGCCTCCCGTCGGGCAGACTGTTCGCCGGGTGCAACTATTTCGATTTGACCCCACTTCGGCGACTTGCCCGTCGATGGGGATGAAATTATGATGATTAGGACAACACAGCACCAAGTCCCTGAGCGGAGAAAATCTCCGACCCAGCCGGGAATTGAACCTGGACCCCTTAGGACTGAGATTCTGTCGCGCTGACCACTCATCTACAGGGGGCGGGCAATGACGGAAATGAAGGAGAGGTTCATTGGTAGAATTACAATTCATGGTGAAAGGATATCAAAGATAAGAGTTGCTGATGACATTCCAATAAATAAAAGCGAAGAAGAATTACAGGATGTGTGTGATAGAATGAACATTCTAATGAGTACTGAGTAAGGATTGAATGGAAATCGAAGAAAGAAAAACATAATGTCATGATTGGTGATATCGAAGTACATAAAGTTAAGGAATTCTGCCAACTCGCCAGCGAAATAGTCCATGTAGGGATAAAGCAAGGAGGACATAAAGAGCAAACTAGCACTGACAAAAACGGCCTTCCTTGCCCAGCGAAGTCTACTAGTAATAAACATAGGCCTTAATTTGAAGAAGAAATTTCTGAGATTTACGTTTGGAGCACAGCACAGTATGGTAGTGGAACAAGGACTATTGCAAAATCAGAAAGAACTGAATCGATGTATGATGTATGGTGCTACAGTAGAATTTTGGGAATCAGGTGGACTGTTAAAGTAGGCAATGAGGAGGTTTCTCGGAGAATCGAAGAGGAAATGAATAAACGGAAGACAGTGACAAGAAGGAGTGACAGGATAAATCTGTAAGAAACACAGAATGGGGAGAGAAAGGGGAGAGATGGGTAGGAATTCGTGACTGCGATACGCACAGGGTATTGTGGTAAAGCAGTAGCGAAAGTAGAAAATTTGTACCCTGCGGTGACTCGAACCTGGATTCACGGCTTCTCATGAGCGATTGACTTAACCGTTTGGGCATTCGGACACGGTCCCTGGCCCAGTCGAACTTCCAACGTAGCTCCCAATGCAATCCAGCGTCCCTCGTCCGTTAAATCCTGCTCGTAAATTATAGATTCCCCTAGGAGTTTCAACGATATTCGTGCACCTGTACTCATTTCCGACAGAACGGAAACCACTCACATATGTACATTATCTTTAATCTATTTATCTAAAGTTTTGTGCCTTTGGTAAACCAATCCATCTTTCTCCACATTTTAACATCGTCTAGGACTTTTCTGTGATATTTAAACTGACTACTGCTTACTGTTTTTACTCTGACTTTAGCGTTTCAATGCTCTTTTGTCATCTCTCGTTTGCATGTTATTCAGGAAATACCGTTTCCTGAGTTGTGCCCAATTTTTCCTTAATTTACATTGTGCACTCTTTTTTTTGTTATGACAATGTTGTTTTAATGTACCAGTATCGAGTTTTTTGTCACGTTTACTTTACTGTAAGGTACATTGTTGGTGTTTCGTTTACCGGAGTTGGACACAAGTAATGCTTCCTGATTGTGTTATTTGAACGGAAGTACTATTTTTAGCTGGATTGTGGTATTAATAAATAATATTAAAGTTTCCAAGGATTTGGGCTCCACAACCTTCAACCTCTTCGCACTCCCAACGTTTCCTGCGCTCCAGTGAGAAATGCTACAGCCCAGTAACTAACACCAAGTTGTAAATCGTTTTTCGTGGAGTAAGTCAATCGTAAATAAGATTTCCATGGTTATTCCAACAATAAAGAGAGGTCGAGCATCTTATGGAGAAACTCACCTTCTTCTCATAGATTATATGGAAAAAATCGATAAAGTTATAAATGGACGTTGGACCCTAGTAACAGAAAAAATAGTATTTACAGTGATTAAGAAATCATAATTGCTGCAAATTAACCTATAAAGCAAAAAATTGATCTTGGTTTCACCATACCATTAATCCATTTAAATTTTCGTATGCAGCACGTTTTGTGGCAATGAAACAAGACTGAAGACTACACACAACTTACTTACCAAAAAGGCAACAAATAACTTATTTGCCGGTGGTCCAATCATATGGAATCTATTCGTTAGCTACAAAACACCTTCCTAAAATTTGGATGAATAGAATGAAAACTTTTATTATGGGAGAACATATCCCGTCAAGCGTTCTACTGTAGCTGAAAATAAAGAAATTAAACAAGGAAATTTATTCAGCTTGCTGTGTTATACCCTGTCATTGCAAGAAGCACCGGGTATTGGAAAGCAAATGGTGAGCTTGTTACATTGCTGGTATACTTCAGAGGAACTAATAATAAAACAATTTGATGAGATAAACTGACAAAATTATACAAATCATTTCTCTTCACTTTACGCTATATGAGGCTTCATGAATAAGAAATGGAAAAGAGAAGATAGTTTTTTTGATAACACCAGCAGGTTAAGAAAGTATATTTAGAAAATGAAAGTAGAAACATCGAGAAAATAGCGCTAGAACGTAATGTACAATCGACGACGATCTTGGTAGAGATGAAAGAGAAACATTTACTGCAGAATAATAGAAAATGAAATCGACTGATGAAAGCCGTTATAAAAAGTTCTTAACAAGCTTCATGGTCTAAAGCTAGTCGAAAGAAGTACACAACTTTTTCCAGCACCTCGATTCGAGTGTGTGTTAGCGATTTCAGCTACAGGCGCGAAGTGAATACGTGGTGTCTCAAATGGTTCAAATGGCTCTCAGCACTATGGGACTTAACATCTGAGGTCCTCAGTCCCATAAAACTTAAAACTACTTAAACCTAACTAACCTAAAGACATCACACACACATCCATGACAGAGTCAGGTGTGAACCTGCGACCGCAGCGGTCGCGCGGTTCCAGACTGAAGCGCCTAGAACCGCTCGGCCACACCGGCAGGCGTTGTGTCTCACTGACAGTGAAATGCCAGGCAATAAAAATGCATGTCCATTATAATAATCCGGGCTGCTATGCCGTGGTCGGTTTATGAATTCTGTGTCAATTCCCAACGTTTCGTCCCCGTCTGCGGAGGACATATTCAAGAAGGTCTGTAGCTCGATGGAAGGTCCAACACACCCGCTGGCTCGCTACTGACTGCCGCTAAATTCCGTGTCTGCGCGCTCCCGCGCCAGGGCGTGACGTCACGTGTTTTGAAAACGTCAGTGAAACTGGCTGCTGTCCGCTGGCGTCGATCGCCGTTGCCATCACCCAGTAGTGGACGGGCGGTACACATCTTCTTCAACAGCGGCATCTATATACCGTTTAATTTCACGCCCTCCTCCTTTCCACCGAAATTATTAGGATGTTTGGTGATTTCGATTGCCTCCCTGTAGAGTCTTTCGTAATATCCGCTTGTGGCTGCTAGTACTTGTGTCTCCTCGATAGGAATGTGTCCGCAGCTCGTGGTCGTGCCGTAGCGTTCTCGCTTCCCGCGCCCGGGTTCCCGGGTTCGATTCCCGGCGGGGTCAGGGATTTTCACTGCCTCGTAATGACTGGGTGTTGTGTGATGTCCTTAGGTTAGTTAGGTTTAAGTAGTTCTAAGTTCTAGGGGACTGATGACCGTAGATGTTAAGTCCCATAGTGCTCAGAGCCATTTGATACGAATGTGGTGGATCCCTGGCTGGAAAGCATGCTCCGCAACAGCTGATCGTTCCGTTTCTCCTTTTCTACAATTGCCCTTGTGCTCTTCCAAACGTTTTGAAACAGTTGTTTTAGTGGTACGTACATAAACATCTCCACAGCTGCATGGGATCCCATAAACTCCAGCTTTTTCCAATGGTTTGCGAGTGTCCTTGGCAGGCTTAAGGTATTCCTGTATCTTCCTGGTGGGCTTGTAAATTACGGTAATATTCCGCTTCGTCGAGGTTCTCTCTATTCTTTCCGTTGCATTTTTAACAATCAGCAGGAACACGCTATTTTTTGCAGTAGCCTGTACATCACTATGGTTTCTGCGTGGTTGTCTCAACGCACGTTTCATTTCGGCGGATGAATATCCGTTCCTCATTAGTGTATTGTGGAGATGTTCCATCTCAGCGTCGAGCAACTCAATTTCGCAAATATTTCTAGCTCTGTCCGCTAACGTCTTGATAACACCCCGTTTCTGTTGTGGGTGGTGGTTCGAATCCCGGTGCAAATAACGGTCCGTGTGCGTGGGTTTGCGGTATACTGAGTGGCCCAAACTACCATTTTTGTTTCTAAAAACAAGCACATCGAGGAAATGTAATTTCCCATCTACCTCCTCCTTCACTGTAAACTTAATTCTCGGGTTTATACTATTCAGATGTTTGTGGAACCGGCTTAGTTCCTCCCTGCCATGTCTCCACAAACACAAACGTGTCATCCACGTATCGGAACCATACATTTGGTTTCTTGCTGGCAGTACCTAAGGCCTGTTCTTGGAATTTCTGCATAGAGAAGTTTGCAGTCACGGGGCTTAGGGGGCTTCCCATAGCCACATCATCCATTTGTTCATAAAACTGTTCATTCCACTTGAAGTATGTGGCCGTCAAACAACAATTAAACAGTTCCGAAATATCGGCAGGAAAAATTCTATCCAGCTGTTCCAATACATCATCATTAAGTGGAACCATGGTAAATAGCGATACCACATCTAAGCTGACCAATATGTCCTCCGGCTGGAGAACTATGCCGTTCAATCTGCTGATGAAATGTGTCTAATTCTTTATATAAGAGCCCAAACGGCCCACATGTGCTTTTAACAGCGTAGTCGAAAACTTGGCTAACGAGTAGGTGGTCGAACCAATGGCTCTTAGTATCGGTTTTAACGGCACATTTCCTTTATTAAGTTTGGGCAATTCATAAAGTCTCGGTGGTAGGGCAACCGAATTGTAGAGACCTTTCTGTACACTCTCTTCAATGGAGGACTTTTTTCTTAACCGCGACACAGTTCTAAGAACGTTGTTAGTTGGGTACTTATTCAGCTTCCTATATGCTTGCAGATCCAGTAGATCAGTAATTTTACTCTGATAGTCAGCCACACCCATAACCACCGTTGCGCTTCCTTTGTCAGCTGGGAGAATCAAAATATTACCATCGTCATTCAGGAGTTTTAAGGCTGTCACCCACAGTTATATTACTCTTTGGTGGTTTTGCATTGGCTAATATTCTCACTGTTTCTATACGGATTTCTTCTGCTGTTACAGAATCCACACTGCGAATTCCTGCTTCTACATTGGCTATAATTTCTTCCATGGGCACAAAACGCGTTCTGATAGCAAAATTTCCTCCCTTGGGAAGCACAAATGTCTCTTGGTCAGATAACGAACGTTTGGATCAATTGATAACGGTCCGGGAAACGACTAAATGCGTGTAAAGAAGTTCGCAATTACCGGACTTTATGGACAAATTCGGAGAACAGCCCTTAGGTACTGCCAGCAAAAAACAAAATGTATGGTTCCGTTACGTGGATGACACGTTTGTGCTGTGGAGACATGGCAGGGAGGAACTAAGCCGGTTCCACGAACATCTGAATAGTATTAACCCCCAGATTTAAGTTTACAGTGGAGGAGGAGGTAGACGGAAAATTACATTTCCTCGATGTGCTTGTTTTTAGAGACGAAAATGGTAGTTTGGGCCACTCAGTAAACCGCAAACCCACGCACACGGACCGTTATTTGCACCGGGATTCGAACCACCACCCACAACAGATGCGGGGTGTTATCAAGACGTTAGTGGACAGAGCTAGAAATATTTGCGAAACTGAGTTGCTCGACGCTGAGATGGAACATCTCCGCAATGCACTAATGAGGAACGGATATTCATCCGCCGAAATAAAACGTGCGTTGAGACAACCACGCAGAAACCATAGTGACTTACAGGCTACTGCAAAAAATAACGTGTTCCTGCTGGTTGTTAAAAATGCAACGGAAAGAATAGGGAGAATCTTGACGAAGCGGAATATTACCGTAATTTACAAGCCCACCAGGAAGATACAAGAATACCTTAAGCCTTCCAAGGACGATCGCAAACCACTGGAGAAAGCTGGAGTTTATAGGATCCCATGCAGCTGTTTAGATGTTTATGTGGGTACCAATAAAACAACTGTTTTAAAACGTTTGGAAGAGCACAAGGGCAATTGTAGAAGAGGAGAAACGGATCGATCAGCTGTTGCGGAGCATACTTTTTTAGCCAGGGATCCACCACATTCGTATCGAGGAGATGCAAGTACCAGCTGCCACAAGCGGATATTACGAAAGACTTTACAGGGAGGCAATCTAAATCGCCAAACACCCTAACAATTTCAATGGAAAAGAGGAGGGTGTGAAATCAAACGGTATATGGATTGCCGCTGTTGAAGAAGATGTGTACCGGCCGTCCACCACTGGGTGGTGGCAACGGCGATGGACGGCAGCGGACAGCGGCCAATTGCACTGACGTTTTCAAAACACGTGACGTCACACCTCGGCGCGGGAGTGGGCATACACGGAATTTAGCGGCAGTCAGTAGCGAGCCAGCGGGTGTGCTGGACCTCCCATCGAGCTACAGATCCCCTTGAAGATGTCCTCCGCAGACGGGGATGAAACGTTGGGAATTGCCGACCACGGCATAACAGCCGGGATAATTATAATGCACATGACATTTCCGGCCGTGAAAGTCTACATTGTAATAAAAGTGCAGCATTCCAGTGGTGGCTTCAGTTTATCTTTATTTCAGCATATTCTTCTTAGTAATGCCGGCAGGCTCCTACTCGCCCACCCGCAATAATTCACGTCTGGTAGTAGTTGTTCTCGGTGACGATTAGATTAAAGCCCATTTGGGCCCATGAAACTCTGTGTTCTTTACTCTCCCTGTCATCTTTTAGCGATTTCACATAAAACTTTCGTCCATTAATTTGATTATCGAATATTTCATCTGACAATTTTCAGTGTTCTTATCTGTCAATAAGAAAATCGTATGTGTTGTAATGGTCGTAAACAATTCCAGAATTTCATTTAATCAAAAATAGTAAAATGTAGGTTAAAGATAATTTCAGTGGTTTGAAGAAACAAACTCATCAGCTAGAACGTCAAAAATGTAGATCATGACTATTTCTATGTTTCGTACAACAATGTTTATTACGCAGTTTTTACCTCGACGTGTACCATCGTGAAATGGAGTGACTTACCCAAGAAGTATTCCGGGACTACCATGAAAATATTTAAATCTGAGAATGAGAGTAGACCAAAAACTAGCTGCAATTAACAAGTTATTCAATGCTATACTTAAATCGAACCAATTATGTATTCACAGAAAACTAAAAGTTACGTCAACGTTACCAGAAAAATATAGTTTTTCATAAGGGTCCAAAGTCACCAACGCTTGAATATTTCACCTTTAGATCTAGCAGGTACTATATCATAGTTGTGAGAAACTTAAGATGGAGAAATTATATCTTAACTGATTATCGCTCTGGAAGTTTTGGAACCTTTCCACTATATTTGTTTCCGTCCGGAATTTAGCCTAACTTTTCAGAAGCTAATATGAACTGAAGTGTAACTGATATAAATGCATCTTGACTTTGTATTAAATGCGCAACGGAAGTAAAACAATTATCTGGCTCTAATCAAAATTTCACATCTTAACAACATTGTCGCTGATTTCTCGAAAGCACAACACCAAATAGCAAGTGGGCAGCGGCTAAGCCAGATTTTTGTTTCTAAATGCGTATTCAAACTGTTGCATGTGGTAATGCGTGTTGATAAACAGGGGCATGGGGAGAGTAATTATTTCTGTAAAATGATATTCAAAGGCAATTATTTTAGAATGAAATATAGATTCAAAAAGATAAAGTGAAACCTGCGTCTGAACAACACAAAGCTTAAAAAAGTAAACGATGATTTAAAGAAGGGTACAGAGTATTTCTATAGAAATCAAACAACTTAATCAGTTAATATGCAAAACCATGACTCAGGGTAGTGGAGTGTTTTGTCTCACAGCTCTCAGCAGGTCAACTAGCTGCGTATAAATCGCTAACAATCAGTTATTGACTTGAAATGTTCTAGGAAGTCCGTCCCCAAGATCGCGTGGGCGGCTGCAACCGCAACGAAATTCCAACTTCCCTGAATTTCTAGACTTACAGTCGCTGACGTACGAGTTATTCCGAAAGCCCATATCGTTGTCTCATTCACTGCTTTTAGCGTAAACATTTACTTGGGTTGCATCATCGCAGTGCGCTGTTGTTGCAGAATGCTAATATCTGATCCGCTGTCAACAAGATTTTCTTTTCTGTTTAAAGTGTCCCTGACAAAAGTACGCTTATCTTCGGTATTGCAGATTTCTTGACTAGCACTTTGCGCTACAGTCACATCGGGTTGCTCCTGTCTCTCTTTGAGGTCTGTGGGACGACAAAATCGTTACTGGCGGTCGATAAAGCCCCTTATCGGCCTCTCTTGGCACTTGGGTGCCCGTGTAGTTGTCCACACTTCTTAGCTCGTAAACCGAACTTGCTGTGATACCAGCACCTCGCTATGGAATTTCTCCTTCTCGAACGTGACCTCTGGTCGCACTGTTGAGAAAACCATGTCTCCTTTGGACGCTGACTAGCGATGAGTCTTTCTTCCAGTGTCGTAAAGCGACGCTATAGGTCACTCAAGGCTCCACCCAGTTATTCTTTTTTGGTCTCTATAAGCGCAGCTTCCTCCTTCCTCTCTTTTGTGCTGTCCTCTTGAGGCCTATCCTCCGATTCCCCCCAACTGCACCACATTTTCTTGATATTGAAGTCGCTGGTAAGTACTCGGAGACCGCGTCCGCTTTTTCCGCCAATTCTGATAGCGACAAGTTATCGTGGGCTGCCAGTACTAATCCGATACTTCTTGGAAGATGGTTGAGCCATATAGTATCTAATATTTCGTCCGGAAATAGACTTTATTCTGATAGGTTGCGTAAATGTCACAGTAATTCGGACGGAGTACGATCTCCGACTGGTTCCTCAAACAAAGCACGATATATGCATTGTTCCTTGGGCAATACTGAGTGTTTTATGGCTGTCTCTTTAAAGGCTTGACACGATTGCTCGTAAACTGGCTTCATGACGAAATCTTGTGCAACCTTTGCTAGCTCTTGGTCCATATTCGCGAAAATACAGCTTAGTTTGCCACTGTCGCTGCTCACATTATGTTGCAGGGAAATGTTCTCCGCCCTTATAGACCATTCTTTTGGTAATGCAGTCCAGAACTGCGGCAATCGTAATGTTGTAGTCGTACTTCAGGTTACTGTAGTGGAATCAGTCATTTGTGTCGAAGACGGTTGCACGCTCGTACCTTCCCGTTGCTCTGCCACCGTTGTGTTACACTATCATTTATTTGTGATTTATTTGCTGCTTCGGAGTCACCAATATAGCCGTTCACTGTTCTCCGAAATAACTGGATTAACAGATTCGTGTCGAGCTCAAAAATGAAATCTTTATTATTACTCTAATAAACACCAAACTAAGACAATCCGTGAATTGCAAAGAATAAACGCCGGCGGTGAACTTCTCAGCAGTCTTAAATATCGTCTTTGGACTATTGTCACTGTAATACGTCGCCACAGTAGTGTTAGTACTTAAAGAAGCTATCCTCCACATGTAATTACTTGAGTTGATTCTAAGGATTCTCTCTCTCTCTCTCTCTGTTTGTATTACTTTTCCGACCAATGTTTACCGTTAACACCAAGATCAGCGAGACCAGTTTTCCCTGGCTGGCATATTGAAAAGTTTTCAAGCGTATTGAATTTTTATTTACGTAATTTTTAATTACTTTAGTCACTTCTCGAATAATTAAACTAATAAATTTTCATTGATAACGTCCACAGGTTCATACGCTCTGAAATTTCTCGATACGCAGAGTTTATAACAAGTTTCAGCTGTGTCGCTAAGTCAGATATTGACAAGACCTTCGTTTTGATTCGTAATATATTCTAAATTTCTATTCCGAAAAAGTCGTTCTTATTCATATCATCAGAAACATCTCACTACAAATTAACAGTATTCTATATTTTTCAAAGCAATAAGTTCCGTGAACAATTTTGCTATATTTTTCAAACAAAACGCTTTACTTCGGAAAACTATATACGGAGTATTGCCGTGTAAGTAGTTCAAGATAGCCTCCACCTGCTAGCAAGCGCCCCCTAACCTAGAACTTTTAGTGGGACATCCATTACTAGCATTACTTTTCCATAACAATAGTGGTCGACATCAGTATTATTCTTCAAATTTTGGATAGGTCAGTGTTATCTAAGTTTCTCTTCTGAAAACTTTCATATAATTATGTACAGAGCATGTTACATTTCAAGCCAAAATTTATGAAAAGGAATTACTTTATAAAATATCTCAGTTTCGATGTTATAATCGATAAGTACTCGTCCTGAATACTTCTTTTTAGAAACATTTGAAATTACTAATTATTGGCACACTTAAAATTTATATTATTAATTACGCAAATTACTATATTTATTTCTGGATTCATTTATGAAATAATAATCGAAATTAATAATGTAACGGAAACCAATAGAAATTCATTTGTTAAGAATAATTCTACACTCTTTGCGATATTGTTTTTTTTCCGCGGAGTCTGGTAGCCGTAGGCATCTTTCTGATGTGATCGGACGTATTTTAGTATTTTTTTGCGAAAAATGTAATTTCGGCTTTGTTAACGTGAAAAATCAAAATACTGTATGATATACTAACATGTGAGAAAATATATTTACGTACAATAATGCTGCAGCAACAATCTTCAGATTTATTTAGTTCAAACCAATCGTTAGGACCTGATGTGACAATGTTTCAGCTTCAAGAATCAGTCCCTTAGACAAGAAAAACTGTAGCAATTCCAAAATGATAAACTAAGTAAACTTGAAAGTTTATCGTAATCTTCGCTCCTCTCAAATCTTCATAAAAGACTTTAATGTGGACAGTAGATGGAATTAGGAAGGAGAGGGGAGATTACAAATTGAACATACATCTTTCTTTTTTCGTTCTGAAACATTTTTACATTGCTTTTACAACACCGGCCATAGAATGCAAGGCAACCTTCCGACATTTTCATCTCGAGCGCGACCGTCGGCTTTTTGAAATCTATTTCTGGCGTCGTCTACATTTCGGGGAAGGTTAAAGACCCCTTAGGCTCCGAGTTACCTGCTACACCTCTCACGAAACATAGGAAACAAAGAAATACACACATTTATAGTTCTCAAAAACATGAACGTCATTCATATAAACATTTTCTTTGTTTCATAAAACTTCTTAGTTTCTTGCATACAAGTTTATAGTCTACTACAGCAAATGGTTCTAAGGAAAATACAATAGGGGTGTTCAACGACCATTTTGAGGTGAGGTCGTATTCAAACTAATTTATGTCTTCAATTTTTCCATATTTTTCTTTCAATTTTATCACTGACTTAAAACAACAATTTTTTAAAGATATAAATCATTCTGTCCTCAAAATAAATTAGAGACTGTCTGCTCATGCCCCCACGTATGACCCCGGACAACCGCCAGTTCTGCTTGTCGGTAATTCTATACATGAAAGATCTTGGACTGCTAGTTGCCATGCTGGCCCCACTCATAAAACAAGTAAGATACTTCGGATCACTTGATCAGTTTCAGTTTATACGAGGCTACAGCACACTTAAGACGCATGATATGTCTCTGCCAAGTAATATAACTCGTTGAAACTCGAAGCTTAAATAGAAAGTGATACAATAGTGTAGTACAGTACAGTGCAGTGGAGTACAGAAGATTAAATGTACTTTTGTAGTAAACTGAATTTAGATAACATTCTAAAAAAAGTACCTATTGGTTAAGATAGCCAAGCGTTTACCTCCTCCTCGTAAATTATTAATAGTGCTTATATAATGTATATAGCAAATCGTAACAAGCTAAACTTGGGGGCAACGAACGGAAGTATCAGTTGAAGGTGCAAGTAAATTGAATATCAGAATGACATTTTCACTCTGCAGGGTCGTGTGCACTGATATGAAACTTCCTGGCAGATTAAAACTGTGTGCGGGACTGAGACTCGAACTCGGGACCTTTGCCTTTCGAGGGAAAAAGCTCTACGATCTGAGCTACCCAAGCGCGATTCATGCCCCTCCTCATAGCTTCACTTCTGGCAGTACCTCGTCTCCCACCTTCCAAATTTTCTGCAAGGTTCGCAGGAGAGCTTTTCTAAAGTTTGGAAGGTAGGAGACGAGGTAATGGCAGAAGTGAAGCTGTGAGGACGGGGCGTGAGTCGTGCTTCGGTAGCTCAGATGGTACAGCACTTGCCCGTGAAAGGCAACGGTCCCGAGTTCGAGTCTCGGTCCGGTACACAGTTTTAATCTGCTTGGAAGTTTCAAATTGTATACCGCCTCCAGCTTTTTGCTTCGTTCCTTCACTGCTGCCACTCGCCCCAGTCCTCACTCAGAAAAACACGGAAAAAATCGGGGACCTTCGGTCAAATAGCGTCATTGCTTCGACAACCGCCCGTCGATCTTTGAGATCCTACAGTACCGTGTCGAAGTAGTAGCAAGAAGTTCATACACGGCAGCTGTGTGAACCAAGTGCACTCTTGTCACATAAACCATGTCAGCGTTATCAGCGTTAGCTGCCCATTCAGAGGCAGTCTTTATTATATAGCTTGGAAAAAATCATACTGTGGAAATGACACTGTGACTACGGGTACAGCGTGAGTTTACAGACGCGAGCCGAGAGAAAGTCTGCTTCTCCTAGTCAATTCAAATACCGTCTTTCCTTGTCCTTTTCCGGTCAGTTGTTGCTTCCTCTCCATCTTCCATCCTTGGTGAAGGCCTATCTCATCACCCCTTCGGTACGGTTCACCTTGCATAGCGTCCCTCAGTGCTTAAATTAGAAAATGAAAGTGTTATTATGTGGAAGTAAAGTAATTAGCAGCAAAATACGAGTCCAGAATGATGAATAGGTGTCATGCAGTTCATTCACACTACAGCCTCCCTTCTGACAATATTCTTTCACATAGAGTTACTGTGTGAAAGTAGAGGGCTTTCAAAATTTCAACTAAGTTCGCTACCTCCTTACACGATGTAAATCACCCGTGCTCTGTTCAGTAGAGATAAAGTTATACACCTTTGCTATCGTTAGGATAGTAATAATACTTAGACATAATCTGAACTAAGGTGATACCTCTCACTACATAACTTTTACATTTGTTACGGAGATAGACGGAAACACAGTGGAACACATCCTACGAAAGAGAGCCGGCCTGGGTCCCACCACGTGGCTTTCAACAGCGGCCGCCTGCGTCAGCGCTATCGGTGAAGCTATCAACTGGTCCCCCGTGCCTCTGCTGAGAAAGCGAGTTAGGAATCTCTGCACAAAGTAAAAAAAAAAAAAAAAAAAGAGACATGAAGGAGGTGCGACGTATCAGCAAAAACTGAGACGAGTCCTTAGTTCTATCCGGGGCTGTTAAGCCCCTTAACGACCTCGTGATGCGATTGATAACTTCGCGTATCGCCAAATATAGCTGTCAAGAGTTTTCAGCAGACTACCAGTCTCGCACCGTTCTACACGTACGTTTACATCAACAGAACTAGTGGGTAATACCTAACTACGTGCTTGACAGAGAGAGCGCCCATCGAACAGCCTTCCAGGTATTTCTCTGCCGTTCCATTCTCGAACAGCGGGTGGAAAACACGAACATATTTTCCGTGCGTGCTCTGAAAAACGGCTCTGAGCACTATGGGACTTAACATTTGAGGTTATTAGTCCCCCAGACTGAGAACTGCTTAAACCTAACTAACCTAAGGACATCACACATACCGATGGCCGAGGCAGGATTCGAACCTGCGACCGTAGCAGCACCGCGGTTCCGGACTGAACTGCTTAGAACCGCTCGGCCATAGCGGCCGGCCCGTGCGTGCTCTGATTTCTCTTGTTTTATTACCGTGATCTCCCTCATGCTCTAGAGAAGAAAAAAATAAATAAAAGAACGGTGCACCACGAAGGAATTTTGTGAATGGGATGGAAATCTGTAGATGTAATGTACATATTCAGAGAGGTAAATCACTATAGTTTCAAGAAAGCTGGCACATTTATTCAAGAGAAAGAGGTTCACAAATTGAGTAAATCAATAACCACACCCGCTGTTTCGACTGTAGTATGCCTTCTGAAATTATGATTAGTTTCACGAGATGGTTGATTAGCTTCACGAGAAAGTTTTTTGTTGTCAGGAAAACAATACACAGACTGATGAGCTTCAAGCACACACGTGTATTACAAGAACCGCACCTGACTTTCGTGTTTGCTCACATTTAGCCCGGGACGGTGGTTAGCGGCGCCGCCGTCTGATTGCTATTTGAGCATGACTGACAAATGTCATGTACTTGAAATCGTTTTCAGATGTTTTTCTCAATGGCACAAAAAAATTCTATAAAGTATTTCACAAATTCGGTGTCCAAATTTAGTAACTATAAACATGGAAGATTGCTTGGGCACATCATTAAATTGTGCACATTGTTCGCTATAGATCAGCAAAAACAGTACCTTAATATATTTACTCGTTCTGGATTATTTACGCTGTCGTGTCATAGCTGCATTACACGGTCTATGTATTCCAAATATCTACACAATTGGTTAGTGTTATTGCCAAAATGGAGTGTAGCCATGTATGGAAGTGAAACATGGACGATAAATAGTTTGGACAAGAAGAGAATAGAAGCTTTCGAAATGTGGTGCTACAGAAGAATGCTGAGGATTAGATGGGTAGATCACATAACTAATGAGGAAGTATTGAATAGGATTGGGGAGAAGAGAAGTTTGTGGCACAACTTGACCAGAAGAAGGGATCGGTTGGTAGGACATGTTCTGAGGCATCAAGGGATCACCAATTTAGTATTGGAGGGCAGCGTGGAGGGTAAAAATCGTAGAGGGAGACCAAGAGATGAATACACTAAGCAGATTCAGAAGGATGTAGGTTGCAGTAGGTACTGGGAGATGAAAAAGCTTGCACAGGATAGAGTAGCATGGAGAGCTGCATCAAACCAGTCTCAGGACTGAAGACCACAACAACAACAACATTGCCAAAATAAAGTATCTGGGAAAAAAGGGACAGAAAATTAGAATTTAAAGTCATATTGAATGTATTTGAACAGATTGTTGGTCACTAAGTAAATGTCTGTAATTTCCGTAATCAAATGTGAAAACATGCTGAATAGTAATAAACATTAATTGTTAACTGAAACGGAGTAAAAAAGAATTGTTTTTGAGTCTACACATACCAATGTTTAACCGAAACTCTTATCTGAAAAATCTGACCATATTATTTTCCTCTGCAAATATTAGCAAAATAAATATAATAAATAGATAACACTCAACAAAATTATAGTTCGCACAGGAGCTAATCTATTGCAGTAACGTTAACCCGAGAACGCTAAAGGATGGAAAATGTTACATTGCTTTCTAACCACCGTAAATTTTACTACTCTCTATCTTATTCAAAGGAAGCCATAATTTATAGCTTATGCACTAGTTAATTCAAGTTATAAGGTCTCCAATGGTACGTCACGGACAAAATAAGTACAACGTCCAATTTTACAGGCTGTTCTGATTGGCGGCAACTGCGAATTCGAATGAACTTTACTCAATTTCACGAGGATTTAGTGAATAGGGTTAATAAGAGTGAGAATCAAAACTCTGCAGCAGAATAGCGCCGAATACGTAAGAAATGTTAAATTCCAACTATACTCCTGCTTCGCCATTAAAATTTGCTACAATAGACAAAGCAACGTGTATAATAACAATCACCTCATGGCGTGATGCAGGAAAAGAAACTTAGTTCCACAATGTGGTCGCCTAAAATGTATCTATTAACAGCTGAACAACTGTGTATGATTATTAACGTTAATGCGCGTTATATACCGTCATCTAACTTTTCAAGGTAGGTATTCTTGTATCGGCCGGCCGGAGTGGAGGAGCGGCTCTAGGCGCTTCAGTCTGGAACCGCGCGACCGCTACAGTCGCAGGTTTGGATCCTGCCGCGGGCATGGATGTGTGTGATGTCCTTAGGTTAGTTAGGTTTAAGTAGTTCTAAGTTCTAGGTGACTGATGACCTCAGAAGTTAAGTCCCATAGTGCTCAGAGCCATTTGAACCATTATTCTTGTATCGGACTATTTCTCATTAATACGATGCGTTCCAAGTCGTGATTCAGAGTCTACCATAAGTTACCTTATATATTCTTGTTGTCTTTCTGAAGATGACAATAAAATATGAATTATAAACTTCCCGTCTGAATGGAGTGACCGAGCGGCTCTAGGCGCTACAGTCTGGAACCGCGCGACCACTGCGGTCGCAGGTTCGAATCCTGCCTCGCGCATAGATGTGTGTGATGTCCTTAGGCTAGTTAGGTTTAAGTAGTTCTACGTTCTAGGGGATTGATGAACTCAGAAGTTAAGTCCCATAGTGCTCAGAGCCATTTGAACCATTTAGAAACCGTTTGAAACTGAAACAAGCAATGATGCGAAATTTATTAGAGCAAACAGACTACTTGAATTAGAAGAGCCAGGCGTTCATGCTTTTCTACTCACTGAATATCTTATCACAGTCCTCATGAAGATGTCGTTCAGCGATGATCAGTTCCCCGCCCCTGTGATGCGTTGATGTGAGTCCATGGCCGTGTGAGTTGAAGGCTCACCTTCAGCTGACGTTATTCGACAGGAGTTCTCGACGTTCTTATTATTCTGAAGGGCACACCATCAGGTACGACTTTCTAGTTCTTTCATATTTGACCACTGGAGACACCAACAGCCAATTCATGCCAATTCCTCTCTCTTGAACCGTTCTGAGTTTGTTTATGTCATCAATATTTTCTTGCGCTTTCTCAATCTCCCTTTCAAGATGCATTTGTAGAATTATAAAGAATTAATAAATGTTGCTCAAAAAAAGTTTCTCACCGCCTTCAAAACGTCCGTGGTTAGTGTGTCGACATTTTCTTGACTACAGCTAATCGCTTCTTACAGCCACATGTGAGATGAAGGGATAAGTAAATGGGGCAGACCCGGTGAAGTTGCAGCAGAGCGAGCAGTGACTTCATTGTTGAACAGGCTTGCCGGCTTCCGTTCACTGCTAAGTTTGTAAACGTACCTCTAAGAGTTATTTCACTATTAGATCGTGAAGACATTGTCACTCTACAGCAAGCATGGTTATCACCATGGGGATTTGTCCGTCGATTTGGCACAAGGCACAAAACTTTAACGATCTGCTTCGAAGCGGTTGCCCGAAGGGAAAAACATCATCTAATGACCGCTACCTACATACAGTAGTGGTTGTCAGTAAAAAGGCACGAATTTGTAGGTGGAATTAGTTGTGCACAATGTATACGTAATAGTAGGAAACCCAGTATACCGACAAATGAAGTCAGACAAATGAAGTATTGCATTTGATGTCAACAGTACAGTATATAGCAAGACATCAACGCTTCAGGTAGTACTTCGTATAAAACCAGTCGTCTCTGTGCTGTGTTTGTTTGTGCCTTTACTGTAGTGAGAGTTGTGTATACAAGCGACGAATGTGACCTTGACAGTCGGAAAATAGTTACTATGCGATTAAAAATCAAATATCGGTACGTACAGGGAAATGGGACTCTATAATTGCCAAATTTCCGAGAAGCTGAACTGTTCAAGGTCAGGGATCGATAATTTCTTTAGACCGGGCGCTCGATGTGGACAGAAAGGAAAGGTGCAAAGTAGAAAATTATCTGAGATATACAAGGGATATTTCTGCGCAAAGAAGGGCCGCAAACCATTATTCTACAAAAGTTGTTGCTGATTTATCATTTCCAGTGCCTGATGGACGTGCACGACAAATTTTATCACTTGATAATCATCCGCCATCAAAGAAACGACTGCAGAAATCCTCTATATCACGCAAACGTAAACAGGCTAGATTCGAGTCTGGTGTAAAACATACGTCATAGACTTCAAAGTGAAATAAAGTGATCTTAAGCGATGAGAAGAAGTTTAATTTATACGGACCGGAACTTCAGTACGATTGGCATGATCTAAGAACTGAGTGACAGGTAAGAATGAGCAGAAATTTTGGTGATGGAACTGTTATGATCTGGACAGTCCTCTGCAATAAAGGTTAATGACGTACTGCTTGACAGAACACTAGAATGAACCCTAATGGGGTGTGCACTGAGACACCGGAGACAGAGTTAATTAGAATTTATCAGGAGCCAGGGAACGAAAGACTAATTTTTCAATAAGATAATGCGTCTGTGTGTTTCTGCTACAATCATAAAGTGGTTTGATGTTGAAGATGTTGATGTTTTGCCCTGACCTGGACGTAGTCCGGATTTTAGCCCCATGGAAAACTTTTGAGGGACGCTTGCAAGGCGTGTTTAAAGCAATGGAAGGCAATTTGAGGCCCTATTTGAGCTTAAAAGGGCGACACGAGAAGAGTGGGCGATAGTTTCACTGCACGTTCTGCTGACCCTAACAAAATCAATGCAGAAGAGAATTTTTGAGGTAATTAAGAAGAACAGAGGTTGAACAAAGTACTAACAATGGAATAACCCATCGGGATAGTGGACACCTTTATACCTATTTCCATTCATGCAATATAGACAGCTTATTTCGTTACCCGAGTTACAGAAGAACTACGTAATTCCGTCAAGATTGCTTATGTCTTAATTGTGTCTACTACTTTCGTAGTAGATTCGATACACGCATGCTTCAGAAATCGTACTATTACTATCGAGAAAACCTAATTTTGTAATGGTTTCCAATACTGTATTTTGGCTGCGACGTTCTGCAGAGGAAAACGGACACAACTATGCGAACCTTTTTTGGAGGCTACTGGGAGGCTATTGCGATCCGCATAGTACGCTTCCGTCCCTGCATTATCAACTTAGCACCTTGGAATCTAATCTGTTCCAAAGAATAGCACGACTCCAGCCACCTCCCACTCCGCGCCCCCCCCTTCCTCCACCCTTCCGTTATTAAAATCAAGTTATTCCCGTATAATGATCCGAAAGAAATAAGCGGGTACAAAATTATACTACTTTCGAAGAGACAGGACAAGCGTAGAACATTGTTTTGCAGGGGAGAAGGGTGGTTCGTTTCTTCGATATTTCCAAGGAAAACAGAACCTAATAACATTGGTGGTCTGCGGATATGAAACTACAGAAGCCAGATGACGTAAGGCACTAGCGTCGACCTTAGTGCTATTACAATTCAGTGTAATAAAATCACAGTTATGTGCTGATTTCACATCGTTTTCGATTTACTCAAAAGATACTATCCTTATTGAAACCGACTTTGAATGGAGAGGAACAGTGCCTGCTACGGGAGGGTTCAATAATGTGAGAAAGCTAGAGTCTGATTGAAATAATTGCTCAGCCCTGTTGAGGGCTATCAGAAATTACTTCTCATAGCGCCTGAGGCGTAGAGAAATTACAGTAACACCAATATCTAACTGGATGTTGTTGAGATTTCCTGATTTTAAAAGTGTGCTTTTAGGGTTTTAATATCTCAAGATGAGTAGCTATTGCAACAATATTCATATGTTTATGTTCTTCATAAAGTTCTCTGTCATTCGCTATAATGAATTGTCCTTCCAACCGGGTAGCGTACCTATGACGCTAGACTTCTAGTGTAAGACGACTTATTTCTAACAAGCGATACCTTAGGTATCCTAATACGCGACAATATCACATATAAAGACCCGGTGTCTCATAAAGGGTAGCCTCATCTTGTCACCCTAGTAGCGGGATTCAGACTACGTTGTTTGACAATTTTGTGAACTTTGTGAAGCCATCTTATGATGATGTTGTGGAAGGACTTAACAGGCATCATATCACATGTGGTGGACAATGCAAGAGAAAGCCTTGTACACGTCATTTGCTTATCACCCTTTCCCACGCATAACCGAAATTGTGTGGAATTTACGAACCGTTTAAAACATGAAACAGAGAACTGGTGGTCAAATAACACAGGTCAAATAGGAACCTCGTTTCTGATTACAAGGTTACTTAGAGCGGCCTATTTGAGGCCAGTAACAATGGAAAATACTATAAACGTCCTCTGGCAAACGGGTCACTTTCTGTGTGGCAGGCATATACTTAGAGCCAATAATTTCGCAATAAACCAGGAACTTGACATATAAATGACACCTAGGGAGTAAAGGTAAGTCAAATTGGTATCCGTCCAGTTCCCAAAATCAGCGAGTGACGTTAAGAGCCACCCCATCTAATAAAATCAGCACGTTCTGAATCTGTTAAAAGTATCTAACGACGTCCCCATAAAAGGAAACACTTGAAACAATTCAAACACATGAAAGCTGTAGCGGAATCAAAGTAGACAGAAGCGAATGTTTTGTTCTTGAAAAAGAAAAGGAGAAAAGTGCAGTCTTTCGTAGTACATAAATTTAATGATCGCAATGTTCCATATGTCCATTCTGAAGAAGAAGGCACTGAATGCACATTCTACAATGATCTTTTCTCTGAACACTAACATAGCGAAATGGACAAAGTGCTAGAAGTGCCTATCTTGGCCTCCCAAAAATTGTTAACACGGCAAACAAATTTTGTATCTCTTGACTGCACTTCTTTTACACATAAGCGTAAGAAATGTCGGAAGGAAACAGAGAAAAGAATATTTTTATAAAAGGATTTAGCTTTTCTTGTATTGGTTAATATTAACAAGAAACCCTTTGAGTGCGACATCGCAAAAGGCAAAAGATGTTAACGGAAGTCGATGCCCCACATATTGTCTACCATACAACCGCAATACTGGATGCTAATGGCAACAGGCTACGGAACTAGAGATATGCAGTGGTCAACACAGCACGATGCTACGAAGCGCAGTTGAGCTGCTTCGTCAATGATTAACTTACTACAGTGCTACAGTGAAGCGGTGTTGATACAAAGCAGAGCAATGGCAACAACAAACAAAGCAAACATTGCATTACGTCTACAACAGATGCCGAAGATGATATTTTGTCAGAAATTAACCCAAGGAATTTCACAGAGTGACAGAGAAGTGGTAGATGAAATATTATCGTTACTGCAAGATGAGTCAGTGGAGTGTGGTGCAATATACGCTTGACTGTACATAAGAAGTACAATGATGACGATATGTGCTAACGACGTGAAAGTGAAACACGTGTATAGCCATGTAGTTCATCATCCTCGACCGACAGGGGGCCACAAATCCCGTCTACAGTGAAAAGTGGTAAAGGACAACCATTGTCCAAGGAGTGGGTACTAAACAAAATTACGTACGTGGAAGATTATCCACAGTGTAGTAAAAAAATAAATAAATAAATAAAATGCAATAAAAACCACGGATATTCAAGGGAACACAAGGCGCACTTGTTACAAAACTGCTGTTTACGTATTTAAAAGACACTCGTTACAGTTTGCAGGATATGCATGATAGTGACCTGGTACGTTATGCACATCACACTACACGTGACACAGATTACAGTGATTTCAAGAGAAGCAGAGATGGTTGCATAGTTTCAAACAGTGCTACAGAATTGGAAAACGTAACATAACAAAATTTCAAACAAAGCATCAACTTGACGGTACACAGCAAACTACTCAAAAATTTGTAGAGGAGATAAATAAACTTATCGTTCAGTAAGGAATTTCATTCTAACTCCGACCAGTCGAGAGTTGAAGAGAAAATAAATATGAAATAAAACTAGGAATTTAGAGGTATCAAGAGGTTTGTATCAAAATCAGCTAACATACATGCCTCAACGCATTCGAATACAATTATGCTGACTGTTAATCTAAATGGTAAATTAGCTGGAAAGTTCTTTATTTGCGAGAAAACGGGAGGTGCTCAATTCTCTCTCGTGCACGTGATCTCTCAATGGCAGCAGGGAATATTTACTTGTATGTCACAGGAAGAAAGAGTGGTAAAATGGGCTTAAGAGAACTACAACGTGATATGAGCACCACTTTTGATCTACGCACCCAAATTGCGTGAAAATGTAATCACATGTCAGTTCTAGTATAATATATTTGTCCAATGAATACCCGTTTATCATCTGCGTTTCTTCTTGGTGTAGCAATTTTAATGGCCAATAGTGTGTTATCCCGCTATCTGCAACCACGCCTTAAGTATAGCCAGTTCAACGATAAGATCCACAACTGACAGCCTCGCATGCCATTACATTATATCAGCTGTCATCGCCCCGGGTAACAATTATGATTCTATAAGCATTTTTTAACAGTGGATACCTAGGTTAACGTCCTGCAGCGTCTGTAATCATCTTGATAGTGCGAACCTTTTCATTTGGTGTTCATGTTACAAGTTAATGATTTGGTCTGAACACTTATTGAAAGTCAACGATGTCCATCTTATGAGGTGTAGCACATTCATACCATAGAAGGATGATCTCTGCACCTGAAGGACGCCCATTTTCTGTCACCCTCCTGATGCATATTTTGAATCATTAGCAGACAATATTTTTCTTGTCATTATTAATAACAGATCATTTTCAAATAAGCCTTACTAAATATTGAACATGGCAAGTCAAGTGGTTGTTGTCAGTTTTCTCTTTGACTGTCTTGTTTCAGGATACCCTTCAAAATTTTACTGAAAATGACTTTCTTAGGCGTTTTCCAAATTTACGTATGTTATGTGTTAAGCAGCATGAATTCAATAAATAAAGTGTAAATTACGATGATTTCACAGAGATTTCCAGTTAACAAACGTGTAGATGTATCAACTGTTGTAATATAAATTATAGTAATGTGAGACGAGGAAAGTTTCACATCGGGGATGCTGCTAGTATGAGGTTCACCAACCAATGGCATCAATTACCGGCCTCATCCGACGAGACATGGTGGTGGTCAGCCTCTAGAAGTACTGTACATCTAATGCTCTGCGAGATTCTCCCATGTTTCCGCAACTAGGTCCGCTGACCGGTGTCGGGTAGTGAAATTTCATGTGACGTTTCATTTTGGCCTGCAAATTTTCAATGGACTATAACTCCTGCGCTCGAACAGGCCAGTCATCATGTTGATATTCGAGAATATCAAATGGTTCAAAATATTCGATTTTTTTAGAAAAACAGGGGTAAGCAATAGGGAAAGACGTATAAGAGTCAATAGGAAACAATAAAAGTAGAAGACAGAGATTGAAGTGCCTGTACTACAAATGATGTAAGACAGGGATGTAGTCTTTCGCCTCTAGCGTTAATAATTTCCGTTGAAGAGGCTATGTTGTTGTTCTTGTGGTCCTCAGTCTTGTGACTGGTTTGATGCAGCTCTCCATGCTACTCTATCCTGTGCCAGCTTCTTCATCTCCCAGTACCTACTGCAACCTACATCCTTCTGAATCTTCTTAGTGTATTCATCTCTTGGTCTCCCTCTACGATTTTTACCCTCCACGCTGCCCTCCAATACTAAATAAGTGATCCCTTGATGCCTCAGAACATTTCCTACCAACCGATCCCTTTTTCTAGTCAAGTTGTGCCACAAACTGCTATTCTCCCTAATTCTATTCAATACCTCCTCATTAGCTATGTGATCTACACATCTAATCTTCTGTAGCACCACATTTCGAAAGCTTCTATTCTCTTCTTGTCCAAACTATTTATCGTCCATGTTTCACTTCTATACATGGCTGCACTCAATACAAATACTTTCAGAAACGACTTCCTGACATTTTAATCATACTCGATGTTAACAAATTTCTCTTCTTCAGAAACGCTTTCCTTGCCATTGCCAGTCTACATTTTATATCCTCTCTACTTCGACCATCATCAGTTATTTTTCTCCCCAAATAGCAAAACTCTTTTAGTATTTGAAGTGTCTCATTTCCTAATCTAATTCTCGCAGCATCACCCGACTTCATTCGACTACATTCCATTATCCTCGTTTTGCTTTTGTTGATGTTCATCTTATATTCTCCTTTCAAGACACTGTCCATTCCGTTCAACTGCTCTTCCAAGTCCTTTGCTGTCTCTGACAGAATTACAATGTCATCGGCGAACCTCAAGGTTTTTATTTCTTCTCCATGGATTTCAATACATACTCCGAATTTTTCTTTTGTTTCCTTTACTGGTTGCTCGATATACACATTGAATAAAATCGGGGAGAGGCTACAACCGTGTCTCACTCCCTTCCCAACCACTGTATCCCTTTCATGTCACCACGACTCTTATAATTGCCATCTGGTTTCTGCACAAGAAAGTATGAGGAAAATAAAAGAAAGGCTCAAGGGTGGAAATTAAATTCAAGGTGGAAGGATATCAATGATAATATTTGCTGATGACCTTGCTATCCTCGGTGAAAGTGAAGAAGAATAACAGGAACTGTTAAATGGAATGAATAGTCTAATGAGGACAGTATATGGATTGAGAGTAAATCGAAGAAAGACGAAAGTAATGATAAGTCGCAGAAATGAGAACAGCGAGAAATTTAACAGCATATTTGGTGATGACGAAGTAGATGAAATAAGGAAATATGCTACCTGGCTAGCAAAGTAACCCATGATGCACGGAATTAAAGAAACATGAAAAGCAGTCTAGCACTGAGAAAACTGTCATTCCATCGAAGAGAATCAGACATAGGTCTCAATTTGAGGAAGAAATTTATGACAATGTACTCTTGGAGCACAGTACTGTATAGCAGTGAAACATGGATAGCTGAAAAACCAGAACAGAAGAGAATCGAAGCGTTTGAGGTGTGGTGCTACAGAAGAATATTGAAAACTGGGTTTACCGATAAGATAAGGAATGACAAGATTCTCCGCAAAATCGGCGAGGAAAGAAAACAATGACAAGAGGATGGGTCAGGATATAGGACCTCTGTTAAGACATCACAGAATAACTTCCATGGTACCAAAGCGAACTGCAGAAGTCAAAAACAGTAGAGGAAGACAGAGATTCGGATAAATCAAGCAAATAATTGAGGACATAGTTTGCGAGTGCTGCTCTAAGGTGAAAATGGTGGCACAGTCTGTTTATTTTTCACTTATCTACCCACGTCCGCAGAAGGTTACTGTACGAACGTTTCTTATCAAGTTAGGGATATAAGGGCATTGTATTAATTGCAAAATTACAACTGGGTTTCACAATGAGTGTCATACATCTAATATATAATATAATATGTGTCTATGATATTTTCATTTCTTACAGTCTTTTTAAGTTCTCATACTTATATATTTCATTCATATTGCGTTTCATATGTTCTAATACTTTATTTATATGTTTATTTTCCAGAAAAATTTGGTACATTTCCTTGGATGATACCAGTCGTACAAACATTCAAAACATACTCGAAAATCGCGCGAAACCAGGTTAGCTACAGCGACTTTTTTCGGTATGAATCTCAGAAAGAAAGTCGTTAACATTGTTGAAGATTTTATGCAGTGGCAAAACTTTCACGGCCAATCACACATGACAGATAACTTTACCGAGAACTGGTGATTATGAATCTAGATACACTAGAGAAATTTTGCCAAAAACAATTTCAAATAATTTTCTCTTTCATTTATTGTTTTCATAATTTATTCAGAAGATATATCATTACTAGACGAATTAGCACAACGTTATTTCAATATACATTGGGAAATATTCCAGTAGTAATCTTCTAGGGAAGCACAAACTTCAAAAATAACAATCGGGTGACGAAGACAGCGCCTAAAAGTATGAAGCCCTGACTCAATCCACTGCGCCACCACTTCGTCTGAACGATTTAGCCGCTGAAAGACACATAAGGTACCTTGAAAACATTGACCGTCATTTTCTTAGAAAGGGTCGGATGTCTACGGATAAGTCTAGACACGTGTTCGCTTATTTTGACTACTGTTCCACTGAGCAAAGTTCCTAGGAAATTGGCTTATGGTATACGCCATGTTCCCCTCGTCAGTGGTGTCTGTTAACAGAGGTAGGTGGGAGAGTCAAGCGACCAAAAAATTGCCAGTGCAGATCGCGCTCCTTGCATTTTTATCGGCGCTGCTGTTTAAATCAACCACCGCCCCAGTGCCTCCCTAGAGTGGGAGAATGTATGAATTTAGCAACCCTTCATATCCACAATTCGGGCTTGGAATTTACTCATGCGCAAAACTTCGTATCAACTGCACTGACATAAAATGCGTATAAGTCAAATAATAAGTGACAGTTTGATCCATAACCAAAGTAAATACCTCAGTGCCAGCCTAAGATCTCTTTTCCACTCTTTCGTATGCAGCAAAAGCTCAGGGCCAAGCAAGATAACGTGGTTCCCCGAGTTGACAAAACACATCTCATATGATAGGGAGAATCGTTGTCAACCATCTCCCAACAACTGACAAACACATATTTTCATTTAATCACCTTCTTTGATTTTATTTTATGTGCTAAATATTTGCACATCGGGCATTCTTACGAAAAGACAGGGCGAAATCCACTGAGAAGAAAAATCATTGTTATCCTCAAAATAACACAGTATCTGTGAGCGAAGTAGATTTTAGTGATGATAGTCATACTTACTGTCTGGACATTCAACAGCACCATCGTTGGAATTAGAAAATTGTTTCAGTCTGATGGTCTTCCGGATTGCAGTGAAAAATCAAGCATTTTAACCTGAAAGGTTTCTTGTTGTATTGTAGGTAATTTACTAGCATACGAAAAGAATTTAGTCATTTCCACCATTTGTTCCATAATTATGCTAATTATCCCGTTGAGTTAGCAAGTAAAAGGCAAATAAATCCATTCTTCGCGCTGTTTCGGGCACATCTTTTGATCGGAGCAGATGCGGGTGTAGCATAAGAGGGATCTCTGGACGCACGAGTGCGGAGTTTTGTTTCCGCCGCGTCGATCGAAGCTCGCCTCTTGGGAGCTGCACGACCTTCTCCAGAGGAAGAGACCTGTAAAAGTTTTTATTGCAGTTCCTATTCTTTGCAAATGTTATTAGGGTGGATAAGATGACCTTCCGCGGAAGTCTTCCTTTAAGGACACGGCTGCTGTCATCGAAGAAGGGTTTCTTTTGGACACACCAGTCCACGCACTGTAAGCTCGAGTGAACATTTGAACTAATTATGTGCTGCACGATTTCCGCCATTGATACCTCCGACCCTCACTTTCTTCATTGCTGCTTCAACAATAATATTGATGTACTGTGTTATTTCTTTATTCGTTGAACTGTATGTGCAAAATATAGTTTTCTTTCCTATTCTTCGCGTTGTATGGAGTGGGCGTGGTGCTGTTACCACGCATGGTAGTCTCAGATCACGGCCAGAGATGAAGCACTTTTGTACTTAAACTCGAGTTAATGAGACACAGAGGCAGTCGTTGCACACTCTCCCGTAGTTTGACAACAGAATCACTGTAATGTGTTACACACGACAGAATCACTGTACGTTCTGGCATTTATGTGTAATCACAGGTCATTTTGCGAAACTCAAAATAGGTTGAATAGGACCGGCTGTCTAGCCATTGCTTCCCTCTTGACTTTTTTCGTGGTGTATCAAAACTGGAATCTGTTTTAACGCAATTGTCACCAGAGTTGACTTCGCAGCGGAAATTAATGATATACGGAGGCGTTAAGTAAATAATACAGCACAGTTTTTTCTCGGCAATTTAGGGTTGGAAAAGTGTGTAATTTGGTGTGGGTTATCGTGGTCCGACAGGTGGCGGTGCTATACGTAACCTTCAAAATGGCGTGTGCACCGTTCGTGCGTTCCAAGCAGAGAGCTGTGTGGAAGTTCTTCTGGAGCGAAGCAAGAGCATCGGAGGTACTCATAGGTGCTTGCAGAATCTGAAAAAAAGTACGTTAAGTCGATGGGTGCAGCGTCTGTCATCATCGCAGCAATTTTGCGGAAACGTGTCCTATCTCCTGCGTGCCGTACTCCGCTGTGATTCCTAAAAAGTTGGATTGTATGGAGGCACTCATTCCAGGCAACAAACGGATCATAAGCAGACACCTCGCTGCACAACTGGATCTCTCTGTTAGTAGTGCTGGCACAATCGTCCATCACCTGAAGTACTCACTACTTCAGAGAAGGTCATAAAGAGCAACAAAGAACCGTCTGTGTGGAACTGCTTGCACATTACAAAGCTGATCGTGACAATGATTTGTCCAGCGTCGTCACAGGCATTGAAACATGAGTTCATCAGTTCGAACCAGAAACAAATCAGCAATCCACGGAGTGGCGCTATGCCATCTCAGAAGAAGTTCAGTGTCACACCCTCAGCTAGTAAAATCATGGCGACGGTGTTCTTGGACTTTGAAGCGGTTATTCTGTTCGATGTCGTCCCTCATGTTGCAACGATCAACTCTGAAGTGTATTGTTCTACCCTCAGGAAATTGGAGAAACGACATCAACGTGTTCATCGTCACAGGAATGCAGACAAAATTCTCCTTCTCCAAGAAACCGCAAGGTCTCACAGAAGACTACACACCAGAGAGGTCCTCATCCACCGTCTAGCTCTGATTTCGCACCTTCTGACGTCTATTTGTTTGGCTCAATCAAGCAAGCATGCACTGCGTGGGAAGCAGTACGTAAATTATTGGGAGGTTATTTTGTGTAGTATAAATGGTGTTTGTAGCCGTAGATATATGTAGGGTGATCTTAACTTTTTTATCGAGCAGGCTATAATTAAAATTGGTTTGATTCTTTGCTACTCAAGGTAGTTGGCTCTCGCTGACTTTAGCTAATGGCACGTGTAATTGGACTTGAAAATAAGGTATCTGCTGTTCCCTTAACGTCACGAAAGTGAATTCGCGGAAAGCAGAAAATAATTACAGCTATCCCAATACGTTGGCTGCACCTTGACTGATTGCCCAATGCCGACATTGTGAACTGGCAGGACGGGGTGCGATGAGATGCATTGTCCCATAGGAAGTCTGGAGGCCGGGGTGAGATTCCTTCTCACAGGTTTGATATCTATTTTGCGATGTAGCTTCTCCTAAGTCATCGTCCCGTAGTTGTAAATAAATTCCGACAGATCTGTGCTCGGGATACAAGCTTGGACGTGGGAAAAGTGTGGGGGAGAAGGGACCACTTATTCGCTGGTGTGCAAAACTGAACGACGAAAGTAGCTTTCGCATTATGTGACAAAGCCAAATAACAAAGCTCGATGAAGCGTAGACTATACATAGAATGAGCTGCTCAGTGGTGTACAGAAAGTAACTGAAAGACATACGCAATGAGCGAAGAAGAATGACACTCGTTCCAAGACAATAATTACCTGAACTTACCCTGACATCTGAACATTACTAAAAATGGGACATGGCTCTCAGTAGGGTGTATAACGACCATGAACAGCAGTACACGCTTCAAATGTTCAAATGTGTATGAATTCCTAAGGGACCAAACTGCTCCGGTCATCGATCGCTAGACTTACACACTAATGAAACTAATTTATGCTAAGAACAAGACACACACCCATTCCCGAGGGAGGATACGAAACTCCGGCGGGAGGGGCCCCGCAATCCGTGACATGACGCCTCTAACCGCGCGGCCACACCGCGCGGCGCAGTCCACGCTCTGCAACGTGCTGATATGCTGGTCTCAAGGTCGGTAAGGAGCTCTTGCGGTTGAGTGTTCCACTCCTCCATCAGCGCTGTTGACAACTGCTAGGTGCCGGCCGTTGTGGTCGTGCGGTTCTAGGCGCTTCAGTCTGGAACCGCGTGACCGCTAAGGTCGCAGGTTCGAATCCTGCCTCGGGCATGGATGTGTGTGATGTCCTTAGGTTAGTTAGGTTTAAGTAGTTCTAAGTTCTAGGGAACTCATGACCACAGATGTTCAGTCCTATAGTTCTCAGAGCCATTTGAACCATTCAAACTGCTAGGTGGTCATTGGTGCTTGTGGACGTGCATCCCCCACTTGCTCGGTCGAAATTTTACGTTGAGGAAATGGGCACGCCAGTCCATTCGGTGAATATCCTCTAGTTAAAAGAGCTCCTCCACCTTCACTGTTTGATGCGGTCGCGCTGTCGTCCATAAACATGAAGTTACGGCCGAAAGCACACCTTAAGAGGCACACACGAGGAAGTAGCACAGTGTCACAATAACGTGTTTCTGTGGCTGTACCGTGTCCAGAATTTGAAGGTCAGTACGCCCATGAAGCATTATGCCTCGTCACACCATAACATAAGGACCCCAAACATTCGACAATGTCCCTGGGTGCATTACGTGTTCTTACCTCTCGCTAGAGTGGGTACGTCCAGAATCACTACTCAGGCTAAATCTGCGCTCGCCCTCCATCAGCCCGCTCCTCGCTGGTCCACTCCCTGTGCTCTCGGCACCACCACAATCCTTGCCACCGACGTGCTGGCGTCAATCGGTCACGAAGTCCTGGCCGTCGGACAAAGAGACCACCGCCATGCAGTCGCTGTACCACGAGCGAGCGTGAGACTGTGTGGCTTGCAGTCATGCCAAATCTGGATGAAACCGCAGCCGCTACTTGACGTGGGTAACTTCTTGCCTGTTGCACGACATAGCTGTAATCTGCTGTTGTAGTTGAACGTGCTCGACGACCACCTCTACTTCTGGCAGCCGTGTTTGTGGTAGACGTGCTTCTCAGGCACGTAAAACAATGTTGTGCGTAATACCGAACTCTTGAGCTACATTCGTCAACTTTTGTCCTATCTTCGTGCCATATTGTGAAGAATAATACGTGGGCTATCCACAAAGTACATTACGTTTTGGAATTATAAATAAATAAAGTATTGGAAATCTTTTTTATTATGTACAGATGAAAGCCACACTTAAATACTACTTTTCTACATAGTTGCCATTTAAATTAAGGCACTTATCGTAGCAATGGACGAGCTTGGAAATTCCTTCGTCGTAAAATTCGGTCGCCTGCGCCTTCAACCACGTAGTTACCTCTTGTTGAAGCTGTGCGTCGTCATCAAAACGCTGCATAGCCAACCACTTCTTCATTGCTGGGAATAAGTGGAAGTCGCCCGGTGCCAGGTCGGGACTGTATGGCGGATGAGGAAACAACTCCCACTTAAAAGATTCGAGAACTTCACGAGTGGCATTTGCCGTGTGGGCCCGGGCGTTGTCGCCCGCATCTCGTGGCCGTGCGGTAGCGTTCTCGCTTCCCACGCCCGGGTTCCCGGGTTCGATTCCCGGCGGGGTCAGGAATTTTCTCTGCCTCGAGATGGCTGGGTGTTGTGTGATGTCCTTAGGTTAGTTAGGTTCAAGTAGTTCTAAGTTCTAGGGGACTGATGACCATAGATGTTAAGTCCCATAGTGCTCAGAGCCATTTGAACCATTTTTTTGAACCGGGCGTTGTCGTGAATCAGCAAGATCTTTGAGCCCAACTTTCCCCTGCGCTTGTTTTGTATTGCTCTTCTGAGGTTGTGCAGAGTTTGGCCATACCTTTGAGAGTTTATTGTAGTGCCTCTTTCCAGGAAATCCACAAAAATCGTATTTCTACCGGGTTACTGATTAACCACGTGGATCAAGGCGCAGGCGGCCGAATTTTACGACGAAAGAATTTCCAAGCTCGTCCATCGCTACGATAAGTGCCTTAATTTAAATGGCAACTATGTAGAAAAGTAGTATTTAAGTGTGGCTTTCATCTGTATATAATAAAAAAATTTCCAGTACTGTATTTATCTTTAATTCCAAAACGTAATGTACTTTGTGGATAGCCCTCGTACCTCGTGTTGTGGGGCCAGTCCCATTTGATGCTATAGTCACGCTGACCTCACGCCATGTTAGTCTAACTTTCTCTGGACGACCGGGAGGTCTCTGGCAACACGCTGCCGCACTTTCATTCACTTCAGCAAGTTGTTAATATGTCATGTCGATAGGTGTTATATATAATATTGGTATCTGAACTGATTGTGAGTGAGCAGCGGCGTTGTAAGCTGTATCGCAGAAGTTAAGCTAGTATCTCTGAGCTGTGCGAGGTCGCAGATTAGGTGCGTTAGAGTGAGGCTGTAATGTAAAGCAGTGTTGGAATGTGGAAGCACGGGCAGACCATGTTTCGTTAGAGTGATGAAGCAATGTCAATATTACGATTCAAATTTCATGTCTCAATTATCATTCTGTTCAGTCAACATGATTACGAAGCTGATTTGTGAAGAAAGAAGTCTGATGGAATGTCAGGTGGATACAATAAAGATGTTACTTTTCTTTACTATTGCTGCGTCATCGGACTAACTTGGTTATTGTACTGAAAGTTGATAGATTTGAGAGATAGGATGTTAAGAACTTCGTCTAATGTATAATTTGTCTTGAGCAATTTTTCACAGCATACAAAAAACTTAGTATTGTCATTTATGGGCAGAGCTGTGTACTAGTGACGCCTTTAGTGGTGGAATAGTTTTGACTCTGCATAAACTTTCGGATAGTTAATATCCATTACATGATCCACCTTCTTCCAAGCTGAGTCTAAGATGATACCTCTATCTGGGCGATTTGGCAGTGTACGAGTTCGGATAATGAATAGCGCTTTTCCTGAGAGAAGTGGAAGCTTGCCGGCCGTGGTGGCCAAGCGGTTAAAGGCGCTACAGTCCGATACCGCGCGACCGCTACGGTCGCAGGCTCGAATCCTGCCTCGGGCATGGATGTGTGTGATGTCCTTAGGTTAGTTAGGTTTAAGTAGTTCTAAGTTCTAGGGGACTAATGACCTCAGAAGTTAGGTCCCATAGTGCTCAGAGCCATTTGAACCATTTGAACCAAGGGGAAGCTTCTTCTCTCCGGCCATCCTCAGTTCCACCATTATTTGCCTTTAGCTGAGTGCACCCATGTCTCTGCTCATGAGCAGAGCACTAGAAGATACCTAGCAATATTTGTTATGAGAAATGAGTTACAACAATTTTCTAAGACGCGAAATGTTTCATTGTGTGCCCCCAGACGCCCTCTTTCCACAGACCCACTGTTTCGAAGTCGGGGTATCCCCTAACATTTGCTACACAGTGATTTCGTGAAATATTCCACCTCAAGATCGTTTTAGGAACTATCAAGAGCTGGTTCCGCGTTATATCACGTAAATTTTCCGAGTGCGCCAAGTATATCAATGTTAGCTGATGTACCTTCAGTGCCATAATCCTTCTTCTATTGCGGTGAACGGGTCAGTGTTTATAGTTTGGGCATGAAGTGCCAGCCAGTATTACCTTCATGGATGACAATAAAACGGTGTACTTTTATTCGCATTATCCTTTAATAAAATTTATCTTATATACCCCAAGAACATTTCATGCACTTAACTCACAGGTGATGAGCAAAGAAAAACAGTCTTCTGTGTGTAATCCACCATGCCTCAGTGCTGCTGATGAGATCCTGATACATCTTCCATATATTGTTTGAAAGTGGCAGTAAAATATTCATCAATGTATTGTAAAATGATAACAACGTTAAAAATTACCCGTGGACCAAGCGCGATACGGTGAAGTAAGTCACCTTGGGTAATTACTGTCTGTAGCACAAATAATAATAAGAAGAACGAAATTATTGTTAGCGTCCTGCATGCATATCAAGACAAGGAGGTGAGACAGACCTAATCCATCCAGTGCAGCAGGTTAACGACCTTGGGGTTCCCTGAGTGTGTTGTTTAGGCTATTTCCAACGATTGTTTAGGCAAATGCTGAGCTGCTAGCCACATTCCATCCAAGAATACGACAAGCAATCAATAATACGATAGCACACAGACCAAAGGTTGCGCGATTCACAGACAGATGACGCATACGACTACCTTTGAATAGCTTACCATGACGACTGTGGTGTCAGGGAGGGCATCTCGCCAAAAAGTTAAAATCATCAAATTAAATTTTCTAAATCCCGAAAAAGCTCGGAAAAACGCTAGGGAAATTACGATTAATCTTATTAATATCAATATTAGTCTTTTATCCAAGAACAAGGATGTCTGAAGTGGAGGCATAATGTTATCATGTTATAGTCGAACAAAGCCAGCAGGTAGAGGTTTTGCGGTTAAAATTGCTGACTCTCGATCGCGGGGTTACACCTTCGATTCGCGGCTGGCTCGGTGATTTTCCCTCCTCGGGACTCTGTGTGTGTGTGTGTGTGTTTTCTTGCCATGATGATGTTATTATCATCGGCACTCAAGTCGATGAAGTGACGTCAAGTAAATTAGGTGGCCGAACATCACAGATGGGATTCCCCGCCAGTAATGCCACGTTTATATTTCATTTCAGTATAAGAAAGACTTGTGTACCCTACATTGACATGCAGAAGAAAACTGTGGACGTTTAATCTGAAGTATATCACAGTTGAGTATTGCGATATAATTGTCATGATAAGTTATTTCATTAAGTAAAGAAATAAGATACATTTGTTCTGAAACGTTATAAAAATTAAGTTAGAATGTAAATTATAATCAGTGCTTTTGATAGAAATCATCGTGTAACTGTAATCAATACTTATCATTAAAATTAGCAGCCGTTTGGTAACCCAAATCTTGTTCTTAATAAAATCACCTCAACAACATATACGAGTATTATTAGTGAATATGTTGCTTTTTCATTCTTAATTTATTCAAAAGAACACACTTCATATTTTGTGAAAGTTATATGGATGAATTCTTAAAACATATGTTGGAAGGAAAAATATAAAAAGTTTTCTGTAGTTTTAATAGATTTTTGTGCGGAACAAAGTTTTTGCATTATTAACATAATTAAAACTTGATATTGTCAATTACCGTACTGAATCGTTATAAAATTAGCTGCAATTTGTCAACATTGCCGCCGATTTATTTCGGAAAATACTGTTTGTTTAAATGTTCTTGATTAAATTGTGATCCCTTGACATGAATTACAAGATCAAATTCCTTGTTAGAGTACTATTTCACAAATGTTATCAACTGCAAGTAAAGACATTAGTCAAAATATAATTTGTAAAAATGGAAATTTGTATTTTCTAAAGCTATTTACTAAACATAGTTCAAATGTAAAGTAATTCACTTTCTTGGAAACAAAATATACACATAAATGATTAAAGTTCTATGTTGATATATATTTATTGTATCGGTTAGTCCAAAATTTAATTTAAATATCGGAAGTAGTAGGGCAAGAATCAAACTAAGTGCTGTTTAGTTTGAAGTCAGCCGAATTTTTAGTTCTTGTTGGATCAGCTGTACTGTGAGAGAGAAATATTTTCCGATATACGACGAAATGCTTGATGCATAAATGAAAATATATTTTGAAAGTACGACTTGCAAATTTATTTGAGATAAATCGTTCTTGGATGAATGACTTTTGAATTTAGAAATTATGCCGTACCAACATGCAACGAAGCTCTTTCTTCTGTAAAACAAACGTCGAAAACTTATATAATAACGTGTATCGAGGTATGGTATCTTACTGAATAAATTTCATTCGTTTTGAGAGTAAATAGACAGATGTGAAAACTGTCACAGTTTCAGTAGAACAATGACAATTTAACACCACCATTACCACCATATTCCAAAAGTTAAGCGTCGTTGCTGGAATTGTCTCCACCCTCACGCTTCACATTCTAACCGTGATACCTTTTTCATCGAAGAGTGTACTTCAGGATTCACAAGAATGCGTCAACCTGTGTCTGTCTTCCACTTAGGAATTAATAAGGTTTTGTGACCATGGTTTTCCCTTCAAATTGTGTCTTTCTCCGCTCTATTTTCTGTTTGTACACACTCAGTTGGCTACTGTTCTTCTTACTGATTCTCCTTCACACTCTACTGTGTATATCACACTTCCGCTGAATGTAGGGAAGTTCTTTTGCCTTTAGGCTCAAGGATTCGCTTGTTAAAAAACGACATTTTCCCTGAGACCGATTTCTTTATTAATTTCCAAGGTTCATTTACTGTCTACAGAAACGAACTCTCTTAGATAACAAACCTGTTTTGAGGTTCCATGTTTGATGTAACTTACTCCACTTCAAAAGTTTTCTTACGATTACAGTTACTGTCGTATCCCAGCAACAATGGTTGCAATCACTGATACATGCTAGTGTCATTAGCAGAAAGCACGGAGCTTACGGTTTTTTGGTGGATTGCTGACGCAGTCAAGTTGGGAAATTTCACTTCCCACTTTTTCCTTGTTCATCTCAGGCAGTAAATGCATTGCGTGTGGTAAGGTAGTGTCAACACAGAATCTTTCCACGACGTCACAGAAAGGAAAGGAAGCGATGGCCTACAAGGCACAGCAACAATACGTCTCCACAAACCATTAGTCAGTCAAATACGTACGTCAGACTGCGTCACTGAACATGTGAATAGTTTCTGTACATCTTGAGTCCCAGAGAATTACCATGTCATATTACCTCCGAAGACCTGTAATTGCATCCTCGTGGGAGATCCCCGTCTGAAAGGAAGTATCGTCGGAAGCGTAATTCTTGTTTTCCGAAAAGAAAGAACAAATGAGCACTAGTCGAGGTCCGTTATGGACTTTACAAGCTGCAATTGTACGGATGTCCGTGCAAGTAACACAATTTACAGCTTATAATGTTGGATTAAAGCGAGAGAAATGCATTATATATTTTTTCTCGACTATTAATTAACTGTTGTGCTCTTATATTATTTAAAATAATTCAGATTATTATATTGACGTCATGAATATAAAAACCTGCAGCAAACTTCGTAAAATGTCGGTGGGAACTGATTGTATCGAAGCCACAACTAATTACAAAAGGTATCTTCTGTCTCCTGAATGAACATCTAAACTGGTCGATACGGAGTACCACAGGAAGCGGGATTTCTCACTTGGTCATGTGGTATTCCGGAATTACTCAATATATTTCCATAAAAACTAAAACAAATGCTTTCATTATCACTGTCTAATATCTGTTTGAATTATTTATTGAACCATTGGACAAACAGCTGGAAACCAGGTGGATTAAGGTAGTCGTAACCGCTTGTTTGAGTAAGATATGTTTGTTGCATTAAATTGTTCCACAATATCCGTTCCTTTTACGAACTCATTGATGATTTATACAACCAGGTAAGCGACACCATTTCACATTTGCGACGTCACCACCCGTTTCTTACTCATTTTAATTAGGGATATGTGTGAAAGCATATTAAATATTTGTCACCAATTCATAACTGCCGTACAAAATTTGATATATGTAACGCTTTTTCCGTGCCAATACAGAATTTCAAAATTTTCTCCGCATCCTTCTCCATTCCAGCTACACTTCTTCCAATCAGACTACTTAGTTATCTGCATGTGAGCCGAGAGTAAACAGTATTCAAGAGGAGACTAAGCTTTTCCTGTTTTGCCTTTGGTGTTGCATCCTCTCAATATATTGAAACTGCCCTTTTTTTGTCCTTTCCCTAGTTTTTCTTGCCTTTCTGAAACTCAGTTTCTCCGCCGTATTTCAATTTTCTGATGCTGTTACAATGGCTTTCTATTAGAACACCATAATGGAGCAATTAGATCACAATAAATGTATTTACCGATATGTTATCACGACTTTCGTTATTGTACTCTTTATATTTATTACTGAATCTATTTACACTGTCGCTATTATTACTAAATGTCTATTTGAGGCTTTAACATCATTAAACGAGTATTTCACTGCGCGGTTTAGTAACTTCTAAAAGGATGACTGGCTGGATGTATTACAGGTCTTCGTAGTTCTGCCATAAAACATAAACTAATTTAATGGTAAATACATAAGGACAAATACGTTATTGTAATACCTTTTGCGAACATTATATACCAGACATTTCCTGTTATATCATGCACAATATAACTGCAATAATAATTTGCTTTAGGATGCTTTACTGTAGATCTCAGTCGTGAAACGCAACATCAGAATGCCGGATCACCTCAAAGCATGTACTTTTATGCATGTATTCCTACGCGTAAGCCCATTACTGTCTTATAACGAGTTTCTGCCTTATTGCTACATTTCATAGGAAGGTGGATGGTAGCACAAGTAGTGTCATTGGAAACTTGAAGCATGTAAAGATATCTCCTGGTGTGACGAGCAGCAGTGCACGGTTGGTATAGGTTAATGACAGGAAAAGGTGTGCAAGGAAAGTCGGTTGTCAGACACTGGTTGAAGAATATACAAACTGACTCCACAATAATGAAACATTGCTGGATCATTATGAGATAGAATGCACAACACGGTTCGAGATGACAACATGTTTTACCTACAGAATGTAATGAAGCTTTATGGTCCAAACTCTAGATTTATTAGAGGATTCTAAAGGAAACGTTTGGAGGTAAGGCATTAATACTCGTAGTTGTAGATATACGGCGCTCACTGTCGAAGCGTTTGTGAACCATATTGTTTTAAATTGTTGCAGAAGTCTACAGACCATAAGAACCACTCTTTGTTTACATTTGCGAAAAATATTTTTCTTGGTATTATTGATAGTTACTCTTTCACACAGTGGTCTGAAATCGTACAAAATGAACTAATAGTTTATTTCCAGCTACCGCGTTTGAATTTTGCACGTTCCCAGGTGTTTGTTTGAAGGTTCTATTTTCCACCAGATGGTGTGGTTTCAACCTGACGGTACCTCATTCCACATAGATATTAATACATGTGAGCTCCTGAACAACAGGTACTGTCGTCATATGGCTGGAAGTCCTGTCCAAAGGCCAACACAATCATCAAACCTCATTCCTACGGATCTTCCCACACTGGATTACATGAAGCCGCTGTTGTACGAAGTCACAGTAGAAACTGGAGAGGAACTCGCTGTAAACGTCGTAGATAGCTGTGTCACTGTACAAAAGACTACAGAACTAGTTGAGAGAATGCACAAACAAACATTCATGAACCATAGTAAAACCTGCACCACCGACGGTCGCAGATGTGAACAATCTCTTTGGCGTAAGATGTAGGTGGTTTATCTCAATGAAAGGGTAATTCTTCCGTAATTATGATTAGTTCTTCATAAAGTACACAGTCAGCACGATTCTGATCCTGAAGTTTCTGGACACCGTAAATAGTAAATGTGACTGACAGCACATAAGTTGCTTTCATTGTACTTGCCACCTTAAATTTTGATGAAATTCACATCTTTGAACGTTATCTTTCTTTCTTTCATTCTCGTAGACGCATCAGCTGTAACAATCATCCGAAACAGGGATTCTGTGTTCATGACTCATTAAGACCAGGGATGGCTTCTATGTTGGGCGAAGAGTAATGGTCCTTTTCACGACGCAACTATGGAGCACGTACTGACCAGCAGTTGAACTACAGACGCCAATATAATGCTGCATAGGAATTCTTTCGCCCTTACAAGGGTGTTGTACAGTAGCGGCAGAAATTGCACAAAACACCGATAGTGGAACTACCGTGTTCCACGACCTTTCAGTCGCCGCCCAAACTCAGGGGAAAGAGCTGAATGCTAGGCATTCTCACCACCGTTGGTGGTGTACGAAATGAATCAACGCTTCATTTATACAGAATAGCCATAATGAAACAGTCGAAAGGTTGATCGGGTGCGCATAATTCTACTATGTACAAGTTCAGTCTCACTATATTATGGTCTCATACGGAAGGAAAACACTGTCCCTACAAATACTGTAACAGTATCCTTGGAGGTGATCTCATTTGTACTGAGACTAGACTCCATGTGGATGTCGCAGCTTCATCTGAACCCATCGTACGAGTGTGAAGTGTTCTGTAATTTGTACTGACCTGACGCCTTTGCTCGAAGTAGTTCGTCCCAGCGCAGTGACAAGCGTGAAGTTAGTTGTTGATCGGGTGCTGCTTTCTGGTGTTGGGTGCTACCATACATGACTGCAACATCCAGGATTAGAAATACATCTAATGAAGGAGTCAATATTTTGTAAGGAATGCCTGTTATTTTATTAACGATGTTTTCGTTCATGAAACTAACAAAACCATAATCAGAGTGTCTTGTGCACGGTTCACACCAAAAATAATCTACATATGTTATAAGAATATTTTTCGTACGCAATGACCAATAAAGCAATTCCTAATAAGAAATTTTCTTTAAACTCGCCCCAACTTGCAACCACACTTGCTACCTACTTGGCGACCAGAATCTAGCCCACTCCCTCCCGACGCAAAATCACATTCTGGGGCATAGTTCGTGATGACCCGACAACGCAAGAAGTAATTTGGCTATTAATCCGTTTCTCATTTGATAAAGGATACGATTAAATTATTGTAATGAGTACTTCCTGATGAGATCACAAGATAGTCTTTACTCCATTCTGTAAATTCGTATCTGTCATCTCGCGTAAATAATAAACAATAATGAAGTAATCATACAGTGTAGGCTTTCACGGCCGGTGTTCTCTTCAGTTGAAACTTCCGGGCTGAGAGGCCGTCGTCGATGTATAAAACTTCCACCTGACGTTTCGTCTCCATCTGCGGGAGACATCTTCTGAGGTCGTCCGGCTACTACCACTGAGGCTCCAGGTACTCTTGCATTTATAGAGCGCATAGAGGGCACCACCATTCGTCACGTGATGTCGACGGTATGCCTATGTTTGGCAGGCGTTATCATTCTCGATTAAAAGTAATCGATTGTCATTCTGCTGGCGCAACGTCGACATCCATATTTTGACCAACTTTAAAACTTCCTCTTTTCTATTAAAATTATTGTGCTTCTCTACACAAGCGCGCATGATAATGGGATGTTCGTGCTATAACGCTTGCCTCATTCAATTTAATTTCGTGCTTCCCATCTCGAAAGACATGTTCAGCTACGGCAGATTTTTCGATGTGTCCTATGTGACAGTTTCTTTTATGTTCGGCTAAGCTGGTGTTTACACATTTTTTTGTTGTTCCAATATATACTTGTCCACAACTGCATGGAATGTTGTATACCACAGCTGTTGCTAGTGGGTGTCTGGCGTCTTTTGCAGTTCTTAAGTATTCCTTCTTGGTGGGCCAGAAGATTGTTTCGATCCCATACTTGGCCAGAACTTTCCCCATACGGTCCGTGAATTTATTAATGAACGGTAGGGAAACTTTTCCAGTAGGTGACCGTTGTTGTTCTTGACTTGTGGCATCTTTTCTTCTTTGATGGAGGGCACGATCAATTTCCTTGCTGGTATATCCGTTTTTCACGAAGCCTGACCGTAAGTGATTTAGTTCATCTTGCAAATAAGCTGGTTCGCAGAATCTGTTGGCTCTGGCCACCAAGGTTTTCATGACACCTCTTTTTTGCTTAAGATGTTGGTTTGATTCCTTGTGCAGGTATCGATCCGTGTGAGTGATCTTTCTATATACCTTGTGGCCCAGCGTCCCATCCGCCGGTTTCATTACCGATACATCCAGGAAACTGAGTTGACCGATGCTCTCTTCCTCCATCGTAAACTGTATCTTCAGGTTGATACTGTTCAGATGCACCAAGAAGACATTCAGCTCTTCTTCACCATGACTCCACACTACAAATGTGTCATCAACATAGCGGCAGCATTTAGTTGGATTTTTACTGCTCGTCTGCATCGCTCGCTGTTGGGAGCTCTCCATAAATAAACTGGCAACAGCTGAGCTGAAAGGACCATTTGCCAATCTGTGCGTAGCACATTTAACTGGTTTCACGTCAGCTAAAAGCAGGAGATCACCCAATTGCATACCGTGTCCAAACCAATCGGTGGTAAATTCTACTACTGTGTAACACCAGCTGCCTGCTATAACACATAATATACTTCGGGTGACAATAAAGCAAACATAGGTGCAATAGCCAGAAATTATGCTCTCAGTCGCATTGTATTACTGTTATTAAACCCACCTCTTTAGGAAAGGTAGCTAACGAACACATGTGGGGTATCATTCGACTCGGAGGTAAGCCGAATTCTTGCACGATATATTGAGTGTCAGTATTTGGCAGACAGCGATAAGACAGATGTTGGACTAAGGCTCCTAAACATCAGACTTGACGCCGCAGTGTCCCATCAAGTGAGGGAATATGATACCGTTGATGATGATCCTTCCGTTGAATGAGGACGAGAAGTTTTGCTGCCTTGCTATTCGGGAAGAATAGGCTACGCGCTGACACCAGGTGTCGCCTATTTCCTTCTCTCACGACCATCACACAACACATCATATATGTGTCCACTATATCCTTCCTCACTCAACAAATACACAGACAACTCCTATTCAAGATATTGCAGTGGCTGTGTTTTTCTGAATTACGATGCGAAGTTCCTTTGCTCATGCATGCATGTGAGTTAGCAACTTCTGTTAATGAGAACAACGAAAAACCAGTCCAAAGTAGCTAATTTGACTTCTTTTTTATTCACTCGATGACTAGTTTTGGCCCGGGACCTATTTTCAAATCATCGTAAAACAGTGAAAAAAACTATTTCCGAAAATGCGTAAACATTTCAAAAATGTACAAACGAACAGTTACAGCGCATAGAGATGCGAAAGTGAACATCCGGCTGACCATCGGTGCTAGGTGGTGCCTAATTCCAGAATATCCACGCATTTTTGCTATATTCACCAAGAAATTCGAAACGAAAACTGTGTCAACACACTGGAATATCTTACGGAAATTATCGCAGAGCCACAAAGAGCTGAAACTCCATTTTCATCGCATTCAGGCTGCACACCAGCTTCGAGAACATCACAGAGGAAACAGACTACTTCGCTGTCAATGGTTTTAGCGTTTTATTTGCAACATCGTTCAGGAGTTGGATTATGTTTTCTATTCTCAAGAATAATTCATTTAAGTGGCTACGTAAGCAGCCAGAACGAAAAATACTGGAGTTTAGAAAAACCTCACGTTTTTCCGTGGGACTCATTACATTTACAAGAGGTTGGAGTTTGCTATGGAATTTCGCGCGATTGAAATGTAGGCCCAATTACCAAGATATCATAATGCAATTCGTAGCTTCTTTAGAGCCCGATGATCGACACTGCTGTCTGCAGTGAGATCGTGCCCAGCGCACTTGGACAATAGCTCCAGTATAATGTAGCGTGAGGTTTTTGGGGAACACATAGTTTCACTTGACCTGTGGCCGTCTAAAACTCCAGGTTTATCTCCCCCCGACGTTTTTCTTTGCGGACGTCTGAAGGATAACGTATATAAGAACAACCCTCGACCAACTGAATCGCAGCACTCAAGACGAAATAGCCAACGTAAGCGTTGCCACCATCCGAAAAGTACAAGCTAACGTGAAGAAATGGGCTGAGGAGTGTGTCAGCACATGGAGGACATTTGGAACATCTGTCATGAGACATACATTATAAGTTCATTACGAAAAACATTTTTGTTTCTGTTAGCGTTGCGTAACTTCTAGCACACCCTAACATCCTGTACAAGGAATTCCACGAAACTGGCGAAATATCTAGAAATCTACCAGTGTTGAAACTTTATTTCCTGTTCTAATTGTTGGCGTCTTCTTTTCGTCTGTCAAGTACGTGATTACAGTAGTTTACGTCCGGAATATGTCGAAATCAGTGACAGGTTACATAATAGTGACATCGCTAAAGTTTGTTGATTCGAGGAAGCGTAGAACTGACATCTCTGCTGATTGAAAAGTACAGTGAAAATAAATATTTCTTACTGGTGTCCCCCTTAATATGAAATTTGCAATGAGTTACTCGTTCCAAAATGTATTGATAACGTCGCCTAGCTAAAAGAAATGTAAGGTCGCTAAAACTATAGAAAACATAACGCCATTTTTTTCCATAGAGGTGAGAGTTCGCAACCAGCGATGTTTTTGTCCATATCACGTTGCTAGGCATCCAGATTTCAACGATAATAGCAACGGAGAACTGGAGCAGCGAGGCTACCTGTCGATATTGAGTTACCAGCCATCCAAATTCCGGATATCGTTGCAAAGCGTAGGAGTCACTGGGCGTCACGTTATTTGATAATCAGTGTTCCATTTTGTGACGTATACGAAAACGATTGTTAAATCAAACTGACGTGTAAATATAAAACGGCAAAAAACACAGACACCCACGACCGTTCGACTGACTGCACTAGTAATGTTAAATGTCTTTCATTTTGGGCTTTAACAGTATGTTACAAATGTGATGAAATCGATCAAGCCGCACTGTAAGAAAATGGGCTTTTGGCCTATTTTGAAAAGTAGAAACTGACCCTGTGTGTATGGTTTGACAGAAACCTGTCTTGTATATACTGTTATTATTTTAATCTATTGACAGGGAATGATTCACATCTTGAAAGGAGTCTACAGGGTTACTCTTACATGTGGCACCCAAATGTTGCAGTAAAAAGAAATTATTAAATCGTTAACGATGTATGTCTCTGACGGGCTCTATAAAGCCGGTCGCTGACTTTGCATGACCGCAGAGCCAAAGACTGTAGTGTTGGAATAGGGGAGCACTTGGCGCACAGCGGTGAGTGTGTAGCAGTCTCTGAGCGAAAGAGGATGCAGCAAGCGGTTTTTTTGTGGTGTGCTCTGTACAGCCACCACATTGTTAGATTTTAATGTGGGAATTTTCTCATATCAATATTTTGTGTTACACCGCGCGTAAGATAAGTAGTTACAAATGATGAGTGATTTTATAATTGAATGTAAAGTTGCATGTTGAAATGTAAATTTAATTGTGACAAGAAGGGATTACTGGATTGATCTTACAAAGAAGCTTTACGAGTACATGTGTTGCTGAAAATATAAATGTGGAAACAGTAGTTTTCTCGCAGTTAAGGCAAAGAAATTAATTTTTATTACTTTTATTTTGCCAGGGCAATAGTGTAAATGAGTTGGCTGATAATTGGTAGCAGTGAGTTCTAACCCCAGAATATACGTAAACAAATATGATGTATAGGCTAGTTAGAAATTACCCTTTTGTAGTGTTTCTAAGATTTTTTAACACAGTTTTATATAATTTGATGACTTGTCTTTGTGCTTTTTAGTGATGGTAGATAATACTTTCTGTACAAATCTCATTGTTTGTGGTTACGTCAGCAAAGATAGGTTTTAATTTAGTAAAAAGGATGTAATTTTTCTGAGTAATTTAATTTCAATTTTCGGAGGTTTTGAAAAGCCAAACTTAAATTCGAATACGATTTCACTATTAAAAAGTTAGTAATTCAATTAAATCACTACCGCTTCCCGGCCTAGGTTACGTTTTTTCGATGAGATTCAATTTTTCTTAAATATTTTCATTTATCAGCCAAAATAATTTAATATATATTCTAAAGTATTATGGCCATCATTGCACACCGCTGAGCCTGTAGATAGTATGTTTTATATTCAGAATATAAGGCGATCCACCGTTGCTGCTTTACATGTAAGATAACTTTACTTGTTTGTTATGTGCACAGGGATCAAACTTATCAGGATTCAGTACCTAAGGGTTTGACTGTATTTTACAGTGACTGTATTTCTATATTGCTATTAGGAGATGCATTCCCCAATCAGTTCGTATGAAGTTTTGCTAACAATAACACAGAGAAAGCACATCCCTTGCAGTTACAACACGCTACACGATAACTTCTGTTTTGTATGCATTCCCAGCTCAGGTAATCATTTAACAATTTAAATAGTTTTTAAACAATGTTACACTACATTAAATTTTTAAAGATCGTTGCACCATAGTAAAATTTTTAAAGAACGTTACAATCTCCAACGAAACGTAACCAATAAAATAGATTTCATTCAGTGTTCAGCTACTATATGAACAATTTATTCACTCCCAGAATCATAAAACTATGTGAAATATGAAAATAAAGGCCTCAAAGGTCAGAAGATTCAGTTTCAGTAGCGTTAAATTTGGTTATCCATTGACCTCTAGCACGATTACTGAGAGGTAAACTGACCTTAAACGCCTAAATATTCGGTGGAATATGACCTAATCTAAGTGATTATGGCGATGTTATAGCGAAATCAATCGACTTTTGTCTCTCAGTAAATGAGGCATAATTCGCCTCCAGTCTTTCATCACTACTTCACTCTTAAGCTTCTCCCTTGGAGAGCGTAAGCACTGAAACTTGATTTGGAAGGATATCAGTTAGGTGACAACGTGCCTTTACGTACAGATCTGCACACTTCAGCAAAGTCAAACGCTTGCAATCTACATTTACTAAACAATGTCCGATATATGTTTTCTATGTAATTGAAAATTATTTGCTATTTTGTCCAAAACTGACATAGTGAGACCACGGCTGTGTACAATTAATGGAGGGTGATTCTTAAAAAGAAGAAGACAGCAACCAGCCACTATTAATACCGCTATTTATTTAAGTAAATATCGACATAACCGGTTTCAAACTGATAAGTTCATCATCAGACAGTTGTTCATAATATTTACAAAATGCACTTCACATAATCGTCAGTTTACGATTTTTATTGTGTTACAAGAACTTCTTTGGCACTGCTTTACACCAAAATATAGCTATCTGCTTAGTCACACTTTACTGCAACTATACATGATTCAAAATTTCAGCGCGCCATATGATGTTAATATAATTGTTACTGTCATATTATTCATTTTATCTCACCTGTATGTTGCTCCCTGTATATAGCACAGTATTTACATAATGCCATGTAAGTAGCATTCCCCGGCCGGAGTGGCAGTGTGGTTCTGGGCGCTCCAGTCTGGAACCGAGAGACCGCTACGGTCGCAGGTTCGAATCCTGCCTCGGGCATGGATGTGTGTGATGTCCTTAGGTTAGTTAGGTTTAATTAGTTCAAGGCGACTGATGACCACAGAAGTTAAGTCGCATAGTGCTCAGAGCCATTTTTGCCAAGTAGCATTCACACAAGCTGGCTACTACATCTATCAGCTTCATCTGTAATATTATATGCTCATAATGTAAAGTTTATCTTTGTGTTTTAATCTTCATTATGTTATGTCTATTCTTTAAAAACAGTAATACTAGGACATCAAAGCAGTTTGTATATTGTAATGTCTCTGAGAGGGAACATCTCTGGCCCTGCTGTATTTGTAAAACTGCAATCTTTGTGTCAACTTCACATGCGGCAAATACTTTTTGATGTGTGTGTGCGCGGTACTTTGCACAATGTGGTGATGTGTAAATCATATAAGCTCTGTATATACTTTGGAATATTTGAAAAATACAATCCTGCAATTTCGCAAAAAAAAAAACATCGCTCGTAATTTTCGATGTAAAGCACCATACCCACTTAACCTCATGTATTTGTTTACTGTGTACTTCATCGTTTGGAGGTTAGTTATGTTCACATTGGGCGCTTCTAACACTGTTTTCTACCGTAGGGCACCAACACACCAAGAATATATCGCCTCAGTGGAACAATAAAAATCGAAAACTGATGATTATGTAAAGTGCATCTTGTAAATCTTGTGAACAGCCGTCTGATAATGAACTTGTCAGTTAGAACCCGGTTACTGAGCTATTTACTTAAATAAATAGCAGTATTAACAGTGGCTGGTTGCTGTCTTCTTCTTTGTAAGAATCAAGCTACATTACAAAATAATTTTTTGCATCACATTTAATACAATCACTGTCACCAGTCACCAAACATATCTTCTTGCCAACAACGGTTCGGTATGTGGTTGCCAACACGCCAGGTAACCAAATAAATCTTAATAGACTACTTGCAAATCAACTGTAATGCATCGTCATTAATTGGTTCAGTTCTGATTTTTGTATTTGGGTCCTGCAGTGGTCACTGTGACTCATCCCGACTTAGGAATAATTAAGATCTGGAAGAATGCTACATCGGTAATTTTCTCAATTGTAGATTCCTCTGTTTTCATCAGGTATGAATCACACTTGCTATAGTGATACAGGAGTTCATTAACAGAACCACATATCATGACACGTAAATACATTGAGTCGGGCATTGTAGAAAATTCAACTCCTTACAAGTATCATATATTAGAACTGGGTGGAGAAAGGTAGCCAGATGAATACACAGAAAAAGGGCAGTAGTCAATCATCAAAAAGCGTTACTAACGGAATTCTAAATCTTCACTCCATGTAAAAGGTCATGACTTACTGACCTTTGTGCAATGGCTACATGGAAGTGTGTTTAAATGAATGCAAAACCCCATTGTTTCTTTCACGTGTATTTTTTCATGTTAAGTTTTTGTAAACTATATCAATCCAGTCAGTAGTTCACTGTAGAAGACCTTAGAACTGTACAGTAAAATTAATGAGGTTCCTGAATGCAGTGAAAAGGAAAATAATGTCTGTGGGTCGAAATTTGATTACATGCTAAATGTACCATTATCAAATATTCCTGTTCTGCATATAAGAGTATTTTATTTGAAAAAGTTACACGTCAATATTTTTAACGTACATAATTTGAAAGGTAAGCACTCACTTTTTACACAAGTGCCATGAAGCTGAAGCCAAGAAAGTAGGAAATGAAGTATCTCATTTGTACACCATTATATGTAGAAACATGACGCAAAAGACGTTAATGTGCTTCACCTGTTCTCTAGCTGTTGGGCCGGTTCAGAATAAGAATAACACAATGATTCATTTTTGTTTAACAGTTTGCACATTCAATTGTGTTGGATTTTCTCCAAGCTGACCTGTAACTAACGTATTATACTACATGTATATTATCATAAGTTACCACATCCTACTCACTTACAGTGAGTTGAAAGAGTCCACTAGCGTTAAATATCCAGAGTATCCATAAAGTTGGATTGACATTGGTAAAGTTATGGTTTTCACATGAGTGTGTCAGTTGTTAATTTTAATATAGTTAGAAATTTTTCCTGAAATTTCTGTATTTGTATGTAAATTGTTCTATACACAACGTTCTGATGGAACTCAAATGGTTAGTCGTCTAGATAGATTTTTACTACGTCGACACATTTTGAAGATAATACACCAGGCAGATTTTAGTGAATAGTCATAGACACTCGTATTAAATTTCAGAGTATCAATAAAATTGGTCCTACACGTGGTTAATAATAATTTTTACATGAATGTATCTGTTGCTAGTCTGTAATATAGGTACAGATTATTCTTGGAATTTCTGCATTAAAGTGCCGGTTGTTTGACAAATAAACTATTGATTTGGCTCAAATAGTTAGTCCTCGAAGACAGAATTTTTTCTATTTTAACACATTTTAGGGATAAGAATGATTTGTTGTTCTAATTACCATGGATTCAGCAATTCCAATACCCTATTTCTTCACTCTTTTTACTTTTACTGCACGTTAATAGAATAATGAATCTCGTGTAAGTCATCTACATCATCAGCAAGTTTTAAATGGTGGAAAGGGTTATGGACAGGATAAGTAATAACTTGGATGAGCCACATAAGTACGAGGTCTCACCTTATCCTGTCACTAACTTTAAGTATGTGATTGTTAATCAATCAGTTTTTTGTTAGGTAAGTTCTTGTTTTAGTCTCTACTATAATTTGAGAAATACAGTAATAATGTAATTTATACAGTGTTATATTCTCAGCCTTTACTTAGCGAACAGGTCAACTGAGACCTCGATGTATGCTTTTCATTACGTCTTTTTCCGTATCTCAGGATGGCATGACTGTAGTAAAATAAATTACTACACTACACGACAATAATGGAGATAAGGTTTGGGTTTCTTTACGTTATTTGTCACATTTTGTAATTGAGTAATGCACGTATCGATATACAGGGTGTTACAAAAAGGTACGGCCAAACTTTCAGGAAACATTCCTCACACACAAATAAAGAAAAGGTGTTATGTGGACATGTGAGCGGAAACGCTTGATTTCCACGTTAGAGCTCATTTTAGTTTCGTCAGTATGTACTGTACTTCCTCGATTCACCGCCAGTTTGCCCAATTGAAGGAAGGTAATGTTGACTTCGGTGCTTGTGTTGACATCCGACTCCTTGCTCTACAGTAGTAGCATCATGCACATCAGTACGTAGCATCAACAGGTTAGTGTTTATCACGAACGTGGTTTTGCCGTCAGTGCAATGTTTACAAATGCGGAGTTGGCAGACGCCCATTTGATGTATGGATTAGCACGGGGCAATAGCCGTGGCGCGGTACGTTTGTATCGAGACAGATTTCCTGAACGAAGGTGTCCCGGCAGGAATACGTTCGAAGCAATTGATCGGCGTCTTAGGGAGCACGGAACATTCCAGCCTATGACTCGCGACTGGGGAAGACCTAGAACGACGAGGACACCTGCAATGGACGAGGTAATTCTTCGTGCAGTAGATGATAACCCTAATGTCAGCGTCAGAGAAGTTGCTGCTGTACAAGGTAACGTTGACCACGTCACTGTATGGATAGTGCTACGGGAGAACTGGTTATGGTTTCTGCACCATGTACAGCGTGTGCAGGCACTATCAGCAGCTGATTGGCCTCCACGGGTACACTTCTGCGAATGGTTCGTCCAACAATGTGTCAATCCTCATTTCAGTGTAAATGTTCTCTTTACGTATGAGGCTTCATTCCGACGTGATCAAATTGTAAATTTTCACAATCAACATGTGTGGGCTGACGAGAATCCGCACGAAATTGTGCAATCACGTCATCAACACAGATTTTCTGTGAACGTTTAGGTAGGCATTTTAGGTGATGTCTTGATTGGGCCCCATGTTCTTCCACCTACGCCCAATGGAGCACGTTATCATGATTTCATACGGGATGCTCTGCTTGTGCTGCTAGAACATGTGCCTTTACAAGTACGACACAACATGTGGTTCATGCATGATGGAGCTCCTGCACATTTCAGTCGAAGTGTTCGTACACTTCTCTACAACAGATTCGGTGAACGATGGATTGATAGAGGCGGACCAATTCCATAGCCTCCACGGTCTCCTGACCTCAACCCTCTGGACTTTCATTTATGGTGGCATTTGAAAGCTCTTGTCTACGCAACCCCGGTACCAAATGTAGAGACTCTTCGTGCTCGTATTGTGGACGGCTGTGATACAATACGCCATTCTCCAGGGCTGCATGAGCGTATCAGGGATTCCATGCGACGGAGGGTGGATGCATGTATCCTCGCTAACGGAGGACATTTTGAACATTTCCTGTAACAAAGTGTTTGAAGTCACGCTGGTACGTTCTGTTGCTGTGTGTTTCCATTCCATGATTAATGTGATTTGAGGAGAAGTAATAAAATGAGCTCTAACATGGAAAGTAAGCGTTTCCGGACACATGTCCACATAACATAATTTCTTTCTTTGTGTGTGAGTAATGTTTCCTGAAAGTCTGGCCGTACCTTTGTGTAACACCCTGTATGTTTACAGGTATATCTTCAGCATAACAGAATCTTTGGGCTATAGTGCCCAGTCACTTTTTATTTGTTGTGTCATCTCATATGAACAAAACGACTACTGCACTTTTAAATTTTATAAATGAGATTTTTATTTTATGGTTCATGTAATTAAAATATTCAATGCTTTGTGTTTCACATGACAAATGAAAACGTATAAGTGATTTTTGTAAGTATATTATTATGTGATTGCTAGGCACCAGTTTGTATTGTCCTAATGTTGTTCTACAAATTTGAATGTTATGTTGTTTGGTACCAGATGATGGCTTACGTCAAAAACTGGTAGTACTGGTAGAATGCAGTTAATGCATTTCAGTGTCATGAGCTTTCTGGAACATATATCGACTTCTGAAAATTGCCTGAAATAAACCTGTGATCTCGGAAGAGCTCTAAGTTCAATTCAACTTAATATTACGTTCAACGTTTGCATTTTTCATAAATGTTTGTGTTTTTCGTTACTAAATTGGGCCTTACCGAGTGTTTGAAGTAGCCATGTGGTCGTAACTGCAATAACGTAGATAATTGACAGAACTCGTCTGCAACTATTTAGGAAAGGCACGTGGTCTGTATGAAATATTTAAGAAACATCAGCGTGTGAAATTATATCCTATGTTACTGAATTTATTTCAGAAATATCAGCGTGTGAAATAAATTGCTGTGTAAATGGTTTTCCTAGGATTGGTCATTTTCTTCTATCTGTCCACAAGGGTGAAGTCAGTGGAAGATTTGATAGCTGGCACCATAATTTTAGTAAACATAGTCGAATCATGTGAAATTTTGCGTTTAACTTAGAACAAGAACTATCACTGATGGTGAGTAAAGCATGGCACATGTGGATCCTTTTTGAGAAATTTCAGGTGAGGCACACGCAAGTGAAGATTTGCAATAACCTTAAAGTGTGTCATTAAAGTAGTAAGTGACGTTGATTGAAATCACCGGCATTTACCAAACTGCAATAGCCGAAAGAAATTGCATGATGTTATACGCTCTTTTTGAAATGCAGACTAGGAATTACCGTAAGCGTGTGTGAAGCAATCAATAGGATTTTTTAATGTACAATGTATGCGTTACGGTTGATGTTCGTGTCCGTTTGCCCCTTTTCCGTTGAGCTAATATGAATCTTATTTGTTCAGTAATTAATTCTTCCTGGTTGTCCCCGGTACTGAATCGAAGAAGGTAGGCTCAAAATGGCTCTGAGCTCTACGGGACTTAACATCCGAGGTCATCAGTACCCTAGAACTTAGAACTACTTAAACCTAATCAACCTAAGGAAATCACACGCATCCATGCTAGAAGCAGGATTCGAACCTGCGACCGTAGCAGTCGCGCGGTTCCGGCCTGCAGCGCCTAGAACGGCTCGGCCACCGGGACCGGCTCGAAGAAGTTTGGGAAAGAAGAGAAGTGATCATAAAACACCCCGACAATGATCTGCAAGAAAGTTCAGTTACGCAAAACCAAGCCTCCTTGAATTAACAAAAAAGCGAATTAAAACATGAGTAGGAGGCGTTCAAGTGAAAATGCTGACACGAATGTACACGATATAGACGCTTCTGCGGTCGGACATCTATCGCATGCTGAAAGCGAGACCATTAATTCTACTGTCTCAACACTACCTAAGTACAAGACCCAAACACTCCAGTACTTAGCAATTTCACTGATTTTGTTAAGAAAAGTTCGCACAAATGTCCCTCTTACATAACGAAGCTTGAACTAAAGATGAAATAAGCAGATTACGTAATGAAATGTGTATTTTTGGGAATAATATTTCTTCTCATATTTCGAGCTTGAGTACTGGAGTATTAAATTTAACTTTACAATATCGCACCTTAGCCCCTGAGTCACCGACTTTAAGGGAACGTATAAGAGCTTATGTGACGAACAATTACAAATCAGTGAGACAATTTACAGTAACGAGAAAGCAGAAACGAAGCTAACACATAAAGTACAAACTTGTTCAGCCCACACTTCAGAACGACACTTCGTAAAAGGATATTGAATCCGAAGCGGATTCGTGTGAGTGTGTACCGAACAAAGTTTTATTATTAATACCAGATAATCGTAATGCTCCAATACTAATCAGTGATGTGCAGCCGGAGTGGTTCAATGCAAAACAAGCAACACAAGGCACAATCTCGTTTGCCGCTACTCTGCGTAGTGAAAATGTTGCTGCCACACTAGTCGGTAAAACATTTAGTAGCAAGATGGAAAACGCAGGTCACACTTCCACACGTAAGTTCTGCAGGGTGGGGACAGTGCCATATTTGGATTTAATTTTTATCCGCAAACAGTTATCTGAATAATAAAAATTTCTGGTGGTCAAGACTAATTAAAACACTGATTCAGCATTAAGACTACATGCAGCTGATATCGTTTTAACTCTCCTTTCCCTTAATTTCCTCACCTCTAGCTACATGTATGAAAGCTGCGGATTTCGCATAGTGTGTGTTCTTTAGGATATGTCCACCAACGTGGTGTCTGTTCTTTCGGACGTGTCCGAAAGAAGTCGTCGATGGAACAGGCACCTGGCATACAAATAATAGATCAGCCTCAATGGCTAATGAATCAACAAGCTTCAGTGCGGGTGCACACTTACACTCGACCTCCAGCAGGAAATATAAATTTAGCGAGCTTAGAGGACGTGGGAGGGAACTGCGGATTGGTGCTGCTAGATGGGACTGTGAGTCAGCCGGAGAGCACGACGAGATAAACCACACCCTTGCGGTCATTGTGCCCAGATGGCACAGAGGTGGATCATCAACGTCTGTGCGCCACGATCGTACCACTTTCTTCCCTCCCTGGAACGGCAGGATGCATTGATCAAGACAGTCAGCTGCAGTTCCACCCACATGCTCGAAGACCAACCGCCTGGTCACTCTCCGTGCTCGGTGCCAGCGGCAATTCTCCACCATCTCGGGCTTATGGAGTCTTGGTAACATGTTCAAGATTATCTTCAGTGGTTTAAGCATTTCACTAGCCATTCTTCCAGTCATCTCCCGCGATACTGTTGGTGGGATGCGGTCTGGCCCGTTGCGTTCTCTGGTCATGACGTATATATCTGTGGCATCTGTCTGTGCCATGAAAGAGTACGGCGTGGCCGGGGACATGGAAACTGAACACGATCCACCTTACTTAACCCGATTGCCGGAAGCTCATTGAGACCACGTGGACAGCTTGTTGTCGACGCCATGACGCATAGCAGTCTGTCCTGTCAGTGAGGTCCTCTCTGCAAAGACTGCCCTCCTTTGGCGGCGACGAACCAACAATTTCTACGTCATGATTCTCTGGGCATGCACTATGATGCCGTACTCGCCAGAGCGTAATGCGATGCCGAATCCTCCGAGGCCCATTTCACATCCTTCTCTTGACGTCACCTTGAAGGAGCTATGGTGTGGGTGCACGCACACAAGTTAGTGTAGGAGCGTCCATCTATGTTCTACGTGAGAAGAACGATGCCGCCATCGGAGGACTTTGATTAATGTTCTCATGACTGATATTAGGTGATGCTTATATACCTGATGCGATGTAGGGACTGCCCTCAATGCACGTTATGTTATGCTGTACACTGCTCAACGTCACCACCCAGCCAACATTGCAGCTGTCTCCCAACTCTCCTTGGCTTGGTTCCTGATGATGCAACGATGGATCTGCTTGCCAGCGTCGTGGAAGAACAAGTCACCTGCATCTTTTTTTTTCGGCCCCCCACTAGAGTTTTATCGGACATTACGTTCCTAATGACGCCGCTGTGGACGATATTCGTCGGAATCTTATGTGCAGATTCAAGATGGTTTCCTCAATGTTCTCCTCTTTCTCATCCTCAAGCCTCGGTACACATTACGGATATACGAGTACCGATTAATGTTCTTATGACCGATGTCGTCCAGCAGCGCCACAGAGATCTTTATCTGGCTGTTAGCTGCAGGGCTTAAACGCACGACCTAGTGCGTGATTTCCCCTGATCAAACTTCTTTGGAAGGTGCCAGTAATATCCGCTATGCCCTCTGTCGCTATCTGGACATAATCACTCTTACTCACACTTGCGTGGCTTAACTTTTGGCAGCATATCACTTCAGACAGGCTTTCGATCCGGTCGATAACGACTACCTGGTAGGGACGCTCCGCAATGTGGGACACCTTGATTTTGCCGTCGAAGTCGCAATGCGTTTCCTTCTTCGAGCTGTGTCCCGTGAATTCTACAACGGCCGTCTGCCAGCTTGATCTGTCGTTCAGTGCGTCAAGGCTGCCCGCTCTCCACACCGTTGCATGCTTTCGTTGCTCTGTGGCCTCCGTCAGCTCCTGTATGGGATGTCTCTTGGTGGCCATGCACTGCTTACGCGGACGAACTAGTCATCGTTCTTCGTAGCGATGCTAAGGGCATTTTGGCACGTGTTATCATGTACAGCAAAACTTCTGCAAGCTGCCTTTATGTTCGCAAATAGAGCGCCATGGCTGTAGGTGTGGGCTTCCTGGAGACAGCAGTCCTTAATAGCGTGCGGCTGCTACAATCCGCTTAGGACTCGATTTCGCAAGTGATCTTCGGCGCACGATTGCCCTTAAATGTCGTCGCCAAATGTCCCAGTTTCGAGCTAGGCTCCTTGATTATCGTTTACGAGCCTTCCATCTGCAGTATGTAAATTTATAGCTAGCATCACGTATCCCCCACGTCGCACAGACACACCTCTTTCGCCATCCATGGCCTATACGAGACCCTCACCCACCTGCGGCGGAGGAGCGATTTAGGCCTGTATCGCTACGCAGAATGATGACGAGGTCGTTCACATAAGCAGTGCATCTGAATACATGACCACCACGAGCCTGTATCATGTCCCTTTTCGTCAGCTCTCAGACAGTGCTACGGCGCCGCTGTCCTATATACCTTACCAGCCTGTTGCCGGAGACCCTTGTCCAACGCTCTCTTTCAGCCCCTATATACATCTTCCGGATGTCCCTGTCACTTCTTTTACTTTCGCCATTTTTCCTCGAACATGTGCATACAGTTATAGTGCCAACGAACTTGACAAGCACTAAGGCAATCTATGGCTTTCTTCAACAGCATAGGCCACCGAATGTTGGTGAGGGGATTCATTCCCAAGTCGACTGGAGTGCTGTGGGGCAATCGGCGTGCGGTCCTTATCTTGCGACTGACGTCCAGTCTGCGTGGTGTCTTATGGTCCATTGGAAGCAAGTATCCTGGCCACGCCTTCACGAGATCCATCTTGCGTATACTCTTTTGTGTGTCGACTGTGATGCTCTGGACACCCACGAGCATCGTCTGGTGAACAGGTCGGTGACAGGTGTCTGATTCTTGGTGTGACAGATGCCGGCCTTAACTACCCGTATGACTTCTCATCAGATACAGGGTGTTTCAAAAATGACCGGTATATTTCAAACGGCAATAGAAACTAAACGAGCAGCGGTAGAAATACACCGATTGTTGCAATATGCTTGGGACAACAGTACATTTTCAGGCGGACAAACTTTCGAAATTACAGTAGTTACAATTTTCAACAACAGATGGCGCTGCAAGTGATGTGAAAGATATAGAAGACAACGCAGTCTGTGGGTGCGCCATTCTGTACGTCGTCTTTCTGCTGTAAGCGTGTGCTGTTCACAACGTGCAAGTGTGCTGTAGACAACATGGTTTATTCCTTAGAACAGAGGATTTTTCTGGTGTTGGAATTCCACCGCCTACAACACAGTGTTGTTGCAACAAGACGAAGTTTTCAGCGGAGGTTTAATGTAACCAAAGGACCGAAAAGCAATACAATAAAGGATCTGTTTGAAAAATTTCAACGAACTGGGAACGTGACGGATGAACGTGCTGGAAAGGTAGGGCGACCGCGTACGGCAACCACAGAGGGCAACGTGCAGCTAGTGCCGCAGGTGATCCAACAGCGGCCTCGGGTTTCCGTTCGCCGTGTTGCAGCTGCGGTCCAAATGACGCCAACGTCCACGTATCGTCTCATGCACCAGAGTTTACACCTCTATCCATACAAAATTCAAACGCGGCAACCCCTCAGCGCCGCTACCATTGCTGCACGAGAGACATTCGCTAACGATATAGTGCACAGGATTGATGACGGCGATATGCATGTGGGCAGCATTTGGTTTACTGACGAAGCTTATTTTTACCTGGACGGCTTCGTCAATAAACAGAACTGGCGCATATGGGGAACCGACAAGCCCCATGTTGCAGTCCCATCGTCCCTGCATCCTCAAAAAGTACTGGTCTGGGCCGCCATTTCTTCCAAAGGAATCATTGGCCCATTTTTCAGATCCGAAACGATTACTGCATCACGCTATCTGGATATTCTTTGTGAATTTGTGGCGGTACAAACTGCCTTAGACGACACTGCGAACACCTCGTGGTTTATGCAAGATGGTGCCCGGCCACATCGCACGGCCGACGTCTTTAATTTCCTGAATGAATATTTCGATGATCGTGTGATTGCTTTGGGCTATCCGAAACATACAGGAGGCGGCGTGGATTGGCCTCCCTATTCGCCAGACATGAACCCCTGTGACTTCTTTCTGTGGGGACACTTGAAAGACCAGGTGTACCGCCAGAATCCAGAAACAATTGAACAGCTGAAGCAGTACATCTCATCTGCATGTGAAGCCATTCCGCCAGACACGTTGTCAAAGGTTTCGGGTAATTTCATTCAGAGACTACGCCATATTATTGCTACACATGGTGGATATGTGGAAAATATCGTACTATAGAGTTTCCCAGACCGCAGCGCCATCTGTTGTTGAAAATTGTAACTACTGTAATTTCGAAAGTTTGTCTGCCCAAAAATGTACTGTTGTCCCAAGCATATTGCAACAAACGGTGTATTTCTATCGCTGCTCGTTTAGTTTTTATTGCCGTTTCAAATATACCGGTCATTTTTGAAACACCCTGTACATGCGCCCCTGCTCCTCTTTCCGAACTCGGGACACCCCGACATACGAAGCCGAACTTCGTGAAGTGGAATTGTGGACATGCATTTCACTACTTGTTTGCTGACGGCGAGAAGAATACCTTGATTATTTTGGCATTTCCTTAATGAACGCCATTATGCACGTGTCCGTAATTCTAAATACAGACAATTTTTCTCCAGTTTCTTTTATAGTGTCCTTCTTAACCTACGCGTTTGGGTGTTATTACAATGTTGATCCATGCCTTTTCCACTTTTAGAACGGATTATTCTCTGCTCAGCAGAACGCTCATCTCCGAAAAACTGTGCACTGATAGATCATCGAGTCTGGTAAGATACTGCTCCCTCGTCTTCCGAACGTTGGTTTCCTGTTATTCCCGGTGCTATTAATAATAAGAAACAAAAAGTGGAACATTATTTAAGTCATTGACGTTCTTTGTACCTCTACTCCACGATCCCTATGCTTTTCTTGGTTGCTGCGACGGTGTGTGGGGAGGAGGAGGGAAAGGGACATTGTGGCCAGGCCTCGGGTAGCGGCACCCCTGCACACTTTGTCCCCACCCCTACCTTTGGGTGTCAGGAACATTCCTTAAAAAAAAAATAAAAAAGTAGTTTTCACAACTGTGTAGAAAGCAGGAGATCCCGGGTTCCTGGGTTCGAATCACAGTTGTACACACTTTTTCACTCGCCGTCGCTGATTTCACTTAATCAATGCAGTTGATACAGTTAGTTCCTGCCCTTTCTTTTTCTTTCTTCCCCTCCACCTTCAATTTACATAAAAACCATAACGACAACAAGAAATGCAATAGCGGTAGCGGTGCAGAAATTCCTGTCTGCCGCGCTTGCAATTTTGTTGTCAAGCTACGTCAGGAGACGAAAATATGGATGGAGTGTCATTGGAAACACGAAGCAAGTGAAGACATCTCCTGATGTGCTCAACTGCGGTGCACGTCGGTACACGCCAATTACAGGGTAAGGAGCCCATGGAAAGTCGACTGTCACAGATTGGTTCAAGTATAAAAAACTGATGCCACAATATTGAAACATTGCTAAATTACTGCCCGTCGATACAGTCACCGCTGTGTTACACATGGAACGCAGCGGACGATCCAGCAGTTGCTAATAAGATACGATTTGGTAGGAATCCATACGGTTATTTTCATCCTGGATTAGGATCGTACTCTTATCGTGACAAACACAAACCGACACATGTATAACTGAAAAATGATTAGAATATTATCTGTGACATGGCAACTTTTAAAGTGAACTGGCGAAAAAACCATCCCTCCTAATCTAAAGTACGATCACAAATATTAAGTTGAGTGATGGGGTTGGAACAACAAACACCACGAGTTAAACTTGTTGCGTTATAACGATGATGAGGATATGAGAGACGAATTAACCATAGATCATTCGAAATGCTGTATCCTTAATAAAAACATTATTCAGGCCAGAGTCTACGAATTAGAGGTTGGAACACCGATCATGGTTGTATTGGACTCAAACGATATTGTGAGTGTTTAAACTACTAATTTGTTTAATAAAACACGTGAGTATAGCTAAGTGTCAACATATACAGTGCAAAACTGTAGGATAACAGGGGTATTGCTGCAAAGTCACAAAATGTCAGGAACGGGCACAGGGGAATATGAAGATAGGGAGAGGAGTAGTGAAGTGTATGTTCCTAATCACGAGTAAATTGGAAGTCGAATGCATTTCGGGCATTGATGTCTTACGTGAGCAAAAGGCAACTCTCGACTTCCCTATATTTTAAAAACTTACCTATATAACATGAAAGCATTCGTCCCGCCCCCTTCTCCGCCAAAACTGTTGTCATCGCACCCTAGGACCAGTAAGATTAAGGGATTGTATGCCCGTCATGAAATGAAGAAATACTTCCATAAGTAGAAAAGAAGCTTATCCTTATTGAATTAATGTTTAGTACTGGGTGTAACTATTGGTTATAAACTGAAGCTGAATTACCAACTGCTAATGGCAAGGCAACTGATGACGTTTGAGATAAGACCTGTATCTACTAAGGAATGTCTTGAGTCTAGAAGTAGCTAAATGCTGCAGGAGAAAGTTTAAATGGTTCAAATGGCTCTGAGTACTATGGGACTTTACATCTGTGGTCAGCAGTCTCCTAGAACTTAGAACTACTTGAACCTAATTAACCTAAGGACATCACACACATCCATGCCCGAGGGAGGATTCGAACCTGCGACCGTAGCGGTCACGCGGTTCCAGACTGAAGCGCCTAGAACCGCTTGGCCACAGTGGCCGGCGAGAAAGTTTAGTGTAGTGATGGTTAAGTAAGCACTACTCCTACTCATAGCATGCGCTATATTGACAGGCATTGCTCTGCCTGTAATATTAAATGTATTAAGCAGATGTAGGTAATTATGTAATTAGTAGTGGATTGGAACATGAACACTTCTGTGTTGATCATTATACAGTAAGATTGAACACAAGCTATAAAATGACGGTGAATGATTTCACTACGTTGATCAAAGAACGTAATGAGAAGACTTATTTCTTCAAGTCATTTAGATGTAATACTTAAGAAAAACGGACAGTATCTTTTCTGTGAGATGCTGACATGTTGACGGAAAGATAAAAGGACAATGACACAAGTCTGTGTGGTTAATAACTATGCTGGAAAGATGCTCACGAAAATGTCTCTGCAGCACTCTTGGAGTTAGCAAATACGAGTCTTGACAGAATGAGAAGGTGCTACAGACGCCATCCTTGTACATACACATGTATTTTAGGTTACCACAAATAACTGTAGAAATTGATTTTAATGTAGTACTCTGCAGAACCTTCTAAAAATGAATCTTAAGTGAAGAAAGCAAGTTTTGTATGAGTATGACCGTCTAGCTTCTCCAGTTTTTGAACCTCACTGAGCTCAGAGCCTTGATTTTCTTTCACGTTTGGCTACCCTAACTGTGTCTCACTGTTTAACTTGATCTGACACTATGTGACAGTTAGACTTGTCACTCTACAAAAAGACAATAACAGCCTAACCTGTCTGTAAGCGGTCATGACATAAGACAAGGATAGTAGCTGTCTGTTCTGAATCGTAACTGACCTCAGAAAATGATCGTTAACTCACTACACTACGACGTATCGCAACCATCTTTATGCCACGAGGGAGGGTGATAATTGTTTTGTAAATAAGTTAACTAGTATTATTAAGTTAAAGACACTTGTACTCTGCGGGGAAGAAAGTGGTATAGAATGTAAAATGTTAAACCATTTTACTATTATGATATGAGCTCAAGTTCTAGAAAACAAGATTTTAATGATAAAGACAAAGATAATGGTGGCAAGGTCTGAGTTAGTACCTAAGTGTGTTGTTGCGAAACGTGAAACAAACTAAAAATCAGTCAGCGCACCCTTGCACCGATATATGACGCACACCAGTGACGTAAGCCGCAAGTGGTCGTCGGCTGCTGGTGTCGTAAAAGATTTATGATGGTGTTATCTGGTGTGAAGCGCGACCTCTACTCGCACGGTGCATAAACACTCACACTGAAGGATGCACTGTGACGATGCGCAAGAGTTGGCAACGCCGCCCTGTTCACCTGTCGCTCGGACTGTCGCTATGAATTTTCTACGTGCCGGCGTGTTAAATAGACATCCACAGTTTGAAAGCTAAAGAGGACTTGCCGACAGAGACACTAAAGATGTGCATGTTATGGCTTTAAATAACGAAATAACTTTTCTTCAGTAACTAGTTAATCGTGAACTTTTTTAACTGAATACTGTGTGAACAAAAGTGATATTTTAGAAATCGGAAATGTAACTGAATTGTCTTCCTCCGGACCTCCCTAGTAGAACCTGAGTCCATTCCATATGGCAAGAATTAATATTATAACTGAATTTAATATAAAGAAAAAATCTGTTATTTATAATCTAAAACATTCTTTTAATATGACTTGTGTTGAGTTTCCTGTTAACAGAAGTAATCCAAGTGTTCAATTGTTTCATGTGACCCGACAATGCCATGCTATATGAGGCAGACATGACACACAAGAAAGCCGGGTGAATCAACCTGAACTGCTGCATCTCAATCTCCTAAAGAAACAACGAAATTACTACTATGAATCCTTGGCAATCACCGAAGTTATGATATAACGTTCACGATAAATATTAAAGTTAATGGAGTTTATTTTGTCAGAATTAGTTTCAAAACCTATTATTCTCTGACCACTAATTGTAGCCGTTTAAGCAAGTACTTGATACGTGAAGTGTTACTGATGGTAACACTAAACGGTATATAGCAATTACTGCCTTGTACAAACAAAATTTTTTTATTCTCTGTGGCATATGATTTGGGCTTTTCGTATTAACACAACAACCAAAAAGACAGTGTAACTTCACACTGAATGAAATTTCACAATGTAACAACGACAATAGGAGGATAATGTGATGTAGTCGAACTAAATCAGGTGATGCTGAGGGAATTAGTCTTGGAAACGAGAAACTTGAAGTAGTAAATATTTCTTTATTTGGACATCAAAGTAAATGATGATGGCAGAAATAGAGAGGATACAAAAGATAGACTGGCAATGACAAGAGGGGCGTTTCTGAGGAAGATAAATTTGTTAGTATCCAATATACACATAAGGCTTCAAAAGGCTTTCTGCAAATATTTGTTTGGAGTGTAGCCATGTATGGATGTGAAACATAGACGATTAACAGTTTAGACAAGGAAAGAATAGAAGCATTTGAAATGTGATGTTACAAAAGAATGCTGGAGGTTAGATGGATGAATCATATAACTAATGAGGAGGTACTGCATAGAATTGCGGAGACAAGAAATCTGTGGCAAAACGTGACTCAAAAAAGGGAAATATAAAGGGACCACCCATGCAGTAACGGAGGGAAGTTGGGGGTCGGGGGGGGGGGGGGGGAGGGTGGGAGAATTGTAGAGAGAGAATTCAGTAAGCAGATTCGGAAGGATGTAGGTTGCAGTAGCATGGTGATTTACACCAAAGCAGTTTTTGGACTGAAGACCACAATAACAACAACGATTAAACTCGTATGTACTAGTTTATGTTAAACTCAACCCCCAAGAGATTACAGCTGAGTGGCTGCTCTAATATTGATGCGAATACTACCACCACCGTTCAAGGCGGCAGTCTAAGTTAATGTTTCGATGTCAAAGCGAAACTTAGATATTGCTGCCGGCAGGGTGGTCGAGCGATTCTAGGCGCTTCAGTCTGGAACCGCGCGACCGCTACGGTCGCAGGTTCGATTCCTGCCTCGGGCATGGATGTATGTGGTGTCCTTAGGTTAGTTAGGTTTAAGTAGTTTCAAGTTCTAGGGGACTGATGACCTTTGAAGTTAAGTCCCATAGTGCTCAGAGCCATTTGAACCATTTTTTAGATATTGCTGTCATGTTAACTACAGTAGCCGCTGACGTGAATTACGCCACTGTTTTGTGAATAAATGAGGCAAGATTGGCCTTCTATTTTTGTCACATCTCCTCCGTTAGCCATCTCTCTTGCAACAGTTGTCAGTAGATTTGGAATGAGACCAGTTTGGTGGCGTGCCGATTTTCGCGCCAATCACGCCTCACTACGGGCATATCTACAAACTTCAGAAAAGGTGATCGTTTTCATTCCAAATTTACTGCATGAAGTCCGCTCTGTGTTATTCCATGTAACGCAAAATTATTTGTTGCATCACGTTTAATACAAATACGTTCGAATGTCACCAATCTTGTGTTTTTACAAAATGGGTTCGGTACCTCATTACCATTACAGCAGGTAGCAAAATTATCATAAAAGGCCATCGACGGTAGAAACTGTAATCCAAAAAAGTGGTTCAAATAGCTCTGAGCACTGTGGGACATAACTTCTGAGGTCATAAGTCCCCTAGAACCTAGAACGACTTAAACCAAACTAACCTAAGGACATCACACACATCCATGCCCAAGGCAGGATTCGAACCTGCGACAGTAGCGTTCGCGCGGTTCCAGACTGCAGCGCCTAGAACCGCTAGGCCACCCCGGCAGGCTGTAATCCATCGTAATTACTTAGTTCAGTTATGATTTTCATCATTGATTCCAGCAATGGTCAGTGTGACTCATCCCGAATTCCGAATAATTAAGAAACGGAAAAATGCTGCATCAGTAATTATCTCAGCTTTAGGTTTCCCCTTTTTTTTAACAAATATGAGTTGTACCACATTTCCCAACATAAATTAACATGAGTGGGAACGTATTTACATAAAGAATAAAACATGTGTTCATCAGTAGTCAAGTTTTGTCACTACGCAGGTGTCAGCTCTTGTCGTATCAGGAATAAAGCAGAGAGACGTTCGCTCCCACGCCGACTTATAGAGTCAAGAGATTTCATCGTTTAAAATTTTGAAACTATTACTGTGCCGAAAATTGTCATATAACCTGAAATTGTTTCAAATAATTTACAAAAATTGTGGTATTTATTTCAAAATTGAGCGGCAAGAAGGTAAAAGCTGGGAGAAGAAGAATGCTAGCCGCTTGAGCGACTTTGTTAGCTACAGAAACGAGAAATACAGACTAAATTAGATTTATTACATAAGAAATTAATAAAGTAATCAGTTTTAAGTGGAGCATTGTTGGTACAAAGTTTGATGCCTGTAACAGGTTTATTTTCATATCATATATTGACGGCATTTTACCATGTACCTGATCACAAGATGTGGCGTCGACGACTGGCAGAACTGGTATTCGTCGGTTTTCAACTGAAGCTGATAATTCAGCTGAAATAATGGAAACTGTAAGTCGGAATACAACAATGTAAGGAGAAGGTAGACTGCTATCTATTCATTGTAAAGATGATACTCCAAGTTGCATGGAGGCACAATTTAAAGACACTTACACGTTACCTTTCGGCCATTGTCTTCGTCAGAAGACACATACATTCATTTACACAAGCATGTACATTTCATACACACTTGACCACCAACTCTGGTAGCTCTACCCAGACTTCCATTGCCATTCGTAATATGAAAACTATCTTTTAGAATATGAAAGTGTTAATTCGCACCTACTGTACTGTTCGAATGTATTCTGGTGAATGGAATGTGTGTATCTTATTTAATACTAGTTAGTTGTTTGGCAGCTGACACACAATATAAATGGATGTATTGTGATGTGGATTATTAGACGAAGAGATACGATACCTTATAGATTACTGAAACTAAGCCGATTGCGTCACCTTGCAAAACACCCTGTCTGTAAGATACTGAGGTACGTTTTTAACATCAGCACAACATCGCTGATTGCTTGCTGATTCAATACATACAGTACCATCCTTTTAAAATTGTATTTTAGGATTCCTGTAAGAAATCCAAGTATCGGGCGTTGAAAGCAGATACAATCTTCATCTGATGTTTTGCTATCATGATCTTAGGATCTATAACAGGTAAAGACCATAACAGGATAATAGGTTTCATGGAGGACCGATACGTTTGGCTAATTCGAAAATTGTTACGTATTGACGAAAAAGTTATAATACAATACCGAAATGTAACTAAATGCCTACTTTCAAAAGTGAAATTCATAAACTAATGCTGGAGGATAAAAGAGTATATTTCACGCACTGAAATGTAAGCCAAATGTACCAGGTGAAATAATATTAACAAAATAACAGTTATGATATCGAACCCTCAATAGCTTCGGAAATGTTATAAATTCGATAGATCGAAGGACAGTTTTGTAATCAACCGTAAAAACTTCTTTAAGATGAGACATCGTACTCATAATTTCGCGATAGTTCTCAATTTTCGTAAAAAATAGATTTATTATTATTATTATTGTTATTCATGTAGTCCCACAACAGGACCGCGCGATGTACAATCCATGAACGGCAGTTTGATGGTTGGCTTTTCTTTGTGCCCAAATTTGTTTCAACCTTGCAGAATGAAGTCTCTTTCTTTCATCAGACCGCATGTTCCAGTCCGTTTTCTAATTTCCCTCTGAGCAACTCTCGAAGCAAATATCTTTTGCCTGAACGTTTTTCTATCTGTAACGTCTGCCTGAGTTATGCCGGCTACTTGAAGACCCTCCTTGCCGCAGCGATCCATTTAATTGTCTCAGTTTTGACCTTACTTCCGTTCAAGTAGAATTTGTTTGGTCAACCTAGCAGGTGCCACACTTCCAATGTACCCATAACATTTGAGTCTTCGTTTTCTCATGTCACCATGTATGTCTGTATATTCTTCTATTTCCTTATTACTTCTCAACATATAAGTTCCTCCATCGGTAATTTTGGGGTCTAAGACCTTGTAACTAAAGTCTAAGAAGCCGACCTTGCCTAGGGTTTTGGACGTGTCACAGGTGGCGGATGGTGAACGTTCCACCAGATATGGTGAACAGCTGCGAATATAGAATAAGTAGTCCCGGACCAAGACAAAATTAATCAAATCCGCTTTCTGCTTGCCTTGTAGCAAGCAGCAGAGTGGTCAGTGTCTCTTCACCAGCTGTGCGGCTGAAATTTGTATTCTGGAACCAACCCTTTCAGTCTTAACCCTCTGAGTTCACTCAGTGAGTCTACCCAACCCCACGTGGTTCCAGGTGCAATCGTCATGGAGCATTTTGATAATCAGAAATTACATTTAGCATTCATTTTATCTTCTGAGAGGGCAGAACGTCTTCTACCACATTTGTGTACGTTATGATTAATTCAATATACAAAAGAAAAACTCTTTTGTCTTAACACTAATAGAAATTAAAATAGTGGTAGCCTTCAGGCTGTTTCATTTTTATATTTATATTTAATTTTTGTGACCTTACACCCTCAATCTGACGGGGAGAGCTGTGTTTGTATGTACATTTTTGACAAGTGCCAGAGTGTAGTTCAATGTGAGTTGATGTTAGGTAGAACTTTAAGAGCACTTGTATACAAACATGTATTTTAGGTTACCACAAATTACTGTAGGAAATAATTTAAATATAGTATTATGCAGACCCTGGTAAATATTAATCTTAAACGAAGGGCCCGCAGCTCGTGGTCGTGCGGTAGCGTTCTCGCTTCCCGCGCCCGGGTTCCCGGGTTCGATTCCCAGCGGGGTCAGGGATTTTCTCTGCCTCGTGATGGCTGGGTGTTGTGTGATGTCCTTAGGTTAGATAGGTTTAAGTAGTTCTAAGTTCTAGGAGACTGATGACCATAGATGTTAAGTCCCATAGTGCTCAGAGCCATTTTTTTTTTAAACGAAGGAAGCAAGTTTGTATGAGTATGACTGTGAAGCTTCTCGCGTTTTTGAACATCACTGAGCTCTGAGTATTGGTTTTGTTTCACGTTCGTGACCTTACACCCATCAAACTGATGGCGAGAGCTATGTTTATTAGTTTTGACAGGTGACAGAGTGCATTACAATCTGAGTTGACATTAGGTAGGTCTTTCCGACCAACAGCTCTTGTATTTTTGATTTTCTTCCAACAGTGGATCAGCAATACTGTCGTTTTTGTTAACTATGATAGCACAACTGAGCTCTCGGACCGAACTGGTGGATTGGACTGTAGTCAGTTTAATTCATCGTGTATTGTCGATGAAATCCGTAAAATGGTTTTGTGGAATAAAAGAAGAGGAGCTCAAAATTTAATAATTTGTTGGCCTCGAGTTTAGAAAAAGTCGCATCCGCGACTGAAGATTATCTACTCGAAGCAGTCACCATCGTCAACTCAAAACACCTGTTCGGAGCAATAAGTGAAAATACCACAAAAATGTAGCAACTTCCAAGCTCTCGTATATTGAAATAATTCAAAAAATGTGTAATTCACGACTGCAAGGATTCGCTTACAAATTTCTTCATTCGGCCATCTGCTGGTACTGCTCTTCGACCTGTAACCCTGTTACCTGTTAATTTGGATTAAGGGATGAGGTAACGAGTATTCAGCCAAGAGCTATTTGCTACGTCACGTGTCCGTTTAGTCGACAAGAGAGAAACGCAACAGCCTTACTCACAATACACTTGAAGCCTACGAGTACAGAAATATGTTACTTTCTCCAACAGCCCTTAAAATGAGGTATACACCAAGAGCGTATAGAAAACATTCTTCCCACATAAGTGAATCGAGCAGAAAGGGCTCGAAATGATTATAACTTATTACGTAAACTATATTAAGCGCTGTATGGCTTACAAATGTAGGTGCAAATTTTGACGTTTCTATGGCGAATCGTGTGATGTGAATGTCGCCAAGTTTCGCGTTTGATTTGGTTGCAAAGTTTCGAACGCGGTAGTTCTCTGGTCTCAGCACTGTTGGAACAAAGTACTTCACTACAGGGTGAATGCTGCAAATTCGTTCTGGTAACATGTTGTGAATTGTAAGCATTCAATTCCAGAAGAATTGTAGCCAGGTGGTTTGCAAATAGAAATTCACTGCATTATAGACCATGCAGCATTGGGTGTCTTTGTTAATTTGATAACAATTTGTACTTCTCTTGTAGCAAAATATTAGCCTACCTGACGACCTTACAGTCTCATTACCGAAGAGCATTCATTCACTGAAGGACCTGTTCCCCTTTTGGATGTACAAATAAATCGCTTACCATGCGAGCAACACTGTACTCGGAAGTCTGATATACATGTCTCAATGTCATTGGAAATCTTTTGGCCACCGGTGTTGTTAAGAAGTCACACTGAATACTGGCTATTCATTGTTTGATTTGCTACAGGATGAGTACTTTAATACGCAATTGCAAACACTATACACTAGCATGTTAGCGGTTATGTATGTGGTGGGTATGCATCTTCGTGAAACAGTACTTCTACCAAGTGCGCTGGCATAAGCTAGTGCCAGCGCACCGATCGGCCAAGTTGAAGCGCTAAGATCGATTAGTAGGCGCTGGATCAAGCGCTCCTATAATGAGAGAGGCCAGAGGCAGACTCACAATCAACATGCCGTCAACGTCCCCTTGGCAGTATGTGTTTAGGCCGCCGCCTCTGATCGGAGGGCCTCACTCACACAATCTTCCAGTTTGGCGTCTGTCAGTATACTAACAGAGCTGGTTTAGTTCGTCACAGGCTTCGACAGTACATAGCGACCAGGTTAGTGACTATAACGGGACTAGTTTACCTCAGCCAGAATTGTACTCTACATAGGTCTGCAAGAGGATTATTACTGGTGAGCTTGGACCACAACACATGGACTCTATTCAAATTAAGTATCCAGTTCATGAAAATAGAGAACCGTATTGACTCACGTGTGCATTTGTATTGTAGGAAGAGGCTACCGCCCAGGCATAACTAGATCCTCTCCAATGTTTCTTTGTGGTTCAAGACTCTACTGAAGCGAACGAGGATAATTGAGTATCGACCAAAGAGACCTCTCCCATGTTTCTTTGTGGTTCAAGACTCTACTGAGGTGAACGAGGATAATTGAGTATCCATCAAAGAGAATAAACTTGGCCGAAGATTTTGCTTTCTTTCTTGTGGTTTAGCTTGCAGGGGTGATCGTGTACAAGTGGTTCTATTTGATGATTTGTTGCTGCATGTTTTTGTTGTCTTGCATGTATTCCGGGAAGAGAGCCTTAGAACTAAACACATTTTTGTTTGCAGAGGCTTTGCTTGCTTTTTGATATAACGTATTTGTGTAAACCATGAATTCGCCGTGCCCTCCACCTCCAGCCCCCAGGCCTCAGCCGCAGATGGCCAATGTGATGGATCTTATTCAAGCTTTCCAGTTTCAGAACCAACAGATCGCTACCTTACTGACGGCGGTAAGACAACTACTGGCTGCACAAGCTGCAGCTGCCGCACAACCACAACCGATCAACCAATCGGCCTAACAAGTGCCGCCGACAAGTATACCACGGATCCGACAACTCAAGGAAACAGAGGAGGAATGGATTGAATACCTTAGTTAGTTACAAGCACATTATCAAGTTAATCATGTTCAAGGTACTTTAAAGTTACAATACTTTATTTCGATTGCCGGGTCCCCAATGCTCAGGTTAATACAAAAACTACTCCCAACGGCATCTCCCGACGAACTTGGCTATGACCAAGCATTCGGTGCCCTAACTGAATACTATGACCAGGAAGTCAAGTAGCGGCAGCTAGGTATCAGTTCTTTCGCTTGCAGAAAAAGCCGGAACAGACGTACCGCCAGTGGTACACAGAATTAACGGGCAAGACTAGGAAGTGTAAATTTCAGTGTAGTTGTGGCCACTTCTGAAGTGATTTAATGATACGTGATGCAATAACATTCAATGTCCAAGATAGCTGAATACGGGAACAAATCTTAATTACTCTGATCCATCACTTACCCAAGTATTGATAATCGTGAAGCAATGTGATTTGAGTGATACAGAGATGGATATGTCTGACCAGGCCCAGATTTGTCGAGTCGCTCCTTGTTTGTGACCGTCCCAAGCAGCCACAACAACGAGCGCGTACATTGCCGCGCAGATAGCCACGTAGACATGAAAACAGGTCTGCGAATTTATTGAATTCTTGCACTAGATGTTTTGCTCGCCATAAAAGAATTGTACACTTATACACTGTACAATATGGCAACTCTTAACAGAAATGTTGTGAATGACAACTGACGGGGGGCTGCCTACTGTAGCTACTCTCGCATTTTCGTAAGTTGCAGGCTATGTATTTTAATCAACCATTATCATCTTTTTAGTAATAAAATGAAATATTTAACTTCAGTACTATATAAATACAGAGTAGTCTCCAAGAGCACAAATTACAGAAATAAAATAATATTATGACGTAGATTGTTCAGTCTATAAAAGGTACTGCTGTACATTGTTAACTGGCTTCTTTTTCTCTCTATCTGCACTTATTGCTCCCTCTGATTGCTAATATACGGTTATTCATTTGATTCCTGGTGTTTTAATTGAGACTAGAGTAAAAGTTTTATTTATCTATGAGTGTAGAGAAAGTATTGAAAAAACAGCAAAGTTATTCCTGCGCCAAGTCGGCGCTAATTTCATCCCACGAAATAATTACCTTTCATAGTTGAAACTTTGCAGAAAGAGAGAAAAAAGTATTAAATAACTATTTATTAAATGGAAATTCGTCAAGAAGTGACTTTCAACTAAATAGGCTATAAGAGCTTAAAAATTGATTTTAACTAGAATTTTTTAGTGTGAACAGTTTGCTACCAACCACAAAGGTATTAAAAGTGTCAGCCGTATGTTAACTTTAAAGCTCAGTACGACGCAGATAATAAAATTTCTGGTGAAGTTTTACGTGAGATAGCCGGAACTTTTTCTGACAGTTAATGAAATCATATTCCTGTGCATTGCATATCAGGAAAGACTAAAACGTTTGACACCATAAAATTGTTTAACTGAATCTTGACGCTGGTTATAGTAAATAATCGATACATTCCGTAATAAAGTTTCTGAATAAACAATGCACTAGTAACGTATCACAAGCAGTGCATGTTAAAAACTATTAAAAGAATATATAATAACGAAGTGTATTGTCTGCGGCCAGATTGTGTATATTTTAAGTGTCTAAATAAGATCAAAGTAAATATTTATATATGCTATTTCAAGCAGTGCATGTTAAAAACTATTAAAAGAATATATAATAACGAAGTGTATTGTCTGCGGCCAGATTGTGTATCTTTTAAGTGTCTAAATAAAATCAAAGTAAATATTTATATATGCTATTTCATAAATACAGCATCGTCGTTACAAAGTAAAACATTAGTGAGATCTTTTCTATCAAAGCGACGCTGCACCCGGCGACACTATTACTACCAAAAGAACCACGAAAATTCCAAGAAATAAATCACTATCAAGTACGCCACGACAATAAAAAACGAAATCGGCTTGATGATCAGCCAGTAATATATGTGTGTGGCAGGTCTAAGGTATGATCAGGAAAATACAATTTTAAGCTGACGTCACCGAATTACTTTGTTTGTCATTTCATTCATATTTCATTTTAAGGGCATAGCACGAATTAATGACGATCCCCTTGTATTAAGCCTAACTAACATTCTCACTAATTAGCGTAAAACGCTACACCGCTTTCCTTCCAAGAGTTCCTATCTTCTACGTCTGTGTACATTAAAAATTAAGCAAGTGCAGAGCCCGAAAGCCATTGCAATCGTAATGAATTTCCACATCAAGTAATTTCCCTTGAGAATTTTTCCTCACCACTCGAAAAACAAAAAGAGGAAGTCCTTCCATGAGCAGCCTAACAGGTAACAAAATTTTCCCATCTCTTCGTAGCAAACCTTCAGAATGACAATTCTGTTGTTCTTTACCATTTTAAGTGAATGTTTGTCTGTCTACACTATATATTTCCCACAATAAACTCGCAGAAATCTTTTTATACTATCCCAATACCTAACAGGAAAATAGAAACTATTACATTCATCTAAAACTTGATTTACAAATTCAGACCGCATTTCCTCAGTACGTTTCTCAATTTTAAAATCAGACTGTAAGTAATTCGTGCACCCAGATGTATATCGAGGAATTTAGAGCTACCTAAAATATACCTGCAAGAATACCCGATCGGAATCGATCACGTTACAAGATAATCGTTTCATTATCTTATAGTTACCAAGACGTCTGCTATTTGGAAACAAATGGTGGAATACGAAACAGGAAGGTGCAAAAAATTAGCAATTAGTAGTCCATTATAATTAAAAAATATGATATTTTACCCGATGAAATTGCTTTCTATGTTTACTTGTTGATCTGTGACAAGTGGTCTTTCGACCTTCCGGTTCGACATACGTAATAATCATTGCAACTAGAAAGTTGCAGTTTGTGAACGCCTGCTGTCAGTAATAAACCAGTGACAAGAGAGGTGTATGCAAGTGCTACATCTACATCTACATCTACATTGATACTCCGCAAGCCACCCAACAGTGTGTGGCGGAGGGCACTTTACGTGCCACTGTCATTACCTCCCTTTCCTGTTCCAGTCGCGTATGGTTCGCGGGAAGAACGACTGTCTGAAAGCCTCCGTGCGCGCTCTAATCTCTCTAATTTTACATTCGTGATCTCCTCGGGAGGTATAAGTAGGAGGAAGCAATATATTCGATATCTCATCCAGAAACGCACCCTCTCGAAACCTGGCGAGCAAGCTACACCGCGATGCAGAGCGCCTCTCTTGCAGAGTCTGCCACTTGAGTTTATTAAACATCTCCGTAACGCTATCACGGTTACCAAATAACCCTGTACGAAACGCGCCGCTCTTCTTTGGATCTTCTCTATCTCCTCCGTCAGACCGATCTGGTACGGATCCCACACTGATGAGCAATACTCAAGTATAGGTCGAACGAGTGTTTTGTAAGCCACCTCCTTTGTTGATGGACTACATTTTCTAAGCACTCTCCCAATGAATCTCAACCTGGTACCCGCCTTACCAACAATTAATTTTATATGATCATTCCATTTCAAATCGTTCCGCACGCATACTCCCAGATATTTTACAGAAGTAACTGCTACCAGTGTTTGTTCAGCTATCATATAATCATACAATAAAGGATCCTTCTTTCTATGTATTCGCAATACATTACATTTGTCTATGTTAAGGGTCAGTTGCCACTCCCTGCACCAAGTGCCTATCCGCTGCAGATCTTCCTGCATTTCGCTACAATTTTCTAATGCTGCAACTTCTCTTTATACTACAGCATCATCCGCGAAAAGCCGCATGGAACTTCCGACACTATCTACTAGGTCATTTATATATATTGTGAAAAGCAATGGTCCCATAACACTCCCCTGTGGCACGCCAGAGGTTACTTTAACGTCTGTAGACGTCTCTCCATTGATAACAACATGCTGTGTTCTGTTTGCTAAAAACTCGTCAATCCAGCCACACAGCTGGTCTGATATTTCGTAGGCTCTTACTTTGTTTATCAGGCGACAGTGCGGAACTGTATCGAACGCCTTCCGGAAGTCAAGAAAAATAGCACATACCTGGGAGCCTGTACCTAATATTTTCTGGGTGGCATGAACAAATAAGGCGAGTTGGGTCTCACACGATCGCTGTTTCCGGAATCCATGTTGATTCCTACATAGTAGATTCTGGGTTTCCAGAAATGACATGATACGCGAGCAAAAAACATGTTCTAAAATTCTACAAAAGATCGACGTAAGAGATATAGGTCTATAGTTTTGCGCATCTGCTCGACGACCCTTCTTGAAGACTGGAACTATCTGTGCTCTTTTCCAATCATTTGGAACCCTCCGTTCCTCTAGAGACTTGCGGTACACGGCTGTTAGAAGGGGGGGGGGGGGGCAAGTTCTTTTGCGTACTCTGTGTAGAATCGAATTGGTATCCCGTCAGGTCCAGTGGACTTCCCTCTATTGAGTGATTCCAGTTGCTTTTCTATTCCTTGGACACTTATTTCGATGTCAGCCATTTTTTCGTTTGTGCGAGGATTTAGAGAAGGAACTGCAGTGCGGTCTTCCTCTGTGAAACAGCTTTGGAAAAAGGTGTTTAGTATTTCAGCTTTACGCGTGTCATCCTCTGTTTCAATGCCATCATCATCCCGTAGTGTCTGGATATGCAGTTTCGAGCCACTTACTGATTTAACGTAAGACCAGAACTTCCTAGGATTTTCTGTCAAGTCGGTACATAGAATTTTACTTTCGAATTCAATGAAAGCTTCACGCATAGCCCTCCTTACGCTAACTTTGACATCGTTTAGCTTCTGTTTGTCTGAGAGGTTTTGGCTGCGTTTAAACTTGGAGTGGAGCTCTCTTTGCTTTCGCAGTAGTTTCCTAACTTTGTTGTTGTACCACGGTGGGTTTTTCCCGTCCCTCACAGTTTTACTCGGCACGTACCTGTCTAAAACGCATTTTACGATTGCCTTGAACTTTTTCCATAAACACTCAACATTGTCAGTGTCGGAACAGAAGTTTTCGTTTTGATCTGTTAGATAGTCTGAAATCTGCCTTCTATTACTCTTGCTAAACAGATAAACCTTCCTCCCTTTTTTTATATTCCTATTAACTTCCATATTCAGGGATGCTTCAACGGCCTTATGATCACTGATACCCTGTTCTGCACTTAAAGAGTCGAAAAGTTCGGGTCTGTTTGTTATCAGTAGGTCCAAGATGTTATCTCCACGAGTCGGTTCTCTGTTTAATTGCTCGAGGTAATTTTCGGATAGTGCACTCAGTATAATGTCACTCGATGCTCTGTCCCTACCACCCGTCCTAAACATCTGAGTGTCCCAGTCTATATCTGGTAAATTGAAATCTCCACCTAAGACTATAACATGCTGAGAAAATTTATGTGAAATGTATTCCAAATTTTCTCTCAGTTGTTCTGCCACTAATGCTGCTGAGTCGGGAGGTCGGTAAAAGGAGCCAATTATTAACCTAGCTCGGTTGTGTTCTTATTACGGCAAAGATCATCGGGCGTCCCCTTTCAACAGTGTCAAGACCTAGCTAAACCTCTCACCACGACAACCAAAACTTCATAGAATAAATCTTTCCCAGGACACCCATTAAGAATAATTTCTATCAACGTCGAGGGATTATCGTGAACGAAACCATCTTTGTTATCTGACTTATGTCGAAACCATGACTGATAATTCACCCATTTATGAAAGATATTGTGTTACGAACAACTGCCGCCCTGGAACAGATTGTACGGGACTTAGTTACAGAGAGATTTCCTTCCAAGTACGGAATCGCTATACTTGCAAACCAATCATAGTTATAAGCTACGCTTTGCTAACAGATGACGACAACATTGGAATCCTAACCGTGGACTCAACTAATATACCGAAACCTCTTTCTACAAACGTCATGCTTTATAGTTTTCCGTCCCACAGAAAATCACCATAGCAAGGAAAAATGAGGCATTATCGGCGATTCCAACAGCTCCTATATTGATTGCGGATATAGTGCACGTAAGATCGGTGGATTTAAAGTTGAGATATGGTCAGAATGTCAATAATTCAGATTCATCCATGACCTAAAGCAACTGAAATCATTTTATTACTTCCGTTTTAAGAAGACTTGCAACATTGGTTTCCTCTGTATCAATTGTGGCATCAGCCAACTGAAAAGTTATGTCCACTACTTAAAAAGTTCTATAGTCTCATGAAGCACGCATTACACGTAGTACTACAAAAATACGAAGTGGGATGTCTTTACCCAAATGGTTGAAGACTAAGTGTTAGGAATAAATGCAAATCGGAAGAACTGCAGAGCTTTCATCAAGCTCCTTCTTGAATCTGCATGTCAGAGCATGCTAATGGGCTACAGAACCTAGTACATACCAGGGTTACAAGATGCCGAAGTGCAACTATATGTCGATTGTTTTCGCAGCTCTAAGGAAGACCGCTTCTCCGTTCTAACAAGTGAGCTGGGCGCCATACTAACGCACAGAGTAGGATCCACTCGCAGAACTGAATGCTGTTAAGTTAATGTCGGATGTCGACTACACTCACAACGGCAAGAAGGCCTTGTCACCACTAAAGAAGTGGTGTAATACAAGTTACAGACGTAGGGTCTAGAGGGCAAAAGAATTTCTTAAGCAGAGTTAGCGTTAGAGGTAATTAACAATACAATTAATCAAACTGCATCAATGGAAAAGGCTATTCAGAAATCGTTGAGTCAGAAAAAGCTCTCCTGTGCTACTGTAGGCCGTTATACGAAATACTACTGCGCATTTGAAGAAATTAAGCCAGTCATTATAGCAAAGGGAATACGACAAGAGGATCGATAGAACAGGCCACAAAGTAAAGATAATATGCGTTACAATGAAGGTCGAAACTGGGGAACTACGTGAAAAGAAGGAAATAGCTTTAAGTACAGAGAACACGTGCAGAAACATTGGAAATATCAGAGACAATAATTATTGGGAAAAATGATTTGCAATTGATAACGGAAATATTATTCAAAAGGGTAAATGATTTTTTAAGATTATTCTGGAACATATTATCGACTAAAGGAGGGTTTCGGTTTTCCGAACAATTATCGTAGCTAATGAAGAAGAAGATGAACAATAAGATTTCGATAGGAATACATAGATATAAAAATTAAAAATCTTCTCATGTCCATTCCTGGATCCTTTTTATATCTATTCAACGCTGCGGTGACACTTGGTGTTTCCCTCCATTATTACTGTTGTCCTTGCAGGTCCTCACGATCGCACAAACAGTACGATGTACTTTTAAGGACTAATAAATAATTATTCACACAGATTTTTAAAACTGTCCTGAATGTATCTTCACACACAACCCTTACGTACTACATTCTTGGCGTACGTACACATCCATGTAGTCTCTTTGAGATCTCAACACAGACAGTCAACAGCTACTAATTAAATAGTAGGCGCTGCATTGCTCATTGATAATCATCTCGGACATCGGTGTGTTTCAACGTTGTCACAGGTGATATCCCTATCTAGGGGTCAGAAAGTGCGTCTTTTAATAGACATAAAATTAGTCGAGAAATGCGTCACAGTTTCCAAGGGAAGGAGTTTGTAGAAGAAAAACTGTCCCTGATTTGGACGATTTCCAGAGAGATGCTGTACGTCTCACTATATTGGAATTTTATGATCATGCCAAATATACTACAGTTCAAAAGGCGACAAATCCTTTCACGTCATGATTTTTTCACAGAGGACCGCAATTTGACAGGAAGAATTGCGAAACATTTGGGATTTAGGTACAGAAAAGATAACCATAGAAGACTTATTCTGATTGCAGCTACCGCAGTTTTTCTGAAAAAAAGGGATACCAGAAAATAAAATCATTGTCACCCAATTATTTATCTTGCTGAGACATGACAGAATTAAAAACGCTGAGAAACAATGAGGCAGGATTCGAAGAGTGATAGAGGTTTGAATGTAACCACTGACAGAGGAAACAAACTTACTGACCTGTCATGTAGGATCATATATGTCTTTGTAAAACATGGAAAGATAATATCCATATACATAAAATCCAATGATTTTCATGAAGGGAAGAATAGTGATGTATTTAAACACTGATTTTTAGGTTTATTAGTTCGTTACGAAGAAGGTTTGGGTTACCTAAATGAATAACGCATTTTATCGTTAAAAATGAGAAGTACGTAACTGAAATTCAAAGAAGGAAGTAGCTGGACTGTAACCAGAAGAGCAGACTAGTTTAGTTTCTGCATGTTATACGGAAGTGCAGTCATTGGGGTAAGTCAGATGTCACAACCACCTATACAATCAACTTGACTGACAGCTTAGCAACAGGAATGGGCCAAAAGGTTGTAAGGGGCTCCCGTAATCACAGCCAGTTCAACAGGATAGGAAACGTAAGGGCTCTAGTGAAACGAAAGTTCTCATCTAGAAATCACAACTATAGGATGAAAAAGTGCTGGTTCTTTTTGTTTTTTTTAAGAAAGTCATTAATGCCGTCACGGAGCAAGACCAAATTAACTGCGTATGGCACGCTAAAAATTTCCAAGAAGACGACTTTCTGGAGCATGTTATCCGAGAAAATTGCGTTGAAATTATTGCCATCGATTCAAATCACTCCTCGTAGAGTGAGTTTTTAGATAGACTTCGTCTTCAGAACCCTACTCTAAAGCGACAATAAACTGCATTGAACGTTATGTTCATCGTTTCTTGCGCTGCCAATAGTTTTAAAAGCCGTTCCCTCTCTCAACATCCTTTCCTGTCGTCCTCCTGTTCCTCTCTGCTCCCAAAAATTTGTCATTTCAAGGCAGCACACTAGCCGAGCAGAAGAACCGTGTTTCTGTGATCTTGTAGTATTTTTATATGTCCTTATGAGACACAATATTCGTGCACAACTTTAATTTATGTTGTTATCTTGCATCTAATCTAAATGTAACACTCTTTGTGTGAAAGGAATCCCTCGTATTCAATTTACTCTGCTTTGAATGTCTGAAGTTCGTGTGTTCGTGTAATTGAGATAGAATTTTTTGTTAGCGCGGTAGTGTCGTCACCATTCCTCATTGTTGAGCATCCGTTCTAAATATAGCTCTCCTACGTCTTCTGTACCAAAGGTATTCTCACTTGAAGTAACTCCACTGAATTACACTGTAATGTCACCTTTCTCTGTATTCTTTGAATAGAGTGCTGGATAAGTAATAGTCGTGACCCGGCTGATATAAACATGCCCCACTCTCAGTCGCTCACCAGATGCTTGGAAAGGTGAGCGTGTGAGTGCTAGACCTCTGATGACATCTATGGCATTGCGTGTTCTCGAGACGCGACTTGTTTACAGTGTACTCGGTCTAGCAGAGGGCGAGGCAAGGTGACAGCTGACGGTAGTGCTGTGACGAAGGCAGGCAGTAGCGGCGACCTTCCCACATTCGGACTCTGGTAATGAGCAGCTGTGCTTCTAACAACTCACAGTACATTACGATAAGCTAGCGATTCATGTTAGGTAATCCAGTCACTTCTTCTTAGGACAGTAATATTATCCTTCCCGCTCTCAGACAAAATACGATTACTACTGTAATTACACTCCGAATTCAATACATTTGACAGTGAAACACATAGATATAAAGGTTATTACACTGCTAGGTACCCTTAGACACAAGACTATCAAGCCCAGCCAAGGAGTTCATAATGTGTGACTGTGACAAGACTCCACAGCAAGTGATAAACACTTTCCACCTACATCTACATCTACATTTATATTCCGCAACCCTCCTAACTGTGAGTGGCGGAGTGCACTTTATGTGCCACTGTCATTACCTCAATTTCCTGTTCACTCGCGTATGGTTCGCGGGAAGAACGACCGCTGGAAAGCCTCCGTGCGTGCTCGAATCTCTCTAATTTTGCACTCGTGATCTCCTCAGGAGGTATAAGTAGCAGGAAGCAATATATTCGATACCTCCTCCAGAAACGCACCCTCTCGAAACCTTGACAGCAAGCTACACCGCGATGCAGAGCGCCTTTCTTGCAGAGTCTGCCGCTTGAGTTTGCTAAACATCTCCGTAACGCTATTACGCTTACCAAATAACCCTGTGACGAAACACACCGCTCTTCTTTGGATCTTCTCTATCTCCTCCGTCAACCCGACCTGGTACAGATCCCACAATGGTCAACAATACTCAAGTATAGGTCGAACGAGTGTTTTGTAAGCCACCTACTTTGTCGATGGACTACATTTTCTAAGGACTCTCCCAATGAATCTAAACCTGATACCCGCCTTACCAACAAAATTTTATATGATCATCTCACTTCAAATCGTTCCGCACCTATACTCCCAGATATTTTACAGAAGTAACTGCTACCAGTGTTTTTTCCGCTATCATATAATCATACAATAAAGGATCCTTCTTTCTATGTATTCGCAATACATTGCATTTGTCTACGTTAAGGGTCAGTTGCCACTCCCTGCACCAAGTGCCTATCTGCTGCAGATCTTCCTGCATTTCGGTGCAACTTTCTAATGCTGCAACTTCTCTTTATACTACAGCATCATCCGCGGAAAGCCGCATGGAACTTCCGACACATCTACTAGGTCATTTATATATATATCGTGAAAAGCAATGGTCCCATAACAGTCCCCTGTGGCACGCCAAAGGTTACTTTAACGTCTGTAGACAACATGCTTTGTTCTGTTTGCTAAAAACTCTTCAATCCAGCCACACAGCTGGTCTGATATTACGTTGGCTCTTAGTTTCTTTATCAGGCGACAGGGTGGAACTGTATCGACGCCTTCCGGAAGTCAAGGAAAATGGCATCCAACTGGAAGCCTGTATCTAATATTTTCTGGGTGTCATGAACAAATAAAGCGAGTTGGGACTCACACGATCGCTGTTTCCGGAATCCATGTTGATTCCTACATAGTAGATTCTGGGTTTCCAGAAAGGACATGATACGCGAGCAAAAAACCATGTTCTAAAATTCTACAACAGATCGACGTCAGAGATATAGGTCTATAGTTTTGCGCATCTGCTCGACGACCCTTCTTGAAGACCCTGTGATCTTTTCCAATCATTTGAAACCTTCCGTTCCTCTAGAGACTTGCGGTACACGGCTGTTGGAAGGGGGGGGGGGGGCAAGCTCTTTCGCGTACTCTGTGTAGAATCGGGTCAGGTCCAGTGGGCTTTCCTCTGTTGAGTGATTCCAGTTGCTTTTCTATTCCCTGGACACTTATTTCGATGTCAGCCATTTTTTCGTTTGTGCGAGGATTTAGAGAAGGAACTGCAGTGCGGTCTTCCTCTGTGAAACAGCTTTGGAGAAAGGTGTTGAGTATTTCAGCTTTACGAGTGCCATCCTCTGTTTCAATGCCCTCATCATCCTGGACTGCCTGGATGTGCTGTTTCGAGCCACTTACTGATTTAACGTAAGACCAGAACTTCCTAGGATTTTCTGTCAGGTCGGTACATAGAATTTTACTTTCGAATTCACTGAACGCTTCACGCATAGCCCTCCTTACGTTAACTTTGACATCTTTTAGCTTCTGTTTGTCTGAGAGGTTTTGGCTGCGTTTAAACTTGTAGTGAAGCTCTCTTTGCTTTCTGAGTAGTTTCCTAACTTTGTTGTTGAACCACAATGGGCTTTTCTCATTCCTCACAGTTTTACTCGGCACTTATCTGTCTAAAGCGCATTTTACGATTGCCTTGAACTTTTTCCATAAACACTCAACATTGTGAGTGTCGGAACAGATACTTTCGTTTTTATCTGTTAGGTGGTCTGAAATCTGCCTTCTATTACTCTTGCTAAACAGTTAAACCTTCCTCCCTTTTTTTATATTCCTATGTACATCCATATTCAGGGATGCTGCAACGGCCTTATGATCACTGATTCCCTGTTCTGCGGTTGCAGAGTCGAAAAGTTCGGGTCTGTTTGTTATCAGGAGGTCCAAGATGTTATCTCCACGAGTCGGTTCTCTGTTTAATTGTTCGAGGTAATTTTCGGATAGTGCACTGAGTATAATGTCACTCGATGCTCTGTCCCTGCCACCCGTCCTAAACATCTGAGTGTCTCCACCTAAGACTATAACATGCTGAGAAAATGTATGTGAAATGTATTCCAGATTTTCTCTAAGTAGTTCTGCCACTAATGCTGCTGAGTCGGGATGTCGGTAAAAGGAGCCAATTATTAACCTAGCTCGGTTGTTGAGTGTAGCCTCCACCCATAATAATTCACAGGAACTATCCACTTCTATATCACTACAGGATAAACTACTACTAACAGCGACAAACACGCCACCACCGGTTGCATCCAATCTATCCTTTCTAAACACCGTCTGTGCTTCAGCCAGCCTTCCGTACCTATAACGATTTCAGCTTCGGTGCTTTCTATGAGCGCTTGAAGTTCCGGTACTTTACCAATGCAGCTTCGACAGCCTACAATTACAATACCGATTGCTGCTTGGTCTCCACATATCCTGACTTTGCCCCGCATCCTTTGAGGCTGTTGCCCTTTCTGTACTTTCCCGAAGCCATCTAACCTAAAAATCCGCCCAGTCCTCGCCACACAACCCCTGCTACCCGTGTAGCCGCCTGCTGTTTGTAGTGGACTCCTGACCTATCCGGTGGAACCCGAAACCCCACCACCCTATGGCGCAAGTCGAGGAATACCACTATACGGCCTATACGACCTATACGGCCACACGAAGGTTTCAGTAGCACTATAAACTTTCAAATAAAATGAGTTTCATAAATATATAGGTTGAATGAGAAATCCGCAGACAAAGTTTCAGAGGGAATAGTATTGAGAAGCAACGAGAAGAATATCGCTATTAAGCCTAGGCTCCAAAATGCGTATCTTACGGGCAAAGAGTACTTCTAAACGTGCAGGGATGTATTCCACAGTAAAGAAGATGAACGAATACCCTTACGGGGGAGGGGGCGGTGGGGGTCAAAAGCATCAAAGCACCACAAACGGAGCACATTACCATGCGTAATACGGTATAGAAAAAGCGTTGGCATTCCAAGCAGCTGTCAGTCGTTTCGTAAGGGGTAAATACAACACCTGCATGTTTTCAACGGAATCTTATGCTACTCTTCCTGTAAAGTAGTGGCAAGTTCAAAAAACGATAACGGATAGTGACCACGCACACTTCTCTCCAGAAGTAGACCACAAAGCCTCAATAGCGGTTCCAGGCGCTTCAGTCTAGAACCATGCTGCTGCTACGGTCGCAGGTTCGAATCCTGCCTCGGGCATGGATGTGAGTGACGTCCTTAGGTTAGGTAGGTTCAGGTAGTTCTTAGTCTAGAGGACTGGTGACCTCAGATCGTAAGTCCCATAGTGCCTAGAGCCATTTGAACCAAAGGCCCAATAATACTGAGATCAGGTGACTGTAGTGTCCAAGGACAGGTGGGATAATTGATTCTCGAGCTCACAAGATTAGTGCGAAGCCGGCCGGGTGGCCCTGCGGTTCTAGGCGCTAGAGTCTGGAACCGCGTGACTGCTACGGTCGCAGGCTCGAATCCTGCCTCGGGCATGGATGTGTGTGATGTCCTTAGGTTAGCTAGGTTTAAGTAGTTCTAAGTTCTGGGGGACTGATGACCTCAGATGTTAGGTCCCATAGTGCTCAGAGCCATATTTGACAAGTGCGGGACGATGAGATCTCTATAAACAGGGTCCTTGTCGTCTTTGTACGCAGCATCACCAGTGAGGAACAGACGCACTACGGATGGTCCTGATCAACTAAACTGGCCACATAACCTTTGGCAGTAATGTGACCTTCCACCTTGGGTTTTGTGGGATACCGAGACATGGCTGCTCGGAAGCCATCACCAAACCCCTGCCAGTTTGACTCTTCGTACATAAACCCAGACAGAAGTTGAAAATAGTGTGAAACAAGACTCATCTGACGTGACGTTCTTCCACCTGCTCCATAAGGTTTTGTCACTTCGGCACCACGTTATCCTTTTATGGGCGTTTGGGGCATTGTTGTGGGTTTGGCTTTCTCGCTCTGCTGTTCTCTGATTATGGAGCTTCCTTCTCATGGTTTTGGTGTTGACATGGTTAGCGAGTGCTGTCTTACGTTCTGCAGTGACTTTTACGGCTGTAGTCTTATTTAGTCTTATTTTGCGTCACAGTCCTATTCAATAACTGTCCGTAACAATAACCTGACACACGCTTTCGTCCGCGCTGTGACTTGCCGGATAATGTTTTCCCGCTTTTCCTATATGCGGTATAAATAGTACCTAATTAACCTAGATATATTTTTAATTTACTTGTTTTTCGTACTTGTCCATCCAGTCATCTTAACAGTGGAATTTCAATAATGATCATACGAACGTAAGGACAACACAACACCCAGTCCTGAGCGGAGGAAATTTCCGAGCCGGCCAGGAATCGAGCTCCGGCTCCTTCGGCTAGCAATCTGCCGCGCTGATCACGCAGCTATCGAGGCGAACCTGGACTGACTTAGGTCCCACATAGCTCACTCTCGACTACACAGAGCACTGTTCTGACCACGACTGACACTTGGGGCGATGTATTGAGGTCATTGCACAGGTTCCGTTCGTGGTCGAATACAACAGCGCAACCCACAGGCTTGACTATCACCTGCTTTTATGTTCGAGCGTGCATTTTTCGCGGTCTTCGTATGTTTCAGCCCAACCTGAAGGTCTTAAAGTATGAGTCCATGTCCACAACACCACCACAGTAAGCTTTTCAGTGAGTTTCTGGTTAACCTTGCATATCCAGCACTGCTATATGTCAGAGCGAATAAAACACTAGCAATATCCAGTACTCTAGCAGTGACGGCACCGCCCTTTCCCTCTTTAACTGGTACCGTCTTGCAGCAAAGTTTCTCTGTCGCTACTGGTGTACTGGTTATTCAACATGTTTTACTGTCCCTGTTAATACATATCGATAAAACAAATATAACTATAGACCAATCTAAAAAGGTCTAAGGAGTGGGCATGGAAATTTTCGCTTCAAAAATCATTTTGCCTTTTAACGGGAAACAAACTGACGCTTTCCGTCGTCACTGGGCGTTGCATGGAAGACGTGATCAACTGTTTCGGTTGACTTCAGCTACACATTGCCAAAACGGAACTGTAAATATCTCCCGTAATACCAGAGAAAATTCGCCTGACGACGCTTTGGATTAAGACACTGTATATATATATATATATATATATATATATATATATATATAGCGTGGGCCTGGAAAATCTTGAAAAAATAACCGAGTGACTGATCCTCCTTAATAAACAGTACAACTATCTATAAATATTGTGCATGAGTTAGATCTTCAAGACGAAGTTTCGCTTCTTGCGTTCTGCGTATAATTTCTGTGAGATAGGGAATCAGAACCTTTCGATACTCATATATACTCAGGCATATTTTTTGATCTTTCTAAGGCATTTGATACAGTCGACCACAACATTCTATTAAATAATTTAGAAGCATTAGGAATAAGAGGGGTAGCTAATGACTGGTTTCGATCATACCTAGCAGATAGAGTACAAAGATCAGAGAGAACACATAATTCAAATAGATCTAAACACTTAGTAAAACACTTATCAGAACCAAAATATATTAATATAGGGGTTCAGCAAGGTAGCGTATTAGGACCAGTAGTATTCCTAATGTACATCAATCACTTTCCCACTAGTGTTCCTCATGGTGAAAAAGTTCCCTTTGCTGATGATAGCTATGTTATAGTCACTAAGGAAACAAGAGAACTCCTTGCCGGGCAAGCAAATGAAACTCTCAAGGAAGTTTATGATTGGTCAATAAGCAATAAAGTTACATTGAACACAAAGACATTAAAGAAATTGCAAAAATACACTTATTTTAAAAGGGAGCTAAAATGTACCTGTTATGCAATACATTTTATACATTGAAGGATTACTTAGATAAAACAGAGTGAGGTCTGATAAAAAATGTTGTACAAATAAATAATAGTGATAATGATTATAAAACATCCAGCATTCCATATAACACCTTCACTATATGTTTTTTTCCTTCTTTTTTCTCTTCTAGAAATACTTACACCCCCAAGCTATGCATAGCACAATACTAACACATCTTCCTCTTTCTAAGCTCAACATCTCACTCATTATGGAGGGATGCTGACTCAGTTTTTCAGGATATCAAATGGGAAGTTGCGGTACACAAAATGGCGCAGAGATCACCAGTGTGTGTGTGTGTGTGTGTGTGTGTGTGTGTGTGTGTGTCTTTGTGTGTGTAGTGAGTGAAGTGAGTGAAGTGTCATGAAACAATGTGTGTATAGTGTGTGCAGTGACTTATAGTGAGATATGAGTGAACAGTGTGTCATTACATTATTTAATAAGTTATTTGTAAAAAAGTATTGTATTCTAGGAGTAAATCTAATGATTATGCCTTACTAGAAGTCTGTAAATATTTGTTTATACGAATTAGCGTATGTTAAATTGGTTTAAACTTGGAAAAATTTTGACATGTCCCATATCCTTGGAAAAAGAGATTTACAAATGAATAAAGCTACTACTACTGCTACTACTACTACTACTACTACTACTCAGTTTTTTGTTTCTTCAGATGAAGCCCTGCTAAGCCTGTCACGATTCTTACAAGAACTCACAAAACATGCGTCACTTCACGATAAGAAGTCCAAATTATTACTTTGAAGAGCCGTTGCATTATCTTAAGATTGGCGTTTATTGTTAAATGTCTGGTGGCTGCACCATAAAACGTCTCTTTCACCAAACTGTTTACACTAACCGCTATATTCAAAACCCATTATATCCTTATATGGATCAACTCACAGAAGATAAACGACTGCAGAAACATTTTCAGTAAGACGAGAAACAGTACACGCTGCCTTGACAACCTTGTTAATTGTGCATGAGGAGAGGACAAACAGCAGAGGCAGTGCTCTATCCTAACCACTCGATCACCTAATCTTTCAAATATGATTTTTATGGGTCAGGTAAACTGAAGCCTCAACTGCACTCAGATAATCCTCACACACTAGAACATAACGTTAAGGGGTAAGATCATTTAGTTGGATAAGCTCAATGAGTTTCTTATTTGTGTTGAAGAATTAGAGTTCAGCTAACCAGTTGATATGCTCTGTCTCTCTGAACATCATGTGATTACTGGTATAGATATGATAAACTTATACAATTCAAGTCAGCTTCTTACTTTTGTAGAGGAAATATGCAAAAAGGAGGAACTGCCACATTTGCCACAAACTGTTTTGCTTTCAAGAATACTGATATTAATAAATTTAGCACCAATCAACACATAGGAGCTTGTGCGACAGAAGTAGTATTTCAAAATAAGTCCTTTATAATAATTTGTAGGAGATCATCTTCAGGAAACTTTGACCTCATCATGAAAAATCTGGAAGCCCTGTTGTTCCATCACACAGTATAAAACTAGGGAATAGTGGTTGCTGATGATTTTAATATGGATTTATTGAACTTCTCTGTCACTAACACTGTCATTCAATTTGATTCCTTCTGTGAACTTGCAAGTAGGGCATGTAAATCCTCTGTGACTGCTATTGATAGTATCTCTGTTGACAAATCTAGGAAAAAAAGTCATATCACAGATCCAACAGTAAATGGGCCATCTTAACAGGACATGAATCATCTTGTGTTAAATGTTGAAAGTGCGAGTAGTCAGGGAAAAAATCTATTAAATCCAAGTATAGAAGAGTAATAAATCAGTCAAAAATTTAGAATTTTATGAGACTACTCAAAGACATGAACTGGATAGCTGTTTACAGTACTTCTGACTCAAATAGAATATACAAGCATTCATTAATAAAGTTACTTGCTCTTTTGAAAACTGTTTTCCCCTAATGGTAACTCAGATCAAAGACAAGTTTAAAGATAAACCGTGGATGACACAAGGAATAAAGATATCCTATGGGACAAAAAGGAGACTGTATCTACTGTCTAGATAGAGCTCTGATCTTAGCATTGTAAGGCATTACAAAGAATACTGGAAGATACTGAAGCAATTAATCCATAAATTTAAGCTGCTTTATTATGAGAAAAAGATAACTACATCAGGCAACAAAACAAGATAAAAGGTATGTGGGATATAGTGAAGACAGATACAGGTGGGACGAAAAAGGAAGAGGAACAAATAGTTCTAAAAATAGATGAGACATTGGTAACAGGTGAATGTACCGTTGCAAACCTCCTCAAAAAATACTTTTGTTCTGTTACTCGCAGCTTGAGGTTATCAGATTTGGTAAACAGTAAAATGGAGTATTTTTCAAATAAGTTCAGTAAAATGGAAATGACACTCACGTCTCCCAAAAAAGTAGCATCCATCATAAAAGTCTTAAAATCAAAGTATTCTTGTGGCTGTGATAATACAACAACAAAGCTAATTAAGGAGTGTACATAAAAGTTCAGTTCTATCTTACTTGTGCAATTAATCTCTCATCAGCAGAACATATCCAGTCTGGCTAAAATATGCTGAAGTTAAGCCAATTTACAAGAAGGAGATAAAGAGATACCATGAAACTATCAACCAAGTTCACTTTTGCAGGTTTTTTCAAAAATATTTGAATAGTTTGTGTTCAAGTGTCTCTTTAAGCTTCTAACTGCCAATAGTACATTGTTCAAGTCACAGTTAGGGTTTTTTAAGTGTTCTAATATAGAGAAAGCTGTTTACACATACAATGAGAACGTACTTAATTCATTAGATAACAAATTAGAAGATACTGGCATTTTCTGTGACCTCTCACAAGCCTTTGTATGAATCATAGCTTTCTCTTAAGTAAATTAGAATTTTATGGTGTCACTGGCAGTGCTGCGAAGTGGTTTGAGTCTTATATAACGAACAGGAAACAGAGAGTGTCGTTGCGAAATACCTGTGCATTCAGGCGTCAGTCTTCATCTGACTGGGAAATAACTACATGTGGTGTTCCTCAAGGTTGCATCTTGTGTCCATAGTTTTTCATTGTCTACATTAATGACTTCACGTCTGTTACTTTGCCAGATGTTAAGTTTGTTTTGTTTGCACATGATACAAGCGTTTCAATAAGTAGCAACTCAAGTACAAGAGTAGAAATTGCAGCTACTCAAATTTTCCCTGCCAATAATTAATGGTTTAAAGCTAATTCACTGTCATTAAACTTTGAAAAGACTCACTATATGCAGTTCAGAACCAGTAAGAGATTTCCTTCCAGCATGTGTATAACATATGAAGACATGCAGATCGAAGAGGTTGACAGTGTTAAATTTCTGTGTTTACAACTGGATAATAAATTCAGTAGTGATGAAGAGTAGGCTGAAGTTCAAGATATTAGTCAGGAAGAATCAATACGCAATGAAGTGGGATACGGAAGTACTAAGGAATGACGAGATTCGTTTGAAGTTCTCTAACGCTATAGATACAGCAATAAGGAATAGCGCAGTAGGCAGTACAGTTGAAGAGGAATGGACATCTCTAAAAAGGGCCATCACAGAAGTTGGGTAGGAAAACATAAGTGCAAAGAAGGTAGCTGCGAAGAAACCATGGGTAACAGAAGAAATACTTCAGTTGATTGATGAAAGGAGGAAGTACAAACATGCTCCGGGAAAATCAGGAATACAGAAATACAAGTCGCTGAGGAATGAAATAATTAGGAAGTGCTGGGAAGATAAGACGAAATGGCTGAAGGAAAAATGTGAAGACATCGAAAAAGATATGATTGTCGGAAGGACAGACTCAGCATACAGGAAAGTCAAAACAACCTTTGGTGACATTAAAAGCAACGGTGGTAACATTAAGAGTGCAACGGGAATTCCACTGTTAAATGCAGAGGAGAGAGCAGATAGGTGGAAAGAATAAATTGAAAGCCTCTATGAGGGTGAAGATTTGTCTGATGTGATAGAAGAAGAAACAGGAGTCGATTTAGAAGAGATAGGGGATGCACTATTAGAATCGGAATTTAAAAGATGTTTGAAGGACTTACGGTCAAATAAGGCAGAAGGGATAGATAACATTCCATCAGAATTTCTAAAATCATTGGGGGAAGTGGCAACAAAACGACTATTCACGTTGGTGTGTGGAATATATGAGTCTGGCGACATTTCATCTGACTTTCGGAAAAGCATCATCCACACAATTCCGAAGACGGCAAGAGCTGACAAGTGCGAGAATTATCGTACAATCAGCTTAACAGCTCATGCATCGATGCTGCTTACAAGAATAATATACAGAAGAATGGAAAAGAAAATTGAGAATGCGCTAGGTGAAGATCAGTTTGGCTTTACGAAAAGTAAAGGGACGAGAGAGGCAATTCTGACGTTACGACTAATAATGGAAGCAAGGCTAAAGAAAAATCAAAACACTTTCATAGGATTTGTCGACCTGGAAAAAGCGTTCGACAATATAAAATGGTGCAGGCTGTTCGAGATTCTGAAAAAAGTAGGGGTAAGCTATAGGGAGAGACGGGTCATATACAATATGTACAACAACCAAGAGGGAATAATAAAAGTGGACGATCAAGAACGAAGTGCTCGTATTAAGAAGGGTGTGAGACAAGGCTGTAGCCTTTCGCCCCTACTCTTCAATCTGTACATCGAGGAAGCAATGATGGAAATAAAAGAAAGGTTCAGGAGTGGAATTAAAATACAAGGTGAAAGGATATCAATCATACGATTCGCTGATGACATTGCTATCCTGAGTGAAAGTGAAGAAGAATTAAATGATCTGCTGAACGGAATGAACAGTCTAATGAGTACACAGTATGGTTTGAGAGTAAATCGGAGAAAGACGAAGGTAATGAGAAGTAGTAGAAATGAGAACAGCGAGAAACATAACATCAGGATTGATGGTCACGAAGTCAGTGAAGTTAAGGAATTCTGCTACCTAGGCAGTAAAATAACCAGTGACGGACGGAGCAAGGAGGACATCAAAAGCAGACTCGCTATGGCAAAAAAGGCATTTCTGGCCAAGAGAAGTCTACTAATATCAAATACCGGCCTTAATTTGAGGAAGAAATTTCTGAGGATGTACGTCTGGAGTACAGCATTGTATGGTAGTGAAACATGGACTGTGGGAAAACCAGAACAGAAGAGAATCGAAGCATTTGAGATGTGGTGCTATAGACGATGTTGAAAATTAGGTGGACAGATAAGGTAAGGAATGAGGAGGTTCTATGCAGAATCGGAGAGGAAAGGAATATGTGGAAAACACTGATAAGGAGAAGGGACTGGATGATAGACATCTGCTAAGACATGAGGGAATGACTTCCATGGTACTAGAGGGAGCTGTAGAGGTCAAAAACTTTAGAGGAAGATATAGATTGGATTACGCCAAGCAAATAATTGAGGACGTAGGTTGCAATTGCTACTCTGAGATGAAGAGGTTAGCACAGGAAAGGATTTCGCGGCGGGCCGCATCAAACCAGTCAGTAGACTGATGACCAAAAAACAAAAAAAAAAAAAAAAAAAACCTAGAGACCGATGACATCAGCAGTTTGGTCCCACAGGAAGTTACCACAAATTTCCTATTTCCAATTTGCTGTGAGAATGATGTCAGTATATATATATATATATATATATATATATATATATATATATATATATATATATACCCTCGCATACTTTGCTTACTTTTATTCTAATATGTCATACGGGATCATATTCTGGGGTAACTCGTCAAACCAAGCAAAAGTTTTTGCGTGCAAACGCGTGTAATAAGATTCATTTGTGGTGTAAATTCAAGTACATCGTATAGAAATCTGTTCAAGGAACTTTGTATTCTAACCACTGCTTCTCAGTATATTTATTGATTAATTTAATTTGTTGCAAGTAATATATCTCTATTTCCAACCAGTAACGCAATACACAGTATCAACACCAGGAATAAGAACAATCTACATAAAGACCTAAAGGCACTAACCTTGGCCCAAAAATGTGTGCAATATTCAGGAACAGACATTTTCAATAAATTTCCAGCAACCATTAAAAACTTGGTTTCAGATAAAGCGCGGTTTAAACAGAATTTGAAATACTTTTTGATAGGCAACTCCTTCTACTCTATTGCTAATATCTCAACAGGGACTGTTAGAACAGTTTCAATAAAAATTTCTGCCACGTTTCATTTTTAAAATGACCTGGTCACAACAGTCAAGAATAAGTATTTTTTGTATGCTAATTTTACTAAAAGTGCATAACTATTTTTCATTCTGACTTTGTTTTAATTCTGTAATATCAGCAGTTCCAGTTTACTATAATAAATTCACCTGTTTAGATAATGTCGTAACAAATGATCGGGATAGTGAGTATTATGTTCAAATTTTTATGTTTTTTATGTTGTGCTTTATTACTTGTTTCACACCAACGAGAATCTCATTTTTGAGTCTGTGATTTACTGATTCCTAAGCACCAGAGTAACAGACATTCCTTTCAAGACCCTTTAATTTCAGATGCGGCCAGCAGGCATCAGTTCAGCGACGTAGTGCGACTCAGCTGAGGTGTGTCGAAATGGTTGACTTTCGGGCCGGCTCCTAGGAATAAGCGAATGGTTATCTTTGTAGAGGATTTCAATACCGTCCCGCCTTCACAGCCCCCGCCCCCTCCCCATTTCCCACGTTGATCATAATCACACCACAGGAGGGTTGAAAAAGACATAAACACACTTCGCTGCTTCGGATCACGTTCACATTCACTCGAATCGTTTTCATCGCTCCCTGTTGGTGCCAACCCGTACACCAGAGCAAAAATTAGGGACGCGCTGTCCTCTACTCTGTGGGGTTTCAGGCCCACTATGTATTTACTGAAGTGTTGAATCTTCCGGGGGGATGGGGGAGTGTCAGCCATGTTACGGATTGTCAAAAACGGCGTCCTGCACTGCGAACTGAGGGATTTTGACCGTGAAATGTGTGGGACTCAGCGTCCTGAGGGAAGGGATGGTTTCATTGCCGCAGTTTATGCCAGACTCTGAGATCTTTTCGTGTTTGATCTGAGCGGCGGTCTGTCTGAAACGTTTCCATAAGCTACACGTAAAAAAATGCATGATTGCATTGCTGGGTATCGTGGTTCTGACCCTCACCGCAGAGACATCGAAAGAAGGGATGGAATCTGGGTAAGAGGAGGTGTGACGACATTTCCGTCGTATGACGCTTCCACGGTGGTACTGTGGCGAATTTAGGTGAAATTTGGTGCCACTGTGATATCAGTAACCCACCTTACAACCCCATACGCTTCTGAGTTGTGGCCTTTATCTCCGCATGAGTCGACACCTCGCTGTCTGACGAGTCACCGAGCCAGACCGTGACGTCACAGGGCATTATGCTTTTGCACCACTACAGAAGAAAAAGGTCGTAGCCAGCTCTGAAAGAAATGTCAAACCTGTGCGTTCTTAATCGTGTTGCGCAGTGTATATACCGCTCTGGAATATGTTACGTAAGACTGATGTCTCTGGTTGTATTAAGTAGCAAATTTAAATAAATATCAACTACTTGTAGTAATTTTAACAGTAAACGTCTTTTTCCGATTTTGTTGGAATTTTTCGTTATATAACATATTGTCCCATTCTCTATCGTTCAGAATAACCTCATGATTTTATTGTAACTTACCATGTTTCAGTTTTGCGATGATTAATCCAAGTAGCACCCACTCAAATTCTTCTCAAATCGTCTCAAGCGAAACGGTGCCCCAGCAGTGAGTTTAGTCGTAGCAGAGGCACTCAGTATCTCATTTCGGAACAATTCGTATCGCTCGGGAGGAATCTACCCTTTTCCTTTAGGGTAAAGGGCGCCTTTAGGAGACTGGTTGCACGCCCTGTATTTGAGTGCGAGACAGCGCTCGCTTATAGATTCGCTTCCTAGCTCCTCGCCCACTTTACAAGCCGGTGCCACGTCGTGCAATTTGCAGCGAAGGAACGTAGTGCGCCGTGTAGATGTTAACCCGGCGGGCTCAGACAAAGGTCAGCGAGCGAACAAATTACCTTTCGTGCTTATTGTCCGCTTCCATAGCACCTCGCCTCGGCGCTGCAGCAACATAAGCGGAGCCCTAGCGTGGAAGCACGAAGCTATGTGCGCGTAATGAGAGAGTGGCAGTAGCGCTCCGCCGCTGTTTCCTCTCAGACTGTTCACGAACGCATCTGCTCGTCTGCTATCATTTCCACCCACATTGCTCGTCGTAGTTGCGTGGCAGAGGCAGCAATGCTTTGTACTCGCTCCATAACGTACAGTTTCTATACAATTAAACGCGAAAACTAACATAGCTTGAACTACACGATAACGATTCCGCAAACGAACCACCACTAATTGACGTTGTTATTCCAAATGTACTAGAAATATAAACTTCCCTGGTATGTGTCCATCCCACTGGGCTCAGATTTCCTGCATCACCTGCCATATCAAGGAATGCAACACTACTTCAGGCTGTTACATGTTCCTATTTACTGTACACTCACATCTGCTAAAGAAGGTGTTCCACGTTCCACCCTAGCACAATACTTAAAGCCGTCTCTGCACTGAGTTACGATTTATTTTAAACATGACCGTATCATCTTGTAGATCTTGACAAGACTGTACCGTTTCTTGAGATAGATCATTTTCCTATGCGGGATGTTTCACTGTTGAAATAACCACATTGTTTCATCTGATGAAAGTCCATCATTCTTGTGAATGTGGGACAGCGGCCCACGGTATAAGTGATGGAAGTGGAACGCCACAGCCGTATTTTCAAAGCATTTATTATTCGGATTACTAGTTTCAACGCTACATTTGCGTCATCTTCAGGTTCTACTATAAATCAAACGTGTACTTTGTTATTCGCTCGTGTATGACACAACCCTGTACGGTAAGTAGGTGCCGTGGACCGTTGATACCAGGTTATATTCCGAATGCTGATACGTGTTCCTGGTATGGCACACAGCCGATCTGAGGCTGTGCAGCATACTGTTACGTAAAATTCTCCATAAAATGTAGTTATATCATTTATCCTGAAATGTTTATACGAGGGCGGTTCAGAAAGTAACCTCCGATTGGTCACAGTGCGGGTTGTGGGGGGAGTAGCGGCGCCATCTGTGCGTTCACGCACTCAACAGGTCAGCCGGCATCAAGCCGTGGTCGAGTGAACGTCGTACCTGCGCTAGTTTAGTTTTTGTGGCAGTTTGAAATGTGTGCTGCAATAGAAAACCCCGCCAAATGTGAAGTGCGTGGTGTCATAAGGTTTTTTACAGCCAAAGGATATTCTGCAGCAGTTATTCATCGTGAGTTTTGTGCCGTGTACGGACCAAGAGTTATGAGTGAAGGAGTTGTCCGTGAATGGGTACGTTTATTTAAAAGTGGACGAGAAAACGTTCATGATGAAGAGAGGAGTGGTAGACCATCATTGGTGACTGACGAACTCGTTCAGACAGTTGATGCAAAAGTTCGTGAAAATCGACGTTTCTCAATGTCGGGGTTGTCTACTGGTTTTCCACAGATTTCTAAGACTCTCTTGTACGAGATAGTGACAGCAAGATTGGGTTACCGTAAGTTCTGTGCACGATGGGTGCCCAAAATTCTTACCGACCACCACAAAACTCAAAGAATGGCCTCTGCATTAGACTTTCTGTCACGTTATGAGGACGAAGGAGAACCATTGTTAAACAGAATCGTGACCGGTGACGAAACCTGGATTAAGTACGTGAACCCTGAGACAAAAGAACAATCAAAGATGTGGGCACATTCAAATTCGCCTACCAAACCAAGAAAAGCCTCGCAAGATTTTTCTGCCAGAAAACTGATGGCAACGGTGTTTTGGGATGCCAAAGGGGTGTTGTTGGTTGAATTCATGGAACGTGGTACGACCATTAATCAAGACGTGTACTGTGAAACAATAAAAAAGTTACGACGGGCTATACAGAACAAACGCCGTGGTATGCTGACTTCCGGTACCGTGTTTTTGCACGATAACGCCCGTCCTCACTCTGCTCGCAGAACAATGGCCCTTCTTGAGTCCTTCAAGTGGGACGTTATCAACCATCCACCTTACAGCCCAGACCTGGCGCCAAGTGATTATCACCTCTTCATGCATTTGAAGAAATGGCTCGGGTCACAGCGGTTTGATGACGACGAAGAGCTCAAAGATGCGGTCACAGGCTGGCTCCAGGCACAAGCGGGTGATTTTTATGCAGAAGGAATTTCAAAGCTTGTGAAGAGATACGATAAGTGCATCAATCGCTATGGAGACTATGTAGAAAAATAGTGCAAAGATGTAGTTGTAAGATGTATACATTAAAATATTTTTATTTAACTTGGTGTATTTTTTTAAATCAACCGGAGGTTACTTTCTGAACGGCCCTCGTAATAGTCACAAAAGCACCTTCATACCCCATTTCCTTTATGCTCCTCAAAATTAGTTAACGTATATTTTCGATCCTGATAAGGAGGCCTCCATAACCACGAAGCCATTTCCTAGGTTTGCTTCGTTGTGCCTCCGTTGACTTGGGTTTGTGTACTACTGACGTTCTAATATATATATATACCACAGAGCACTGATTCCTGCAAATCTAAAGTCATAATAACTATTAGCACACCTAATTCCATTAGTAATAAGCACTCACTTTCTATAACTATCCCTGAATTGGCGTATAAGCTGCACTATATTTGGTTTGTAAACCAACGACTCCTCCAAAACTAGGACTACAGCTAAGACGTTGATCTTGTTCCCATAGAACTTTAGTGCTAATGTATACAGCCGTTCATCGATGGTTTGCAGAGGTACGATTCTTAAGGTATCAGGGTGGTTTCTGGTATGGTCTCTGTTGGCATAAAAGAATGCTAATGGAGCCATTTACTGCAATAATAAACCGTTATTAAAATGCTATCTGATCTTCCTGTTCACAAAATGTTATATATACGACGTTTTTAACTGCATACGACATACATTTCACTTCTACTTGAATAGTATCCGTTGAATACTACCACTGCCGAATGCTACCACCAGCAAGAATAGTAGCGTGAAAAGGGTTATTGTGAAAAACTTTATTCTTAACTTCACATGCTTTCTCATGGGAAGGCCAACCAGTAAGTCCTTAAAGACTATACAGAAAGTGATACCTGCAACTTCTCTAGTGAGTACTGTTATTCGAAGGCTTTATCAAATGTTGTGTGTAACATGATGGCGAGCGAAAGCAGATCGGCTGTGGACTTATCAGAAACACCTATCAACAAAACAGTGATGCTACTCTCGAAGATAAAAGTAGTTCAGTTAACGTAACACCAACACCAGGGTACGATAGTAACATTACACAAACCGGAGAAGTCGTCGAGTGAGATTTAACATTGCATGCCCGGCCAGGGCAACAAGCGGTGACTACAAGATCCAAATACATACTCCTGATGAGTAGCGCTGCACAACGCCTAGTTGTAGCACGGGCCCTATGATACGTGAGCTTATCACTGGAAGTACTTATTTGGCTTATAGTACGACCTGAAAAGGAGCTTTGTAACTAGTCTTCTGAATAATAAATACTTTAAAGAATTGTAATCATATATTATATTACATTCCACACATGTTATGGGAGTAGGACAGGTTTGTACCTATGTCCGATGTACATTAAGCAAGCAGTAAAGGAAACAAAAGAAAACATTAGAGAAGGGATACTAATTCCGTCAGAGATAGCAAAGGACTTGGAAGAGCAGTACAATGTCTTGAAAGTAGGATATAACATGAATGTCAACAAAATCAAGAGAGGGAAATTGAATGTAGTAGAACTAAATTAGGGGTGGTGGGGGAATTAGATGGGGAACTGAGACACTAAAAGTAAACGATGAGCTTGGATATTTGAACAGTAAAATAAGTAATGATTGACGAAGAAGAGAGGATAGAAAATGTAGATTGGCAATGGCAAGAAAAGCTTTACTGAAGAAGAGAAATTTGATAACATTTAATGTAAAGTTCAGTGTTACGAAGCCTTTTCTGAAGGCATTTGTGTGGAATATAGTCTTGAGTGGAAGTGGAACGTGAGTAATAAACAGTTCAGACGAGAAGAGAATAGAAGCTTTTGAAATGTCGTGACACAGAATAACGTTGAAGATTAGGTGTGTAGGTAATGTAGCCAAAGAGAATTGGAAAGAAAAGAAATGTGTGGCATATCTTGAATAAAAAAGGGATCAGCTCATAGGACACATTCTTAGACATCAAGGGATCACCAATTTAGTATCAGAGGGAACTGTGGGGGATACAGACTGTAGAGCGTGGCTGTAAGCTCTTGCAAAAGCATGTAGTCGCAGCATTTTTTCGTAGATGAACAGGTTTGCTCAGGATAGATTAGCGTGGCGAGCTGCGTCAGGCATGTCTTCGGACTCAACACCGCGATGTGAACACGTGTGGAGGAAGCCACATCTGACAGGGCACTTAACGATAGTTTCTTATGACCATGGTAGTTAGGGAGACAAGGGTCTCAGACGTGAAGTACGTAAGTATAAGTAGAGAAATTCGACACTTATCGTTATGAGACGATTCTGTCCGTAACTGCCATGGTCGTAAGAAGCTGCTACTGTGTTACTGACAGCATCAGGTGTTGCTTCCTGCACACCGAAGTATGGCATGTAAGATGCTATCTGATTACACGTTTTTAAGTGTAGGGAATTAGATTAGGAAATGAGGCACTTAAAGTAGTAAAGGAGTTTTGCTGTTTGGGGAGCAAAATAACTGATGATGGTCGAAGTAGAGAGGATATAAAATGTAGGCTGGCAATGGCAAGCAAAGCGTTTCTGAAGAAGAGAAATTTGTTAACATCCAGTATTGATTTAAGTGTCAGCAAGTCATTTCTGAAAGTATTCGTATGGAGTGTAGCCATGTATGGAAGTGAAACATGGACGATAAATAGTTTGGACAAGAAGAGAATAGAAGCTTTCGAAATGTGGTGCTACAGAAGAATGCTGAAGATAAGGTGGGTAGATCACATAACTAATGAGGAAGTATTGAATAGGATTGGGGAGAAGAGAAGTTTGTGGCACAACTTGACCAGAAGAAGGGATCGGTTGGTAGGACATGTTCTGAGGCATCAAGGGATCACCAATTTAGTATTGGAGGGCAGCGTGGAGGGTAAAAATCGTAGAGGGAGACCAAGAGATGAATACACTAAGCAGATTCGGAAGGATGTAGGCTGCAGTAGGTACTGGGAGATGAAAAAGCTTGCACAGGATAGAGTAGCATGGAGAGCTGCATCAAACCAGTCTCAGGACTGAAGACCACAACAAACAACAAGTGTAGTAAGTAAGAGCTTGAAAATGTCCAAAGTGGCTAATTTAGCTCTTAGGTAAATCATGAAATGATTATTTCAAAAATAAAGACCCTACGCAAGAAAATGACTACCTAGACGAAATTCACATGGGCTCTAGACTCAGCTGTACAAAACAGTATCACGGTAGAATTTGCTGCTTCAATTCTTTAGCTGTAGCAGCGGCTGTGAGGCACCCTTCACTCAGACAGAAAAGTCCATACGGCCAAGCCAGGTTGAAGTAGTGCGTCGAGGGCGTTGAGGCAACGACCTTACATTCCCTGGGAAGGCGCTTTCTTCATCTCAGATCAACATCGGATTCATACCTGCATAGCCATGACACGTTGGAGCGTCACAACCTGACGTAATTAAGAAAGATTAATATGACCTTGTGTCATGCCTCAAGTAATAGTATATTCAACACTTTTCACACGAACAAAAAGTATCTTAGGTGTCGGTCTTAGCTACCTTAATTTGGATTTTTAATTATGACGCAGTGCCGACAATTCATAGTCTAGTATAAGTTCCTCTCATTACATGTAGATTCACATTCATTATAGGTAGTCAACACAAAAGAGTGTCTCTAACAACGCCAGTTTTACAGCTCGTATATGTATTATTTTGTTGCCCAATGTTAAGTTGTTAAGTATTCGAGATTTACTCTATAACAGATTGAATTTAATGTTTTTCCACATTTTTACGTGATAAATTAATAATTTATGGCTTAAACAAAATGTCTGTGATAAGGGCCTGACATCAATAACCAAAATCAGTAGGTACCACGGAGCCTCCGGCTGTACAATTTAGGTCTCTTCAGTGTGTGACATACTTACCACGTAAAGCAAAAGTGGTGCGACCAAGCTTCTGAAGATAATATAAAGTGATTGCTGCAAGTGGTAATGAGTCATTTCCTGTGGTGCTACAGAGTTAAACAGTTTGAGTATATGTTCCAGGAAACCGCCTTTTTCGGGGGATGGGATGATGGATTTCATTGATCACGGAGGTAAGGAGTAAACTGTTTTGGATAGACCTTAGCTAGCGATAATTTTTATACTTGTCGGAAGAAAGTATGTACTGTTGCTATCCTACGATATGGGGTCAAAATATGAACATTACGCACTTCCTCCAGCCCATACAAATTGAGAAAATTTGTTGGTTCTTTTACGGTAAGTGCGGCCTAGGGTGGGCCTTAGGCGTCTTACCAAGCACTATTGTACGTGGGCGGTTACTGAGGAAACCTCAAGAAACATTGATTTTTGGATTCCAAAACTACCAATTGTGGGGATGGCCACTTCTGTAATTTAGATTCGTCTCAAATCGCCGAAATTTTTATCATGTTCTTGAGATAGATGTTCTCGTGGAATTTCGAAACATTTTTCGATATCATTATCCGTTAGTGAAACTCAGAGGTTCAAAGTTACCGTACTTACACAGGAAAACGCTAAAATTAGTTTTTAGCTGGTTTTTATCGTGGGCTGCTTTTGTCTGAATAAGTAAACATACAAAATGGAGAAATTTTTAACTGTGTATTCCTTAGATATTTTCTAGAAATCCCATTTTACTGTTTTCTGACATATTTATCCTTTATCCAAAACATAAATTTTGGGTACCATTAATGCCAAATGTGGGTATGACCACGTCCACAATTTCTGTTCAAGGTAAATCGTAGAAATTTTACATGTTCTTAAGATGATGTTCTCAGAGAACTTCGAAACTGTTTTCAACCTTATTATCCGTTACCGAGAGCCATACTTACAAACGTACAATATGCACATGCTTCTGGTGTGAGGCGTAAATACAGTATTAACTCGCGTAGTGACGTCATGAAAACTGTTCTCTGGTAATTTAAAGGATTGTCAGGTCACCAAGCTATGTTCTTAGTCGCCATTTTTAGTCCACTGAAACTTTATGACGCGTTGCCTGTGTATAAAGGGACTATGTATAATGGGCCTATAAGACTGTCTTGAATGGAAATTATTCGATGGTGTCACCCAGTGACCTAAGAACCTTACAAAAAAACATTTTGTCAAACGAATCGCTTTGCACTTGCAAATGAAACCCTGCACTTTGCGGTATTCTGTCGGTGTAACCTGTACATGTTGTGAGTTATTATGTAATGTAGTGTAAAATGAACTTGCGTTGGATGGCAACCGATTGTGTTTTAACCTTCTGTATACATGCTTATTTGGTGTTTATATGTGTCAAAGTATGTAAGTATGTCGAAGTATATAAATAAACTGTCGAATCTTTGCTGATATACAGATTTCGTTCTATATAAGCAGGATACCCTGACATTACATCGATAAGAAGGCAACTAGCTAAAATAATGCTCTTGTTGGAGCACGAAAACGGCGAATAAATCGGCTTTTTTAAAGCATCAGAAATGTGGACAACAGGCTGTCTCAGCCCTTATTCCACCTTCCATGACAAAAATTTTGACGTGTGGACATATCCACGCTATTTTGTGCTGAAAGAGAATAGCAGAGAGACAGTGGCGGTGAAAGAGGGAGGAAACTGTGCCAGTTGGAGAGAGGTATGGTGGGAGAGAGAAAGTGGCAGTGAAAGAGAAAGAAAGCCTGAAGAACACAGTAGCCGTGGGGGCAAAAGAGAAAGGAGACAGTGGCTAAGAGAAAAGGGAGATGAGCTAAGACCATGCGTAGGCTAGTAAGGTCTGGACCCAGCAGCCTGGCGAACTTCAACACGATAAAATTTGCCCATTTTGCCTTATCCCCTATACCGACATACTAAAGGTTTGCAGTCCAAGGACAAAACTTCAAGACAACCATCTCCAAGCACTTGTGTAGGGGGGAGACATTTGTGGTTGAAGATGTTATAACTTCCTAACTTGCTGTCTGGTTCTTTAGTGCCGACATGAGCGAGGAATAGGTGTCATTCATGAGCGGAAAAGTCCGATATTAATTAATACTACATCTGATATCAAATAGTAAAAATAATACATAGCTTTGTTGCTGTATTTGCAGTCACTAACAGGATTGAAGATTTACAAATAAGTCAGTCTTCCGCACAAACACTATTCATTATATCACGAGCCCTGGCCACTATGAAAGTCTGTAATTGTTATTCAACAGGCAATCACCCTAAATGGGTTCGGTGCATGGATATTCGAACTTAAGTATAATCGCTGCCGGAGCTCTGGAGAGGGGATGCGTGCATCTCATTAGCAGCGTCGTAATCGTTCGTTGTAGCGCCCTTGTTCCCCGGTAGCGGCTGTAGGAATCGCCGCGGCGTAACTGGTGGCTCGCTTATTTGTAAGTGCGGCAGACCGGTTAGCGGCCGATAACGCAGAAGAGAGAGACAGCAGACTGTAAGCGATAAAGAAGCGGACAGCGGCAACTGGAGCGAAAAACAATGGGATAAATACAATTCAAGTGGGACAGAGAAACAGCGAGAGTGGCAGAGAAGGAGACAGCGGTAAGGAAGAGCGAGAGAAAGACATAAGGACAATGAAAGTGTGTGAAACAGACAGGAGAAAGTGCCAGTAGGAGGTAAAGGAGACACTGGGACACACACACACACACACACACACACACACACACACACACATACACACACAATAACACAGAGGAACACGCAGAGTTTGAAGGCTTTACTTCAAAGACAGGCTGGGTAAAAGCATTTAGAATGTTCTGCGTTAATAGAGCGAGATTATGTTCGCATGCCAAATTATATGGTGAGGAAGGCGAAATGACGACTGAAGCAGCTGGTTCGTCATTTTTCTGTGTGAGTCTTTTACAGAGGTTCGTATTCGCCTTTTTGTGCTCCGGCACATTCGAGTTCCAACAGTTGCCTGATATGTGCCGCGGAAACACAAGTACCCCTGCTACGAAATTTATGGCGTGAAACTTCCACGTCTGCTACGAGTGGAAACGCGCTGGCGCTTTCGCACGAAGTGGACGAGCACATAATGGAGAGCAATTAGAGCTCCCTTCTGGCACGCCCGTTATTAGGCTATTATCGAAGCACACTAGAATCGGCACAACGGAATCCAGCCAAGAGGTAACACTTGTTACGAAGTGAACTGTTAGAGTCATTAACCAGTTCCCGTATGTTTCTTGTCTTGGAAACCCCCACACTACCGCAACTATTACTTAAATCAACCTCGTTTCATTCTTTGGTCGTTATTTCAAAAGAGTAGTTCGCGTTCTCATATCTAAATGAGTGCTGCAGCATTCTAATTCAATTTACTACCAATATGTATAACTTGTGTAGCCAACAGTGATAACTATGGAATGAAATTTCAGTATTTCTTCAGAGGTAAAGATTGGTAACTTTCTCAAGAAACAGATAAAAAAATAATAAAAAGAACGTATATTTAACGCAATTTTTTCTGAAAAGTTCATTGAATGATCTCAGAAAGTAAAGGATACAGTTATTACTAACAAAATACCTTAATTGACCTTCAGAATAATCACAAACGCTTCTGACATCGGTTGTAAGGCTGTTAGAAACTGTAAGCAAATGCGTCTTCCGGAATCAATTTAAACACCGTGGGCACGCATTGTTGGAAAATCGGCAACGTCTGCACAACGTAAGCCTCTCAGGGGTAATTTGAAGCGGAGAGACAGCAAGAAGTCTGCCGGCACCAGATCTGCCGAATAAAGAGTGCACTGAAGGACATTCAGCTTCCGCTTGAGTGAGGATGTTGAGTACGTGGATCGCAGTGTGCGGACGGCGTTGTCGGTCCACTCCGGTACAGTTCTGGCCGAGACCGTCGGATGCGTTCCAGAAACTATTTCAAACCTTCCTCGTAGGCATGCCCGCTGACAGCTCCGCTGATGGGCGGAAATTCGTTATGAATCAAGCCTTTGCTGTCGGAAAAGGCAATTAAAGTTGTCTTGATTTTGGATTTTGTCACCAGACTTTTTCTGGGAGGCGGGGAAGCCAATGAACCTGTGCCTTCGACTGTCGCTTAGTCTCCGGATCGAACTCTTAGCCTCAGGTCTCATCTCCTGTCATGACAGTTTCCTAAAACTGAAACGAAGTCTCTCACTGACTCCGTTACCTTCGCCGCAGCACGCACCACTACATCACTTTTGGTGATTACCTCGATGGGGGGTGCTTGGTGACGTATCTCTCAACGCGTTATGCCGGCGTCTCATCTTTATCAGCGCTCTTCCGACGCACGTTGTATTTTACCACAGTGTCATCATTTCCACTATTTCTCTAGCTCTGCGTAAAGTAATCTGGTATACTAGGGGTACCCAAAAGGCAGGAATAACATTGCCGTGGCGCAGCTTATGTGGTACGCATTTCTGCCGCTAGGCATGCGTAGCGCCACTCATTGCCAGTTCGGTGGCGCCTGTTTTGTCGAACTGGCTTGTTCTGTTCATCTGCAGTGACTGTTTTTACTTGCGCTGTTTTGTTCTCGTTTCGTTTTTTATTATGACAAGTTTAAGTGAACAAAGTGCTGCTGTGAAATGTTGTTTTCTACTAGGTAAAAATGCTGCTGAAACTGTTTTAATGTTGAAAATAGCTTACCAAGGTGACGCTATGGGGAAAAGCTCAAGTCTACGAGTGAGTTGTTCGATTTAAGAACGGCGACATGTCGATTGATGCAAACCTCGTTCTGGACGTCCGTCAACTGAAAGAATGGACGAAAATATTGAAAAAATTCGAGAGATTGTGCTCACAGATCGTCGACAAACAATTGATCAACGGTCAGAGATTAGCGGGTTATCTTGGAGCTCGGTTCAGCGAATCTTAAGGGCAAATTTGTGACATGTAGGAAACTGGTTCTTCCACCATGACAACGCAGCTGCACTCACCGCCATCTCTATTAGACAGATTTTGGCTAAAATGACGCGGTTTCGCTGCCCCACGCTTATTACACGCCTGGCCTGGTTCCTTGCGTCTTTTTCTTACTACCATGGATGAGAGGGGTCATGAAAGGATACCGCTTTGACACCATTGAAGTCAAGAGAAAAAGAAAACCAGGGGAGAGCTGTCAACCATTTCTAAATATGATTACAAAAAATGTTCCAAACATTACAATCACCGGTGGGACAAATGTATTAGTTGTAATGGAGAGTATTTTGAAATGGGTAAGGTTATTTTGCAAACAGTTTGAAAATACACAGTTTAAAAAAAATAATTCCTCGTTTTTGGTTACCACTCGTATATTATAATTGCGAATATTTGTGTGTCTGTGTATTTTAGTTACTCCTTCACGCTGAAACGTCTGGACGGATTTGGCTGAAATTTGGAGTATAGATAGATTATACTCTGAATTAACACATACACTCCTGGAAATGGAAAAAAGAACACATTGACACCGGTGTGTCAGACCCACCATACTTGCTCCGGACACTGCGAGAGGGCTGTACGAGCAATGATCACACGCACGGCACAGCGGACACACCAGGAACCGCGGTGTTGGCCGTCGAATGGCGCTAGCTGCGCAGCATTTGCGCACCGCCGCCGTCAGTGTCAGCCAGTTTGCCGTGGCATACGGAGCTCCATCGCAGTCTTTAACACTGGTAGCATGCCGCGACAGCGTGGACGTGAACCGTATGTGCAGTTGACGGACTTTGAGCGAGGGCGTATAGTGGGCATGCGGGAGGCCGGGTGGACGTACCGCCGAATTGCTCAACACGTGGGGCGTGAGGTCTCCACAGTACATCGATGTTGTCGCCAGTGGTCGGCGGAAGGTGCACGTGCCCGTCGACCTGGGATCGGACCGCAGCGACGCACGGATGCACGCCAAGACCGTAGGATCCTACGCAGTGCCGTAGGGGACCGCACCGCCACTTCCCAGCAAATTAGGGACACTGTTGCTCCTGGGGTATCGGCGAGGACCATTCGCAACCGTCTCCATGAAGCTGGGCTACGGTCCCGCACACCGTTAGGCCGTCTTCCGCTCACGCCCCAACATCGTGCAGCCCGCCTCCAGTGGTGTCGCGACAGGCGTGAATGGAGGGACGAATGGTGACGTGTCGTCTTCAGCGATGAGAGTCGCTTCTGCCTTGGTGCCAATGATGGTCGTATGCGTGTTTGGCGCCATGCAGGTGAGCGCCACAATCAGGACTGCATACGACCGAGGCACACAGGGCCAACACCCGGCATCATGGTGTGGGGAGCGATCTCCTACACTGGCCGTACACCACTGGTGATCGTCGAGGGGACACTGAATAGTGCACGGTACATCCAAACCGTCATCGAACCCATCGTTCTACCATTCCTAGCCCGGCAAGGGAACTTGCTGTTCCAAAAGGACAATGCACGTCCGCATGTATCCCGTGCCACCCAACGTGCTCTAGAAGGTGTAAGTCAACTACCCTGGCTAGCAAGATCTCCGGATCTGTCCCCCATTGAGCATGTTTGGGACTGGATGAAGCGTCGTCTCACGCGGTCTGCACGTCCAGCACGAACGCTGGTCCAACTGAGGAGCGAGGTGGAAATGGCATGGCAAGCCGTTCCACAGGACTACATCCAGCATCTCTACGATCGTCTCCATGGGAGAATAGCAGCCTGCATTGCTGCGAAAGGTGGATATACACTGTACTAGTGCCGACATTGTGCATGCTCTGTTGCCTGTGTCTATGTGCCTGTGGTTCTGTCAGTGTGATCATGTGATGTATCTGACCCCAGGAATGTGTCAATAAAGTTTCCCCTTCCTGGGACAATGAATTCACGGTGTTCTTATTTCAATTTCCAGGAGTGTAGATACCTTATATGTACATACCTACCAAAGGGGCGTGGGTGTGGGTCAAAAAGAAGTGTTGCTCATGACTAGTGAATACACGTAATTAATTCATCCAGTATTTCAGGAAAACTGCATTTATTGGCTTGCATCAAACATTTACACATAATATGAAACCTTTAAGAAATTCTTCTCGCTGACACACCCCAATAAATGATAAAAGGATAAAAGTTTATAGCTTACAACGTTTACTCTGTTCATGCAATAAAACTACCCGACGGAGCACAAGGTTTTAGCTTATTACGTCTTTACTAGAAACGGTATCACAGCACACATTGCAGAGAGTGTTCATATATACCACTAATTGACCAGCAAAATTATATCATTGTGCGACACATAGTTCAGGAGATATGATGTAACAAAGACTGGAATGCGTGAGAAACTGGCGCATCAACAATGACGTTTTAATTTATTACATTTTACTACTAATTCAGTTCACAGCACATTTCGCAGACAGTAGCTACATATAACACCGGATGTAGCAGCAAAATTAGATCATTGTACAATAATAGTTCGGGATATATGACATCATAAACATTGAGCTATGTGAAAATGAAACTGCAGAATGAAATTCGCTAGACATACAACTGAAACATGTGTACATATTCGTGTCAAATATGCTAAATGTATTTGAAATAGATCTGACATGAAAAGCTATAGGTAAAAAGCTCATTCTAAAACACTGGAACGATTTCCAGCCACAGTTGAGAAGTAATTTATAAACACAAGTTAATGCCGAAACACTCTACACATACGTATGCGCCATCAGCGAGCCGGTTCCGACCCAGCAAACTGAGAGACATTGGAAAAAAAACCACCAGATTTTTAGATAACAGGAAAAGCCAACAAAAGTCGTGTCGCTCGTAACTCTGTCTTTTGCTTCAGGAAAATATTTTTACGTGACCGGGTAGTAATCTACAGAATGTACCATAAAAAGGAGTAAATAATTTCACGGCTGTTTGCGACATGCTTAGCACGGTAATCATCAGAATTGGCGGAGTGTATGGAGAGCCACAAATCCTCTGTAACACGTCTCTCTATACAACGTTCCATGACTTCTTGTTGTCTGCATATATGTAGAGACTGCTGAGTACCTGGTATTGCAAGGGTATAAATTTCTTCAAACATCTTAATTTCTCTCTGGAAAGCAGTGCTGTGTGGGTAAGAGCTACCAGCCTTCTGTTGTGGTGGAGAAAAAAGGAAGGAGGAGGAGATGGACAGATAGACGGAAGAAGGAGATGGATAGAGAGAGGTCGAGGAACTGTACATGGAAGAGGAAGAGATGCACAGAGTGGAGAGTGGCGGGGGGTGGACAGCAAGAGTAAGGAGGAGTAGATGGACCAGGAGAGGGGGAAGGAAGAGAGAGGGAGAAGTGGAGATGGACAGAGAGTGGCGGATGGAGGAGGCGGACAGTGAGAGAGGGTAGAGGAGACGGACTAATGGAAAATGTGAAGAGATTTATACCTGTGCAATGACAGATACTCTTCTGTCTATACATATACGCAAGCAACAAGAAATCATAGAACGTTGTTTACAAATAAGTATTACATTACATTTTTGGCTCTCCATACACACCACCAATTATGATCTTTCCCATGCTAAGCTTGAAATTATTTACTCCCTTTTCTGGCACTCTCTGTGATTTGCTACTCGGTCATGTAAAAAATATTTTCCGTGAGGTAAACGAGAATGGCATGATTTTGGTCAGCTTATAATGATTAGGTGGATTTTTTTTCCCGATATCTCGCGATTTACTGGGCCACAAGTGGCTCGCTGAAGAAGCATGGGCGTGGACGGAGAATTTCGGCACTAACATTTGTTTATAAACAATTTTTGAACCGTGGGTATCCCCGGGGGCCGCAGCTAGTGCAGTTATATCTGTTAGTATTCTGAAGACGACTGGAGTGATAACATATTTGTGGAAACTATTTTAATATCGAGGTCATTAGCAGTATGAACGACTAGTGAAGGGTCAAGCCATAAGAATTCACGTGTTTTTTTATGTGCTGCCTTTGGCAGACAGCAATAAACAGCTGCCACGTACGTGATTTTCCGATATGTTTAGTTCCTTCTGTGTGTGAACAACACATGTCATGTCAGAGACATTTGATAGATTTTTGGGTTACAGTTCGACATATAATCGCACAGCAATGAAGCAATTTAGACATAGGTTATGTTATTAAATTTTGTAGTTTATTTGTAATGCACCTGAAAAAACATATTTCGTTAGGATATCAGAAGACGTTCTATTCTCTCTCTTTGCACGTTTAACGCAATTTTTAGAGCAGGTGTTTGGCATTTTGGGTCACTGGTATAATTGGACAATTTTGTATCAACGTATTACAATTGACAGACAGCCTTTTATATTATGGGATTATTGTATGCCAACAGATGTAGCCTCCACAATTGAGCAACCAACATTGTGTCAAGATTTAAGATAATACGACACATATTTAGCACGTGATACGTAGTTCCTGAGATGTTAAACTCATTCGAGTGGATGGTCGTCAAACCACCGCGCTCCAAATTTCGAATTTTTTTTTTCACTTTTGACGACAGATTACGTAGCTGTTAAGAGTGATCCCACTGTGAAACGAGCTGCAGCAAGTCACTGCTAAGCACAGTAATCAACTTACGTATTTCAGGAATCAATGTTGACTACTGAATAAGGCTACTTAAAGTTGAGAAAAAACTTGTCAGATCAAATATTTTCCAAAGTCAATATGTCGTATGCAGTAGACTTTCTTATTTGCAAGGATATTCTACTTCTTTTTGAAGTACGATATCTTAAATTTAACAAATCCACTTTTCTGGCATTAATCACCATTCGAAAGTGATCATTTGTTCTACAAGATCATCTAACGGACGTTTTGGGAGTAGCCTTTAAATGACAAAGAATAATCGCTGTCTACAATACTGTATATGCTTCCGATAATTTGAGTTTTTATTCGTCGTTGAATACATTTTCGTTAAATCTTTCAAATGTGTTTCCGTGCGTAGATCGATATTTTACTTTATATTGAAGAAACAAAATTATCATAGTCTCGTATGTTTAGTTGCAAATTATTACGCAGTGGTAATGAATTAAATAATATTGTGTTATATTCAGATAGTTGCACTTCATAATTTAAATATTAGGTCCTCCTACACACATTTATGCTATTCATGTATCAAATATATTGTGAATGGAAGCAGATGCTATTACTGTTTGACAGCGTATAAAGCTTTGATAATAAATTACACTGCTAAATTGGTTACTTTTGCGTATAAATCGAAGAAACGTTTCAAAATTTCATTATTGGTCGTGACAATTGTGTGTCTGATGAATTATAGAAGTGTACCATAGGAATTCATAAAATATTTTTATATCATATGCTGGCACAAACTTCTCCAAATAGTTTGATAATCCTGGGAAGTTTCTACGTTTATGACAATTGGGTCCTAAAATCGCAGTCAAGTTTTAAATTTAATGAAGAATTAACGACGGGCCTTCATCACAAAGCGTTGCTTTTGATAAAGATTGAGATTCTGCAATGAATTTGCTCTAACTCCAATACGAAGCCACGTCATCACGTTCGAAGAGTTTTGAAGGTCAACGCCAATGATAAGTTTTCCAAATTGTCACATACTATTGCTCCTGCACGGGTTGTCGCAAAGAACTGAACATCAGGCCTTGACACATCATTATGATCATCATCATCATGTAACAATGATGATGGTGATGATGGAGTCAAAATGAAACTTGACGTAAAAACAGTTCATGCTAGCTTAAGTTGTTTTGGTGCCTAACGACTGAGGTTTTGAGAAGTTAATTCCCTGAGATTCATAATTTAATGCATAACATAGACAGGTGAACACGCCGGTAAATGGGAAGATCATGATGGCTGCTAGCCTAAATCCTTACGAATACTTCACATGTTCAGACTTCAAAGATTTCATTGATTTGCTTGGCAAATTGAAGCAAAGATCGTACATATCTAATCGTGCTTCTTACTTTGGTTCATCTAACTGGAACGTCAAGACAGCACTTGAGTTCAGTGTGTCATAAAGAATAGATAAAACAGCAAGATAGCCGTCTAATGAAAAGGGGTTCCTGGTAACGTCAGAAATACAGATAGACAGGTCTCTTTCTAAATCAACAGAATTTGTTGTGGAGGACCAATATTGTCGATCTTTCCCTGGAATAATGATTTTTTGTCTGTCAGAACGCCAATGAATAATTTTGAGAGCAACATAAAAGAATTATTTGCTTGCATATTGTAACAAGTTTGATGCAAAAATCAGTTTTTCAGAATGTTTTAAGATAGAAATCGTATGTCACATGTTGACTTGTTTGGAATGCGGTCAAATTGTATGTGCATGATTCATCAAAACATAAAAGTGATACTATCTGCTTGCATTACCCTAGGAGAGCACTTTTTTTTTTTTTTTTTTGTCTGCGCAGCCTGCAGTATAGAATCAAAGGTCCACATGTCTCACTGCTGTGATTAATACCCCGGAAACCAATAATATAAACATACCTTTCTTCACCTGGATGTACATAATGAGAGAAGCATTACGTAGTGGGTTAAAAATGATCGAGCTACGGTAATTGTACAGCAGTTGTCAAGTGAAGATTTTAATGACGAATTGACAACAAGTATTTCAGATCTTTCAATCCAGCATTCATCTCATTCATCCTGTCATGACATACTTTGTCTAAAACAAACAGTCGAAGTGAAAAACTTGGGCAGTATAAGCCATAACATGATACCAATGCAACGTAGGTTTTTCTGCAGGAATTACTCATGTTTTTGAAACCATAATTCACCCAAATCGAATTTTACAAGTTTTTATCCTTTATCCCCATAATATGATACGTTTTGAACTCTAGAAAGCATTTCATTATTAAAGATTATTCCGGAAGTGAGCCCATGAGAGAGAATTACAAATTCTGCCAGAAAAAATAAGCTCTTTCAAATAGCAGATAGTGCTCAAAAAGGGGAGATGTCCCTTTTCAGATACAGAACTTCAAAAATATGTAAAAATTTGCGCCAAGTTTTTGCAACCATCTTTACATTAAAATATCTCAAAAAGTAAGTCGTTGTAATACGTAGGATCTGGCGAATTTGACAATCATGAAGTACTTTACATTCTTACAGTTAGTACAAGGGCTCCAAATAAACGACATCTTAGACGCAACGTGAAAAAGGGGAGAAGGCCTAATGATTAAACATACCCAAAAATATAATGTCCAGTCTGGTAGGGTGAAGGAGAAAGACACCAAAACCAAACACTTTACAGACACTGTTCGCCGTCGGGCAACCGCACAGTACGATCGTCAACCGCGTCTGAGTGGGGGCCACACCAGAGGTAGTCAAAAGCGGGTAGTTGGATGGCCTTGAAATGAAGGCGAAACTAGATTGCCGATTAATGTCTTAAACAGTATGAAAAGCTACTTGCTATGCAATTAAAGAAACTTGACATTGTTAATGATGAGCCTGTAGCTGTAAGAAAGGTTACATTAGCTTTTTCCAAGATGCAGCTTGTAGGTTTTCTTTTTGTCTGTATGTTGAAGAAATTTTATCCAAAAAGTGTTAAAACGTGTTCTACAGTCGCGGTTTGGCTAGTATATCACATAACCAATCAAGATATTTTTGATGTTATTGAGAAGGATGTGTACAGGTTGTTTGTCACACCAGCCTACCCTTCAGTGTAGTTAATTTGGAACAAAATACGTGCCAGTAAAAAGTAAGTTGATTTAATGAAAGCACAATTGTCAGGAAAGAGAGAATTCACAAGACTGAGACCAAAAACTCACGCTCTTAAACTAAGGCACGACGCGAAAGGCGTAGAACGAAAGGTGTGAAGCACTCATCAGCAAAATAAGTTATCATTGCTGCTCCCCAGAGATGTGTGTTAAATGAGAGTGGAAGATCGACTACGCAATATGCAATCTGTCAGTATTACGCATCAAACAACACATGCTATCCCTTTGGCTAAAGACGGTAAGTGCTTCACATTTGACGAAGAACAGAGGACAGTTGCCCGAGGTCATTGCGGTATGTGCAATAGTTGATTTAACAGTTATGTATTGGAATTGGGTCCGCCCCTGGTAGCTGAGTGGTCAGCGCGATGGAATGTCATACTTACGCCCGGGGTTCGATTATCGGCTGGGTCGGAGATTTTCTCCGTACAGGGACTGGGTGTTGTGATGTCCTTATCATCTTCATTTCATCCCCATCGACACGCAAGTCACCGAAGTGGCGTCAAATCGAATGACTTGCAACAGGCGAACGGTGTACCCGACGGGTGGCCCTAGCCACACGGCATTTCCACTATTGTGATTGTAATGTCTGTGTTGTAGATGTAAACCTCGGATGTAAGCCAATTGTCTGATATATAGAAAGGATTAGTTGTGAGGCTGTAATGGGTATGTTGTAAATGTAAACAGTGAATTTAAGCAAAATATAGTAGATACAGTAAAGATGAAGAAATGTCAAACCTACATTTGGCAGATATTGTCCATGATGGTACTCCAGGTGGATGTAAACTGAATGTGAGCAACGGAGATTAATAAACCCTAAAATGAAGATTTGGCCCTGTCTGACTCCCCCTGTAGCAGATTTTAGGAACTCTCAATTCTATAAATTTCAATCTAAACATAAATGAATGATGAAGGCAACTGATCCAACTAAATGATAAACGTTGTTCCTGCTTATATATTTATTGTAATTTAAAAAAACCTTTATATTACAAGGTTTACATTTCCTAAGTAAAATTACTAATCAACTGCCCAAGTCTTCCCCTTATTATGTCTGCGCGGTCAATAAGGTGAGATAACTGACATCATCCATACACCAAACACTAGAAGACACTACTTTCAAAGATGCGACGATGGAAGAACTCAGCCACAAATAAGCTCTTTCAAACACTAGGACGCCAGAAGGCGGTCCTCCGACTAATATACTCTAATACTGTCTTCTCTTCATTGTGTTCTACAGTTCAGATAACGTCTTAACGTAAGATAGGCAGAGGAAGTGCTCTCAATTACTGAACGCAGTGTACTCAACGACGAATTACAACCGGGAGGTGAAGTCCAGAATCGTATAGTTTCGTAACAGTACAGTGCCTAAATGTTCTAACTGTAAACTCTCCTGAGGGCAAAGACAGCCAGTCCGTCTGTACCAACAATGGTTGATATCGAGCGACCGTCACACACGGGCGCTCACCACGGAAAACCTCGTCTCTCCAGCTTTGCCTTCCCAGCAAGACTTGACTCCCCACTATCGTAATTCCGAAAACGAATCATATTTCTCAAACCACGGAATATTTTCCCCCTCTACAGATTCTTCCGAACACTGACCAACCATATTTCAGTCTTTTGTGGTCCAGCGCGGAAAGTTTGCGAGGAAAAACCTATACTCGTACAATGGTACACTTCTGAGTAAAAATCTTTGGAAATAAGCGTTAACAGTCATTTACAAGACATACGTGACAATGTCAGTCTCCTTTATATATTTATACGATGTACAACCTGTCACATGATACGTAATTGTGTTCGTAGATCACAGCAAAGTATGTGGATGAGTTCTTGTTAGGTGCGAAATTATAGCCACCTTACGATAGAAATGATAAGTCGAAACGTAGGCGAAATGCAGTAAATATAGAAAAACATGTAAACTGAATTGGTGATCTATATGTTAGTATTTGTAAATGTAATGTTCCACAATGTGTTGAGAAACAAATATCAGTACTTTTCTTGTAATTTATACCTATCGTGCCTTTCTGAAATTTCATACCAGTTACCATATTCCACCTCCGCCTTGAGCTGCTACATTATGTCATGTGATAACTTTCAGAGTACATACTTGGCTACTCTGTACAGATATGGAAAGTATATGGTTTGCGTTATACAATTACCATCACCAATATAAGAGAATGGTATCATGCCCTGACGTAGGAAGCTTCCTGATTAGCATATTTCGAAGAAATAACATACAGCACGGTGGAGTTGACGTGGCTTAAGATGTTAAAGATCTGATTGTTCCACTAAAATGCTCGATTTTGATGGGCTATTTAGTTTTAATGGCTCGTAAAATACTGGGCTCTTACTGGTGGTGGATGGAGGAGAGTGCAGGAGGCAGGGGATGGGGAAAGCCTAGGAGAGGGGGAGAGTAGGGGAGGTGAATGATGACGTCATGTGGTTGAAGTAAAAATTAATCGTTGACGTCAACAATTTGCCTCTGCTCCTGCATGTAAGCGAGCGAAAGGTCAAAGTTCAAATTTGTCCCAGAGTTTCCATGGTTTTCGTAGTAACTTACAATGAGAAACATAGTGTATCACTGCACACACTATGGTCACGTTGATGACATTCTCACTGTCGATAACTTTGTGTGCTCAGTCTATAAAAATGAACATTCAATATTAATCCATAAAAACTAAGATTTTATTAAATAGCCCGTAAATTCATCATCTGTAATTACTGCGACAAAGTTCCCTCTTAATGCTGAAGTACATACTGTTTGTTTTCTTCATGTTCAGCATTAGTTTGTTATATACTGCCTTGTTGTAAATGAAGGTTTTATTTGCTATCTATAATAGGCTTTCTGTTGTTTTCTCAGATATCAGGGATAATATATAGACACACTGCAAAATTGAAACTTTTCAGTTCCACTTCATTACATGTGAAAGACGTGCAGGCACAGTCTCTCTCTCTCTCTCTCTCTCTCTCTCTCTCTCTCTCTCCCTCTCTCTCTCTATCTCTCTCTCTCTCCCTCACACACACACAAACGCACACACACATACACACACACGCGCCGCTTTTCCCTCTGGGTCCGTGCCGTAGTCTCCGGCCAGGGGTACAAGCGCGCAGCGCCACTGCCCGTACGTCGCGGAATTACGGGATTTGCACCGACGGAAACTAAATGAAACTCGCGCCTGTAAATCCACACCTGGAGTCGTTAAAGCGGCGGGAGCTAAAAATTGGCAGTGTTCCGGCGCGGCTGGCAGTTAGCGGTGACAGAGCACCGACACAGCGGCCGTGGCGGACGGGTGCGAAGCCGCGCATCTGTGAACGCGCTGTAGCTGCGGGCCGTAAAACTCCGCCCGCGGAATTAGCTGGAGGCTGCACCGCCGCCAGCGCTACCCCCCCCCACCCCCTCCACCCATCCATATTTTCTTTCCCATCGCGATATCGAAGCAAATATTCAGCTCCTTGCCAAGGCCCAATCCGTTCTGAATTTGTATGTCAAACAGTTTATTATTCTTTACTGTTTTGGGCCATGGAAGAGGTTATTTACATCGTAATGCGTGCTACTCTGTATTTGAGTTATTACATTTATCGTATGGATATCATTTAACAGAAAAAAATCATTCATGTTTACCTTACTCACTGATAGTACAGACTGCCAACATTGTGTATTAACTGAACATAAATACAGATAATTACGAAATTATGAATTTTTTTTTATTTTCATTAACTATACTGCGAAACAAGATTACAGCTTCAGTTTTACGAAATTCAGTAACTGTTCTCATTGCAACACATGTATGAAACTTGGCTCAAAGGTGCCTACAACCTTCCTCTGTAATCTCTGTTGATCCATTGTGGAAATGGGTCGGCGGCCTGTCAAATATTTACCATGTTGTACTCATGACTTATCTGTTGTTTTTATGACTTATTAATTTATTATTACAATACCACTACAGAATCTGAATTTGCAATAACAGTGGCCTAGGCTCGAGGTCAGAGAAAAAGGGGGGGGGGGGGGGAGTCGAGATGACAGGTGGGAAGAAATGTACTTGGAATAGAGGAGGTGGGCAGAGAGAGGGAGCAGCAGGAAGTGGAGAGAAAGGGTAAGAGAAGGTAGACAGAGAAACGGACGTGAGGTGATGGACAGGTAGAAGGGATGAGAGATAGAGGAAGGACGAGGAGATGGGAAAAGAGGGCGGGGGTGAGATCAACTGAGATGGGGGGAAAAGAAGATCATATCCCCATACAAATTAGAAATCTCTCTTTCTCTTTTTTTTCCTCTCTATTTAATCAGACAAACACAGCTGCCAGGGACAGCTAGTTAGTTAATTTAGTTACAAGAGAGGTAAAATTTACCGTAATTTGCTGGATATCTCGGTTTCAACAGTTCTTTTAAATTTTAATCGTTATTATTGAGGATCAGACTTTGTTGTTGCTAATTAATTAGCAACAAAATTAACCCTAAAACTCAAGAAAAAAGTTAGTTTTATTGTTTGACAAACATATGATCCTCAGTGTTAATCAAGTTTGACTTTCACAGTGTGACACTCAGACTTAAGTCAATAGGCAACGGATCGTGTCCCACATAATAATGACATGGGTTATAAGTAAAGTTTACATAAAAATTAAATTGTCCAAATCTTTCAGGATTTGCAAGCCTTTTACAGAACTACAAGTGGAGTGAATTTTATCCGTAGCGGATGCTGTTGAACGCCGTGACTGTTCCTTTATAGGGTGTATAAAAGTGGAGTGGTTCGAACTCTCAGTGTAGGATACTACAGGCGCGAATTACTAGCTCGGTGGCCAAAGTTTCATAATGTCAAGTTATAATATCTCGTCTCCAGATGCTAACATCCCATGTTCTTGCTCTAGCCTAACAGTACTCTTCCTTGCATTCCCCTTGAAGCGTCGTTATAAATCATTCATGTACGCTGCCCATAGCAGTTGCAGTGCATCTCTACTACAGGTCATTGATGTGGCCGAGTGCTTCTAGGCGCTCAGTCCGGAACCGCGTGACTGCTACGGTCGTAGGTTCGAATCTTGCCTCGGGCATGGATGTGGGTGATGTCCTTAGGTTAGTTAGGTTTAAGTAGTTCTAAGTTCTAGGGGATTGATGACCATACAGGTTAAGTCCCATAGAGCTCAGAGCCATTTGCACACATATTCGCTACGCCATGGCCACTCATACTTTCCCTATTACCGACACTTTCAGCGACTCGATACAATACGAAGTCCACTGGGCGAGGTGGCGCAGTGGTTGCCACACTGGACTCGCATTCGGGAGGATGGCGGTTCAAACACACGTCGGGATATGCTGATTTAGGTTTTCTGTGATTTTCCTAAATCGCTTTAGGCAAATGCCGGGTTGGCTCCTTTGAAAGGGCACGGCCGGCTTCCGGAGATTAGGGCCGATCCTGGAAGCGTGCTAGGACAGCCGAAGTTGTTAAGAAAACTTTTCGCAAAAAGCGGGAAATCTGTGTTCGATTCATGGTCCGGCACAAATTTTAATTTTTTCTGAAATATTCTACAGCTGATGTGGAACCATATTCGAAATTCGGAGTTGATTCTTAGTTGAATGCATCTGCTGACTGCAATGTTCATATATTCGATTTCCAAAGAGTACCGTAAACTTGGTATAGTTTGTCTAACTTTCAGATTCGAATGTGACTTTTTTATCTTCTGTGTGTACATATTACTGAACATAGGGGTTTGTGCGAAAGAATTACGTACTAATTAGTACAATACATTTTCTAAAATGCAGAGGAAATAATGGAAGAAAATGTACGTGGTCAAAGTTAGCATGGATTTTGGGATACACTGATTGGCCTATGATTCCATTACAACTGTCAGCTACCATTTGTGGTCAATATTTCAAAAACACAATAAGTCATTGACCACCGATAAAGAAATACATTGGTCTAAATCCTTTATTAAGCCTCATAAAAGAAAAAAACTTAGTACGGTACATAAATAAAACAGTATGATCCATAATCAAAATCATAAATATAATAGAAGGTACTAAGATGCAGTACCACACAAGTAGCTTCAAATTTAGCTGTAGGTAATACCTTCAGTTCCATTATTTGAGACCTGAATCCTCGTTTCAAAAGACCGATTTCAGTTACAATTAAGGTTATCCGTTATTTATTTATCGAGAAAATGTCTGGCACTTGTGTCCAAACAAACTTCGTTCCTTGTTTCCGGGGATATTTGTCATTACATGTTGTACTTGAATCACTGTCTGAATCATAACAACTTGCAATTTCAGCAATAAATGTGTGACATTTGTCTTTCTTACTTGTAGCCACATTAACAACTACATATGAGCCTTCGTCTATTTAGTGATGGTTAATGTACGTGTTCCTCAGTTCCACACTGTTATTGGCCTCAACATTTAATGAATTGCGTATCTGTAATCTTGTGGTAACAATAATCAATGGTCAAACTAACCCCGAAACAGAGAAATCATGCACATGTCCTTAGAAATCTTAATATAGCAAGTAACATATACATATAGACAAAAAACTAATCTGTGGTCAGTTTTGATAATTAATCTAGTGACCTAAATGATATAGTTCAAAACGCCAATCGCTTTGCAGGTAAATGTTAACGATGGACTTTGCACAACGTGACGCCTGCACATTTTTCGGATACAATTGTAAGTCGCAACAGATTCACCAACTGTTGCTCAAGAAAGCAGGCAAGATGTGGGGCCTTTTAGCGTATAATGGCGGAACTTTATAACCATACATGTATACAAACCATCCAGCTGAAAGCCAGCAAAGAGCTGTAAAACATTTGGTGTGCTGTACAAAACGTTTTTTAAAATCTGTCATTCTTCTGTACATGGGACAAAGAAAATTTCTTTACATTATTCATTCTTCGGAAGGGCAGACTAATCAGATTCAAAGTTTGTACATGAAAGAAATGCATGAAGAAAATGCATGAACCAGCAGTGTAAAAATTATCCCACCTAAATGTACTCCCACTTTGACAACCCATCGATGCTTATGTTTAGAGAGAGGTTAAAATTCGTGAAAATGTTTTATTGTGACCAATCTACATCATGAGAAATTATCAACGCAATAAAATAACAGAAATAAGAGTTGATACGGAGGTGTTTTAAATGTGAATTCTTCGTACACACTGTTAAAGCGTGGAACGGTAGAGAAATTGTATGAAGGAGGTTTGAAACCCTTCTGCCAAGCACTTAAGTATGAATTACAGAATAGATGCAGATGTAGGTGTATATGTTCACGAAAATAGTCAAGCCGCGCGGAGTAGCCGTGCGGTCTAGGCCCCCCTGCCACGGTTTAGGTGGCTTCCCCGCCAGAGGTTCGAGTCCTCCCTCGGGCATAGGCGTGTGTGTTGTCTTTAGAGTAAGTTTGTTTGTGTTAGATTAAGTAGCGTGTAAGCCTAGGGACCGATGACCTCAGCAGTTTGGTCCCATAGGGACTTACCACAAATATCCAAAAATAGTCAAAATGTTCCCAGCTTGCTAAAGAGCAGTAGAGAAATCGCTTCGTTGAAAGATTTCAGAACAGTACATTTCTTAATTTTATATCATTTTTGTGCACCTGCTGTCACACAAATGATAAGATACGTATGATTTGCACTGAATTTGATAGAGTAAAGAACAATCTTCTTGAATTTAAACGACCAGAGTTTTCCAATGTTGCTTCTGAAAATTCCATGTGCATGTACTGGTTTGCTTAAATATGCATGGTGCTCTGCGAATTTCTGTTTTGGTTGCTTCTGTGACAAATATCATCTGGAATCCTGGTCAATCACAGCAAGAAAAGTAAATAATAGCCAGTAAGACGTTTCTGTAAAGAACAGAAAATATATTTTAATAAAGTTTCCTGCAATTATTGATTTATTAATAGGACTAGGGTTGTGCATGACTTTGTACACAACGATAAGGAGAGGTAGGCTGTTGAGTCACTGTATAAAAGCTGGAGAGGAGCAGAAAAGATAAGGAACAAATTAACACAGTAAGCAGAAGATTTAATTGTATTTCTCCAAGCCTACGAAGACCCATTGCAAATGTTGCAGCAAGAAATAGAGTCAAGCTCTCAGTGTCAAGAAGGATGAGGCTCTCTGTACAAAGCCACCAACGAAGGTGTCGGAGTCGCGACTAATCGACGTTGGCGTCGCAAAGAGCCAACAAGCGCGAGTAGCCATGTTATCGCCGCCAGCCGTCCTACATTGCAGCGGCACAGGGCGCTCGTGCTACACAGCCACCGGAGGAGTGGCTCAGCAGCACACCACTGCATCCACCACATCTGGCGCCATCTCTATCGCCGTCTGACGGAAACTTCAATTTCTGTAGCCAGCTTCGACGCGCCATAACACCAGTGTGGTAGCGATGAGTTTTTGCTAGCTTTTTCCGAACATAACAAATGTTGTGGGGATAGGGTATATAAATAAAATTTCAACATCGATTTTCTCGGACAAAAGGGGCTGGCGCACGAAAAACAGCTAGCCAGTTATGCAGGACGGTTTCTTCTACAATATACCTCGAACTCATCACAATATGAAATTAACTAATCTGATGTTCCCCTAGTCAGATAATATTTCTTTCATAAGAAAAGCATTTCCTGTTCTTTGTTAACAATTTTTAGTCATTAATGGACGCAATTACACTTAGCAAAGAACATCATATGAAAAAAGATAAAATTAAATATTTCACTATCAATTATGTTTTATAGTGACATACTTTGTGTTGTAACGTCATACACTGATTTTTGCAACTTGTGGATTACTGGTTATAGTGCTTATACTGAATGGTATTCAATTTTGTAGCCAGTAGGCAATGAAAATGGAAACAGTCAGATGGATATTAACACCATTAATGCCCATACTGCCGCAAGTTGCAACCCCAGTACCCAGAATCATGTTACAAATCTGAATAAGGAACTCCTGAATGCGCCATCTGAAGATGCTCATGAAAGTCTTCGAAAGCTAGTTTACGAAAATAAGCGAGTATTTCGCAAGTCACTTGTCACATTTATCAGTATTTGTGTTCATCTCTGTTTTACTCTGAAAAAAATGCTAAAGTAAGTTTGAAAATAGGGCAGAAAATCAATTACAATGCGCTTAAAATATTTCACAGCAAAATTTACGGATAGAATGTAGCGGAAATTACTTCCAATTTATCTGAAAAGCCAAATACAGAGTCAGTGTACATTAGAAGTGTCAACTTACTGCAGTGAGGCACAGACTTTTAACGAGAAAACTGTTCAAAAATTGGGGATAGATCGGCAAAAGAGGCGATATGCCTGTTGGGAATTACCAGGCGAAATGAAATACCATAGCCATAATTCCAACAGAACAGGGAACTCTCTATGGGACGCATCACTGGCACAATCTCTACTGTACGGTATCGCAATATCCCTTTCAGCTCAGAATTTTTTTTCTGGAGGAAATCACTTTTTTCTTTATGCTCCAATGCTCAACGATAATTTTTTAACGATTTTAGGTGTAATATTTATATAAATACTATACTTTACAATATATAATTTGTACATTTGGCTTCTTTTCATGGACTACAATAATTTTGAAATATTCATTGTCGTAATAAATAAACTGACAATTCAAGCATTACCACGCAAAATAACAACAATAATAATCAATTACGCAGTGGAATATAACTAATCACCAACTTTCGTGAGCTCCACTAGTGGTCAGAAGCTTCTGCACAATGCATTAGCTTATAGATATTTTTACTTCACAAGAAAAGACTGAATATTCACGGATGTGCGTATGATGTTTCCTTTGAGGATAAATATTTCTGTTGCAGCTAATAAACACAAAATGTTAATGCACGTAATTGCAGCCAGTGCGACTCAAAGGAGTATACTACTGAACATAACATTCACAACAGATAATCGATATATACTATTAACAGGCTTTTCAGCAGCATGCCATGTTGTTTTAGTATAACGGTGGTATGATTTCTTCTCAGGCTTTAATTCAGACAATATAATTTGAAAACGTGTTATCTTTATACTCTCATCATTTTGACTAAAAGAAAATGATGAAACGGAAGGTTGATCCTGCAACTTTTAACGAAGTGTAATTGGTTTCAACACACACGAACCCATAGCTCTTGCCATGATAGTCATGTATTAATGTAGAACAGCAGGTTACAAAGTGAAGTGTGACAGACGATCCTTGCGTTATTAGAGTCATGATAATACATTTCAAGAATTATGACCTAAAAAATACGTGAAACACTATAAAATTGATTAATTAACATAAATTGTCGGACATCGATACAAATTCCTGTATTTCACTCCTAATACACATGAGTATTTCAATTAACTCATCCTCAGTTTGTAACACGGCGCGTTAAGAAGCCTCCCAAGAAGGCCACGTGCGCAAGGGCGAAATCAAAGGATGAATCAAGCAGAAATCAGTAGGTAATAAACCAGGTGTCACACTCGGGATCCTTTGGTGGAAAACAACCCTCTAACATGCTCGTAAATTACATATCAATTTAATTTCGAAGTACTCATAACTTCAACCGCAAATTAAGGCATTAAAGAAATTTCAGAGAGGAAAGATGCCTCATAATAACAATATCTGTCATACAGGTGAACCAAATTCAGTAAACATATGTCGGATGCCCTCGCTTTAAAGGAGTTAATAATTTCAAGATTGTGATTGTTCATCAGACACTCAGGAATGTAGAAAACTCAGGCGTTATGCCAGGCTGGGGATGCCGTCTGTCTGGACTAGCAAGCAAAAACTAGCAGAATGCCTGTCCAGTAGGCTGGACCAGCACTATTCCTTTTGGAGTTGTAAGAATACAAGTGTGTGGCGCCGGTCGGTTTTAAAAGGCCTGGCCGCCGACACATCAGCCCATTCAGAGAGATCTTCCTGGAATGTGCGTCAGCTGCCTCGCTCGCGATTATTTGTTAGCTGTACGCATTCAGCCCCACGCTGTAGCTCAACTGTTAGATTAGCGATCGCGTGAACTTCCCTCGCTTATTTGAAGCTCTATACAAGTTTCTCAACAGTTGACTCGTGATTCCGCAGAAAGTAGTATAGGTGACACACAGTTTACTGGTAAAGCCTTATCTCCGGAGACTGTGGTAGTTAAGATGATACGTTCTTCGATTACCTTAGTGAACTGGCACCTATGGTTTCCTCCAGATTGTACTCATTGAAGCCGTCATAAATGATGTCCTATAAAGCAAATCTGGTAGGACACTGGATTTTTCAGAAGGTGCAAGCAAACGACCAGTGATTCTGATTAGTGTTGTGGATAGCCAATTTTTTTTAAATAAGTGCTGGGATGCCATTACGATGCGTTTATTACCCAATATAATACTTCAACAGTATCACCGACTCTCACATATGAACAGGCTAAGAGTACATAATATCGCCGACTGGCAAGTTTGGTGTGCAGCCAAAATCTCTTGTTTACATTTGAACACTAGCAGCACTCCGTACATCTTCCGTTAAGTCAAGAGTCTTCATTTATTTAATAGATTTACGAGTTTACTGTGTAGTTTTATGATTTTGGTGAAGCATTGATGACCTGTAAGCTCTTGCTGGTATCGTTTATGTAAAAAGGGGACTTTCATCAATAATATTTAATAAAGTAATACAAGTGTTCCTCCTACATCATTACTATCATGTAATATACATTCTCAAGGATGGTGTTTCCCTCTCCATTCTCGTGATTCATCATCGCGCCATATGGTTCGATTGCTACCTCTGCCTCCGTGGTAAGCGGGTTCCTGCTCAGTGTCATCTTATTCTAGGGTTAATGCACCGAACGTCGGCCATCCTCAGAATTTCAGTAAACGTAAAATTTGTAAAATAAATGTCCTTCATAACAAGGGACAACTCACACGTTAGCGGATATTTCGCGCTTCAGAGACAGGGTAGCCAAGTCGTCATTTTAGTCTTTCCCCTCCTTCTTCTCTTCCCCTCCACCCCCGTCACCACCACATTTTAGAGTTTGTGGCACTCGCACGGAGTGACTCCTGTGCGGAGACGGAACGTGATGACATTTTCACGGAGTTCAGGACACTGTAGGTAGTGGGCAGGGTGTTCCAGAAGTAGGGTCCACCAGCCTATCCACCGCTACCCGCGACGTATACTAGAGAAAACCAAAGGTCATTTCCTGTACAAAGTTCTCTGTTCCCGCACCAGTTCGTAGTGTGAGTGGCTTTCTCCCGGAGTTCAGTACTGCAGTTGACCTCTGACTGGTAAGTAGTGTTCCGTGTTTTAGTGCTGAGGTAACTATGTTCACCGAGACCATCAAAGGGAAGCCTTTACTGATTTACAATGGGCATCAATACATTGGACAGCATGGTTCTTGGGAGGGAACGAACAGTATTCCAGTATCCTTTGCTGCCAAGTAAAAGGCAAGAAACATATGAACATCTTTAAAGCTATTAAAACTAATGTTACTTGATGGAACCCTGCATCTCTGATGACAGACATCGAAATTGCCATCGTCCAAGCACCTAACAGTTTGCTTCTTGGAACAGAGATTACTGGTTGCACTTATCATTTTAATCAATGTTTGTTGAAACAAATTTAGTGTTGCGGCCTCGTTCCACTCTAAAAGGAGAACGAGGAAATACGGTGTCATATAAGAATGTGTTCTGCTCTAGCCCATCTTCTCTGGAAATATAGGACAATGCTTGGCTGAGTATTCAGAATTGCACGCCTGAAATCAAAAGCCTCAGGACTTTTATGGCTATTTTTGGGACCAGTGACTCGATAACGAACATATGCCGAGAGAGATGTGAGACTGCAGTGGAGACGCGAATGCACTAATAACTGTTCGGAAGGATGGCACCGATGAAAAATACATTAATATCGAAAGTTCATCCAAATGTTTACTCATCAGTGAAAAATCTTCTAAAAGATGCAGACTGCCACGGCCACCAGTTTGACCGACGTATTTTGAACTTTGATGAAAGAAGGAGAGGCAGCAATGAAGACCCTACGGACAGAAGTTACAGTGACTAAGAAAACATGAGATTCATTCAAAAATTTGTTAGTTTTGAAACTTAGTTTAATGTAATCATTGGAAAATTGCAAATAAATTTAATGGGGAACTGAAAGAAACTACCTCTGCGTTCTTTTTTTCTGGAAACGAAACAGTCGGCGAAATTTTTTGTAAAAATTTCCCTAATGAATACGAAGAACACCATCTTAAATGCCAAGCCTTTTCTAGGGAATATTCACAGCATTCGCCTTGAGACGTTCTTAGAACCAAAATTTGTATGGGCGGACACCGAACACAAAGTCTTTGCATCGAGAACGCAGGCAAATAACAAGAAATTAAATCCATACTGCCTCCCCTCGGTGAGAAGATGAGCAATCCAGATTGAAACTGGTAAAGAGCAAATTAAATTTTCATAAAAAGGACAGGTCGTAGTTTTGCAACGTTTCAGCATATCTTACAACTGATTTGAAGTTACTAATGTCGTGACTACAGCAGACCTGTTGAGGATGCGGCTAGGCAAGGAAGAGCGCTCACGCTTGCTCCCCGCCTGGTTGTGAACGCTCGTGAAAAAACGGGACGATCAGACGTTGTTACGTAGCGTAGCACTGCTGAATGGTAACACAAAACAAGTGTAATCAGTGTGCTGCCTTCAGAGGAACCACCATAATTAGGTTCGGCGAAGCCTTAAATACAAACATGCAGTATATACGACGCAGTGCTCAAGGGCAGACTGCACCAAAAATTTAACTTTTTTTCTTACTTAGCCAATAGCAACCTAATTTTAAAGTTGCTTGTTTTATATAAAGATGTACCACTGCCCAAATTTAGAGGTCCACAACTTTGTTGGTTGTCGAGTTTTGAATTTTTAATGTGATTTTAATCGTATTCTTAAAAATCAACTTTTGGTACTCACGCCATATTTTTCACATGCAACGTACGTTCACGAGACCTAGTTCAACGGTTCTGTGTATTCATTTTAAGAGAAATATTAGTTATTTGTTTCCAGTGTTTATATAAAATTTCAACCTTTAATTTTCTTTAATTACTGGTACATAAATGTGACGACATAATAAAATAATAACATTTTCCATAATAGTAATGCATACAAGTATGCAAACACACCTAGACATCTTCCTGCTGAAATTTCATTCAGATTGGTTAATATTTGTGATAAAAAATTTGCCCCTGAGCTTTAAAAAACAATGATAAAATGGATTTTAACATTTTATCGAACAATGAAAGTTACTTCGAGACACATACCCATTATGATTCACTGCACCAAAACAATTTCCCTTCCTGCTTGCATGAGGTTTCTTCTTGTACTTTTAAGATCAAGGTAGTATTTTTCTTGAAATTTCGAAATAAAAATCTACTCTCGGTCTTCTTAAGGAGGTGCTCTGGTAGGGAATGTTTTTGCTTGCAGTTCGTTGATTGTGCTGAACAGGACTTCTGTGTATTCCCGAAATTTATATTTACACAGTTAACAGACAAAATAATAGATTCCAACAATTGGCTGCGAATTGTTTAGCTTCAGTTTTTCTGGAAATCTTACATTTTGTTTTTGCCAGTTAGAGTTTATGCCAAGTTCGAAGTAAAGATGGTTCTGTTTGATGGCGACAGAAATCAAAAATTATCTTTGGTATCTTTAGGTGTGCGACATCTCATTACGCATTTCGTATTTCAAACATTTCCTAGACGTACTTGTAATCCAACTACAGCCAAATCGTTTTGGGATTCAAGAGTAACTTCTCCAAAGGTGTGACATATGAATAAAATTTTTTTGAAGAAATTAAAGTTTTAGGGTGGAGTCTCCCCTTGAAATGTAGAGTAGCTGTTTTGCAAACGATGAACAGTAGCATGTTGGTCGGATTAGGAACTTCAAAGCGCTCAGAGATATCAACGTCAACGAACCAGTGCAGGACACTTAGACTGTATGTTTATTGTATGTGATCGGGTCTTGATACGCTTAGTGTTATATTAAACCGCTTCAAAACTTTAAACACAACGTAAAAAATCAGTCTAAAACAACATTACAATAGATTTTCATGCAAAACATTATGGTCACTTGGAAGACAAACAGAGCGAAAATGATGTGAAAAAAAAGCTTGTAAGCAATATGACACAAGAAATTATTCATCGTAAGGGAGCAGAGAAATAAACGTATCAATTATTTTACCAACATTTTCCCAATGAAAATACTTTTTTTTTCTTCAAGAAGAACACTCAACGAGTGAATCTGCAATCTGCAGATAGCTCAATTTATCATACCACTGTTCAGCATGCAAAGGGTTGCGTAGTTTCGCTGATTCCAGGTTCTGTCGACAGTGTGGAATCTCGGCTACACTTAGAACATACACCTACTCTGTGACATTTGGACGATTAGTTTCATGGCAAAATTAGTCTTGTAGACTTTTGTTTCCTCAAAGTAAATTTTCACGACTTAACAAGTCTGCAGCTACGATTATGTCCATCTTACACTTATCTTGTACATCCTGCTATTTTTCACAATGAAGAGAAGCAAATTCACCCGCAGAAGCTCACTGGCAGCTTTCACCTTAAGAACTTATCTTCGAATTGGCATTAATCGAAAAAGCTACCAGATATTGATCCTTCAGTGAAAATCGTAATTAATATTAATTGATATCCTCTGATTTTGATTTTTTAAATAAACTAGTAACGAAATGTAAATTTACCTAATTAAATTGCGTCCTAAAACGGCAATCATCATAAGGCTGCAACAATCGTAAGAAATACCATGTTTCTTACGTAACTGCCTCCCGTTCCTTGCGACATCAAAATATTAAAAAAGATGCTGAAATTCAGTGTCAGTTCTCATTAATACAACAGTGTTAACAATAAATTTGTCGCGAAAGGCATTAATGGGCCACCCTGAAGCGGTACGTGGCTGCTCACTGCACTGGTGTCAGTGCGGGACAGCTCGCACGGGCAACTATGCTGAACCGCTAAACTTCTTTGCTTGCCTGTACCAGTGAAAAGCCTGTTAGTCCGGCAAGAGCCCCAGCCTTCGTGCAAGTGTCACTCCATGCAGATGTCACTCAATGCAAGTGTTCAAACCCCCACTTTTATCACCTAAATCTTACTCTCATGATTGAGCATTTTCTCTCCATTGTGTTCTCAGTTATGTGTGTGTAGCTACTATAGTTCAATTCTTATTCTCTATGTCGTTTTAATTTTTTTTAATTGTGTTAATGTCATTCAGGACTTCCCTCGATTAAATAGTATCCTGTTCAATTCTGATTTTAAAATACATCTGTGCTTTTATGTTTTTTAAATCTTTTTATTATTAACGTAGTGGTCTCTACCACCATTCGCCAGTATTCTAATAAATCTAAAATCTCCATCTAGAAGGAGTGTAATTGATGCCTTCTGCGGGCTGGATCAGAAATAAGCCTGAATCCCGACGGTCTATCAGTACTTATCTCGTCCTCAAACTGGGGCATGCTTCATTCCAGTTACGCCTCCTTGGATTGCGAGAGCTGAAACAGCCAGTTTAGGTGTAGTGGCGCAGAATGTCTTTTAGATGTTTTGTAAGGACTGTTAGGTCTAATAAATTTGATGAAATCGTATCTCTATATTACGTCTTAACAAAGTTCTTCCTTCTTGGAATAACGAATCGAAAAACGTTTAGAACCTAGAATGTTGTTTAGTGGCCAACAGGAAGAGGCATGATCCGCATTTGGCACGTTCTGCATTTCTAGGACAGGCAAGAAAATGATTGAATGGCACGTGGTACAAACTACGATGAAAGATCCATGACTGTAATGAACATCAAATGGAGATTTTGTGGTACAGGTACAGTGGCACAAAATATCTAGTGAGGATTAAACTCCTATTGCGTTTCATACAAATTAATGGTTGCTTAATGCTCTTATAACATAAATGACAAGAATTTGTATATTTATTGTGAGACCCACTCTTTATGTGTTATTTGTTTACAGAATGTCCCAGAAATGTTGTGACAAACTGATGGGTTCTCCTGAGGAACAAATCAAGTACTGAACCTGAGTCTGGTAACGTCATCGAACGATGTCACAGACTGTCGAAGTTATGGGAGCCTGCTCCTGCCGTTAGGCTCCCTTCCGAAGCAGACTTGACCACCTCTCATTGACGTTTATTACACTCCTGGAAATGGAAAAAAGAACACATTGACACCGGTGTGTCAGACCCACCATACCTGCTCCGGACACTGCGAGAGGGCTGTACGAGCAATGATCACACGCACGGCACAGCGGACACACCAGGAACCGCGGTGTTGGCCGTCGAATGGCGCTAGCTGCGCAGCATTTGTGCACCGCCGCCGTCAGTGTCAGCCAGTTTGCCGTGGCATACGGAGCTCCATCGCAGTCTTTAACACTGGTAGCATGCCGCGACAGCGTGGACGCGAACCGTATGTGCAGTGACGGACTTTGAGCGAGGGCGTATAGTGGGCATGCGGGAGGCCGGGTGGACGTACCGCCGAATTGCTCAACACGTGGGGCGTGAGGTCTCCACAGTACATCGATGTTGTCGCCAGTGGTCGGCGGAAGGTACACGTGCCCGTCGACCTGGGACCGGACCGCAGCGACGCACGGATGCACGCCAAGAACGTAGGATACTACGCAGAGCCGTAGGGGACCGCACCGCCACTTCCCAGCAAATTAGGGACACTGTTGCTCCTGGGGTATCGGCGAGGACCATTCGCAACCGTCTCCATGAAGCTGGGCTACGGTCCCGCACACCGTTAGGCCGTCTTCCGCTCACGCCCCAACATCGTGCAGCCCGCCTCCAGTGGTGTCGCGACAGGCGTGAATGGAGGGACGAATGGAGACGTGTCGTCTTCAGCGATGAGAGTCGCTTCTGCCTTGGTGCCAATGATAGTCGTATGCGTGTTTGGCACCGTGCAGGTGAGCGCCACAATCAGGACTGCATACGACCGAGGCACACAGGGCCAACACCCGGCATCATGGTGTGAGGAGCGATCTCCTACACTGGCCGTACACCACTGGTGATCGTCGAGGGGACACTGAATAGTGCACGGTACATCCAAACCGTCATCGAACCCATCGTTCTACCATTCCTAGCCCGGCAAGGGAACTTGCTGTTCCAACAGGACAATGCACGTCCGCATGTATCCCGTGCCACCCAACGTGCTCTAGAAGGTGTAAGTCAACTACCCTGGCCAGCAAGACCTCCGGATCTGTCCCCCATTGAGCATGTTTGGGACTGGATGAAGCGTCGTCTCACGCGGTCTGCACGTCCAGCACGAACGCTGGTCCAACTGAGGCGCCAGGTGGAAATGTCATGGCAAGCCGTTCCATAGGACTACATCCAGCATCTCTACGATCGTCTCCATGGGAGAATAGCAGCCTGCATTGCTGCGAAAGGTGGATATACACTGTACTAGTGCCGACATTGTGCATGCTCTGTTGCCTGTGTCTATGTGCCTGTGGTTCTGTCAGTGTGATCATGTGATGTATCTGACCCCAGGAATGTGTCAATAAAGATTCCCCTTCCTGGGACAATGAATTCACGGTGTTCTTATTTCAATTTCCAGGAGTGTATTTAGTACTCGCGACTGATGGAAATAAAATAAAAGTTGAAGAGTGGAATTAAAACACAATTTGAAAGTATATCAAAGGAGCTTCGCTAATGACATTGCTATTAAAGGATTTGCTGAATGGAATGAACAGTCTAACAAGTACAGAATATGGACTGAGAGTATATCGAAGAAATACGAAAGTATTGAAAATTGGTGGAAACGATAACAGTGAGAAACTGAACATGAGGACTGATGTTCACGAAGTAAATGAAGGATCTCTGCTAACTAGGCAGCAAAGTAACCACTGACGGACAGGTCAAGGAGGACATCAAAAGCAGACTGGCACTGTCAAAATGGGCTTCACTTGAGTAAGTAATTTCTGAGAGTGTGCATTGGAGCACAGCATTGTGTGGTGGTTAAGCATCTAAGATGATGTGCTACAGACGAATGTTGAAAATTAGATGGACTGATAAGGTATGGATAGGTTCTGCGCAGAACTGCAGAGGAAAGTTATATGTGGGAAACACTGACAAGAAGGAGGGACCGGATGACAGGACACCTCTTCTGGCAACAGGCCATAACTCCCATGGTTCTAGAGGGAGGTGTAAAGGGTAAAAAACTGTAGAGGAAGAGAGTAATTGGGATATATTCAGCCAATAATTGAGGTCGTAGGTGCGTGTGATAACCTGAGATGAAGAAGTTAGCTTATTAGAGGAATTCGTGGCAGGCCACATAAACAAAAGAAGGAAAAGTACCACGATTGACTGCCACGACCGCCACCGAAAAAGATGGACCTGTGGAGCTAGCTGCTGTGTAATGGAAATGAACGTTTGGCGTCATTGGCCGGGAGGCCCCATGCGGAGCAGGTCCGGCAGCATTGTTGCAGGTCTTATTACATTCGACGTCACATTGGGAGACCTGCGAGCCGGATGGAGATGATATGATGATAAAGACATCACAACACGCAGTCCCTGAGCGGAGAAAAATCCCCCACCCAGCTGGGAATCGAACCCGGGCCTGTAGGACGGCATCATTCCGACCACTCAGCTATCGGGGCGGACATCAGCTGCTGTGTAGACAGCCCTTGTCTCTTATGAATACAATGCTCTGTTGCCTTGTTGGATGACGGTTTCGGATACGGGTTTCCTCCTGCAGTATATTATTCTCCTGTGTACCGGAAAACCGTTGGAGATTTGAGAGGGTTCCGGGAGAAAAATAAACAAGATGTTCATCAGTGTCCGAAACTTTCACCCACAGAGGCAGCAGAGCATTGAATTCACAGGAGATAATACCTATTTACGCAGCAACCAGCTCCATCTGGTCCACTGGTGATCGTGGCAGTCAGTCGCGATCACAGTGTCAAACTGTTATGCGAGACGTCCCGCCTATGGTTCAGCAGCGTAAAAAGTCACGTTTGCTGCAGCCTAGTGTCAGGCTCCAGCACCTATAACTCTGTAGCGTTGCTGGATGATGTTTCTGGACACGGGTTTCCATCTTAGATTTGTTTCTTAAGACCCCCTCTATAACCCCTCGAAGTTTGTCGCAACATTTCGGAGACATCCAGTACAGCGGCTTTGGAAAATTGTGTTCTGAAACCGGCCAGGGTGGCCGAGCGGTTCTAGGCGCTACAGTCTGGAACCACGCGACCGCTATGGTCGCAGGTTCGATTCCTGCCTCGGGCATGGGTGTGTGTGCTGTCCTAAGGTTGGTTAGATTTAAGTACTAAGTTCTAGGGGACTGATGACCTCAGAAGTTAAGTGCCATAGTGCTCAGAGCCATATTTTGTGTTCTGATCACATAACTAACTGCAAGGAAATGACATATAAATAAATAAAATAAAAACACTACCGTTTATCTGTGGAATTTTAGTTTCTAAGGCAAAAATTACACATGCCGTTGATTTCAGAAAGCAAAGTGTGTACCATGAAGAAAGCCATTTCGTTCCAGATGGGTCATATTTTTAATCAGTGTGTTTAGTAGAACCGAACTATAGGCAGGAGTATCAGATACCTTTTAAAATGGTTTTGTATCCGGCACAGTCACAAAAAAATTCAATACGAAATTAGCGGTTTTATCTGTCGCTGGCTTCAGATTCATAAAATAAGCCTATATAAAAAATGTAGAAATTAAAAATGAAGCTGTATATCTTTTGTCGAAATTAAAACATGTAAAATACATTGTTGTCTTACCACAAAGGGAAGCAGTATCTGAACGTCAATGGAAATGATTTAGGACCATAATCTATAGGAAGATTAAGTCCCAGGTAGGTATGTAACTAACTATTCGTGTGTTCTACTCTACATACATTGCCAGACTCAAATAAAATTTAAAAGTGACAAAATAAGTAGTTTTGTTCAGGATAATCTATAAAATTCCGATAAAAGTTAGAAACTAGTTATTTTAAGTTAAAATAATGATTCCTTCTTTTCCAAACCTCTGTATTTTCCCAAGTATTACACTCAAAATTATGACTGGTGGGTGAAGAGAACTGTAAATTGAGCAAGTTTCCTTATCGCGCTCTATAAATGTTATATAAATCCGCTTTGGTCATATGGCACACATTTGTTGTGGAAACAACCCTGCCTGCAGCATCTCAAGGTAAGGGGCACACAGTCTTATCACAGAAGAAAAATGGCCCATACAGCTTCATCTGTGACACTGTGCTCAAAATATTAAGCTTCTGCGAATGTTGTTCTTGCGCCACAATTTCATGACTACGTTCAGTACCTCATATTCTCAGATTATGGCGCTTAACCTTTCCAGATAAATGGAAGGTTGCATTATTGCTTAATGTCAGCTTCGAGACGAAATGTTCATCCTCAGGTGCTTCGTGAATAGTGATGTAAATTGAACGCGCCGGCTGTAAATTTCCGGTTTTAATTGTTGCAAGAGCCTCAAATGGTAGGATCTGACACGTAATCACCATTGCAAATCCTTCCACACACTTCTTATGCACGGATAGTTGATTTTGTTTTGGACTGTACATGTAACTTCCCCTCACCGTATTGACACTTGCATTTGTCACACTTAGTCGGCTTGTAGTTTCCTGTTTACAGAGGTGATCCGTGTCCCTAAACTGTCGATAGCGATGCACAATGATCTGTTTACACGGCCGTTGGTTTCCATAATTCCTTCTCAATGTACACTGCACTTTTATGACGGATGAGATCTCGCATGTTCCAACACGCAATACTTCTTACCTTACTTTGTCGCCATTCTGTCAGAACACTGCCCTCACAACGCCATTGGTGAATATAATACAAACTCGATACGATAACCCGGATTTCCCGCTTATAGTGAGCCGTCCCTCACCATCAGGCTACCTGTGGGCTTGGAACAAGAAATGAGAGAGACTAATTGAGTCCTGAAATGAGTTTCAGCCAGTAACACCGAGTATTCTATTCAAGAACCAGTACAGGATAAGATAAACTTGGAAAAGGCCGAGTTATACGGGAAGATTACAGTTATATTATATCATGGTCAGAGATTTCGAAATCAGATACTGGACTGTAAGTCGTACCCAGGAGCAGTTATTGATTCAAAACACAATGGAGTAGTGATGAAAGGTAGGCTAAAATTTAAGACTAGTCAGGAAGAATCAGTTTACAAAGAAGTGGGATATGGAAGTACTAAGAAATGACGCGAGAAGTTTGAAGTTCGCTAAGGCTATAGTTATGGCAATAAGGAATAGCTAAGTAGGCAGTACGCTTGAAGAGGAATGGACATCTCAAAAAATGGCAATCACTGAAGTTGGAAAGAAAAGAAAAAGGTACAAAGAAGATAACCGCGAAGAAATCATGGGTAACAGAATAAATACTTCAGTTAATTGATGAAAGGAGAGCCGGACGGAGTAGCCGAGCGGTTCTCGTCCCTACAGTCTGGAACCGCGCGACCGCTACGGTCGCAGGTTCGAATCGTGCCTCGGGCGTGGATGTGTGTGATGTCCTTACGTTAGTTAGGTTTAAGTAGTTCTTAGTTCTAGGGGACTGATGACCTCAGAAGTTAAGTCCCATAGTGCTCAGACCCATTTGAACCATTTTTTTGATGAAAGGAGGAAGTACAAAAATGTTCAATAAGATTCAGAAGTACAGAAATAGAAGGCACTGAAGAATAAAATAAATATCAAATGCAGGGAAGCTAAGACGAAATGGCTGCATGAAATATTTGAAAAACTCTGAAAAGAAACTATTGTCGGAAGGACTGACTCAGCATATAGGGATGTCAAAATAACGTTCGTTAAAATTGAAAGAAAGGGTGGTAACATTAAGAGTGCATCGGGAGCTTCACTGTTAAATGCTGAGGTGAGAGCGGATAAGTGGATAGAGTACAGTGGAGCCCTCTATGAGGGTGAAGATTTTTTTGATGTGATGGGAGGAACAAGGGTCGATTTAGGAGAGATGGCGGAGCCAATACTAGAATTTAAGGGAGCTTTGGATGTGGCTGAAGGGATAGATAACATTCCATCAGAATTTCTAAAATCATTGGGGGAAGTCGTAACAAAACGACTATTCAAGATGGTTTGTAGAATGTATGAGTCTGGCGGAATACCATATGACTTTCGGAAAAATATCATCCACACAGTTCCGAAGACTGCAAGAGCTTATAAGTGCAAGAATTATCGCACAATAAGCTTTCGAAATGTGGTGCTACAGAAGAATGCTGAAGATTAGATGGGTAGATCACATAACTAATGAGGAGGTACTGAATAGGATTGGGGAGAAGAGGAGTTTGTGGCACAACTTGACCTGAAGAAGGGATCGGTTGGTAGGACATGTTCTGAGGCATCAAGGGATCACCAATTTAGTATTGGAGGGCAGCGTGGAGGGTAAAAATCGTAGGGGGAGACCAAGAGATGAATACACTAAGCAGATTCAGAAGGATGTAGGTTGCAGTAGGTACTGGGAGATGAAGAAACTTGCACAGGATAGAATAGCATGGAGAGCTGCATCAAACCAGTCTCAGGACTGAAGACCACAACAACAACAAGTTTAACAGCTCATGCATCCAGGTTGTTGACGAGGATAATACACAGAAAAATGGAAAAGACGATCGGTTTGGCTTTAGGAATGGTAAAGGCACCAGGGAGGCAATTCTGACATTGCGGTTGTTAATGGAACAATGCCAAAGAAAAATCAAGACACGTTCATAGGGTCTGCCGAACTGGAGAAAACGTTCGACAATGTAAAATGGCGCAAGATGGTCGAAATTCTGAGGAAAACAGGGGTAAGTTACGGGGAGAGACTTGTAATATATAATATGTACAAGAGCCAAGAGGGAATAATAAGATTGGAAGATGAAGAACTAAGTGCTCGGATTAAAAAGGGTGTAAGACAGGGATGTAGTCTTTCGCCCCTATTGTTCAATCTGCACATTGAAGAAGCAATTAAGGAAATAAAATAAAGGTTAGAAGTGGAATGAAAATTCAAGGTGAAAGAATATTAATGATATGATTCAGTGACGACATTGCTGTCCAAAGTGAAAGTTAAGAAAATCACATGATCTGTGAATGGAATGAACAGTGTAATACGTACAGAACATGAATTGAGTGAAAATCAAAGAAAGACGTAGGTAATGAGAAGTATCAGAAATAAGAACAGCGATAACATTAACATCATGATTGATTGATTGATGGAGACGAAGTAGATGAAGTTAATGTATTCCTGCTTCCTGCTACTCTGAGATATTTGCACAGAGGAGGAATTCGTGGTGGTCCAAATCAAACCAATCAGGTGTCTGACGAAAAAAAAGAAAAAAAGCCACTCTTAATGGCCAATACCAACTTCCATGTATCGTGAACCATGTGCTTACAACCTGCACTCGTACATCCATTATATATATTCTCATACGGGGTAGAAGTTTTAATTAAACCATGCAGACACATGGCTGACGATAAATGAAAATTTGAGTCTAGCCGTGAAGCACGCTCGGATAGCTTAATGACAACACGATCACTCGCGATAAGCGGGAAATCTGGATACGAGAAGCAGTCCGGCATCAATTATTACTGTCGTCGTTCCATTACAAAGCTGTCGATTGTACATATTCGTAGCTACGGATACATTACATGTACAATGCAAAATCAGTAAGTTTACTGCTCTACTCATCTATCAGTCATGGTTGTACGTGCAGCACTTTGGGAAATATAGAACTTGGATGATTCATTTATAGCAGCACTGTACTATGCACCTGTGATGAAAAGAAACATCATTTGAAAAGAGCAATACTGGACGCAAATAAAATTCGCAAAAGAATTAATATTTTAAATTTCATTCGGAATTTAGAGAATCTACTTCTCATGAGCAATAAGACTACAGAACCGAAGACCGATAAACAGTACTACAATGTACATTCGAAATACATTATAAATATAAATGTAATCATGAAAAGAAAACATTGAATATATTTAGCGACTCCTGTAATACAGAAGATTTTGTTTTTGGCCTACAGAAGGCATCTAAATACGGCTTCGTAATTGCAGCTCATTGCATTGCATTGGTTTATCTCCCTGTTTTCTCACCGACAGCATCAGCAAGCAGCAGAGAGCAGGCAGCAGGCGCAATCGACCCCGTCGTGTACTCTGGCTGTTTACATGCCGTTCCAGATGGCTGGGAAAATGAAATGTGTTTACAAAACGTCGACAAAAATATAATGAAATTTACATCCCGCACAAACTCATTATAGTCATTTGACTGTTTATTCAGGTCTTTTGTTTAGCCAAAAACATCTCTGATTTCTTATGGTGACCAAGTGCCCTCGTTAACCAATTAATGTGCTCAGAAGGTTTACGGCAGAGAATACAGTGTCCAAGTATGCTTGCGTTTTCGTTCCGCAATCTGTGAAAAATGAATGAAAACGAGCAAAAAGTTAACTGATTGGGCGATAACCAAACGGAAGCTATACAAAAATTGTGACACATCTTATCTAATATAAAACAAAGTTGTGGTTCAAGCAAAAAACCGTGACCGGTTGGATAGGTGCTGTAATTTTCCTGATTCAGTTTGCGTCTTTCAACGATTTGTTTGGTGATGTAAGCGATGCAGAGTATTTCGAATTTTTGTGACTTGTCAATCATAATAAGCAGAATGTTTTTTTAATTACGTTACCTGGTGAGGTTGAGTTCAGTATAGTTGTTTACACATTAAAAAAATGGCTCTGAGCACTATGGGACTTAACTTCTGAGCATCAGTCTCCTACAACTTAAAACTACTTAACCCTAACTAACCTAAGGACATCACACACATCCATGCCCGAGGCAGGATTCGAACCTGCAACCGTAGTAGTCGCGTGGTTCCAGACTGAAGCGCCTAGAACAGCTCTGCCACAGCGGTCGGCCACACATTAAAACAGAACGCAATACGGCCTGCGTTTTAAGAATTTTGCATCTTGCCTGCCACCATTATGGGTATATCGGAGCACAATATACGACAGAAACTACTTTTACAGACAACAATTTGGTCAGAATATGTCAATAGCATCTCTTCTTGTTTCACAAGGTATGTTGTTTGAGCTTTCTATTAAGCTGTGGAGTCCAATGTTCTAATGACTATTGATGATAGAAGAAGATGTCATATATACAGATCACTTAGAATTAGTTTTGCAGCTGAAGAATCCGTAAAGCATCACATTCCCTGCATCCCAAAACACGCTTATCATTACATTCAGCCTTAAAATCCTAGTATAACATACAGACTTACTTCCCACTCTACTGAGCAAATATACACACTTTATGACAAAACAATACAATTGAAAATCTGCTGATCATCAGCAAAAGGTAATATTCTTAAGGCTTCGTGCATACCGTTAGGTGTCCAGTACACTATCCGGCATAGTTCTTAAGTTGCCTGTAACAGACGTTTGTAAAATTTGTGACGAGCATGTGCACAGCTTTGAAGTTACAAAACAATTGCACAGCACATGGAAAGTTCATTCAGCGGTACAATTCTGAATATAGTGTTGTCATATTGTTAATCTTCTACAGTTTCCTCCCACAACTCGCGTTTCGACAGAAACAGTGATTTATTTGCTTCAGGTAAGGACACATAATTTTAGTATTTCTCGCTTAAATGCTGAAGTATAGTTAGGAATCTATGATCTGCTAATGAGGCTTCATGTGGTTGCCATGAAATCGATTGTTGTCTATACGATACAATGTACTTGTTTTCTCGACCACTGGCGTGATTTTAGTGCAGCAGAAAGAGTATGAACGGTGTCGCAAATAGCAAAATGAAGTATAAAATTGTAATGAGAAAATAAGATGTTGAAGAGCCGCCTCTGGTTTAACGTACGATTACATCCATTGTCGTAGAAGCTGATAATCGTGATGCCACGACATTGAATTAAGCGTATTATTACACTAGAGTATATCTATTACTTGATTTTAGGAAAAGAGGTATAACTTCAAGCGTTCGTTAATTGACGTACCGCAGAAATACAATGAAAAGAAAAGGAGAAATGAGGATAAATGCAATTACGTGAAGAGAGTATTAAAATATATCATGATTTTTACAAAAATCGTCTTCTGATGTTGATGACGCCAATGCTACCAGTGAAAATCTGAAAATCGAACTGGATTAGTTCTTTTGAGATTTTAGGCACCAGAAACCTAAGTATGGCCTCATTTATTCTAACGATTATATTTTGAATAAAAATCACGTAATCAGAAAAAAATTAACTACTGGTACAAGAATTTGCTAACAGACTTGAAAACACATACGTCGAAGATCTTAAACATACGTTTTCAAAAATATTATCCACATTCTAAGTTTTAAAACGAAACGGGTAATACCATTTTATCAGAACGCACTTTTGCAAAGATTTTCAATGACATGACAGAATTTGGAAACTGAAATAAATCAATGTTAACGGGTGAAAATTTGCACCACTCTGAGACTCGATCATGTGGCAGAGAGGGAAGGGGCGCACCCGAGGCGTGGCCATTGTGTCGCCCTGCTCATGGGTGTAGGGGCAGTGATGGAAGGGGGTGGTACTAAGTGTTCTTTTCTCTGTTATTTAGTTATTTATTTGTTTGTGTTTTAATTACTAATACCATATTAACTAGGTAATGAAAACCCTACAACAGTTGAGCATGGAGACTGTGCAGGTCGCCTTCACGCATGATGGAGAGTACTATCCCTTGTGTTCACAGGTTGGAGTCAATCTTGAATCGTGGACCATCGTCTTCTCTCTCTTGTCACACCTGGAACAATCCGAGATAGCTGGAGGGTCCATAGAAAACTAACCCAGATACTAGGCAAAGTAGAATCGGTATTTAACCCAGCGTTGTAAATCGCCATGTTTGTCCAGTAGGAGGAACCAATAAGCTAACACGTCTTTGACACTATCCCGGAGTAAACAGTACAGCGCTACTGCTTTAATCCAATTGACTGCATTTGTCCTGACGTTTGGGAAGTAGACGGCATCCGGATGGAATAGAGCTTCAGAATCAATCGTAGCGGTCAGCCTTCGTAAGAGTAGACTAACATTCGTTGTGTGAACAGCCAACACGCAGCCGTCGTACCGCACATCAACCGATGTGCGTCAGAATCAATTACTGCGCAAAGTGGACGCAAAGGCGCGCCGACCAGATGAATAGAGGGCAATCCATGACCATTAGCGAATCTGTCATTCACTGTCACGTACCACCAAGCTCGTACTTTCCTTGGAGGAAGGGTAGATAGATCGCACGCTATACTCTCTTCCATCGTACCATTCAACCACATTGGTCCTTTATTGTCTTTATAACTGGCGGTCATAGCCCTTCGTCGTGGGCCATCGTGTGGAACACAGGTCATCCATCAATTAACTATAGTCCACGAGAAATTACATAATGAGCTTCAATGGCGGCGACAAATGACTGACAGGGACTGGAGGGCGCAATGATTGAGGCTCCCATTCGTCGGTATCGGTGCCTGTCAGGTTGACGTGCTCAGAATGCCATACTCGGCATTCCAAAATGTTCGAAATTCTGAAAAATGTAGGGGTAAGCTATAGGGAGAGACGGGTCATATACAATATGTACAACAGCCAAGAGGGAATAATGACAGTGGATGACCAAGAACGAAGTGCTCGTATTAAAAAGGGTGTATGACAAGGATGCAGCCTTTCACTCCTCCTGTTAAATCTGTACATCGAGGAAGCAATGATGGAAATAAAATAAAAGTTCAGGAATTGAATTAAAATTCAAGGTGAAAGGATATCAATGATACGATTCGCTGATGACGTTGCTATCCTGAGTGAAAGTGAAGAAGAATTACATGATCTCCTGAACTGAATGAACAATCTAACGAGTACACAGTATGGACTGAGAGTAAATTGAAGAAAGACAAAGGTAACCAGAAGTAGTAGAAATGAGAATAGCGAGAAACTTAACATTAGGGTTGATGGTCACGAAGTAAATGAACGGAAGGGGTAAGGGTGTAAAGCAGACTAGCTATGGCAAAAAAGGTTTTCCTGGCCAAGAGAAACCTATTAACATCAAATATCGGCCTTAATTTGAGGAAGACTGTTACATTGATTACTTTTCCTTGAAGTGGAGTAATCATAGCATCTGACTCGGTGCTCAGTCTCAAAAGGGTCTGTGCATACGTCTGTAGGTCCTTAACCTCATGTCTGAGAGGCTGAAATTTTCCATCTAAGTATAGACGAAATACCCACCAGGTGGGGTGTCCAGCATGCAAACTTGTCCATGGTGTGATGTATACTAATTCCTGGAAGCTGCATCTACGAGTTTCTTGTTTTATCAGTTAGAAAAAACCTGTACTGTATGTGATTCCAGCAATCTCCACATATCTTTATACATTCATTGGACGAGATCATTTCCCACATTCGCGTTGTTTAAATTCGAGATGTTTTCTTTGAAGGCCGTAATGTGGTTTGCGTTATCTGTCACCAACTGTTTTAAGACTGGAATATGCATGACTCAAAAATAAAATATGACAACGCCCATATGACGACCAAAACAGAAGTATCGTAGAATTTGATCCTCGTTTGTGACAGCAACATAATCACATATGAACACAGTGTCAGGCTCTACTTTATCTGGTGGAAGGATTTCACTGCTTTGACTGAATGTTGTGTATGTTATACCATCAACAGCTTGTAGTATCTTTTACAGCAGCAGGCACATGGGGTGAAATAGTGTTTTCAAAAATACAAAATGGTTCAAATGGCTCTGAGCACTATGGGACTTAACTTCTGAGGTCATCAGTCCCCTACAACTTAGAACTACTTAAACCTAACTAACCTAAGGACATCACACACATCCATGCCCGAAGCAGGATTCGAACCTGCGACCGTAGCGGTCGCGTGGTTCCAGACTGAAGGGCCTAGAACCGCTCGGCCACACCGGCCGGCACAAAAATACACATACATGCTCAAATCAGACTCCAGCCGCATGTGGTAGCGGTAAAATGAGAACATTTGTCTTGCGACAGCTGGATAGACCTACAGTTATCACTCATATATTATGTGGGAGTTGCTTACAACAAAGTCCTTGCTGCTGCTGCAGTAATCTACACAATGGATTGAAAATAATGAGAACAGTAACATTATTATTACTGTTATCAGAGGTACAGAAAGAAATAAAATGTGATTTGCTCTAATATAGATATTGTTTTTATTTAATAGTCATATACAGGACGCATAACATCAAGAAAATCAACTCGTTCTTCCTTCATCTTTGCCCCTGTACAGAATTTAGGAAATAAAGCTTTCTTGTATGCACAGAATTAAGCGTGTATTTCCCTCAAAGCGATGGGTGTTCCTTTAGCTTCTTCTTTTGGCATTATGTTGATGCAATGTTCTAAGTTGTTTACATGCACAATGTATGTATTGAGGTAGTATACGATGTCGTTACACAGTTTGAACATAAGGCAACCATGTGCTCGGTGTTTCCAACACAAGGGAATCTGTAGGCCAAACAAGTTTGTGATGTGTCCAGCGGAGAACGATATGGCTGATACTTGGTGGTCATCTGATGATCGATACAGGGCTCTGCATTACACAGTTCTTCCTATTCTAACTCCATAAACTGCACTTTAATACGAGGCCTGTTCAGAAAGTAAGCTCCGATTGATTGCCAAATTGAAACCACAGTGAACATCAGAAATGTTTAACTTGTAACAATTAGCTACACCTTTCAGCTACTTCTCTACGTAGTCGCCGTTCTGACTTAGACTTTTGTCATAGCGTTGTACCAACTTTTCAATAGCCTCATCATAGAAGGCAGCCGCCAGTGCTTTCCGCCAATTCTCCACGCTGGCCTACACCTCGTTGTCTGTGTCAAAATGTTGTCTTCAAAGACCGCGGTTCATGTGACCAGAGATGAAACTCAGGGGGAGACAATTGTGGACTGTATTGTGGGTAATCTCACATTTCCATTTCAAAACGATGCAGGAGCATCTTCATTGCCCCTGCAGAATGCGGCTGGGAATTGTCTTGAAGAAGAAACAGCACGACAGTTATGTAATGTTAGCTGCATAGCTTCAGGCGAAATTTCTCACCAGGCCCTCGTACTTGGCGGCAGACACTATTTTCTAGACATCTTTACGCACTCACTGCGAGCTCAGAAATGAGAAGAGCGACGTGATGCTAACTGAGGTTATACTAGAGACACTACCCAACACATCTGTGCAAAGCTTTATCGGATTTTCATAGTCGTTTCCATTTCGCGACCGATCGGAGCTTACTTTCTGAACGCCCCTCGTACTTCTTGGTGTAGTCACTGTCCACTGATGTTTCCATACCAATATTTAAATGCGTTGAAAAAAATGGCGCTTAGCACTATGGGACTTAACTGCTGAGGTCACCAGTCCCCAAGAACTTAGAACTACTTAAACCTAACTAACCTAAGGACATCACACACATCCATGCCCGAGGCAGGATTCGAACCTGCGACCGTAGCGGTCGCGCGGTTCCAGACTGTAGCTCCTAGAACCGCTCGGCCACACCGGCCATCTAAATGCGTTGAAGTGACAGGTGTTAAATTATGAGTTGAAGTGAAAAGTACTGGGAGGAATCAGCAACTTCTCATCCACCACATCAGCACTCTGACCTTGCAGTACCAACCCAATATTCTGTGGTGGTGCCTATGTCAGAGACCAGAACTGACCTTCACTGTGTGACATAGGAGCCCCAGCGCAATTCTTCTGTGAGTCGGGGATTGACTGAGTGTCTACATTACACAAATCGACGGCCAGGTTAGATAATAGCAGCAGACAGTCCTGCATCAACACGCTGACCAGGATCACTACAGGATCCAACTTGCTGCTGCCGGCCCCAACAGGCTGGAGTTCGCTGCAGGTCTTAATGAGCCAGTGGTGGATGAAGCTGTCCTGGACATATTGTAGGTTTCTGCAGGTCTGGACACGCTGGAGGTTGCTGCTGACATCACGGACTGTATCCTGCGTTCCTATTGGCCTTCAGCAATTTTCAGATAAGGAAGGAACAACTTTGTGTTCCTATTGGTTTCTGCCAATTTTCCTGATGACACCATACTTTAGAGCACCGTGTGGTGGTGAAATTGCCACCCAGGTCAGTTGGTCTGAGGCTGCTGAAGAGGGTGGCTCACTGCAGACCTGTCTGTTTGGTTGCAGCGGAGACTGTTACTATTTCAGCACATTACTACTAACGATGTGCTGTCCACCACAAAGAAATGTAGCACATAGGAGGAATATCACTTTCCTGCTGGATTGGTGGCATCATTTTTTTTGTGGTGGAAGAGGCAGGTTGATGAGTCATTTCAAAGGAGATCGTCAGTTTGAGCACCAGCAACAATCTGTATCAACTGTGAAATGCAGCTTCAGGCAACCGTCTGTATCAGTTGTAAGATGCAACTTCACCCCATCCTGCTGCATCGCCGTCATTACTATTTCTTCGCTCATAGTTATGAGCATCAAGAAGGACACTACAGATGCAGTCCTCGACTGTATGTTTACATTTCATATAGCTATTAAACTCCTCTCGGCTCGATACCCACAGTTCATCAATAGTACACACTGCACACACACACACACACACACACACATACACACACACACACACACACACACAGTACCTTCCACATCAACAGATCAATGAAGCCTGAGCCTTTGACAGCAATTACCAAGTGTAGGAGGGACACAGTTGTAGGACAAGCCACATATATATAAACAAAGACCGTACCTTTGATTCTTCCTCTCCAGCAGTTCATCACAGACTAAGTCTTTCTCCCACCAATTCACAAGTGGCGGAAGGGAGAGGGTATGTTGGGAAGAGGAGAGGAAGTGGGTGTTGTGACTTCACGTGACATAGCCACATCTGCACCAGGCAATGAAGGTGGTGGGACTCCCAGAGAAAGTTGCCATCTCGAATAAATTTGGCAGTAATGAAGACTGTTCTGTTTTCGTATTTCTTCCCCTACTCTCAGCCATCTGAGCAAGCTAGCCAGCCAAACAAAATTTTCAGCCTGTTACAGACCATTAGCGTGGCCTCAACCACCCAGGAACTTCTGACTGGCCATTTCAAATATCCGCAAGTGATCGGCCTTGAGGTGTATCCGTCCTGAGAGGAAGGATCTTTGATGGTCCTCAGAATGGACCCCTGAATGCGAAGTATATTGATATATACATGTGTTTGTTGTCTGTCCTTTCAGACATGTCAGAGAGAAATGACACATTATGTGACCCAGTGGCCATAGAAAGGTTTATTCAAAGGTTTTCAGTGACATTAGCCAAATTTGAGAATTGGAACAAATCAACATTATTAGGCGAAAACTTTTACGGGACTGGGATACATACCCGCATCTCCCGAATTATTCGCTTCAGTGGGATATAGGATTCTGAAATTATTATACTGAGCTCATCAGTTCTGTAGAGGACTTCTTAATTTCCATTCATGGCACTAATGCGCTGTTTTTATTTTTTTAAATGGAGTCCCAGTGATAATTCGTAGCTGTTGTGGCAGTGTTACTTGCGACAAACGTCGAAGTGCGTATATTACAAATTATTTTAATTTCCTTTAGTAGCTCGCAGACTTCAAGACGGTCTTTGACTGCCACAACTGGTGATCTGTTGTTGAAATTTTATGCTATTGTACCGAACAATAAACCATTTTAAAAACTGTTTAAGCAATCCAGTACCTCTCCCTATCGACCGAAATATTCATTTTTGCCGGAAGTGAGTGATACAGCACAATTGTATGTTTCGCTCCCTTCTTCTGTAGGTTAGTGTAATCAGAACTGTATTACAGTCAAAGGGAATATTTTTTGCCATGGTGATCTACGGTGCGTCAACAGTAATTTTGAAGCTTAATTACTTTAAAATCTCGAGTTAAGTTGCACATATACTCCCTTAGGCCCTAGACCTCTTTGTGACTGCAGAATTTGTAACGCCACTACCGCATCAGTTGTTTTTGCAGTGGTATGACAACAGGATGGTGACGTAATGTCTGAAGAGAAACTTCATCATTATGACTTTCGTTTTAATATTCCCTGATTCAGAATGGACCCCTGAGTGCGATGTCTTCAAAGGCCAATGATGTTTACTGCACTACCATGCAACCACAATATTAGCTGCTAAAGGCAATAGGAGGCGGGACTGGAGGTATCTGATGGTGAGCACAGCGTGAGACTATTAAGCGTAGTTCAACTGCATAGTCGGCGAGAAACTCACAACAGTGCTATAGTGGTAGTGATGTTGATACAAAGTAGAATAGGGCCAAATATAGACAAAGCAATCATTGATTTATATCTACAGTGGCCGAAGTTGACATTTCCTCAGAAAGTAACACAAGGAATTTCGCAGAGTGAAAAACAAGCGGCAGATGAAATGTTAGCGTTTCTGCTAGATGAATCGGTTTGATGTGCGGTGTCGTATACGCACTACAGCGCTCATAATGTTCACGAGGAGTTCAGTGATGACAATATGTTCTCAAACAGTGGAAGTGTATCGAAACAGGTGTCGATCCATGTAGTTTATCATCCTTGTCCGACGAGTAGACACAAATCCCTTCTCCAGTGAAAGGTAGAAAAGGACAATAGTGGTCGAAGGAGCGGGTACTGGACATAATTACGTACAACAATGATCGTCCGCAACATAGTAAAAAAACGGTTATTAACAAATTTCAAATAAACCCGCAGCAATATCACAGTGTAGTGCATAAGAAAAACTACGGATATTCAATGGTGGAGAAGGCACTTATTACAACAAATGCCGTTTGTGCGTTTCAAGAATATTCGAAACAGTTTACAGGATATGGATGATACTGACCTTCTACGTTATGCACGTCAGTGATTTCACTGGAAGGAGTGGATAGTTGTACAACTTCAGAATTGTATGACGTAAGATAATGAAATGTAAACTCGACGATGCACAGAGAATTGATGAATCGGGTAGAAAATTTGTAGATGATATAAACAAACTAATCGCATCGTTCAGTAAGGAATTTGTTTTCATTTCCGACGAATCGGAATTTGAACAGAAAATTCACATGAAAGAAACCCTGGAAATTGGATCAACTAAAATCAATCCCTTAAAGCATTGCCATAAAATTATTCTGACTGTTAATCTGGACGGTAAATTGACTGGAAGGTTATTTGTTGTGCTGCGAGACATTGGAGGTGCCCTGCCCCCTAAAATTCTTTCTCGTGTGCGTGATATTGCAAGCGCAGTAGAGAATCTTTACGTCACATCAAGCAATAGTGGGAAAATGAGCGTAAGAGAACTACAACTAAGGTATGAGCACCGCTTCTGGCTCATTTCTAGTCAAACTAACTTAGTTTTGTTTGAGTGCTGGTCTGCGTACAAAAATCATACTCCTTTAGAGCAGACTATCCCTCTTCAAACCTGTGTGACATAGCAATTCATATCACTTGGAAACACTGGACAAATTTATCCTAGGAATGTTACTTTTGCTCCGTATCCATAAAACATATTATCCCGCTATCTTCAGCTACATCATAAAGCAGGGGTCTCCAATATACTGACCGGGTCCCAAAACCGGCCCGCGAAATTATTCAATTCGGCTCCTGGTAACGGATCGGACATGCATGGCATCTGGCCCGCCAGTAATTTTGTTTATTACAGTCGAAATAAATGGCTCTAAGCACTGAAGGACTTAACATCTGAGGTCATCAGTCCCCTCGACTTAAAACTACTTAAACCTAACCAATCTAAGGACATCATGCACATCCATACCTGAGGTAGGATTCGAACCTGCGACCGTAGGAACAGCGCGGTTCCGGACTGAAGTACCTAGAACCGCTCGGTCACAGAGGCCGGCTTATTACAGTCGAACTTTGCTCATCGTGCACCTCCCGTAACAAGTGGTTCGCAAGATCAGCAGAAGAAAATGCTAGATATTGACTTGCTTAACCAACTTCTCGTCAAGCGTCCGTTTACAGTAGTTTGCAAATTCAAAATTTGTGGTAAGCTCCTTTGGGAGCAAACTGCTAAGGTCATCGGTCCCTCGGCTTACTCACTACAAATTATATCTTAAAGTAACTTACGCTGAGAACAACACACACACACACACACACACACACACACACACACACACATGCCCGAGGGAGGGTGCGAGCCTCGGACGGGTGCAGTCGCACGAACCGTGGCAAGGCGTCAAAGACGGCGTGGCCACCCAGCGCGGCAGCGTTATTTTCTTCAGTCTTTAATAACCATTTCATAAACTACCTACTGACCTGGATCGGCTTCCTTAGCCACTATAAATGAATACTGAGTCACTCATTCGTCAGTGTAAAGTGGCAGCTTCGATAATGTTACATCGGCTGTACTGATCTCAAGCCGCCCCACGCGACGATGTTGCAAATTCGTTTCATCCATGTTCTCTTCATCCAAGATCTTTCCTCGCCGGTGCATGGTAACAATTTCCCTTGAAGTTTCTGTTTATGAATTGCAGTTCTGATTTATAGTCGTTAAATAACATGAATTCATTAAAGATTTCCATAAGGCAGCAGTTGTGCACTTTAAGACTTTAATTAACAATAATGGAATGTATCTTTATAGATAAATTTTGAAGTGCAAGCACAGAAAAATATAATTTTCTTCTAAATTAGAGTGTACTGCCGGCCGGTGCGGCCGAGCGGTTCTAGGCGCTTCAGTCTGGAACCGTGCGACCGCTACGGTCGCAGGTTCGAATCCTGCCTCGGGCATGGATGTGTGCGATGTACTTAGGTGAGTTAGCTTTAAGTTGTTCTATGTTCTAGGCGAATGATGACCTCAGATGTTAAGTCCCACAGTGCTCAGAGCCATGTGAACCATTTTTAGAGTGTACGGTACTAAAAATAAAAAATACAGTACTGTATTATAAATCTGTACGCGTGCGCTTTTTTCGGAATGGAACGCATTGACCTATTCTACATTGATTCCAACGGGAAAAATGTTTCACTAAATGAATGTTGGTAACGAGTAGGTTTCATGAACTACTCAAGCTCATTAAACGAAGTAAAACTAATGAAAAATTCCCAATGTAAGTAAATCCGGCAAAAATTTACAATACTCAGTCTTTTTACTTTATGACAAATTGAGGCGCACATTTAATGACCTATATGATGTATTTGAAGAATTTAAGTTTTAACAATTTATATGAGATTGCCTGAAAACTTAGCATTGTGTTTATGATTACTTTATGTAGCTGCAGCTTCCGACTTACAACTGCTTGCAGTTGTGTATCGAGTTTAATAGTGAATATTATCAGCAGCGATTTCAAATGCTTTTTAGTTAGTTTAGATCTGTAAATATTTTTTGTATATTTCAGTTTGGAGGGTTTTATTTTCTCAGAGATAAGTAGTATATAAAACGGAAGAAAGGCCAGGAACAAGCTTATAGTACTGATCAAACTGTGTGAGTGAAAGACTGATAAATTCCATTAATGATAAGTTTAAAAATTTATCTTTATAAAAGCCGCCACATTGCAAATCAACCATTATTATTCTAAATTCTTGAACAAGAGACTCTACATAGACATTAGAAGAATTTTGAAAAATCTTGACATCGTTTGCAACTGCATCAAAATCTGAAAAGAGAGACACAAAATTTATTTCTAATGCACTCAAAGTTTCAACTGCGAAATCTATCAGGTATAGAGTCTCTGATTGCTGATTGAATGTTTGGCATGTATTAAAGTATTTGTTCCACTGAGACTGAAGCAAAACAATTTTTGTCTAAAGGATTAAATGTACGTGTAGAAAATGCTGTTCAGGCATACAATCTTCAATGGGAAATCTTGAGGTATGCCACGAATGATGGTGGCAAAAGCATGTCCAGAAAAAATAGAGGAGTCGTTCCTCTCTTGTCAAAGGCGGTAGAAAATGATGGTGGATCACAACCACTCATTGTCTTCTAACTCAGGCAGAGGATGATTCCCATCATTCAAGAAAACTTTGATTGTTGTTCGGAGCTCAAAAAATCACGCCTTAGCTTTCCCACAGCTAAACCGGCGTACTGCTGTATAATATGATAAGTCATTTTCTTCAATAATCTCGCGGAATTAACGATGAGTGACACCATATGACCTTATATAAATACCAACTGACATGACTGGCGGTAAAATTTCTGTTATATGGCTCTGAGCACTATGCGACTTAACTTCTGAGGTCATCAGTCGCCTAGAACTTAGAACTAATTAAACCTAACTAACCTAAGGACATCACACACATTCATACCCGAGGCGGGATTCGAACCTACGACCGTAGCGGTCACGCGGTTCCAGACTGAAGAGCCTTTAACCGCACGGCCACACCGGCCGGCCTTCTGTTATATCCAGGCATGATCCACACTAAGACTGATGACGAATGATGCTATGTTCATCAGTAATACGGAGATAAGTGCGGAAGGAAGAAATGGTTCAAATGGCTCTGAGCACTATGGGACTCAACTGCTGAGGTCATTAGTCCCCAAGAACTTTGAACTAGTTAAACCTAACTAACCTAAGGACATCACAAACATCCATGCCCGAGGCAGGATTCGAACCTGCGACCGTAGCGGTCTTGCGGTTCCAGACTGCAGCGCCTTTAACCGCACGGCCACTTCGGCCGGCTGAAGGTAAAAGAAAGATGGAGAATGGCGAATGATAAGGAATGCCGTTTCTGGTGACAAAAGAATTGGTCTTCGCTGTGAAAGAGAGAGTGTAGAACAATTGAAGATTCCACTTGAGAACTCTGTGAATTTTTCAAAATATTCCCGAGCAGCTTCTACGTGGATTGCGTCCGAGATCTGAACCTTCACACATTTTGTCATCACTAAATTCCATATTTCTTAATTGAACACCACAGGGCATGCAAATCTGAGAGTGAATTTTCACTTTTTCGACCCAGTAGTGTGAGGAGGATAAAAATTTTCATATAGTCTCATAAAAATTGAACTCCACCAAAACAGGCCATGAAGGCCCAACGGCACCGACCGGCCGCCATGTCATCCTCAACCCACAGGCGTCACTGGAGGCAGATGCGGAGAGCCATGTGGTCAGCGCACCGCTCTCCCGGCAGTATGTCATTTTACGAGATACAATCCCATACCTAGACATAAGACATGAGATTTACAGAGTCGTAGGACAGATCCTCCAATGGTGACAGTAGCTTCCCATCCCTCAGTTAACTCCTTAAAGCTGATATGCAATAATTCCACACTAACTGGTGGTAGAATGCATTCTACCACTCCTAACATGACATACCTTCCAGGAGGAAAAGCACAAAAATTTTTTTTCGCATCTAACGGAATCGTTATTAGATTAGTATCTAGATTACTGTTGAAGCTGTTTTCGTCGTTACGTCTAGGTATGGCTTCAGATATAGTGTTGCGTTTCGAATCCGCTGCAAAAACTTATAGACTGTATCACTAAGTTGTAAGTTAGATAAGGGTTCAACTGAAAACAGTGCAGTGAGTAACGTATCGTTCTTATTCAGTTAAAGTTACTTCACAATTTAAAGTGTTATACCTGCCAGTTTCATACAGATCGTGTCAGAACTATCTACAGCTGACAGCACTCCAAATACTGGCTACTCTTAACTGTTGCTGCTATTTCATCTGACCTTCTCTGAACAAAGCCTTCTCCTGAACAGATGTGTGGGACAATGCAATCTGTAACATTACTCGTTATCAGTTATTTTCATTGCGGCAAATACAGTTCTGATAGTATAATGTTTGCGAGACAACAGTTTGTTTTGTGTTACCGAAATAATTGCTGATAAATGTAAGACTTCACCGACAGCACAAAATTTTAAAAAAAGTCAATTTGTCAAGAATTCTCATCCTGAGACAGCATATCGACTACAAACTAATAAATTTTTCCTAAGATAATAAATAAAAAAAGGACCAAAATATTATAAATCATACCAAAATATTACAGATTATAAGCGAACAGTCACTTGCATAATCAAATAAATTCCGGAGCTCAACATAGATATAGTCACAATTTGATAATCCATTTGTCCTCCGAAATACATATTACCGCGTCGTAAACATTTTCAAATCTACATTTTTAATGTTAGTTATTAATCTGAAATTTGAGATAAAAGCAATGCAATTCATACAGTCTTAAGTTCGATAGTTTCCAAACTAATCATATAACTGAAACATACATTTATGCAGTTACTTTTGTCTAGAGTAAAATGCCATAGCTAAAAGTACTACATATTTACAATTTTAAGTGTTGTTTGTAATACAGAGTATGGCAGAAGAACGTGCTGTGGCTGTGAATCCTTTACAAAAACGGTGATGTGATACTGCTGCTAGATGGGAAAACCTCCGTCATTTCAGCTTTAGACGCAATGATCTTGTGGCATCGGCACATGCAGTCATGTTTGAGTCGCGATGCGCCTTTTCTGGCACACCAGATCTTTGGCACGACTATCGATTACCCGACTGTACTATGATCTTTGCCCTGTTGTGATCTGCCGGCGGGTATTTGCGGTAGGCGAGTTGATCGTCGGACTCGCTACGAGGCGGTAGGACGTGCTCGGGGGGCGACGGAGCAAACACGCGGGCTTGGCCAGCGGTGGCGCGGCCGGTCTACCTTGCAGGACGATCGCGAGTTTGTGGTGGACCTGCCTGATGTCAACTTCGGCCGCTGCTCGTCGCATTGCTTTGGAGCCTGTTTTATCGCAGTGACCCATCCCTCGAGACCATCGTACGTGTAAGCGGTTTTGGTGCCTTCGTTTCGTGACACGATTTGCGTTGCAGTGAGAGTACTGGTTGGTCGGTTGGTTCTAATGAACTTGTTGTCGAAGTAAGAGCTGCCGTCAGTCTGTATGACTGTATGCAGACAAGCAGTTACTAGATGCTTTAACCCCGCTAGTTGGTTGACTGTTAAAAAGCAGTGTGATTTTGCGTTATTGCCATCAAGCGACGTCCCTGGTATATTGCTGTAAAGTAAAAAGAAATTTCCACCAGTTATTCTGTTGCTGGTAAAACTTGTATTTTGTAAATCTAGCCATTTATATTTACTTCCTTATATACGTGCACTCAACAGTAATTTGTTTGTGTATTTTGTTTATCGAATTCTTAACGTATATTGGTTGATTTTTGGTCGGTGTTTGCCGTGTCTTCTGCGGTCTCTTTTTGTTCCAGTTTCTGAGAGTCTGGTTTCGTGGATGCGGCGCCACGTTCCGCTTCGGTGTACTGAAGCTGACGTGTCGTCTAATGGGAAGTGAATCCCGGTTGGGCCGCAGCGTTTAGGTTTTATTTTGGACGGCTGATCTGCTGCTTCCGGCATTTTACCTTAAGTCACCTTTTGGCCAGGGCAGCCTAGCGTCACTGCCCAGTTGAAAAACGTTTAACATCCCTGATGTATTTAAAAAAGAATTAAATTTGCTAGCCAATGAATTGTACTAAGTGTAATGTATTGTGCTGGATGTGTATTGCTCAAAAAAATTATATGAGCCACCTTTAAATTACATCAGATTTATTGTACATCAAGTAATTTTCATTTGCTGCTTCATTGAGAAGGAAGTTATTGTTCATATGGGATATTGTTTTTAAGATGGCCAAGTGCTGATTGTATGTTACCTGTTTTATAAGTGTGGTCTTGAATAAATCGCTAGTTTATTAATATACTAGTTGTTGTGTTTAAGGAGTGACATTACAGAGGCCTTGACCTTCCATGTTAATTCCGATTTCCTAAGTCACAATTTTGTGGGTGAAAAACTTTGAAGCAACAGGAAGTGCACATCAGGTGCAATCGTCAGGAAGGCCCAAAAGATGTCGCTCACGGGAACGACTAGAGGAGGGGCAAAATGATGTAAACAACAGTCCAAAGCGTTCTGGGAGGCAAACTGCGGCGGTTGTGGGAATGCCTAGTCCTACAAGACAAAGCATTTTGCGGAATGATTTAAATTTTCAACCGTAAAAGATATAGGTTTTACAACAGTTAAATGAAAGTGGAGGTTTTGGAATTGAGTGTTCCCCAGTTTCTTGAACGTGTCGTTACCGGTGACGAGATTTGGGTGTTCGAGTACGACCTGGAAACCTAGCGCCAGCTCTCCAAGGCCGGAGAAAGCAAGAATGAAGAAATTAAAGACCAAATGCTTGCTTATGTGGTTTCCAATTGGCAGGGAATCTTTGATAATGACTTTGAACCTCAAAGCCAAGGGTTTAATGAATACTTTCACCGAGACGTTCTTGAAACACTACGCCAAAGGGTCGGGCGTGTGAGACCAAACACCAAAAACAAGTAGGTGTTACATAACGACAATGCGCCATGTCAACATTAATTTCAGTAAACAGTTTTTTGGTTTGTGTTACGAAAAATACGTGTCTCACTGTAGCTATGCCACAAAAGATATTACCAAAACGTATTTTATTTTTTCATAAGAATCGTAGACAATCTGTGCAGACACAGCGCAAAATCAATAATGAATATTGCGTCACTCATAAGTAGAGTCGTAGTACAATCGTGCAGCTATCAAACAAACTTAATACTGTATCGTCTGTGACCTCTCAGAAAGCACTTCAAATAAAATTGTCTTTTCAGGTAAACCAAAATGTTGCAGTAAAACCTCATTATTAGTATATGTTCTAAGAATGTGGATTTTAGTCTTGACGTAATCGCGCAGCTAGCGAGCAAAATGTACAAACAATAAGACTGTGTCGCCTGTTCCCCATAAAAGTGGACTCGTCAATTTACTGTCTTAATAAGTTCCATAGGTTCTCGTTTAGATAGTTGACTTCAAAACATGGCTGCATGTTAACAGTTTCTAAGAGTAAGAAAGCGTAATAGTAACTTGAAGTGGAAAATTTAATGGCAGAGACTAAGTCAGAAACAAATTATTTCTCAATAAACGGTTCTACACGAGAAATGTGGCATGGTTTTTTGTTAATTTTTTTCTCTGGTGTGCAATTCGGAGAAAAACCGTCTGTGTATGTATATTATTACTAGAATTCTTGAATGTTCTGAATTCACGCGTAGTGATGAAGAGCTTGTAGTTAAAGTCATTGTGACGCCGAGTTGCAGATCTGTCATTCTTACGTCGTGTCGTCGGTTCCTTCTCAAGGCTCGCTGAACCTTGCTGACTCCTTTCAAGATCCCCGAAATACCATATACTGTTGTCGTGTGGCTTTTGTGTCGTAATCGTATCTACTGTGTCTTTTAGGTTTTCCTGATTCTTTGCAACTTGCATAACCGTATCGGTATTTGCGACTGAGTTAATTTTAGCCTGCCAGGTAATACGGTTTTCATGAACCATAATCTGCAGTTATTTTACGTGAGCTTCATGATTCTGTAATGTGCCTTCATGTCGCGAAAAGATAGGCTGAAAATGTTCACAAATCTGTTTTTTTACATCTTATGAAACTTTTTGATGTTTCGATTCGACTTCGGATGTCTCAGCGGTTAAATCTTCAAGGTTTTGTTCAGCTGTGTCTAACTTTGGAAGCTGTTGCAGTATTCATTCCTGATTTTGTTTCATTGTGCCTAACCTTTGAAGCTTCTGGCTTATTTGATCTACTTTTAGAATTAAATGCAATAACAGTGCGTGAGTGACTGCTCTTTTCGGCAGTGTATTCACACCGGCAATACTTAGTTTTCGAAAAGCAGAAAGTATGTCTTGACTAAATTGAGAAAAGGGTAATAACGCAAAACCTAAATCTACAGTACTTGCAAGATTTTGTTCTGTTATTTCGCGTTCCTGAGGCGAACAGTTACCGACCAATCGATCGACAATAGTTCCCAGTTCACTGATTGCTTCCATCTCTACACTATCATTTATCGCCTGATCTATGTCCCTATACACGATTACCAAATTATTATCTTGAATCTTTATCAGTTCATTACTAAGTTGTGCTAACAAGCTACGCTCGTCGTCATTGGCATTACTCACTTTACTTTCAGCCTAGTGTCACGCTTGTCACACGCCATGATAATCACAATATTTAACAACGTAACACACAAAAAGAACAATTTGAAAAGCAAAAATAAGAAGACACACTAAAATAGTACTGAAAATAATAAATATCTAATTAACTGCAAACGCAACTGTGAGATACGTAATGCATATCCACATGCATGCCGCAACTTTTTTGCTCATTACAATACAATACAACAATAAGAAAATACAACTACAAAGTAAATTCTCTACACAATTACGCGCTAGCAGTAGACAACGCGCTAGCAGTAGACAATAACTAATTTCTAATCACGCACTAATCATTCAAAGTACCAGAAAATCCGAAGATTCCAGTGAAATATCATCGGCTAAGGGTCCACAGGTAAAACTTCTGAGTAAATTTTTTTTTACTTGAATTGAAATGACTGAGAAGGCGAAACTTCTGCGTTATTTAATTCTGAAACCACTGAGTGAAACTGAAGTAGTGTCACTTTGCTTGTCTTTATCATTTCAACACTGACCTACAGAATTGGTCCTGACAAGCACCACTCAAACTTCTCACGTTCATTAATTACGCACAATGTTCAAGGATAACGCGATCTGACTGCTTTAAAATTAACTCAGAAGAATGGCATTGAATTAGAAGAAATCTTAGCAATAACCCACACTTCATTTCATAAGTGACTTACCTCACAGAAAATCATTACACGAACTACAGCGATACAGCAAGCACCAATACAGCCAGCTAAATAAAAGATTCTAACTACTGTAGGCTCTAACTAGTAATAGGCAGGTGGTTAGCAAAGGAAAGATTTCGTAGCAGAGCAAACAATTTATTTAGCAGATTTTACCTTAATCATGTGACAACCAGTTCAAAAAGTATATAATTATCCGTAACATCCAGTTCCAAAAATTATATAATCGTCAACAAAATTAAATCTCCATGACGGACACGTCCAGACCGTCCTCTCACACTAAAATTTCAGACCTCTAACCTCCATCACTGCTAACTATTAAATCTTCCATCACTGCTGGCTATTCACTTCAAAACTGCGAGTCGACCAGCCACAGAGTCTCTTACAGAGGGCGCACAGCGCTGTCAGTGATATTAATGCAGTCTACAGCGCTGCCAACATACAAACACATACACAGGCTACTTACAGTCGAATCACAAGACTGACATGTATAATGCAGTCAGGGTGCATGGGATAACCACGGGACTGCTCTTACTGTCATACGAAATTGCACCCCTTACCATAACTCCAGGGATCTATCCAGTAGCCGGCCGGTGTGGCCGTGCGGTTAAAGGCGCTTCAGTCTGGAACCGCGTGACCGCTACGGTCGCAGGTTCGAATCCTGCCTCGGGCATGGATGTGTGTGATGTCCTTAGGATAGTTAGGTTTAATTAGTTCTAAGTTCTAGGCGACTGATGACCTCAGAAGTTAAGTCGCATAGTGCTCAGAGCCATTTGAACCAACCATCTATCCAGTATGCCTAGCACGCAGACACTTTGTTTTCAGGCCTCAACTGGCTTTCTAACCAACACTCGGTCGTCACTGGCACCAAGGCATTACCAACTTTCTTAAGAGATTTGTAGCAGTTCATTGTGACACTATAGTGCCAGCTACTGCTGAAATTGCTGCTGCAGATGCAGTACGATGCACCATAACCATACTCCAAGCACGATGGTCTTCCTTCCCGATAGTGCCACGTGGCCGTCTTGTTGCGATCGTACATTCTCGTGACCACCGCTGCTAGCAGTCATGTACAGTGGCTACAAAACCTTCTTGCTGTATCGCAGAAGGAACATCCAGTTTCCCGTAGCCCTATTACACGACCTCGTTCAAGTGTTCAAATGTGTGTGAAATCAGATGGGACTTAATTGCTAAGGTCATCAGTTCCTAAGCTTACACACTACTTATCCTAAATTATCCTAAGGACGAACACACACACCCATGCCCCAGGGAGGACTCCCCGAACCTCCGGAGGGACCAGCCGCAGACCTCGTCAAACTCAGAGAGGTGTTGATAATGACGTCTTTGTCTCCTTAACAGCATTCTTGACTAACATCAACTGACCAAGTCCATTCTGAACGCTCATGACGTCTACAGCATTTATTTAAAGCAAACTCGATTCGCATCCTCAATATGGCGCTAGTAGCGCCTGTGTTATGCGAGTGACGCGAAATTTGAATGGACATCAGATTAAGAAATTTAACACACAAAGTCTTGATTGACGAACAACCGCAAGTGATGATCATATTGATTAGTTTGAATCTCTGCTTCAATTGTGAACGATGTGTCTTTTATTTCATGAATAGTTTCGGAGATCAGTCGCTCTATCATCGAATGCCAGTTAATGGCTTCTTAAGTTGTCAGTGGGGGCCTGGGGGCCAGTTCCTGAAAAAAAGATCTAACACGCGCCTATGTGACTTTTGTAAGCGACGGAGCATTCCATTTCCGTTACAGTCATTACTGTGTCTTCCGCTCTATGTGTTCTTTCTTCATTTGCTTGTTTTCCTGACTTTTCTAGTAAACCTCCACATGTATATGCGCTCTGGTAGCTGATGTTTTAAGTATTTTCCCATTAAAAGTCTCTGTCTACCACCTGACTACAAAAAATGACTGTAAACCTTTTCAGACACATCGGATTGATAATTTTACAAGCTGTTTTTAGTTTACTAAGAGTACTGTGCACTCCTCGTTAGTTTCTTTTGCTGCCCATGCTGCCATTATTCTAAACTGCCCTAAACACAAAAGCTCATCAGCTGACTCTCTGATCTAGTTGCAGGTCTGTTGCACTTTTAGCTCGATGTGTCCGTTGTAAATTAGTTTAGTCATAATTTATTTTAAGGTTTATTACCAAACTCGCTGCGTTAACTAGTTCCATTGTTCGAAGTTTGTCTACATTAGAAGCGAAACGAATGTTGTCATTTGTTAAAAGGTGTTGCATCAAACCGTATGTCTTCGTTTTCACAGTTAAAGGATCTAAACCCCTCTTGTAGGAGGGAGGACTGGAGGGAATTTTGGTGATATGGATTCTTCTTTTGTTACTCCTAGTCCAGTTCTGAATTTGTCACAATTCTGATGAAATCTAATTGAAGCTGTAGTTCTCACGTATCCATTATACTGACATAGGGTGAATGAACGGCTAATTTGCCTAGTAAAGATTTTTTGAAAATAATCCCAAACCTTTACGAAAACCTATAGGAAAATGACAATAATTCTCACTGTTTCGTTCTATAATTTCGAAAATGCAAATACTCAGTTGCGCTTTATCTGCTTTTAAAGTCCGTTTTTAAACTTGTGACAGGCCTTTTGATACTCTGATAAAATTTTGTTCAGGGACGTTGTTCTTTTACGACCACAACATGAAAATCAGTGTAACCGTCTTCCACGTAGCAGCTATAATCACGGGATATTCAGACGACCTAAATGAATATTATTTGCTGTATCAATAAAGTTATCGGAGTTCGGAGGTGCAGCACTTCCAGTACAGCCCCTGTAACAATTATTCACCGTAGGATATTTCGTATCGAGTTCTTTAGGCTGGAATCTGAGAACAATTTAGAAACTATAGGATGATGAGGTTGGCAGGCCGTGTAGGGCCCTGTCAGCGAACCAGTACGCTAGCCAGGAGAACAGAAAAAAGAAAATTAGCATGCGTGTCCGAAAGAGAAGTTTAGTAACAGGCAGACGAAGAACCACTTGTTTAATATCAAAAGGGGGAAGTGCACAGTTGTAAAAGATATGAAGATATTCTCCAGTCTCTAAAGAGATTATGCAGATTACTGATGTGTGTATTAGTACAGAAATCTATTCGAGCAGGTGAAACGACAGTTTCGTAAGATAGCTCACCATTGCGGGGGCTTACAGTGGTTACTGCTTCTCTAATTTCCGTCTTAGCCTCTGCCGCCCACATCCGTCACCGTTCTACGCAGTTTATTTTGACACAGGGCCAACTGCTCCGTTGTTGCAAGCCGTCTGTGGTTTTTCTCTTTTCGTTCTTTGACACCATAAAAGCTTCTTTTGAGCAACGGTCTTTCTCATGCTCATCAACGTCCACTACCATCCACCGCGTGTCGTTAATTTTCTTGCATGCCCTCATATATTTTCCGCCCCGACCCTACCTAACCCTTGAGCTCATATTAAGTGATGAAATTTTCATCTTATTCAATAATTATTTTCTTTCTGCAACAAGTCTGCAATTCATATGATTCCTGCTTAGGTTAACGTCATTCATGTTGCTATCTAACTAGCGAAAGTCTTGTACTACTTCCGTTTCTTTTCCCTGAACTTCATATCTGTTAGAAATATCTCCAACGTTTCCTTTACTTCTTTCACAATATGCCTATCGAATAACATGCTTCAATCCACTCTCACTCACGTCTCAACTACTGTTTCCCTTTCATGCCCTTCGACTCTTACAACAACAGACTGGTTTTTCTACATGATGCAGACTACCTATAGTCGATTTTATTCCCTCTATCTTCGGAACTTCTGAAATTGAATTCGACTCAGCACTGTCGAAAGTTATATCTAGATTAAGAAATGCTCTGCATGTAGCTTTGCCTTTCATCAATCTGTCTTCTAAGATAAGTCGTAGGGCTGGTACTAGCTCCATTGTTGCTATATTTCCTTGAAACCTGTTACACAATGCCGTGCGTGAAAAATTGGAAACATGGAAACTGAGTGCTTGGCTACTGAGCTTCTACACAGTCTCGTGAGAACGGCAAAGAAATGACTTGAAGGAGCAGTGGCGATTCTGACAATGATGACACTAGCCCAAGGGCTGGGAGGGTGGTGAGATCGTAGCCCCATCATCCTGACGTTCAGTGGCTCAATAGACAGAAGAAGATGGCGATCGGTCGGAACTGCAGAGGTCAGGATGTTCCTTAGTAAATGGACATTGTTCTCTTTACTAGAAAGTAAAATATGAATACGGATTGTGGCGTTGAGACGTTATCAAATGGTTCAAATGGCTATTAGCACTACGGGACTTAACATTCGAGGTCATCAGTCCCCTAAAACTTAGAACTGCTTAAACCTAACCATCCTAAGGACATCACACACATCCATGCCCGAGGCCGGATTGGAATCTGCGACGGTAGTAGTCGTTCGGTTCCGGACTGAAGCGCCTAGAACCGCTCGGCCACATCGGCCGGCGAGCCATTATCATGCGGAACCTCCAATAAAGGTGAAAATAGCAGTACTATACGCGATCAGTTTTACTTAGATACAGATGGCAGCTTTCATTAAACTGTAGATATATTTTTCTCATATACACAGCTCACTAGAGGAATTTTTAAGTTAACCAGTTTACACACCGCTTTACCAATAATACTCGTAATGTATGGAGATGTATCAAAATACCGGCCACGCAGCTGCAAAATTTCACACAGTTTTTAGTTCAGAATTACTCAGTTTTGCTTTGTTTTCGTTTTCGTTGTGAACTGGAACAGATGCAAAATCGTGCATGCTGGCAGTTAATAATATTGCGGTATATGTGACAGAGCCATACGATTCTGTTTACATTCAATAACCATCAGTGCACAAATAATGGCGAAAGAGCATATGCTGTCAAAAACTGACGTCTCATGTTGTGACTGTTACTGTTTGCGGGCTGTGATGATTTCGATTTAGCAATGTTTCTTTCAAATGAAACCACCTGTTATGATAAACACTTGGTAACAACAAATTTCACAGCTTCGTCATCCAGGAAAATCTACAGAGATACGAGAGCTTTTCAGGTGCAAAAGGTATTACATTCAGAAGTCGTGAAGTGAGATTCACTTAGGAGAAGCCAAAATTGTACCAAAGCCAGCATATCGTCAATTAGAAAGCACGTCGCAGTTAGTCAGGAGTTTCGTAATATGTATTGATTGTTGCACCGCGCTCATGAGGAACAGTCACATGTAAACGTTGTTTGTGTAATAGGAGGTGTGGTAATAAAGCCACGAGACATAGACGGTTTCCACTCTTCATAGCAGCAATGGGGCCCTGTTAGTAGAATCGCCTTCATTTCGTCGGTTATAGTCATTTCAATGTTGTCCAAATCATTAAAGTGACGTTTCTGGATGTGTGTTTTCAATCTAGAAAGAGAAAATAGTCACAACGACACGAGCCGGTGAAATAAGGAGGCTGAGGAGCCTCATGGATGTTCTTACAAGCCAAAAAACTGTTTACTGACATTAATGTTGACATGGCGCATTGTCGTTATGTTTTTCGTATTTAGTCTCACACGCCCGACCCTTTGGCGTAGTGTTTCAAGAACGTCTCGGTGAAAGTATTCATTAACCACTTGGCTTTGACGGGCAAAGTCTGATTCTCTGCCAATTGAAAACCGCATAAGCAAGCATTTCGTGATTCTTTTCTTCATTCTTGCATTCTCCGGCCTTGGAGAGCTGGCGCTTGGTTTCCGGGTCGTACTCGAACACCCAAATCTCGTCACCGGTAACGACACGTTCAACAAACTGGGGAACACTCAATTCCAAAACCTCCACTTTCATTTAACAGTTGTAAAACCTGTACCTTTTACGGTTGAAAATTTAAATCATTCCGAAAAATGCTTTTTTCTTATAGGACTAGGCATTCCCACGACCGCCGCAGTTTGCCTCCCTGAACGCTTTGGACTGTTGGTTACATCATTTGGCCCTCCTCTAGTCGTTCCCGTGAGCGACGTCTTTTGGGCCTTCCTGATGATTGCACCTGATGTGCACTTCCTGTTGCTTCAAAGTTTTTCACCCACAACATTGTGACTTAGGAAATCGGAATTAACGTGGAAGGTCGAGGCCTCTATAATGTCACTCCTTAAACACAACATCTAGTAGATTAATAGACTAACAGTTTATACAAGTCCACATTTATAAAACCGCTAAAATACAATCAGCACTTGGCCATCTTAAAAACAATATCCAGTATGACCAATAACTCCCTCCTCAAGCAAGCAGCAAATTAGAATTACTTAATGTACAGGGTGGTCCAAAAGTCCGGAAACACCCTCATAAAATCCAAATGGAGTAGCAAACATGGAAACAGAGTCCCTACACACGAGTAACGGGAAGGGGGAAACTTAATAGGCTATGACACCAACATGGCGGCCATCTTGAAAGCCGCCATCTTGGATTCAACTCCAAAATTTCAAATGGGAATGTGGTCATGTGACATATCAAACAAATAGAGGATTTCACCAGAAAAACAATGCCGTTGTTATTTTAAACATAGCTTTATTCATTCTCTGGTTATAGCCAATTACTTCCGGCAGCAGTGGGACGCTCGGCAGCGTGAGTATTACGTACTGAGAAGTCATAAAATGGAGTCTGATACGGTGCAAAGGGACTATCCCATGCCTGATATGTTACATGTGTTTAGCTGTTAGGTATCATTTACTCGTACTACCGTTTTCATCATTGTTTCCTTATTTACAGGTTACAAAATGTCCTTAACACATGAAGAACGCATTGAAATCATTTTGATATTAGGAGAAAGAAGCACACGGGACATTGCTGAGGATTTCAACAGTAGTCACCCAACCAGACAGCCCATCACTCACGGCGCAGTTGCCAAGCTTTTGGCCAAATTCTGAGCAACAGGTTCTGCCGCAGATAAACCTAAAGCTGGAGAACCAAAATCCGCCACCGATGAAGCAACAATAGCAAGCGTGTTGGCATCATTTAGCAAGAGTGTATCTTGTACCTCACCCCTCATGGTAACGTACATGTGCGTCAGTGAAAAAGACCAATAAAAAGGTGTTAGCATGGGGACGTAATGTGCTGTTCCAGTCTCTTCCGTACCTAAGGGCCATCACCGTTCCCTTTGTATCCCTACGTAATTCGGTGCTCTCCGATACACACGATCGAACAGCGGAGGAGTGGTACTCAAGCCTCAACTTTAGGTTACAATATCTCCGGATGTAATTAACATTTTACAATGCAACAAACGGCACTGATTAGTATTTGTTAACGGAGTTCCATTTAAAATAACGTAGGTTTGTGTTAAAAAACATAATTCCGTGCATTTTTTATGGTTTGTATTAATCAATTACACTAGCCCCTCTCGTCACGTTCGGTCTGTGGAATCGATTCGTCAGTATTTGATGTGGTTTACGAAACATATCCAGCGGTAATGTTCGGTGACTCACCCTGTATAATCTTTGAACTGGCTGTCACATGATTAAGGGAAAATCTGGTAAATACACTCCTGGAAATTGAAATAAGAACACCGTGAATTCATTGTCCCAGGAAGGGGAAACTTTATTGACACATTCCTGGGGTCAGATACATCAAATGATCACACTGACAGAACCACAGGCACATAGACACAGGCAACAGAGCATGCACAATGTCGGCACTAGTACAGTGTATATCCACCTTTCGCAGCAATGCAGGCTCCTATTCTCCCGTGGAGACGATCGTAGAGATGCTGCATGTAGTCCTGTGGAACGGCTTGCCATGCCATTTCCACCTGGCGCCTCAGTTGGACCAGCGTTCGTGCTGGACGTGCAGACCGCGTGAGACGACGCTTCATCCAGTCCCAAACATGGTCAATGGGGGACAGATCCGGAGATCTTGCTGGCCAGGGTAGTTGACTTACACCTTCTAGAGCACGTTGGGTGGCACGGGATACATGCGGACGTGCATTGTCCTGTTGGAACAGCAAGTTCCCTTGCCGGTCTAGGAATGGTAGAACGATGGGTTCGATGACGGTTTGGATGTCCCGTGCACTATTCAGTGTCCCCTCGACGATCACCAGTGGTGTACGGCCAGTGTAGGAGATCGCTCCCCACACCATGATGCCGGGTGTTGGCCCTGTGTGCCTCGGTCGTATGCAGTCCTGATTGTGGCGCTCACCTGCACGGCGCCAAACACGCATACGACCGTCATTGGCACCAAGGCAGAAGCGACTCTCATCGCTGAAGACGACACGTCTCCATTCGTCCCTCCATTCACTCCTGTCGCGACACCACTGGAGGCGGGCTGCACAATGTTGGGGCGTGAGCGGAAGACGGCCTAACGGTGTGCGGGACCGTAGCCCAGCTTCATGGAGACGGTTGCGAATGGTCCTCGCCGATACCCCAGGAGCAACAGTGTCCCTAATTTGCTGGGAAGTGGCGGTGCGGTCCCCTACGGCACTGCGTAGGATCCTACGTGCGTCGCTGCGGTCTGGTCCCAAGTCGACGGGCACGTGCATCTTCCGCCGACCACTGGCGACAACATCGATGTACTGTGGAGACCTCACGCCCCACGTGTTGAGCAATTCGGCGGTACGTCCACCCGGCCTCCCGCATGCCCACTATACGCCCTCGCTCAAAGTCCGTCAACTGCACATACGGTTCACGTCCACGCTGTCGCGGCATGCTACCAGTGTTAAAGACTGCGATGGAGCTCCGTATGCCACGGCAAACTGGCTGACACTGACGGCGGCGGTGCACAAATGCTGCGCAGCTAGCGCCATTCGACGGCCAACACCGCGGTTCCTGGTGTGTCCGCTGTGCCGTGCGTGTGATCATTGCTTGTACAGCCCTCTCGCAGTGTCCGGAGCAAGTATGGTGGGTCTGACACACCGGTGTCAATGTGTTCTTTTTTCCATTTCCAGGAGTGTACTTTGTTTTCTCTACTACAAGATCTTTCCTTGGTTAACCACCTGCTTATTACTAGTTAGAGCCTAAAGTCGATAGAGGTGTTACCTTCAGTTTAGAAATCGAGTTGAATTTACGAGGGCTTAAGTCATGGGAGTGCTGTAGGTGGTATGGCAATTAGTAGCCCCATCAGTCAAACATCAGTCTAACATTCTGCGTGGTGTCTGTCTGTTCTATATCGTGTCTCCCTACCACTTTCGCGCAACGACGCTCTAAGCGTGTTTTTTAGGGAATTGACTAGTTTGAACCTGGGACCTGGTGCTGGTACGGAGACGCCAGACCACACATGACATGTAGAATTCAGAAGAGTTCAGTGAGACTAGCGATGATATAACCAAATACTTAATGATTTCAGCGTCAGCTCCACTGCACTCCCTGTAAAAGAATCTTAACACCGCTAAATTTAGTGGAAGGGGTTCAAGGCTTTCCTATTTTTAGTTGGCTGGTAAAATAACTTCGAAAAAGCAGTTAAGTTTACCATTGGAAATTTTATTCTACTCACAAAACATTGTTTATAAATTGCACTATTGATAAAAGGAAATATTTTAATACAGGATGATAAAAACCAACTGCGTTCAACAAAAATGTGAACGAATATTCCCTGAGTGGGTTTCCAAGTTCTACAATGGATCGAAGGATGACCTATGCCATATCACATCTATAATCTAAGTTTAAATTAAGTTCCACAAGAGAGAAAAATATCAAAATGGTCTACAGTGACCCACAATTATCTTTAATTACTTATCTAACTTGTCGTAAATTACAGTGGCTGATGTGGCTTCTCAATAACTATATAACAGAAAAATCATCGCGTTTCAGATTTTTACTTCAAGTGGCAAATGTGAACACCATGAGCTTTAATTGACGATCGACACTAGTATTACGCAAAAAGGGGGTGTAACAGATGAGACTTCTGCAGTTCTGAGTGAAGCTTTATGCGCTGTTATGTGGCATCGCGTGCGTTCATTACCTTGTCGGTGTTCGTGAGGGACGGTGGATAGCACAGCTCCACTCACCCCGCCGTCTCGGAAGCAACTCTTCCTAACTTCTCCTTACTACAATTTACCGAAGTTGGTTTAAAAAAAATCTGGCTGTGTTTTCATCTGACCAATCAGGGTCAAAATGTTAACCTTAAGCTCCACCTACAAAAATTCTGTCCATCCAATGAGAAACGTTATACATTTCGTGGTGGGGCAATGTTTTTAAGGTTTGCAATGTAACAGAGATGCGAAAAAGTCTCATGTTAAAACTTGCAGCAGGTGTGGTCCTTTTAGCGTTATCGTAAGACCTATACTGTTCTTCTGGAGGGGTCTAGCTTTTAACATGGTTTGGGGGCGGTCCTGATGTAACAGAGACGCGAAAAGTCTCACGCTAAAACTTGCGGGTGGTGTGGCCCTAGCGGTTAGCTGGCGACGTGGGTGTCCGTCCGTCCCTTATCGTAGGGCCTTCCAGCTTGACACGGTTCTGCTCTCGGCTCCTGTTCTCGTTTCTCCCCTCGGAACTGCGTCTGTCTCACGGTAGGAAGGTATGACATGCATTTAGGCATTCTTGTGTTAGTCTGTGGTATTCCATTTGCTCACTCGTTATTCGTATTACTTTGGTTAACTTAATTTCATGATTTATTCGGAGCTATGTGACATACTACTGGATTTGCTTATCATGTCAGGATTTTTATGGATGGTGTTGGATTTGCTTGACACCTTACATATCACCACCCTTCGAAGTTAATTTTTGTACTGAAGTTAGGCAATGATTGAATCGTTGTCTAAGCCAGTCAAAAATTATTCCATTATCTAAATTTTGTTGCTTACTGTTCAACCACGTTTTTCTGGTTCTATGCTAGTTTGTTTTACTAATTTATATTTTTATATTCTTCCACATTATTCTCAAAAATGACAAGAGAAGAATATTTTTATGCTATTATTAATTTTTAATTATTTTCTTTCTTTATTTAAGTGTGAAGTTTGCTTTTAAGAAGTTTGTTATTGAAAGTGAGGAGTCTTTCACATCGGTTTTCTTATAAATATATTTTTTTTAATAAATGTAGTAATTAAATAAAATATATTCCTAACATATTTTCTAAATATCATGTACAAGTAAAATGTTTTGTTTTCTAGACACTCATTTCAACATTGTTACACTAACAAATAAGGATTATTTCCAAGAATTGCTTTGACAATGAAATATAAATACACAAGTATGGAGATATTATCCTAACAAATGGTATAAATGTAAAAAAAGGGGAAAAAATCAACAAGATAATTTTTTATTCTTTGTTTTTATAAGGAGAAAATAAGTAAAATATAGTTATTCTTTTTTTTATGAAGAGAAATTAAGTGGTATATAGTTTTACTGTTTATTATGCCTTACTTTTGTTCTTTACATACTGTTCATTTCACAACCAGTAACTTATTTTTATCGATAGTCTATTTTTTACTTAAGTCCATAGTCAATGACTGTTATTTTGTAGTTTGTTACCTGTCTGGTGTGCTTAACTTATTTAGTTTTTCACATGTTTCTTTTGCACAATTCCTACATCACATAATTTGATTTCACACATTCACACAATATATGAATGTTTAAGCATGAGGTTGGCGAATGTTTTTGCATGAAGGTGATGGACTTGAGTGAGATGGATGTGGGCAAGTATTTGATTTACAGCTTCGTTCATTGTTGCTTGTTGGCTTTGCAAGTTTGTGTTGCTGTTGTGGTGTTCCCATAATGGAATGGAGCTGTGAGTGCAGAATCTTGTGGTTTACTGGCTTTGTATGTGTGAAAGTCATCGTTATGTGTCGCTGAAAGCGGTCGTTTTTCGTTGTAATACTTTGCAGACGAATAGTTTACAATAGGATAGGGATTTGGGAAGGTGTGTCATCCATTCTTCACCCATCTTCTTTCTTGGTCTCAATCTTGCGAATCTTCAACTTCTGTTTTCATGCTTTTTGTCTGCTTCTTACTTGCTTCTTGGCTCTTCCTTTGGCAGGATATGGAAATATTTATTGATAACTAGTCGTTTTGAAGTTCTCCTCCTAGTAACAGTTTGATAAATGGTTTGGACATGTCATTTCTACTTTGTGGACGTTTTCTTCAGTTTTGTGCACCAGCGTGCTGTTTAATAGCGGTAGTGTGACTTTTACACAATTTTTTTTTTGCCAGTGGTGGCTTGCCCAAGCATTCTTCTCGTTGGGCCGTTTTTTGCTCGCTCGGTTCATTTGGGGCGCTTGGAGACCATTCCAGTGTTCGGCGTCCCATCGCATCTATGCAGGGCTCTGCCACTGTGCGGCTCCGTGTTCCGTCCCAGCAGGGTTCTGCCTAGAGGGCAAATTTATTGCCCACTTTCGATACCTTCTGTTGGTCTCGCTGTCCTTTCCTTTCTCTCGACGCTTCTGCCTTGCAGGATTCGTGTCTTGCTAATTACGTCCTTCTCTTTCTTGACACTTCTCTCGTTTCAAGTAGTGGGACGTTGCATCTTGTCCTTGCTGGAGTTTCTACAATGGTTCTTACAAAAAGTTTTACTTATAATCATCTAATATATGTCTAGTACCCACATTGTTTTACGCATTCTTAAAAAGCTATACAAATTTCGGCGCCCTTTCCATGTCACAATTCTAAGGTATCTTGAGTCTTAACTTCTACAAAAATCCTCAAATTCGTTTCTTTTTTTTTAGTTTTTTGCGTAGTGTCGTGGTGTATAGAATTTTTGTGTTTCATGCTGTTAGACTATCTACGTTTTATCCCTTCACCTTAATCTATGGAACTATTGGTGTAATTTTTGCTTTTGTTTTTATTGACACTACTTTCTTATTCCCACCTTCGTCTCTCTTCACTCTTCTTTCTCCTGGCTATCTTATCTGCAACATAATCTTGAAATATTGTGCTGATTACTTATCAGAAATAAAATTAATCTTCAAACTTGTACTGAAAGTGTTTCATACTGCAAGTCTTAGGTAAAAATACCTCTGCTTTATCTCGTAAAATACCCTCTAGTTCTCTTTTACTGTGTTCTGAAATACCTTGAATTTCTTGCTATTTTTCGTCGATTTCTTTATGGAGTTCTAACATGAGTTGAGGCGATTCCCCCTTTTGTGCATACCATTCTAATTCTTCATCCCCTTTATCTTGCGTCATTCTTAATTGTTTGTTTATAACTGGTATTTATTCTAATTTTAGCTTTTGCTCAAAGAGAAGTGTGACATTCCCGAATGTTACGCTACCTTTCCCCATATCAATTATCGCTCATCTCTCATTTAAAAAATCTGCACCTATAATCAAATCTACAGTTAGTTTAGATATAATGACAAAGTTGGCCTCGATCTTTTGACTTTGACACGAAAGAGTTAACCTTGTTTGTCTCGCAACTTCCACAGCATTGTTTCTAATAGAACGTCTTACTTTAATCTTACGTGTTTTCAGAACTGGCAGTTCCTCATTGGCATTACACTGCATGAATAAATTTTATGAGATCGCAGTCAGTTCACTTCCGCTATCAATTACGATATTAACTGGGATACGCTTTACCATGGCCTTCACAATTGGTTGAATTTGAAAGGGTTGGTTCTGTTCTTCTTCTTCTTGCATCAACGAATCCTCCACTGAATCACACATGATTCTTTTTAGGAATTTCCCTTGTGAATTCGAACTTCCTGTAGGATAAGCTTCGTCTGCTACTTCTCTCTCTTTTATTTCCTCTTCTCTATTTCGTTTTTCATTTACGCTTTCTTCAGCATCCTCTACTTTTTCCTCATCCTCGTCTATCTTCTCCTTCTTCGTCGCTACTTCCACATAATCGCTTCTAAATGCTCTAATTATCGCTTCATAACTTCCTTCATTATATAAGTTGGGTTGTGTGCCCACTCGTAATTTATTTTCAACTTCTGTCGACTGCGCATTATTCTCATTGAATTCGCTTTCCCTGGTTTCCATCTCAAATAGCTCTGCAATACTCATTACTTCGTCCTTTCCTCCTAAACTCGTTGTGCATGCCTCTGATAATTAATCTTCCTCGTCAGTATTCTCCCAATTAATTTCGTCCCGACACAACATTGTTATTTTCTTGTCTTCGTTTTCATCTGGTCTCTGCGGATTTCTTTCTTCCTTCTTCTCTTCTCGTGATACGATTTTTACTTCTCTGTTCAAGGTGCTGCAATTGTCCTGGGTCGGTGTGTCATTCTCTTTGGCATGGGCGCTTAGCTGTCAATTCGAACGTTTATCGGGGTTTGGTGGTCTTACCTCCACCACTTCTTTCTGTATTCTCTTTTCTTGTTCAGCTTGTTCATAGTGGTTTCTTTGTTGATAATTTGTCGGTCTATTGGTTCTCCAGTACCCGTTCCGGTTGTCGTTATTCCCTCTGTAATAGTTGTTGCCGTTCCTGGGTGAATTATAGTTATTGCCATATTCTCTTCTAAATCCATAACCGGTTCTTTGTTTTTTTTTTAATCTATTGTCGTTTCTTGGTGCGAAGTTATCACATGGTTCGTAATTATTGTTTCTTCGTACTGTGTCTTGTGGATTCCACTGCTTTTTGCTTTCTTTTTCACGTGCGCTTCGTCTTTTTCTTGCGTCATCTTCCGAAAATTTGAACTCTAGTTCCCTTAGAATACCTTTAAATGCTTCAACGTCATTGCCTCCGCGACCTACTAATGATTTCTGGTATTTCAATGTTAGCTTCTTCGTGCGTAATTTAATCATCTCTCCGTCACTGTATGGTACATCTAAGCATTTATTTTACTATGCCAATGATTCGAAAAATTTCTTGGGACTCTTCTTTCCTGAATTTTCAAAATATGGGTTCTGTAATAATTCGTACTTCACTCTGTTCTGTGCTTCACTGGACCAATATCGTGACAGAAACATCTCTCTGAAATCTTCGTACGATCGGCATGTCGCTGCAACATTCTGCATGGTTTCTGCGACTGTTCCAGACATGTTAGCACATTTTTTGTGTTGGTCATCAGTCTACTGACTGGTTTGATGCGGCCCGCCACGAATTCCTTTCCTGTGCCAACTTCTTCATCTCAGAGTAGCACTTGCAACATACGTCCTCAATTATTTGCTTGACGTATTCCAATCTCTGTCTTCTTCTACAGTTTTTGCCCTCTACAGCTCCCTCTAGTACCATTGAAGTCTTTCCCTCATGTCTTAGCAGATGTCCTATCATCCTGTCCCTTCTCCTTATCAGTGTTTTCCACATATTCCTTTCCTCTCCGATTCTGCGTAGAACCTCCTCATTCCTTACCGTATGAGCCACCTAATTTTCAACATTCGTCTGTAGCACCACATCTTAAATGCTTCGATTCTCTTCTGTTCCGGTTTTCCCACAGTCCATGTTTCACTACCATACAATGCTGTACTCCAGACGTACATCCTCGGAAATTTCTTCCTCAAATTAAGGCCGGTATTTGATATTAGTAGACTTCCCTTGGACAGAAATGCCTTTTTTGCAATAGCGAGTCTGCTTTTGATGCCCTCCTTGCTCCGTCCGTCATTGGTTATTTTACTGCCTAGGTAGCAGAATTCCTTAACTTCAATGACTTCGTGACCATCAATCCTGATGTTAAGTATCTCGCTGTTCTCATTTCTACTACTTCTCATTACCTTCGTCTTTCTCCGATTTACTCTCAAACCATACTGTGTACTCTTTAGACTGTTCATTCCGTTCAGCATATCATTTAATTCTTCTTCACTTTCACTCAGGATAGCAATGTCATCAGCGAATCGTATCATTGTTATCCTTTCACCTTGTATTTTAATTCCACTCCTGAACCTTTCTTTTATTTCCATCATTGCTTCCTCGATGTACAGATTGAAGAGTAGGGGCGAAAGGCTACAGCCTTGTCTTACACCCTTCTTAATACGAGCACTTCGTTCTTGATCGTCCACTCTTATTATTCCCTCTTGGTTGTTGTACATATTGTATATGACCTGTCTCTCCCTATAGCTTACCCCTACTTTTTTCAGAATCTCGAACAGCTTGCACCATTTTACATTGTCGAACGCTTTTTCCAGGTCGACAAATCCTATGAAAGTGTCTTGATTTTTCTTTAGCCTTGGTTCCATTATTAGCCGTAACGTCAGAATTGCCTCTCTCATCCCTTTACTTTTCCTAAAGCCAAACTGATCGTCACCTAGCGCATTCTCAATTTTCTTTTCCATTCTTCTGTATATTATTCTTGTAAGCAGCTTCGATGCATGAGCTGTTAAGCTGATTGTGCGATAATTCTTGCACTTGTCAGCTCTTGCTTTCTTCGGAATTGTGTGGATGATGCTTTTCCGAAAGTCACATGGTATATCGCCAGATTCATATATACACACCAACGTGAATAGTCGTTTTGTTGCCACTTCCCACAATGATTTTTGAAATTCTGATGGAATGTTATCTACCTCTTCTGCCTTATTTGACCGTAAGTCCTCCAAAGCTCTTTTAAATTCCGATTCTAATACTGGATCCCCTATCTCTTCTAAATCGACTCCTGTTTCTTCTTCTATCACATCAGACAAATCTTCACCCTCATAGAGGCTTTCAATGTATTCTTTCCACCTATCTGCTCTCTCCTCTGCATTTAACAGTGGAATTCCCGTTGCACTCTTAATGTTACCACCGTTGCTTTTAATGTCACCAAAGGTTGTTTTGACTTTCCTGTATGCTCAGTCTGTCCTTCCGACAATAATATCTTTTTCGATGTCTTCACAGTTTTGCTGCATCCATTTCGTCTTAGTTTCCCTGCACTTCCTATTTATTTCATTCCTCAGCGACTTGTATATCTGTATTCCTAATTTTCACGGAACATGTTTGTACTTCCTCCTTTCATCAATCAACTGAAGTATTTCTTCTGTGACCCATGGTTTCTTCGCAGCTACCTTCTTTGTACCAATGTTTTCTTCCCCAACTTCTGTGATGGCCCTTTTTAGAGATGTCAATTCCTCTTCAACTGTACTGCCTACTGCGCTATTCCTTATTGCTGTATCTATAGCGTTAGAGATCTTCAAACGTATCTCGTCATTCCTTAGTACTTCCGTATCCCACTTCTTTGCGTATTGATTCTTCCTGACTAATGTCTTGAACTTCAGCCTACTCTTCATGGAGTGGTACGCAATAATTTTCATCCATCGGTTGTGAACGTGTAGCTGAATGCATTGCACTGTGTGCACATATAAACTCTAATTTGTGTGCTAGCGTCCAGTGTTCTGGTAATCCTACTCGGAATTGATCAATAAAAGTACGTGGATGTAATGAGTTTCCTTCTCGAAAGTGATGAAATTTTCTGACTGTGAGGAAATGATCGTTGTCGTACTTCGTCATAGTTCCATATGAAATTCGCGATTCTTCGTCACTTTTGTTTCTTATCATTTGTCCCGTTGTTCTTTCTGGTTGTGGTAGATCCATTGGATATTGTCCACTGAAACTTTCGCCTACCCTTGCGTAGTATCGCTGGAGTGGTACGCAATAATTTTCTTCCCTCGGTTGTGAACGTGTAGCTGAATGCACTGCACTGTACTCTTCGCGACCTGGCTTTCCATTGTCAGGTATTGGTTCGGTATCTTGTCTGGCTAACCTTGCTGCTTCATTGCACGATCCAAACTGTCTTGAAACATACATTTGTTGTTCCGCATGTATTTGTGATGTTGTTTGCTCATCAAGAATTTCGAAACGTGTTTGTTGCTGTGCCGGCTGCCTGATTTCACGTATGTTACTTTCCGCCTGTGATTGGAACCGCAAATGTGTAATATCTTCGTTAATTGCTTGTTTTTCTGGTGCTGTTACAGATACGGATGTGGTTGCAGACTCTGTGCTTGTTCGATCCTGTTCACTACGCTCTTCAATGGTTTGCAACAACTCTGTTCGCAATTTCTGAAATTGTCGCTTCGTTCGCTCTTCTATTTTGACTATGCGGTTATCATATCTTTTCAGCGCTGCTTTTGTGATACGTTTGTGTAACACACTGTTTTCAACAATTTCACGCGCTGTACCTGCTGCTTGTTTAGTAATTACGTTTATCTGTTTCTCTAGTTTCTTGACTTCTCCCTGGGTATTGTTACGTAATGTTTTGATCTCGTCCTGAGTGTCATTATGCAATGTTTGTACGTCCACTTGCACCTTGTCAATGTCTGTTCTCAATTGATTGTAACCTGTTATTAAGTTTCCTATCACTTCTCGACATTCTTTTGCCTAGTCTTCAATATGACTTAGGTGTAACTTAATTTTTTTGTTTTGTTCTTTAATCGCACGCGTTTGTCTCGTGGTCTCTGCATTTTGTTTCGTCATTTCTGCATTGTGAATTTTAATTTGGTTCGCAATTCCTTTATTTTGTCTTGTCATGGTTTCCGTCATTAATTGTAATAATTCTGCCAGATTGGTTGGCCCTGTTGTGTTTTCTTCCGACGTCCTACGCTCTGTGTTTTCGCCCAATTGTTGGTTTGCAACCGATTACATTGAACTGTGCTGTGACACGTTTCTGCTCGCATTCCTTCTACTCTGTGGTGAGGGAGCTCTGATTACTTGTACTATGGGTTCTACGTATTCAAGACGCAAGTTAGAATACTCTTCGATTGTCTCTCTACTTTCCTGTCCTCTGTCGTATGCTGACTTACGTTTTCTATGCCTTATGGTGCGTTATATGTCCTATTTCTCTCGATACTGCATCGTCTGTTGTACTGTCCTCTATTCTCTGTCCATTTTCATGCTGGGTCTCTACCCCAATTCGGTCAAGGTCTCGATTTGCCATTGCTAATCTTTCCGAATCCCTTATTTTCTGTTTTAAAAGCAATTCACGCGCCCTACTTCGCGTCAACATGCGCTCATACGATCTCACGCGTTTCATAAACTTTTTCTTCACACGACATGACAAACCTTTCACTTACTTGCTGGGTCAGAACCAACTTGTCAACGATGTACCCGCCACCGGTGCGCTTGCATTGGAGAGAAAACTTAATTCTAACAATATTAAAAGTCACAACTTACTTATGCTATTGTCTCTGCCACAATGTCTCACTTTTATTGAATACTTTCTTACTATCTATCGCTGCAGCTACTGTTTTCGACTATTTATAACGTTAAAAAAATTTATTTTTAATTTACGAAAATTTTTTAACAGGATATTTTTCTGACCGATTTAGGCATGTGGTCGACCTTCAATCGTAGTATTTTACCATCCTGGCAGGGTCGCCATTTTCTAACATTCAACATGGTGTCTGTTTGTTCTATATCGTGTCTCCCTACCACTTTCGCACAACGTGTTTTTTAGGGAATTGACTAGATTGAACCTGGGACCTGTTGCTGGTAAGGAGACGCCAGACCACACATGACATGTAGAAATCAGAAGAGTTCAGTGAGACTAGCGATGATATAACCAAATACTTAATGATTTCAGTGTCAGCTCCACTGCACTACCTGTAAAAGAATCTTAATACTAACTAAATTTAGTGGAAGGTGTTCAAGGCTTTCCTATTTTTAGTTAGCTGGTAAAATAACGTCGAAAAAGCAGTTAAGTTTACCATTGGAAATTTTATTCTACTCACAAAACATTGTTTATAAATTGCACTATTGATAAAAGGAAATGTTTTAATACAGGATGATAAAAACCAACTGTGTTCAACAAAAATGTGAACGAATATTCCCTGAGTGGTTTTCCAAGTTCTACAATGGATCGAAGGGTGACCTATGCCATATCACATCTATAATCTGAGTTTAAATTAAGTTTCACAAGTGAGAAAAATATCAAAATGGTCTACAGTGACCCTCAATTATCTTTAATTACTTATCTAACTTGTCGTAAATTACAGTGGCTGATGTGGCTTCTCAATAACTATATAACAGAAAAATCATTGCGTTTCAAATTTTTACTTCAAGTGGCAAATGTGAACACCATGAGCTTTAATTGACGATCGACACTAGTATTACGCAAAAAGGGGGTGTAACAGATGAGACTTCTGCAGTTCTGAGTGAAGCTTTATGTGCTGTTATGCGGCATCGCGTGCATTCATTACCTTGTCGGTGTTCGTGAGGGGGCGGCGGGCAGCACAGCTCCGCTCACCTCGCCGTCTCGGAAGCAATTCTTCCTAACTTCTCCTTACTACAATGTACCGAAGTTGGTTTTTAAAAAAAACTATCTGGCTGTGTTTTCATCTGACCAATCAGGGTCTCAATGTTACCCTTAAGCTCCGTCTACAAAAATTCTGTCTAACCGATGAGAAACGTTATACTTTTCATGGTGGGGCAATGTTTTTAAAGTTTGCAACGTAACAGAGACACGAGAAAGTCTCACGCTAAAACTTGCAGCTGGTGTGGTCCTTTTAGCGTTATCATAAGATCTATATTGTTCTTCTGGAGGGCTCTAGCTTTTAACATGGGCTGGAGGTAGTCCTGACATAACAGAGATGCGAAATAGTCTCACGCTAAAACTTGCGGGTGGTGTGTTCCTAGCGGTTAGCTGACGTCGTGGGTGTCCATCGGTCCCTTATCGTAGGGCCTTCCAGCTTAACTCGGTTCTGCTCTCGGCTTCTGTTCTCGTTTCTCCCCTCGGAACTGCGTCTGTTTCATGGTTGGAAGGTATGACATGCATTTAGGCATTCTTGTGTTAGTCTGTGGTATTCCATTTGCTCACTCGTTACTCGTATTACTTTGGTTAGTTTAATGTCACAATTTATTCGGAGCTATGTGACATACTACTGGATTTGCTTATCATGTCAGGGTTTTCATGGAAGGTGTTGGATTTGCCTGACTCCTTACAAACGTGCTTGAGCATTGTCCTTCAAAATGATGGTCAGGTCCTGCAGGAAGTGTCATAACTTTTGTCTCTATGCTGTTCAATTTTGAAACACAATCTACGACCAACTTTAGTGACGGATGTGATGACACTTCCTGCAGGACATGACCATCATTTTTCTGGACAATGCTCAAGTACGTTCAGTTCTGTTACTCTGAAACATGTATCTATTTTTTGTGAGCCGTAAGCAAATAGTTGCCACTATTAAAGTTCCTACCCTCGTAGTACCAGACAGGCCACACCGGACATTAATTCTCCATTGAGGATTATATTCCACCTGTCAAGCCATTGTGGGTTTTGCTGGACCAATAATGACTGTTTTTTGTCTTTGCTTGACAAGGAACATTCATCAGGAAAAAGAACATCAGAGAAGAAATTCTGGTTGGAGAGAATTTACTGCTGTGTCCACTGACAGAACTGTACAAGGCATTCCTATGCAGTTCTTGGTGTAAGTGTACATGATAAGGACTGGCTCTAGCTCTCGTGTTTTTTTCCTCTGCCCTTCAAACCGCTACCCTTCGTTCGACTTCGACCCAATCTATCTCCAGGTGAGCGAGTATTAATGGTTAACCTTAACCAGACGTACGCAGTGCCCTTATGCAGAGATGGCAGTAGACCTATTGTGTTGGCCATCATGCCGGTGTGGGCGTGGACGGGGCTCCACCTCAGGTGATATATGTCTACAGAGTTGCAAGTTAAGTGTGTATCTTTATCTGTGTTGTCCTCGTCGATTACTTGTTAAATTTCGTGCGTCTTTCTCTGTAAAGGGGTTTACCCCACGTTTTTGTAACTGCAAAGACATTTGCTTTGATGGCTTGGATGTATGCATGCTGCGTGCAGACGAAGGAGGAGCTGGCTGCAATTCCCGAACAGCTGAATGTGCCTTTGGCTTCGAACAGTCACGTTCAGGCTGGTGCCTCAGCGTGTAGCGCTGGCGGAGAATCTGTCGGGTAATATGGGATACCTCAGGTGCCACTTGTCTTGCCGATGGGCTCTGATCCCGAGGCACCTTGAAGTGCATCCGCCGCTTTGGATCCACCCTCACGGCTGGGTGAGGGGTGGGTGACAACGCATTCGCGTCGCTCGAGCCGGAGGACCAATGTGGAGACTGCTTGCCTGGCCTCGGCATGGCCGATCCTCAAGCAGAGTAGTAAGGGGCGTTACGGATCGACTTAGGCACACAGCGTTCAGGGCTGAAAAGAAATCTAGTGTATTTGGTATGTCTGCCAGGGGGCCCCACCATGTGGCTATTGAGTCAGCAGGGTGCCGTCGTCTGTATGTTTTGGTTCACGTCTGCACCGACGGCACCAGTCACATGGGTTCTGAGGCGATACTCAGTTAGTACAAGCGGCTGGCGGAGGTGCTGAAGACTGCTGGCCTCGCGTGCAGGTGCCAGCAGAGCTCGCAATTTGCAGCATCGTTACCAAAGTTGATCGGGCTCTTCTGATTTGGAGCCGAGAGGAGGGTCTCAACCAAAGGCTTCGTCGGCTCGGTGACGGTTTTGGCTACAGATTTCTAGACCTGCGTTTTCGTGTAGAGATTTGTAGGACTCCCCTTGATATATCAGAGGTGCTCAACACAAAGGAAGCTGCTACACAGGTAGCAGACTACTTGTGGAGTGCACATCAGCGTCTTATAGGCTATGCAGTAGTTTGAGTTACCCTGATGAACACTCGCCAGCCGATACACAGCAAGGGAAGGCAGACAGCGTTCAGAATAAAGGAACTTCGACTGTCACAAGTTTATCAGCGAACTGTCGAAGTATTCGTTATAAATTTCACGAATTTGCTGCACTCCAGGAAAGTTCTCGCTCTCAGATTATTCTGGGACCGAGAGCTGGCTGAAATCAGAAACGGAAAGCTCTGAGATATTTAGCGAGTCATGAAATGTACATCGTAAAGACAGATTAGAGGTTACAGGAGGGGTAGTGTTCATTGCAGTAGACAAAAATATTGCCTCCATTGAGGTCGAATTTAAGTGTAACAGTGAATTCATCTGCTAGCGTGTAACAGGTGTAGGGGAAACCAAGTTAGTAGTTATGTGTTTTTACCAGCCACCCGATTCTGTTGTGACAGTTACAGAGTCATTCAAATAAAGCCTACGGTTAGTAGCGCCTAAATACTCAGATCATGCAATACCAGTTGGAGTCGATTTCAGTCTGCCGAGGTTAGACTGGGATCTCTGATTTATTACAGGGGGTACAGACAGTCATGCAAAATACTTTTGAACAAGCTTTTTGAAAATTGTCTTCAGCAACTACCTCGACAGCCCACACTCAATGGAAATTCAAAAAGGCAGGACCTTATCGGCAATGTCAGTATTGAAACGGAGATTAGCGACCCTGATGTCATTATAGCAACTATGATTACAAAAGTTAATAAATCAGTCAAGAAGGCTAGGAGACTTAGATAGAGCAGTTAAGCACTATTAACATCGCACTTAGTGAATTGGCATCGCCGGACGGGGTGGCCGAGCGGTTCTAGGCGCTACAGTCTGAAACCGCGCGACTGCTACTGTCGCAGGTTTGAATCCTGCCTCGGGCATGGATGTGTGTGATGTCCTCAGGTTAGTTAGGTTTAAGTAGTTCTAAGTTCTAGGGGACTGATGGCTTCAGAAGTTAAGTCCCATAGTGCTCAGAGCCATTTGAACCATTTGAATTGGCATCACTTAGTTCCCATAAAATGGATGTGGAGGAATTATGGACAAAGTTTAGGCAGATTGTAAATCGTGAAGAGTTATGTGCCTAGTAAGTGGATGAGGGTAGACTAGACCAACCATGGTTTAAAAATGATATTCGGTGGATGCCGAGGAAGCAAAGACTGTTGTACTCTAGGCTCAAAAGGGAACGCATAAATGACGACAAGTGAAGGTTAGTGGAGATTTGTGCGTCTGTGAAAGATCTACGCACGAAGCATACACCGCTACCAGCGTCACACCTTACCAAAAGATCTGGTAGAGAAGCCGAGAAAATTGGGGGTCTAAGGCCTCCATTCAGTCTATCGTTGACCAGTCTGGTGTGAAGATAGCAAAGCAGAAGCCAAAGTTTTGAATTTCACATTCAGGAATTCGTTTGTACAGGAGAATGGTACATGCATACCTGGCGTGCAGAAACTACTGAAAGGTTTGAAAGCAAATAGACCACCAAGTCCGGATGGAATGTCAGTTCGATTTTACCCAGAATCGTTGGCCCCTTACCTGGCTTGCATTTATCTCTCGCTCAACACAAAGCCCCAACAGACTGGAAAAACGCGCAGGTAAACTCCAGTATACCGGGTGTAAATTTTAAGTTGACGAACCAGAACAACTCGAAAAATAAGCTTCACATGAAAAGATGTGTAGAATCCAAAGTTGATTATTTTCGAGGGAGACGTCTGCTGGTGCTAAAATTAGCCCACCACCCCAGCCACCTGGGGGTGGGGCCGCAGGCAACTTTAAAATTTCAAACGGGAATCCCCATTTTTTGCAGGATAAGATTCTACATAAAAAAACTGCATACATTTTGTTGTAAGCATTTGTTTTGATTCTTGTAGTTGGAGCTGTAATTCAAGAAAATCCATGTTCTCATTTCTTCATGGGAAATGGTTACGGATAAATAGAAAATATTACTTCGTAAATTTTGACATGCTTAAACTAAAATCCTCCCCATAGGGTGGGGTGGGAGAGAGAGGAATTAGAGTATTACGAATGTTCACCCAAATATTAATTTTTTTCCACAGATTCGATTAAGGTTTGTTTGTTGCGTGGTCATGAGGCCACACAACATTCAGTGATCAAACAAACCATCTGAGTAGCTAACTAACCAACCGAAAATCCTACTTACAAACGAGTGAACTCATTGACTAAAAACTGACTCCCGAACCTATTTTTTATAGTAAAAGGTTGGGTTCGTGAGTCACTTTCTTAGTTAACCTAATTTTACACCGCCAACTACCAAGAACAAAAACAAATGTTCAAGACAAAATGAATGTAGTTTTTTATGTAGAATCTGATCCCGCTTCTCTTTTCTTCTGGACAGAAATTTATTTTTACTGTGCTATTGGCGTCTGAATGAGTCCTGAGCCGCCAACCTCTCACTGCTGCAGACGAGCTATTTCCATACCCCAGTGAATAAAAAAGGTGTGACGATTGTTATGTCTACATGATTTGCCATGCACCAGGACGTGAACGGGGACATCGTGGCCACTGTCCCTCGGGTATAAAAGCCTATAACTTGAGGACAAAATGAGATAGCCTTCAACTGTCAGTTAAATAAAATCAATATCTTACCTACATTTAATTTACTACAATGCATGAGGTAAAATCAATCATGGGCAAAGTTTACTTAGTGCGTTATTACTTTTGCAAATTCCTTAGAATCCCGTGGGATTTTTTACGTAACTTGACGCAGTGGATAACGAAAGGAAATTAAGTTCTTTATCGAGTGAAGATGTAAGGTCTCAGGCAAATCCAACACTTTCCATGAAAACCCTGACATGATAAGCAAATCCAACAGTATGTCACATAGCTCCGAATAAATCGTGACATTAAATTAACCAGAGTAATACGATTAACGAGTGAGCAAGTGGAATACCACAGACTAACACAAGAATGCCTAAATGCATGTCATACCTTCCAACCATGAAACAGACGCAGTTCCGAGAGGAGAAACGGAAACAGAAACCGAGAGGAGAACCGTGTAAGCTAGAAGGCCCTACAATAAGGGACGGACACCCAAGTTTCCTGCCAACCGCCAGGACCACCCCCCAGCCCATGTTAAATGATATAGCCCTCCAGAAGAACAGTATAGATCTTACTACAAAACTAACAGGGCCGCACCAGCTGCAAGTTTTAGCGTGAGTCTTTCTCGCGTCTCTGTTACATTGCAAACGTTGAAAACATTGCCCCACCATGAAAAATATAACGTTTCTCATTGGATAGACAGAATTTTTGTAAGTGGAGCTTAAGGTTAACATTGAGACCATGATTGGTCAGATGAAAACACACTCAGATATTTTTACTAAACCAACTTCGGTAAATTGTAGTAAGGTGAAATTAGGAGAGAGTGGCTTCCGAGACGGCGAGCTGTATGAAGCTGCACCGCCCGCCGCCCCCTGACGCTGCCTAACCAACGACAACGTACTGAAAGCACGTTATGCCGCATAACAGCGCATAAAGCTTCACTCTGAACTGCAGAAGTCTCATCTGACACACCCCCTTTTTACGTAATACTAGTGTCGATCTTCAATTAACTCTCATGGTGTTCACATTTGCTACTTGAAGTAAAAATCTGAAACCCGATGATTATTCTGTTATATAATTATTGAGAAGCCACATCAGCCACTGTAATTTATGACAAGTTAGATAAGTAATTAAAGATAATTGAGGGTCACCGTAGACCATTATGATAGTTTTCTCTTTTGTGAAACTTAATTTAAACCTAGATTATAGATGTGATATAGCACAGGTCATCATTCGATCCATTGTAGAACTTGGAAACCCACCCAGGGAATATTCGTTCACATTTTTGTTGAACGTAGTTGTTTTTTATCATCATGTATTAAAACATTTCCTTTTATCAATAGTGCAATTAATAAACAATGTTTTGTGAATAGAATAAAATTGCCAATGGTAACCTTAACTGCTTTTTCGACGTTATTTTACCAGCTAACTAAAAATAGAAAAGCCTTGAACCCCTTCCACTAAATTTAGTTAGTATTTAGATTCTTTTACAGCGAGTGCAGTGGAGCTGACGCTGAAATCATTAAGTATTTGATTATATCATCGATAGCGTCTCTGAATTCTTCTGAGCTCTACATATCATGTGTGGTCTGGCGTCTCCTTACCAGCAACAGGTCCCAGGTTGAAACTAGTCAATTCCCTAAAAGACACGCTCAGAGCATCGTTGCGCAAAAGTGGTAGGGAGGCACGACTTAGAACAAACAGACACCATGCAGAATGTTAGAGAATGGCGACCCTGCCAGGATGGTAAAATAATATGATTGGAGGTCGACCACATGCCCAACTAGGTCAGAGAAATATCCTGTTGAAAAATTTTCGAAAGAAAAAATTTTTTTGTAAGGCATAAGTAGTTGAAAACAGTAGCTGCAGCGATAGATAGTAAGAAAGTATTCAATAGAAAGTGAGACATTCTAGCAGAGACAATAGCATGATTAAGTTAGGAATTTTAATATTGTTACAATAATTTTTCCCTCCAATGCAAGCGCACAGGTGGCGGATACATCGTTGGCAAGTTGGTTCTGACCCAACAAGTAAGTGAATGGACTGTCAGTCTTGGGTATATTAAGTGTCAAGTCGTGTGAACATAAAGTTTATGAAACGCGTGAGATCGTATGAGCGCATGTTGACGTGAAGTAGGACGCGTGAATTGCTTTCAAAACAGAAAATAAGGAATTCGGAAAGATTAGCGATGGCAGATCGAGACCTTGACCGAATAGAGGTAGAGACCCAGCGTGAAGATGGACAGAGAATAGAGGACAGTACAACAGACGATGCAGTATCGCGAGAAATAGGACAGATAACGCACCATAACGAGGATAATGTACGTCAAGGCATAGAAAACGTAAGTCAGCGTACGACAGAGGAGCAGGAAAGTAGAGAGACAGTCGATGAGAATTCTAACTTGCGTCTTGAATACGTAAAACCCATAGTACAAATAATCAGAGCTCCCTCACCACAGAGTAGAATGAATGCCAGCAGAAACGTGTCTTCGCACAGTTCAATGCTATCGGTTGCGAATAAACACTTGGGCGAAAACACAGAGCGTAGGACGTCGGAATAAAACGCAATTGAACCCACCAATCTGGCAGACTTATTTCAACAAATTACGGAAACCATGACAAGGCAAAATAAAGAAATAGCGAACCAAATTCAAATTCAGAATGGAGAAACCACGAGACAAATGCGTGAGATTAAAGAACAAAACAAATAAATTCAGTTACACCTACATCATATCGAAGACGAGGCAAAATAATCTCGAGAAGTGATAGGAAACTTAGTAACAGGTCACAATCAATCGAGAACAGACATTGACAAGGTAGAAGCGGACGTAAAAACTTTGCGTGATTAAACACAAGACGAGATCAAATCATTACGTAACAACACCCAGGGAGGAGTCAAGAAACTGGAGAACAGATAAACTATACAAGCAGCAGGTACAGCGCGTGACATTGTTGAAAACAGTGTGTTACATAAACGTATCACAAAAGCAGCGCTGAAAAGATATGATAATCGCATTGTCAAAATAGAAGCTCAAACGAAGCAACAATTTCAGATTGCAAACAGAGTTGTTGCAAACCATTGTAGAGCGTAGTGAATCAGATCGAACAAGCACTGAGTCTGCAACCACATCCGTATCTGTGACAGCATCGGAAAAACAAACAATTAACGAAGATATCATACATTTTCGATTCGAATCACAGGCGGAAAGTAACATACACGAAATCAGACACCTGCACAGCAACAAATACGTTTCGAAATTCTTGATGAACAAACGGCACCGCAACACATGCGGAACCACAAATGTACGTTTCAAGACAGTTTGGATCGTGCAATGAAGCGGCAAGGTTAGCCAGACAAGATATCGAACCAATACCTGACCATGGAAAGCCAGGTCGAGAAGAGTACAGTGCAATGCATTCAGCTACACGTTCACAACCGATGAAAGAAAATTATTGCGTACCACTCCAATGATACTACGCAAGGGTAGGCGAAAGTTACAGTGGACAATATCCAATGGATCTACCACAACCGGAAAGAACGACGGGAGAAATGATCAGAAACAAATGTGGCGAAGAATCACAAATTTCATTTGGAACTATGACGAAGTACGACAACGATCATTTCCTCACAGTCACAAAATTTCAACACTTTCGAGAAGGAAACTCATTACATCCACGAACTTTTATTGATCAACTCCGAGTAGGATTACCGGAACACTGGACGCTAGCACACAAATTAGACTTTATATGTGCACACATGTCAAGAACAGTCGCAGAAACCATGCAGAATGTTGCAGCGACATGCCGGTCGTATGACGATTTCAGAGAGAAGTTTCTCTCACGATATTGGTCTAGCAAAGCACAGAACAGAGTGAAGTACGAATTATTACAGAACCCATATTTTGAAAATTCAGGACAGAAGAGTCCGGTGAAATTATTCGAAGTAATGGCAAAGAAAAATCAATGCTTAGATGTACCATACAGTGACGGAGAGTTGTATAAATTATGCGCGATGAAGTTACCATTGAAATACCAGCTATCATTAGTAGGTCGCGGAGACAATGACGTAGAAGCATTTAAAGGTATTCTAAAGGAACTAGAGCTCATATTTTCGGAAGATGACGCAAGAAAAAGACGAAGCGCACGTGAAAACGAAAGCAAAAAGCAGTGGAATCCACAAGACGCAGTACGAAGAAACAATAATTACGAACCACGTGATAACTTCGCACCAAGTAACGTCAATAGATTAAAAAAAACGGTTATGGACTTAGAAGAGAATATGGCAATAACTACAATTCACCCAGGAACGACAACAACTATTACAGAGGGAATAACGACAACCGGAACGGGTATTTGAGAACCAATAGACCGACAAATTATCAACAAAGAAACCAATATCAACAAGCGGAGCAAGAAAGGAGAATACAGAAAGAAGAGGTGGGGGTAAGACCACCAAACGCCGATAAACGTTCGAATTGACAGCTAAGCGCCCATGCCAAAGACAATGACGCATCGACCCAGGACAGTTGTAGCACCTTGAACAGAGAAGTAAATACCTTATCACGAGAAGAGAAGAAGGAAGAAACAAATCCGCAGGGACCAGATGAAAACGAAGAAAGGAAAATAACAATATCGTGTTGGGACGAAATTAATTGGGAGAATACTGACGAGGAAGATGAATTACCAGAGGCATGCACAACGAATGTAGGAGGAAAGGACGAAGTAACGAGCATTGCAGAGCTATTTGAGATGGAAACCAGGGAAAGCGAATTCAATGAGGATATTGCGCAGTCGACAGAAGTTGAAAATATGTTACTAGCGGGCACATAACCCAACGTATATATTGAAGGAAGTTATGAAGCGATAATTAGAGCATTTAGATGCGATTATGTGGAAGTAGCGACGAAGAAGGAGAAGATAGACGAGGATGAGGAAAAAGTAGAGGATGTTGAAGAAAGCGTAAATGAAGGAAGAAATAGAGAAGAGGAAATAAAAGAGAGAGAAGTAGCAGTCGAAGCTTATCCTACAGAACGAATTTACAAGGGAAATTCCTGAAAAGATTCATGTATGATTCAGTGGAGTATTCTTTGATGCAAGAAAAAGAAGAACAGAACCAACCCTTTCAAATTCAACCAATTGTGAAGACCATGGTAAAGCATATCCCAGTCAATATCGTAATTGATAGCGGAAGTGAACTAACCGCGATCTCAGAAAATTTATTTATGCGTTGTAGTACCAATGAGGAATTGCCAGTTCTAAAAACACGTACGATTACAGTAAGAGGTCCTATTAGAAACAATGCTGCGGAAGTTATGAGACAAAGAAGGTTAACTCTTTCGTGTCAAAGTCAAAAGATCTTGGCCAACTTCGTGATTATACCTAAACTTACTGTAGATTTGATTATAGGTGCGGATTTTTTAAATGAGAGACGAGCGATAATAGATATGGGGAAAGGTAGCGTAACATTCGGGAATGTCAAACTTCTCTTTGAGCAAAAGCTAAAATTAGAAGAGAAACCAGTTATAAACAAACAATTAAGAATGATGCGAGATAAAGAGGATGAAGAATTAGAATGGTATGCACAAAAGGGGGAATCGCCTCAACGCATGTTGGAAGTCCGTAATGAAATCGACGAAAAATTGCAAGAAGTTCAGGGTATTTCGAAACACAGTGAAAGAGAATTAGAGGGTATTTTACGAGATAAAGCAGAGGTATTTTTACCTAAGACTGGCAGTATTAAACACTTTCAGTACAAGTTTGAAGTAAAACAGCACAAACCATTTAGAGTGCCACCCTATAAAATCCCATTAAGCTACAGGAATAAAGTATTCCAGGAGATATCTAAAATGGTAGATGACGATGTTATTGAACCAGCTACCTCCACATGTAACAGCCCGCTCCATATTGTACAAAAACGAGATGGGAGCATCAGGTTAGTGCTCGATTCCAGACAGATCAACACAATCATAATTACTGAGACAGATCGCCCAGAAAAATTAGCGGAATTGATAAAAAACTTCCACGATGCTATTTTCATAATTTGATTTACGGAGTAGTTTCTGGCAAATAGAATTGCCCCCAGTGTGTAGAAAGTTTATGGCATTTATCGTATTCGGTAGATGTTACCAATTTAAACGATTGCCATTTGGTTTAAACATATCATTAGCAGCGTTTATTAGGGGATTTAATACTATACTCAGTCCTGAAGTTTTACAAGAAATTACTTGTTATGCTAATGATGTGATTATAGCAGAACCCTCTTGGGAACATCAGAACGACACAATAAATCAGTATTTACAGATCATGAAAGAGCATGGGGTCACAGCAAATATAACAAAATCCAAATTTGGAAGGCGAGAGGTCAAATTTCTAGGACACAGAATTTCAGAGAAAGGGGTAATGCCCGACCCAGAAAAACTAACGGCAATCAAAGAGTTCTGTACTCTATATAATAAGAAAACTCTCAGAGGATTTCTAGGTCTCACCGGATTCTATAAAAAATTTATTTGGATCGACTCTCTCGCAACACCACGCCTATGTGCATTGACTGGAAAAAACACGCCATGGGTATGGGATCAACAAGCCAATGAAGACTTTTTAAAAGTGAAAAATGAACTAACAACAGCATCGATTTTAGCACATCCCGATCTGAAACAAAATTTTTGTATGGCCACTGACAGGGCGAAAACAGGTTTAGGAGTTGTTTTATTCCAAGATTACGAACAGGCAGGGCTAAGATCATATAGAACAATTGCATTTGCCAGTCGTGTACTCACAAAAAGCGAGAAAAACTCTTCAGTCACGGAGCTGGAAGCATTGGCCATTGTATGGGGCTTACAACGTTTTCGATACTTCCTATTCGGAAGAAAAACAAAAGTATACACTGACCACAAAACATTAGAATTTCTGTTATCCGCCAAACTAACTCATGGGAGGTTAGCCAGATGGATGTTAATACTACAAGAATTTGACTTCACTATTACACACATACCAGGACCAGCGAATGTATTAGCAGATGCTTTATCACGATGTACACAGGGTGCATCCAATAACATAAGTTTGGAACCAGCAGAAAACCAGTTTACAATGCACTATATGAAACAAGTACCTTTCGAAAACTACATTACGACAGCATTGAAAACATAAGCAAAGAAAAGGACAAGGATCCCAAAATACTAGGAATCAAACACAAGTGGAGAAGTAAGGATTTTCCAGATATTTGACAGCACTATCTCGTAAAAAAAACAATGTCTTATTTTTTAGACGAAATGTTGCAACGAATGAATGGTTAATTTATATCCCAGATGAACTAATTAATAAATATGTATGGTATACACACTTAAGTAATGGCCACTTTGGACCAAAGAAATGCTTTTTAAAAATAAAACAAACAAGCCATTTTCCTAATATGGAAAGACGAATTAGAACAGTATTAGTCAAATGCAAAAAATGAATGAGGGCTAAACACGTCACTTTCCAAACCAAACCACCTATGTTTCCAATAATCCTTAAAAAATTGAAACAAATAGCTGCAACAGATTTGATGGGGCCCCTACCACGCACAAAAAATGGATATATTTTCATATTTGTCGTTTTGGAACTTACTTCTAAATATGTTACCTTGACACCATTAAAATGGGCAACAGGTCTTACTATAAGTAAAGCATTTAGACAAGATTTTCTCAGACAAGTAGGTCGAGTGCAACGAATAATTTCGGGTAATGGCCCACAATACAAATCAGTGCAATGGAAGAACATGTTAAAACAACGCAAAATAAAACCCATCTACATATCTAAGTACAAACCTAGCATAAATCCAGCAGGACGATCTATGAAGGACATAGGCACTTTATGCCGATTATATGCAGGCAAAAAACACAACACATGGGATATATACCTTAAAGATTTTCAAGAAGTAATAAATGAAATGCCACATAGCACTACACTACTACCTCCAGTTACTGTACTTAAAAATATTGAACCCCCTAACATAACCAGAGAAAATGTTAGATTTCCTATTGTACCACGTAGACAGCACAAACAAGTCCTAGCAACAGCACTCTCCAAATCAGAATGGCAGCCATTAAAAGAAAAGAAAGAGGAGATAGAACAGCAATTAAAAGAACATTCTCAGTAGGCCAGAAAGTATTTGTAAAAACACACCATCTCTCCAGCAAACAGAAACACAAAATACATACATTTTACGCTGCATACAAAGGATCTGTCATAATTAGAAAAATTGCTCGTGATAATGCTGTGGAACTAATGAACCCAAAAACAGGCAAAACCCTAGGACTTCACCATGTGAGCCATATCAAAAAACTTGAAGATTAATTTTATTACTGGTAAATAATCAGCACAAGATTTCAAATTTATGTTGCAGATAAGATCGTCAGGATAAAGAAGAATGAAGAGAGAGGAAGGTGAAAAAAAAGTAGTTTCAATAAAAACAAAAACAAAAATAACACCAATAGTACCATAGGTTAAGGTGAAGGAATAAAGCGTAGATAGTCTAACAGAATGAAGTACTAAAATGCTATACACCACGACACTACACAAAAACAAAAAACGAATTTGAGGATTCCTGTAGAAGTTAAGACTCAAAATATCTTAGAATTGTAACATGGAAAGAGCGTCAAAATTTGCAAAGCTTTTTAAGAAGGTGTAAAACAATGTAGGTACTAGACATATGTTAGATGATTATAAGTAAAACTTTTTGTAAGAACTATTGTAAAAACTCCAGCAAGGACCAGATGCGACGACCCAGAAGATGCAATGCGAGAACTATCAATAAAGAAAAGGACGTAATTAGCAACACACGATTCCTACAAGGCAGAAGTGTCGAGAGAAGCGAAAGGACAGTGAGACCACAGAGTGGCGGAACCCTGCTCGGACAGAACACGGAAGGCCAAGAGGGTATTGGAACGCCCCGACTCAGCGGAGCAAGCAAAAAACCGACCGACGGGAAGATCGCTTGGGCAAGCCACCACTGGCAAAAAATATGTGTAAAAGTCACGCTACCGCTATTAAACAGCACGCTGATGCACGAAACTGAAGTAAACGTCCACAAAGTAGAGATGACATGTCCAAACATTTTATCATACTGTTACTAAGAGGAGAACTTCAAAGCGACTAGTTATCAATAAATATTCCCATATCCTGCCCAGAGAAGAACCAAGAATCAAGCAAGAAGCAGTGAAAAAGCATGAAGAACAGAAGCTGAAGATTCGCAAGATTGAGACCAAGAAAGAAGATGGGTGAAGAACAGACGACATACCTTCCCAAATCCCTATCCTATTGTAAACTAGTCGTCTGCGAAGTATCACAACGAAAAACGACCGCTTTCAGCGACACATAACGATGACTTTCACGCATACAAAGGCAGTAAACCACGAGATTCTGCGCTCACAGCGCCATTCCATTATGGGACCTCCACACCTGCAACATACCGTTGCAAAGTCAACAGGGAATGACGAACGAAGGTGTACATCAAATACTTCTCCACATCCATCTCGCTCAAGTCCATAACCTTCGTGCATAAAACATTCGCCAACCTCATGCTTAAACATTCATAGGATTGTGTTAATGTGAGAAATTAAATTATGTGATGTAGGAATTGTGCAAAAGAAACATGTGAAAAACTAAATACGTTAAGCACACCAGACAGCTAATAAGCTACAAAATAACAGTCATTGACTATGGACTTAAGTAAAAAATAGACTATCGATAAAAATAAGTCATTAGTTCTGAAATGGACAGAATATAAAAAACAAAAGTAAAACATAATAAACACTAAAACTATATGCGACTTATTTTCTCCTCATAAAAATAAAAGAATAACTATATTTTACTTATTTTCTCCTTATAAAAACAAAGAATAAAAAATCATCTTGTTGGATGTTTTCCCTTTTTTTAACATTTGTACCATTTGTTAGGATAATATCTCCATACTGGTGTATGTATATTTCTTTGTCAAAGCAATTCTTGGAAATAATACTTATTTGTTAGTGTAACAATGTTGAATTGAGAGTCTAGAAACAAAAATATTTTACTTCTACATGATATTTAGAAAATGTGTTAGGAATAGATTTTATTTAATAATACTACATTTATAAAAAAAAATATTTCTAAGAAAATTGATGTGAAAGACTCCTCACTTTCGATAACAAACTTCTTAAGAAACAAACTTCACACTTAAATAAAGAAAGAAAATAATTAAAAATTAATAATAATAATAGCATGAAAATATTGTTCTCTTGTCACTATAAACATATTTTTGAGAATAATGTGGAAGAATATAAAAAAATAAATGAGTAATACAAACTAGCATAGAACCAGGATAACGTGGCTGAACAGTAGGCAACAAAATTTAGATAATGGAATAATTTTTGACTGACTTAGACGTCGATTCAATCATTGCCTAACTTCAGTGCAAAAAATTAAGTTCGAAGGGTGGTGATATGTAAGGTGTCAGGCAAATCTAACACCTTCCATGAAAACCCTGACATGATAAGCAAATCCAGCAGTATGTCACATAGTTCCAAATAAATAGTGACATTAAATTAATCAAAGTACTACGATTAACGAGTGAGGAAATGGAATACCACAGACCCGGCGGGGTCAGGAATTTTCTCTGCCTCGTGATGACTAGGTGTAGTGTGATGTCCTTAGGTTAGTTAGGTTTAAGTAGTTCTAAGTTCTAGGGGACTGTTGACCATAGATGTTAAGTCCCATAGTGCTCGGAGCCATTTGAACCATTTGAACTGCCCTTTGTCAGCAAGTAGTTCCATGGAGCCACGGTGCGTCGCAGCGGTTACTGAGTGGTTCCGATGAAAGCCAGGTAGAAGAGGGCAGCCGGGCCACGAGCAGTCGTCCGACACGAATATTGCCAACCAACCCACGGGATGTCGGCCAGCTGCTTCCAGTCGACGCTGACCCCAGTGAAGTACTCCGGTACCTTCTCTCTGTGCTGGCCCTACTTACGCAGCTCGTGGCTTCGGCTGTTCGGACCTCGTGACCACCTCTTGGAGAGGTACGCAATAATTTTCTTCCATCGGTTGTGAACGTGTAGCTGAATGCATTGCACTGTGTGCACATTTAAAGTCTAATTTGTGTGCTAGCGTCCAGTGTTCTGGTAATCCTACTCGGAATTGATCAATAAAAGTACGTGGATGTAATGAGTTTCCTTCTCGAAAGTGATGAAATTTTCTGACTGTGAGGAAATGATCGTTGTCGTACTTCGTCATAGTTCCATATGAAATTCGCGATTCTTCGTCACTTTTGTTTCTTATCATTTCTCCCGTTGTTCTTTCTGGTTGTGGTAGATCCATTGGATATTTTCCACTGTAACTTTCGCCTACCCTTGCGTAGTATCGCTGGAGTGGTACGCAATAATTTTCTTCCCTTGGTTGTGAACGTGTAGCTGAATGCACTGCACTGTACTCTTCGCGACCTGGCTTTCCATTGTCAGGTATTGGTGCGGTATCTTGTCTGGCTAACCTTGCTGCTTCATTGCACGATCCAAACTGTCTTGAAACATACATTTGTGGTTCCGCATGTATTTGTGATGTTGTTTGCTCATCAAGAATTTCGAAACGTGTTTGTTGCTGTGCCGGCTGCCTGATTTCACGTATGTTACTTTCCGCCTGTGATTGGAACCGCAAATGTGTAATATCTTCGTTAATTGCTTGTTTTTCTGGTGCTGTTACAGATACGGATGTGGTTGCAGACTCTGTGCTTGTTCGATCCTGTTCACTACGCTCTTCAATGGTTTGCAACAACTCTGTTCGCAATTTCTGAAATTGTCGCTTCGTTCGCTCTTCTATTTTGACTATGCGGTTATCATATCTTTTCAGCACTGCTTTTGTGATACGTTTGTGTAACACACTGTTTTCAACAATTTCACGCGCTGTACCTGCTGCTTGTTTAGTAATTACGTTTATCTGTTTCTCTAGTTTCTTGACTTCTCCCTGGGTATTGTTACGTAATGTTTTGATCTCGTCCTGAGTGTCATTATGCAATGTTTGTACGTCCACTTGCACCTTGTTAGTGTCTGTTATCAATTGATTGTAACCTGTTATTAAGTTTCCTATCACTTCTCGACATTCTTTTGCCTAGTCTTCAATATGACTTAGGTGTAACTGAATTTTTTTGTTTTGTTCTTTAATCGCACGCGTTTGTCTCGTGGTCTCTGCATTTTGTTTCGTCATTTCTGCATTGTGAATTTTAATTTGGTTCGCAATTCCTTTATTTTGTCTTGTCATGGTTTCCGTCATTAATTGTAATAATTCTGCCAGATTGGTTGGCACTGTTGTGTTTTCTTCCGACGTCCTACGCTCTGTGTTTTCGCCCAATTGTTGGTTTGCAACCGATTACATTGAACTGTGCTGTGACACGTTTCTGCTCGCATTCCTTCTACTCTGTGGTGAGGGAGCTCTGATTACTTGTACTATGGGTTCTACGTATTCAAGACGCAAGTTAGAATACTCTTCGATTGTCTCTCTACTTTCCTGTCCTCTGTCGTATGCTGACTTACGTTTTCTATGCCTTATGGTGCGTTATATGTCCTATTTCTCTCGATACTGCATCGTCTGTTGTACTGTCCTCTATTCTCTGTCCATTTTCATGCTGGGTCTCTACCCCAATTCGGTCAAGGTCTCGATTTGCCATTGCTAATCTTTCCGAATCCCTTATTTTCTGTTTTAAAAGCAATTCACGCGCCCTACTTCGCGTCAACATGCGCTCATACGATCTCACGCGTTTCATAAACTTTTTCTTCACACGACATGACAAACCATTCACTTACTTGCTGGGTCAGAACCAACTTGTCAACGACGTATCCGCAACCGGTGCGCTTGCATTGGAGAGAAAACTTAATTCTAACAATATTAAAAGTCACAACTTACTTATGCTATTGTCTCTGCCACAATGTCTCACTTTTATTGAATACTTTCTTACTATCTATCGCTGCAGCTACTGTTTTCGACTATTTATAACGTTAAAAAAATTTTATTTTTAATTTACGAAAATTTTTTAACAGGATATTTTTCTGACCGAGCTAGGCAGGTGGTCGACCTTCAATCGTAGTATTTTACCATCCTGGCAGGGTCGCCATTTTCTAACATTCAACATGGTGTCTGTTTGTTCTATATCGTGTCTCCCTACCACTTTCGCACAACGTGTTTTTTAGGGAATTGACTAGTTTGAACCTGGGACCTGTTGCTGGTAAGGAGACGCCAGACCACACATGACATGTAGAAATCAGAAGAGTTCAGTGAGACTAGCGATGATATAACCAAATACTTAATGATTTCAGCGTCAGCTCCACTGCACTCCCTGTAAAAGAATATTAATACTAACTAAATTTAGTGGAAGGTGTTCAAGGCTTTCCAATTTTTAGTTAGCTGGTAAAATAACGTCGAAAAAGCAGTTAAGTTTACCATTGGAAATTTTATTCTACTCACAAAACATTGTTTATAAATTGCAATATTGATAAAAGGAAATGTTTTAATACAGGATGATAAAAACCAACTGTGTTCAACAAAAATGTGAACGAATATTCCCTGAGTGGTTTTCCAAGTTCTACAATGGATCGAAGGGTGACCTATGCCATATCACATCTATAATCTAAGTTTAAATTAAGTTTCACAAGAGAGAAAAATATCAAAATGGTCTACAGTGACCCTCAATTATCTTTAATTACTTATCTAACTTGTCGTAAATTACAGTGGCTGATGTGGCTTCTCAATAACTATATAACAGAAAAATCATTGCGTTTCAAATTTTTACTTCAAGTGGCAAATGTGAACACCATGAGCTTTAATTGACGATCGACACTAGTATTACGCAATAAGGGGGTGTAACAGATGAGACTTCTGCAGTTCTGAGTGAAGCTTTATGCGCTGTTATGCGGCATCGCGTGCATTCATTACCTTGTCGGTTTTCGTGAGGGGGCGGCAGGCAGCACAGCTCCGCTCACCTCGCCGTCTCGGAAGCAACTCTTCCTAACTTCTCCTTACTACAATTTACCGAAGTTGGTTTAGAAAAAAACTATCTGGCTGTGTTTTCATCTGCCCAATCAGGGTCTCAATGTTGCCCTTAAGCTCCGTCTACAAAAATTCTGTCTAACCGATGAGAAACGTTATACTTTTCATGGTGGGGCAATGTTTTTAAAGTTTGCAACGTAACAGAGACACGAGAAAGTCTCACACTAAACCTTGCAGCTGGTGCGGTCCTTTTAGCGTTATCGTAAGATCTATATTGTTCTTCTGGAAGGCTCTAGCTTTAAACATGGGCTGGGGGTAGTCCTGACGTAACAGAGATGCGAAAAAGTCTCACACTAAAACTTGCGGGTGGTGTGGTCCTAGCGATTAGCTGGCGACGTGGGTGTCCATCCGTCCCTTATCGTAGGGCCTTCCAGCTTAACTCGGTTCTGCTCTCGGCTTCTGTTCTCGTTTCTCCCCTCGGAACTGCGTCTGTCGCATGGTGGGAAGGTGTGACTGCATTTAGGCATTCTTGTGTTAGTCTGTGGTATTCCATTTGCTCACTCGTTACTCGTATTACTTTGGTTACTTTAATGTCACAATTTATTCGGAGCTGTGTGACATACTACTGGATTTGCTTATCATGTCAGGGTTTTCATGAAAGGTGTTGGATTTGCCTGACACCTTACAAACGTGCTTGAGCATTCTCCTTCAAAATGATGGTCAGGTCCTGCAGGAAGTGTCATAACTTTTGTCTCTATGCTGTTCAATTTTGAAACACAATCTACGACCAACTTTAGTGACGGATGTGATGACACTTCCTGCAGGACATGACCATCATTTTTCTGGACAATGCTCAAGTACGTTCAGTTCTGTTACTCTGAAACATGTATCTATTTTTTGTGAGCCGTAAGCAAATAGTTGCCACTATTAAAGTTCCTACCCTCGTAGTACCAGACAGGCCACACCGGACATTAATTCTCCATTGAGGATTATATTCCACCTGTCAAGCCATTGTGGGTTTTGCTGGACCAATAATGACTGTTTTTTGTCTTTGCTTGACAAGGAACATTCATCAGGAAAAAGAACATCAGAGAAGAAATTCTGGTTGGAGAGAATTTACTGCTGTGTCCACTGACAGAACTGTACAAGGCATTCCTATGCAGTTCCGGGTGTAAGTGTACTTGATAAGGACTGGCTCTAGCTCTCGTGTTTTTGTCCTCTGCCCTTCAAACCGCTACCCTTCGTTCGACTTCGACCCAATCTATCTCCAGGTGAGCGAGTATTAATGGTTAACCTTAACCAGACGTACGCAGTGCCCTTATGCAGAGATGGCAGTAGACCTATTGTGTTGGCCATCATGCCGGTGTGGGCGTGGACGGGGCTCCACCTCAGGTGATATATGTCTACAGAGTTGCAAGTTAAGTGTGTATCTTTATCTGTGTTGTCCTCGTCGATTACTTGTTAAATTTCGTGCGTCTTTCTCTGTAAAGGGGTTTAACCCGCGTTTTTGTAACTGCAAAGACATTGGCTGTAACGCAATAGTTGCTCACTTAACAGTCAGCTACGTAGCTCATTAACACATTGATGTCCATTGGCGACACATCAGAAGGTAGCAATTTGCATTTCTAGAATTGTCTGCTCTTACACTTTTTCAGTTAGTGTTGCTTTGATGGCTTGGATGTATGCATGCTGCGTGCAGACGAAGGAGGAGCTGGCTGCAATTCCCGAACAGCTGAATGTGCCTTTGGCTTCGAACAGTCACGTTCAGGCTGGTGCCTCAGCGTGTAGCGCTGGCGGAGAATCTGTCGGGTAATATGGGATACCTCAGGTGCCACTTGTCTTGCCGATGGGCTCTGATCCCGAGGCACCTTGAAGTGCATCCGCCGCTTTGGATCCACCCTCACGGCTGGGTGAGGGGTGGGTGACAACGCATTCGCGTCGCTCGAGCCGGAGGACCAATGTGGAGACTGCTTGCCTGGCCTCGGCATGGCCGATCCTCAAGCAGAGTAGTAAGGGGCGTTACGGATCGACTTAGGCACACAGCGTTCAGGGCTGAAAAGAAATCTAGTGTATTTTGTATGTCTGCCAGGGGGCCCCACCATGTGGCTATTGAGTCAGCAGGGTGCCGTCGTCTGTATGTTTTGGTTCACGTCTGCACCGACGGCACCAGTCGCATGGGTTCTGAGGCGATACTCAGTTAGTACAAGCGGCTGGCGGAGGTGCTGAAGACTGCTGGCCTCGCGTGCAGGTGCCAGCAGAGCTCGCAATTTGCAGCATCGTTACCAAAGTTGATCGGGCTCTTCTGATTTGGAGCCGAGAGGAGGGTCTCAACCAAAGGCTTCGTCGGCTCGGTGACGGTTTTGGCTACAGATTTCTAGACCTGCGTTTTCGTGTAGAGATTTGTAGGACTCCCCTTGATATATCAGAGGTGCTCAACACAAAGGAAGCTGCTACACAGGTAGCAGACTACTTGTGGAGTGCACATCAGCGTCTTATAGGCTATGCAGTAGTTTGAGTTACCCTGATGAACACTCGCCAGCCGATACACAGCAAGGGAAGGCAGACAGCGTTCAGAATAAAGGAACTTCGACTGTCACAAGTTTATCAGCGAACTGTCGAAGTATTCGTTATAAATTTCACGAATTTGCTGCACTCCAGGAAAGTTCTCGCTCTCAGATTATTCTGGGACCGAGAGCTGGCTGAAATCAGAAACGGAAAGCTCTGAGATATTTAGCGAGTCATGAAATGTACATCGTAAAGACAGATTAGAGGTTACAGGAGGGGTAGTGTTCATTGCAGTAGACAAAAATATTGCCTCCATTGAGGTCGAATTTAAGTGTAACAGTGAATTCATCTGCTAGCGTGTAACAGGTGTAGGGGAAACCAAGTTAGTAGTTATGTGTTTTTACCAGCCACCCGATTCTGTTGTGACAGTTACAGAGTCATTCAAATAAAGCCTACGGTTAGTAGCGCCTAAATACTCAGATCATGCAATACCAGTTGGAGTCGATTTCAGTCTGCCGAGATTAGACTGGGATCTCTATGATTTATTACAGGGGGTGCAGACAGTCATGCAAAATACTTTTGAACAAGCTTTTTGAAAATTGTCTTCAGCAACTACCTCGACAGCCCACACTCAATGGAAATTCAAAAAGGCAGGACCTTATCGGCAATGTCAGTATAGAAACGGAGATTAGCGACCCTGATGTCATTATAGCAACTATGATTACGAAAGTTAATAAATCAGTCAAGAAGTCTAGGAGACTTAGATAGAGCAGTTAAGCACTATTAACATCGCACTTAGTGAATTGGCATCGCCGGACGGGGTGGCCGAGCGGTTCTAGGCGCTACAGTCTGAAACCGCGCGACTGCTACTGTCGCAGGTTTGAATCCTGCCTCGGGCATGGATGTGTGTGATGTCCTCAGGTTAGTTAGGTTTAAGTAGTTCTAAGTTCTAGGGGACTGATGGCTTCAGAAGTTAAGTCCCATAGTGCTCAGAGCCATTTGAACCATTTGAATTGGCATCACTTAGATCCCATAAAATGGATGTGGAGGAATTATGGACAAAGTTTAGGCAGATTGCAAATCGTGAAGAGTTATGTGCCTAGTAAGTGGATGAGGGTAGACTGGACCAACCATGGTTTAAAAATAATATTCGGTGGATGCTGAGGAAGCAAAGACTGTTGTACTCTAGGCTCAAAAGGGAACGCATAAATGACGACAAGTGAAGGTTAGTGGAGATTTGTGCGTCTGTGAAAGATCTATGCACGAAGCATACACTGCTACCAGCGTCACACCTTACCAAAAGATCTGGTAGAGAAGCCGAGAAAATTGGGGGTCTAAGGCCTCCATTCAGTCTATCGTTGACCAGTCTGGTGTGAAGATAGCAAAGCAGAAGCCAAAGTTTTGAATTTCACATTCAGGAATTCGTTTGTACAGGAGAATGGTACATGCATACCTGGCGTGCAGAAACTACTGAAAGGTTTGAAAGCAAATAGACCACCAAGTCAGGATATAATCTCAGTTCGATTTTACCCAGAATCGTTGGCCCCTTACCTGGCTTGCATTTATCTCTCGCCCAACACAAAGCCCCAACAGACTGGAAAAACGCGCAGGTCAACTCCAGTATGCAGGGTGTAAATTTTAAGTTGACGAACCAGAACAACTCGAAAAATAAGCTTCACATGAAAAGATGTGTAGAATCCAAAGTTGATTATTTTCGAGGGAGACGTCTGCTGGTGCTAAAATTAGCCCACCACCCCAGCCACCTGGGGGTGGGGCCGCAGGCAACTTTAAAACTTCAAACGGGAACCACCGTTTTTTGCAGGATAAGATTCTACATAAAAAAACTACGTTCATTTTGTTGTAAGCATTTGTTTTGATTCTTGTAGTTGGAGCTGTAATTCAAGAAAATCCATGTTCTCATTTCTTCATGGGAAATGGTTACGGATAAATAGAAAATATTACTTCGTAAATTTTGACATGCTTAAACTAAAATCCTCCCCATAAGGGTGGGGTGTGAGAGAGAGGAATTAGAGTTTTACGAAAGTTCACCCAAATATTAATTTTTTCCACAGCTCCGAATAAGGTTTGTTTGTTGCGTGGTCATGAGGCCACACAACATTCAATGATCAAACAAACCATCTGAGTAGCTAACTAACCAACCGAAAATCCTACTTACAAACGAGTGAACTCATTAACTAAAAACTGACTCACGAACCTATTTTTTTATAGTAAAAGATTGGGTTCGTGAGTCACTTTTTTAGTTAACCTAATTTTACACCGCCAACTACCAAGAACAAAAACAAATGTTCAAGACAAAATGAATGTAGTTTTTTATGTAGAATCTGATCCTGCTTCTCTTTTCTTCTGGACAGAAATTTATTTTTACTGTGCTATTGGCGTCTGAATGAGTCCTGAGCCGCCAACCTCTCACTGCTGAAGACGAGCTATTTCCATACCCCAGTGAATAAAAAAGGTTTGACGATTGTTATGTCTACATGATTTGCCATGCACCAGGACGTGAACGGGGATATCGTGGCCACTGTCCCTCGGGTATAAAAGCCTATAACTTGAGGACAAAATGAGATAGCCTTCGACTGTCAGTTAAATAAATTCAATATCTTACCTACATTTAATTTACTACAATGCATGAGGTAAAATCAATCATGGGCAAAGTTTACTTAGTGCGTTATTACTTTTGCAAATTCCTTAGAATCCCGTGGGATTTTTTACGTAACTTGACGCAGTGGATAACGAAAGGAAATTAAGTTCTTTATCGAGTGAAGATGTAAGGTCTCAGGCAAATCCAACACCTTCCATGAAAACCCTGACATGATAAGCAAATCCAACACTATGTCACATAGCTCCGAATAAATCGTGACATTAAATTAACCAGAGTAATACGATTAACGAGTGAGCAAGTGGAATACCACAGACTAACACAAGAATGCCTAAATGCGTGTCATACCTTCCAACCATGAAACAGACGCAGTTCCGAGAGGAGAAACGGAAACAGAAACCGAGAGGAGAACCGTGTAAGCTAGAAGGCCCTACAATAAGGGACGGACACCCAAGTTTCCTGCAACCGCCAGGACCACCCCCCAGCCCATGTTAAATGATAGAGCCCTCCAGAAGAACAGTATAGATCTTACTACAACACTAACAGGACCGCACGAACTGCAAGTTTTAGCGTGAGACTTTCTCGCGTCTCTGTTACATTGCAAACGTTGAAAACATTGCCCCACCATGAAAAGTATAACGTTTCTCATTGGATAGACAGAATTTTTATAAGTGGAGCTTAAGGTTAACATTGAGACCCTGACTGGTCAAATGAAAACACAGCCAGATATTTTTATTAAACCAACTTCGGTAAATTGTAGTAAGGAGAAGTTAGAAGAGAGTGGCTTCCGAGACGGCGAGCTGTATGGAGCTGCACCGCCCGCCGCCCCCTGACGCTGCCTAACCAACGACAACGTACTGAAAGCACGTGATGCCGCATAACAGCGCATAAAGCTTCACTCTCAACTGCAGAAGTCTCACCTGATACACGCCCTTTTTACGTAATACTAGTGTCGATCTTCAATTAACTCTCATGGTGTTGACATTTGCTACTTGAAGTAAAAATCTGAAACCCGATGATTATTCTGTTATATAATTATTGAGAAGCCACATAAGCCACTGTAATTTATGACATGTGAGATAAGTAATTAAAGATAATTGAGGGTCACTGTAGACCATTATGATATTTTTCTCTTTTGTGAAACTTAATTTAAACCTAGATTATAGATGTGATATGGCATAGGTCATCATTCGATCCATTGTAGAACCTGGAAACCCGATCCGGGAATATTCGTTCACATTTTTGTTGAACGCAGTTGGTTTTTATCATCATGTATTAAAACATTTTCTTTTATCAATAGTGCAATTTATAAACAATGTTTTGTGAGTAGAATAAAATTGCCAATGGTAAACTTAACTGCTTTTTTGACGTTATTTTACCAGCTAACTAAAAATTGGAAAGCCTTGAACACCTTCCACTAAATTTAGTTAGTATTAATATTCTTTTACAGGGAGTGCAGTGGAGCTGACACTGAAATCATTAAGTATTTGGTTATATCATCGCTAGTCTCACTGAACTCTTCTGAACTCTGGCGTCTCCTTACCAGCAACAGGTCCCAGGTTCAAACTAGTCAATTCCCTAAAAAACACGCTCTGAGCGTCGTTGCGTGAAAGTGGTAGGGAGACACGACTTAGAACAAACAGACACCACGCAGAATGTTAGAAAGATATCAGTCTGCCAGACGTACAAAAATCGAATTTTTTACCCAGTACATGTCGAAAAATCGGTCGATAAGTATTGCATATCGGCCGGAAACCCGTCTCTCAGCATAGACACCGTCATTTGCTGAGCAGTACACCAATAACAACAGCCGCCTCGGTACGAAGTGCAAAGATCACGTCTGTAGCAGCGAAAGGTTTAGGGTTGCCAAGACAAACTGGACACCTCTTACTGAAGGATGACTGTATGTTTGCGAAGCATTGGGTGGATCTTGCATTCATAAGGACTTGGAACTGCAATAGTCACTCGTATTTGTAAAATGCGTCAGTGGCAGCACCAGTGAATGAAACCTGAGCTTTCGGCAGGATCGTAGCGACCAGTGTTGGGTGGTCCCAGAGGTTTGTACACTGGTGGCGGCAGCAGCTGTTGCGCTGCTATCAGATGGGAAGCGAGAGGCCGGAAGAGCGGCTGGGGCGAGCTATCGAGCGCCGGCTCACCCACCGGGTGTTCAGCCCTGGTGTGGCCTGCACTCCCAGCAACAAGTTGCGGTCTCGCCCATAAATCCAGCAAGCCGCGCGCCGCCGCTGCCGCCGCCACCGACTATTCATCTGCGACCGGGCACCTGCTGCTGTTCCCACACAGGCCGCGTTCTGCCCCTGTCTTTCTGTGTCTCTGCCGCAGTTTCTCCGCGAGTGCTCTCTACATACGCGACGTACACTATGTGATCAAAAGTATCCGGATACCCTCAAAAACACACGTTTTTCATATTAGGAGCATTGTGCTCTCACCTACTGCCCGGCACTCCATATCCGCGACCTCGGTAGGCATTAGACATCGTGAGAGAGCAAAATGGGGCGCTCCGCGGAACTCACGGACTTCGAACATGGTCAGGTGATTTGCTGTCACTTGTGTCATACGTCTGTACGCGAGATTTCCACATTCCTAAACATCCTTAGGTCCAATGCTTCCGATACGATAGTGAAGTGGAAACGTGAATGGACACCTACAGCACAAAAGCGTACAGGCCTTCCTTGTCTGTTGACTGACAGAGACCGCCAACAGTTGAAGAGGTCGTAATGTGTAGTAGACAAACATCTATACAGACCTTAATGTTCCATCATCTTTCGGGCGTGCACTCGGGACAGCGACAATTCTTCTTGCGATATTTCGGCTAGAAACCTCCCAGCCATCTTCAAGGCGAGTCGGAAACTGAGTTCATAGAGTTTGCGCGTGCATATTTATACGGAGAGTCACGTGATACAAAGCTGCTGAGGACTCGCCCTGAAGATGGCTGGGAGGCTTCTAGCCGAAATATCGCAAGAAGAATTGTCGCTGTCCCGAGTGCACGCCCGAAAGATGATGGAACATCTATACAGACCGTCAGACAGGAATTCCATACTGCATCAGGATCCACTGCAGATACTATGACAGTTAGGTGGAAGATGAGAAAACGTGGATTTCATGGTCGAGCGGCTACTCATAAGGCACACATCACGCCGGTAAATGCCAAACGACGCCTCCCTTGGTGTAAGGAACCTAAACATTGGGCGATTGAACAGTAGAAAAACGTTGTGTGGAGTGACGAATCACGGTACACAATGTGGTGATCCGATGGCAAGGTGTGCGTATGGTGAATGCCCAGTGAACGTCATCTGCCAGCGTTTGTAGTGCCAACGGTAAAATTCGGAGGCGGTGGTGTTATGGTGTGGTCGTGTTCTCCACGGAGGGGGCTTGCACTGCTTGTTGTTTTGCGTGGCACTATCACAGCACAGGCCTACACTGATGTTTTCAAAAATGGTTCAAATGGCTGTGAGCACTATGGGACATCTGAGGTCATCAGTCTCCTAGAACTTAGAACTTCTTAAACCTAACTAACCTAAGGACATCACACACCAGACATGCCCGAGGCAGGATTCGAACCTGCGACCGTAGCAAAATGGCTCTGAGCACTATAGGACTCAACTGCTGTGGTCGTAAGTCCCCTAGAACTCAGAACTACTTAAACCCAACTAACCTAAGGACATCACACACATCCATGCCCGAGGCAGGATTCGAACCTGCGACCGTAGCGGTCGTGCGGTTCCAGACTGTAGCGCCTTTAACCGCTCGGCCACTCCGGCCGGCTCGCGACCGTAGCAGTCGCGCCACTGACGTTTTAAGCACCTTCTTGCTTCCCACTGTTCAAGAGTAATTCGCGGATGGCAATTGCATCTTTCAAAACGATAGAGCACCTGTTCATATGCACCTGTTCATAATGCACGGCCTGTGGCGGCGTGGTTAAACGACGATAACATTCCTATAATGGACTGGCCTGCAGCGAGTCCTGACCTGGATACTATAGAACAGCTTTGGGATGTTCTGGAACGCCGATTTCGTGCCACGCCTCACCGACCGTCATCGATACCTCTCCTCAGTGTCGCACTCCGTGAAGAATGGGCTGCCACCCACCAAGAAACCTTCCATCACGTGACTGAACGCATACTTTCGAGGGTGGAAGCTGTCATCAAGGATAAGGGTGCGCCAACACCATAGTGAATTCCAGCATTACCGGCGGAGGGTGCCACGAACTTGTGATTCATTTTCATCCAGGTGTCCGTATACTTTTGATCACATAGTGTAATTCATATTTGGGGGGGGGGGGGTAAAATAACTCTTGTTTCCATAAATAAGGCAAAAACATGTTCTGTTGGGACATCCACTGAGGTGAAAGGGGAAATGGGATAGCGATATGCACATATAAAAAAGGGGGTCTGTCGCGTACACGAGGTTTAAACGGACTGCGCATTGACAGAGCTTTTATTTCTACTCAGTTGATTCACGTGAAAAGTTTTCCGACGTGATTATGGCAGCACGGCGGCAATTATCAAACTTTGAATGCGAAATAGTAGTAGGAGCTGGAAGCATGGGACATTTCATTCGGAAATCGTTAGAGAATTCAGTGTTTCGGGATCCACAGTGTCAAGAGTGTGTCAAGAATACCAAATTTCAGGCATCACCTCTCTCCATGGACAAAGCAGTGGCCGAAGACTTTCACAGAGAGCCGCAGCCTTTGAGTAGTTTTCAGTGCTAACAGAGTGGCGAAATTTGTCGTTATGGTCTGTGGTAGCAGACGACCAACGCGGGTGCCTTTGTTAGCAGCTTTACATCGCCTGCAGCGCCTCTCCTGGGCTCGTGACCATGTCGGGTAGATCCTAGACGACTGTAAAACCGTGGCCTGGCCATATGAGTTCTGATTTCAAATGGTAAGAGCTGATGTCGTGTAGAGCCCACGAAGCCCTATACCCAAGTTGTCAACAAGCGCTGTGCAAGTTGGTAATGTCTTCGTAATGGTGCGGGCTCTGTTTACATGGAATGGACTGGGTACACTGGATGTTCGCATTCTTGGAGACGATTTAAAGCCATTTATGGACGTCATGTTCCCAAACAAAGGTGGAATTATTATGGGTGACAATGCGCTGTGTCATTGGGCAGCAATTTTTCGCGACTGATTTGAAGAAAATCCTGGAAAATTCGATTGAATGATCTGTCCATCCAGATCTTCCGACAAGAATCCTATCGAATATTTGTGCAACGTAATCTACAGGTCAGTTCGCGCATGAAATCCTGCACCGGCAACACTTTCGCAATTGTGTGCAGCTATAGAGGTAGCATGACTCAACATTTCTGCAAAGGACTTACGACTTGTTGAGTGCATGTCAAGCTGCTGCACTACGGCGGGCAATAGGAGGTCAGACTAAATATTTGGAAGTATCTCATGACTTTTATCACCTCAGTATACGTTGTTCATGGTGCACAGACATCACACCAGCTGTAAGTTCAAAGTTCTTTCATTCGTAGCCGGCCGCTGTGACCGAGTGGTTCTAGGCACTTCAGTCCGGAACCGCGCCGCTGCTACGGTCGCAAGTTCTAAGCAGTTCTAAGTAGGGGACCGATGACCTCAGATGTTAAGTCCCATAGTGCATAGAGCCATTAGAACCATTTTTTTAAATTTGTATAAAGCAATGTACATTACCTCCGTTTCCGGACACTAATCCCATCTTCAGGTGCTACTTAATTGCAAGTTACGTAGAACACTATATAATATCTGTAACGTAAGAAAAAGAGCTATTACCGCGTAACCAGCACGTAATGCCGTTCTTGTGAAACAAAACTGTTTCTTTATTCATACAAAGTAATGAATGCTATTGACAGGCGACCTCAAGTCGATTCTGTATTTCTAATCTTCATAAAGCTTTGGTACTGATCTTTACAGGCGGCTTCTAATCTGATTGAGTGTCTATGGAGCATCGTATCTATGCGACCGAATTCGTGGTTTCCTGTGAAAGGTCACATCTCTTAATGATTGATGTGAGATCCTCTTGTGAAATGGAGGTGCTACCTGATGTTCTCCAAGAAAGTGTTACGGGCCCGCTATTGTTCTCAACGTATATAAACGATTTACAGGAAAACCTTGGCAGCCCTGTAAGACTACTTACAGATGATATAGTCATTTATCGTCTAGTAATAATGGAAGAGTCAAAGACTGTCGTTTCATAAATATCATAAATATAGAGCTTTCAGGTCGGAACACACTAATAAGTTAACACCATACGCAGTTCAGTCGATAACGAGCCTCTGGAGAAATGGCGAGCCAAAATATAAGCTTATAGTTTTTATGTAATACCTACCTATTCCTCCTGAGAGTGGCATCACGGACGGCACAGTATGTGAGTGCTTTCACTTTAACATTTTCACAGGCATGCAATGTTCGTTGTGTATGGGATGAGATCTGCCAATTTCACCCGGTAGGGAGGTCAGCAGAGACTTTTGGTCAAGTATGAAATCAACGCAGAGTTTTCCACACTGTTCTAACGATAACCGTCTCTCCCACTCCTGTTAGTTGCGAGACGACGCGAATAGTCGTGCGGTATAAGTGGTCCTGTTCAGTTATGGATGCAGGTACTGGAATGGTACTTAATGGAAATAACGAAAACGTGGAAGGGAGGGCCCACCAATATAACTTTCTTTTCACACAGCCTGTTTATTTAACAATATAGAGACTGTGTTTTATAGATAATCGAAGCATTTAACCATAAAATTTTCTTTAACTAAGTAGACAAATCTGCAAAATTATTTTGAACTTAAACCTAAAGTTCATTAAGCTTTTAATCTTTGCAAAAGATATCTGGAGTGCAGTATTGCAAAGCAGCAAACAATATGACAATGATTACAAGGCGGCCAGACCTGCAGCCCGCCTTTGACAGGTGGAACAGCGGTGTTTACTACCGTGCTGGATACAGTCTTTCTTATTAAATGCCCTTCTGCAACACATAAAAACTGTATAAGCACCATTGATGACAACAGTGATTCAGTTACTCAAAACAGATGACTTAACTTTTAATTTGAAAGCTGTATGTCGAAAGGTTCGGGGTTAAATTGCGAATCTGTGCTTAAAGGTTAAAGAGATTAGCAAAAAGCATGACAATGATAAAGCTTACTTCAAAGCAACCAACCTCCTAATTTCAATCGGCAAACCAGGTGCGACTGGATCCCAACCCGTCCCTTCTGACAATTTTGTTTTGATAAAGTCCTCGTGACAGTTGGCTGTTAATATTTTCAAAGTTAAACTGATTGTCACTTGTTAAGCCGCTCTAAAGCAACGTCTTAAAACATTACTTGTGAAAAATTAATTACAAGAGAACTCATTCGGCGGAACCACAAGGTCCAGCTAAATTACACCAATAATGAACCGGTCTTTCAAACACAGAAACGAACAGCTTAGTACAACAATTTGTTAAGATTACAACTAACCCGGCGGGGTCAGGAATTTTCTCTGCCTCGTGATGACTGGGTGTAGTGTGATGTCCTTAGGTTAGTTATGTTTAAGTAGTTCTAAGTTCTAGGGGACTGTTGACCATAGATGTTAAGTCCCATAGTGCTCAGAGCCATTTGAACCATTTGAACTACCCTTTGTCAGCAAGTAGTTCTATGGAGCCACGGTGCGTCGCAGCGGTTACTGAGTGGTTCCGATGAAAGCCAGGTACAAGAGGGCAGCCGGGCCACGAGCAGTCGTCCGACACGAATGTTGCCAACCAACCGACGGGATGTCGGCCTGCTGCTTCCAGTCGACGCTGACCCCAGTGAAGTACTCCGGTACCTTCTCTCTGTGCTGGCCCTACTTACGCAGCTCGTGGCTTCGGCTGTTCGGACCTCGTGACCACCTCTTGTCGCGACGCTACCGCCAATCCCCAAACTTCGTGCCTCCCTCTCGGGCCAGCGAATATACATATCGACAAGCAAAGACCTTTCACGGACACAATCCGCAAATAGCAACTTACCCTTATAGACATTGGCAATGGGGCAGCAAGACGGATAGTCGATACTACACATGAGCCACTGACTCCAGGCAGAACAGCCTACTAATTCAATGGCGCCACGGCTCAGAATGAACAACCTTAATTCGTGATGTTGTTTAATGTATTTCTTTCAGCTATTAGGAGAAATGATTCGCGATTCTCTTGTGATCCTTTCTACCTAGGTGTGAGTGCTCAGCACGGTGGGTGTTGTTCCTTCTGAACTGCTGCTACGGTGCTTGCTTCAGCATTTGGTTAGACTTTCATGAGTTATTTACCTTTTAATTTGAATGTGTAGTCTCTCGCACGGCAAGTGTAGTATTTATTCCGTTGAATTTTTCGCTATTTTAAACAGACAGATAGGATGTTAAAAAGTCAAATCTTTTTCCGTCAGACCACCATACAATATGCTGCAAGTGTGGAACTGAGTCTCCCATTGAATATTCCAGTGGTAAATGCAAATGTATTCAGCGATTATTCCATGCAATTTCGCGGTACCCTGGTTTTGTATTCTAAACGAGTTTGGTTTCCAAGTGTGGACAAATTGTCATGTTTCAACTTAACCAATGAGCGAGAACCACAGCATATATACGTCACTGGAAACCTATTACTTAATAGAGTTACGTGAATAGCCATTTAGAATGAATACTCACATGCAATGGGAATTTCCTCTCGTCTCTCATTTCTAGTTTTTAGCGTGTTTCTACGTCCAGTTTATCGCATTCGATACTCACCTTTGCTTTAGTAGTACTGAATTGTAGAAGTAAATACAGCCTTCTTTCTTCCGATTTGTTTGAGTGGGTACATGAGTGAATTAAGTGATCGTTGCCCTATCCACCCTATATTTGATTTACTATCGTGAGGTGGGACAGAATATTGGTCACGTGTTCCTGTAGAGCGTAACTACTTTGTATCATAAACAATCTGCGAATGTGTGTAATTTAACTGAGGCCAATGCACTGCCATTTTGAATGATTTGTTATTTTTATCATAAATGGACCGACTCTTCGTTTTATTTGCTGGCATAATCCCGATTTCTGTTGGCTCCTACATGTTATAACAGAATCACTGACGAGAGGTGGAAATGAGTGCCGAGAATAAATAAAGAAATCCATTTAAGGAACGTTTATTGAAGCGCATACTAAGCCTTAATTTGCAAACGTCACATTTTGCTACACACTTTTCTCAATTGATCTAAGTTATCCGCTGGACAAACTGTCATCATTAATATATCTAACTGGACCTATTTGACATATCTTGTACGATGAAAGCAAGTCTAGTAGTCACTAAATGTGGCGTGACCACACTGAGAGTGTCGGAGGAAAAAATGAATTACCGACCATAATCCCAGATCATAAATATAGGTATTTAATTCTGGCGTACTCGCGTAGGACTGACTTCGTGCTTCTCTGCCTCGTGATGACTGGGTGTAGTGTGACGTCCTTAGGTTAGTTAGGTTTTAGTAGTTCTAAGTTCTAGGGGACTGATGACCATATATTTTAAGTCCCATAGTGCTGAGAGCTATTTGAACCATTTTTGACTTCGTGCGCAACCTTAAGCAATTTCATTTACCCACCTTTCACCCAGTCCGTCACTTCATGTGGTCTGCTTGGTCCTGGTTCAGTTGTCGCTGTTGCTTCGCGTGTTCACTTCACAGTCACGTCACCATCAGCCGACTTGGGCCGCTTTAGAACGGTTGAAATATCCCTTGTGGATTTGTCACTCTGGTGTCATCTAATGACTAGTCAAAGTCTGAAGTCACTGCACTTGTCTTCTATTGTTACTGCTTCTGTACTGACAGCACAGAATTTCCCGCCTTTTGTACTGGTGGGTCCGAATCTCAGCTACAAATGACTTGAATAGCAATCATCACCTGGGAAAAGGTTCTGCGGATTTCAAACCAAAGTCTCGTTCCATTGGCAGATAGACTATGTAAGATATCTGCTATAGAGATTACCTACACCTGTCCGTCTTCTTATAGAATATTAATGAGCGGTATTAAATTCTTACCAGAAATGATTGACGGCGAACATGGGAAAATTTCAAAGAAAGACAACTGTTTTTGTATTACTGCGAAAGAGGAGGGAGAGAGAAAGAGAGTGAGAGAGAGAAGGTCACATGGACATGCTACGCAAGTTGGGGTGGCAATCGTTAAAACAAAGAACTGTATCTTTCTGGCAAAATCTTTGCACGTTATTTACTTCACCAGGTTTCTTCTCTGGATACGAAAATAACGAAAATATTTTCCTGAGTCACACCTACATAGGGAGATGTGACCACAGTAATAAAATAAGAGTGAACCGTGATTTAGTGTCAAAGAATTTTCTTGAGAATTTATTCCACTTACTAGCGACTCACCAATCATTTAATCACACTATGTGAGCGTGGAAGTAGTTGCCAGGGAGTAACTGATGAAATCATAAAGAAATTCCGTTTTTACAAACGGTAATTTATTCACTTTAATGGTGCCTAAAGCATTTTTAAAAGAAACAGATTTAAAATTATGATCAAGTTACAATTTTTCTTCAGAGGCTGAGAACCTTGCCGCTCCCTTTTTACACGGCCGTAGTTACGACCGCCCACAACAACCTCTGAAAGACTACACTGGTGCAAATCTGCAACATACCAGATTACTTTAAACTGAAAGCTTTAACAATTCACTCAAGCACACAAACTATGCACCCTGTAGGAGGGATAGAAATGGTACAAAACACTAAAATTGAAAGATTAACTTGCCACCGAAGGTGCAACTTGATTTTAACTTCTAAGAAAAGCCTTACGGTGCAAGGGTGGCAATTTTATGTTCTAAAATGACCATTTAAATAATAGCCCATGGAAGGCAATCTTATACACAATTATACAAGGTTGGCCAAACAAGTTAAAATGCTCTACAGTACACAGACACCGCCTCTCAAGAAGATAGGCAAGATCAAAACATAATTCAGGAATTAGGCTGTTACACTCCAACCAATAAATTCGTTAACACACCGAATCCGACAAACATGACAGAGGCAGCTACTAACGTACGGCAGATTGATAGCGAGATTACCGAACAATCCGAACTGCAGGGTGCTCTAACCCGCCCCTACTCCACAAGGGAAAAACGGACCACCCAATTCATAAATATCCACCTTCTCGTGGGTGGGCAAACGGAGAAGAATGGTGGGACGACCCCAAAACAAAGCGGCTGGTGATCTCACCAAGAAAACAAGTAAATGAAACAACATATCACCAGTCACTTAACTTCTAATAAACTGCGATTTCTCGAAAAGACCTGGCGCAGCACCCCCAAATCGCTCTCCCGAACCGTCCACTGCCAGCCGCTTCAACAGACGCAGGAAGGCGAGCCGATCTCCCGTCTCACGGCGTCGCAGCTCGCACCGATCAGACCGATGTCGGGGGTTGACTCCTGATGCTCTCGTGTCGACCGCGAAGCCACTACCGCTTGCTCTACGGCGCGGCCCACTGGCCTCACGTGGCGACCTCACATGTGCCGATGCTCAAGGTGGACAAGTCATCTTGTGTCTCAGTGCGCGACCGACCAACTGATCGATCCAACCGCCAATGACCATTGCCTGAGCAACTCGAGCAGACTGGCGGCCTAACGAGCAGGCTCAGTTGCAGGAACCGAGCCCCGACCGGGCGACCATTCGCTGAGTTCTCTTACTGGCGGAGTGGAAAGACTCTCATTCATCCCATCCGGCTTTAAAGATTGATCCGAACGAAAGACATTCTAGCACTCCGGACGACAGACACTAACTGCCACACAATTCGGACGAGAGACAGACTAGCAAGCTGGGAACGAGAGACTGACCCAGACTGACCGACTGGTGAGCTTATAGGGCCCCTTAAATGAACGTGAACAGCAACCTTTCCCACCAGAGGGAGACACCAAAGCTGCGATTGCAACATCGGCGCCACCGCCAGAAACGGAAGGCGACTGCTTCACACTACGCGCTACGGCGCGCTCTTCAAAACAGCAATTTTTTCCACGGCTCAAAGAGAAGGCAGAGTGCGCAAGATAAGACTTACACATTCATTTTTTTTCAACGTGCTGTTTGTGAATGAAACGCTCGAGAAATAGTCTTACGATGCGTCTAAGAACCCTCTGACAAGCACTTAAACGTGACTTGAAGAGTATTCATGCATTTGTAGGTGTAGATTAACATCAAAGAAACAACTGCGAACCGATTTAAGATGAAAAGAATAGTTCCAATTTTGCCCACCAGGTGCACCTCTGGAGCTGTGAATGCAAGAGAGACGACATAAATGTTTCCATATGTAAAGGATCAGGACTGGGACATGAGAAGAAAAGGTCAAACAAGTGAATAGGGCATAAAGTTTACTTTCTTATTAACCAATGTCCACACATATTTTCAGTATGAGCATCGGAAACGTCGACGACATGCTACGTACATCCGTAAAATGACGTGCTCAATAGTTTCTGGCAGAGGTTCCGATGGAATCTCAGCAACGTATCCGTGTACACTACTTTCAGATCAGGTAGAGACAGAACGTGTCAGTGGTAAACGCATTCTTTTAGACATTCCCAGAGCCAAAAGTCAGGTGGATTGAGTATTGGTTGAAAACAGTCTTGGTTGCAATTCTATCTTATTAATGTTTTATGTGCATTACACTTATCTTAGTGGCTATGTATATCCAGTTTACGATCTCTCATTCTTACCAGCAGCTGCTTGGCATCGCCAGCTATTGAGGTGATTTTGTATTGGGTGTCTGTACTAGCACACGACGCTGTGGTCCATTATGCTTAAATACTTGAGCCCCATCTTATTCTATTACTCGGTTCTGTGAACAGGAACGCGTTATGCAGGTCTTGGGGTAACTCACGTCCATCTAGGAAGGTCAGGCCTTATCATAAGGCTTCGGCAAAATGATTGCTTTTCTGGGTGTCCCATCACTGGTGAATTCTCTTACCTGTTTTTGCTATTTTATATTTCTAGTTTTTACTGAGTTTAACGGAGGCGATGTTGGCCTGATGTATTCGACGATGCACTTTGGCTACACTGTCTAAAGGCTCGTTCTAAGAAATACTAAATTAAGGTATTTGCTCTTTCAATATTTGATCTGTTTATACATGCTTTTAGGTTACCCAAGCGATCGCGATACTTAAATATATGTATTGGTTCTCTGTTTTCTAAGTAGATCAACCTGAAGATGCCTCAATAAGGTGAAACGTGTAGTTGAAAAACAAAGAAACTAAAATTGCAACCAAAACTGTTTTCAACCAATACTGTTAAGCACTGGTATGCTGTATGCCACAGATGGGTTGGCAGATGGATTTACGTCAGGTGGTCTTGCAAGCCACGCATCTGCAAAATCTCCAGAGATAACACATTCATGCAAGGTTACATTAAGCAGATCTTTCAGTAACGAGTGACACGAGGTGTTGCCCCATCCTCAGAGCAAACATTGGTTTTCATACAGCTGCGCTCTCCAAAATCAGAAATCACATGGTATCCAAGTAGGTCTCGATAACATTCAGACGCCGGGGTACAACTGACCGACCGTCTGAGTTGTTCTCTTCAAAGAAGAATGGACCGAGAATAGAGGTGCTTGTGAATCCACATCACACAGTCATATATGGCGAGTGCAACGACTCTTCGTCCACAACACGCGGTTAAACAGTACCCCAAATTAGACATTTTAGTGTATTCAGTGCATCCTTTAGCGCAAAATATGCTTCGTCACTTCATAGAATCGACCTGGGATAAAAACCGAAAAGGAAATTAAGAACGTTGCGGTTTCAGTTGCTGCACCGACTGAATCTTGAGCTGGTATCAGTGTAAAATAGACGAAAAATATTCCGTACTGTTGATCATTGGATGGACGATTCTGGTGACACTGCAAGAGCACTAGCACTGCCGGGGCACGTGCTGCATGGTCAGTTACAGCAACAGGAATCTCGTCAACAACTTTCATCGGGACAGGACGCCTTCCTCTTCCAAGCACCACACCAGCTCACCCGTGTTCCCGAATTTCATTATCATCCTCTTTAAACCATTTAATGACATCGGGCCTCTCCTCAGACCTCTCAGTAGGCAATAGTCTCTCAGCGCAGTATTTTAATTACTGCTGCTCACAAAAGCAGTTTGTCTGACAGCGAACCGTCTCTCTTCTCGGTAGAGACGCTGTTCACTCACGTTATGGCTCGTCAGATGGCAATGTGGGTGCCATGCCGCCGCGCAGAACAGTGTACCGCCCCAGGTTTACACCTGGTGGCCATAGCTGAAACAATATTTTTTTCAGTGTCAATGTGTTCCGCATTAAGGCATTGGCATATCTACCAAGTTTCGTTTCCGTGCGATATTTACAGACCAAGCTAGATCTCCGTGCGCTTTAATTATAACCAACCGGTAGCTTTCTATCTGTGTTCCTCTGTCTCTCCCTCTATCTCTGTCTCTGTCTGTCTGTCTCTCTCTCTCTCTCTCACTCTCTCTCTCTCTCTTTCTCTCTCACTGTCCCCCTGTCACTCTCTTTCAAGATTATCGTGGTACCATCAAATTACTGCGGAGCTGAGGCAGCCTGACCAATCTAAACTTTGGGAAATCTGAGAATAGCCCAATAACAGCATATAATCAAATTTTTATGACGGATATTAGTATTTATATCTACTTCAATCTCTACAAGTGTGTAAGTCAGTGGCTTCATTACTCCCATTTCCGGTAAGTGCAGTACCTACAAAGGCCATGATAAACAGCTTCTCCCTTGGTGCCGGCCAGGTTGGCCGAGCTGTTCAAGGCGTTACAGTCTGGAACCGCGCGACCGCTACGGTCGCAGTTTCGAATCCTACCTCGGGCATGGATGTGTGTGATGTCCTTAGGTTAGTTAGGTTTAAGTAGTTCTAAGTTCTAGGGGACTGACGACCTCAGAAGTTAAGTCCCATAGCGCTGAGAGCCATTTTTGAAAGGCCATGATATACAGCTTCTCCTTTCGTCATAGATTCCGCTCATTTCCGCCGTCACTTGTCTTACTCATCCGTAGTTAACGTGATAGCCACAATACACGCGACAAATGTAAAGCTCTTTACGAGAAATTGGGACCTTCTCTCCTCGTGATGCCAAACAGGCATGTGACATGGTATGCACATAGATTTCAATATCCATCTTAGGAATCTGATTATATGAACTGCGTTATTCTCTCACTGGATTTCAATAGTACATTCGGAAGGTGGATAAAGGATTTGTAACCTAAAAATCTATGAATAATTGAGGTCATTATGGATGCAGGCCTGAAACCTATTTGATTCACAGATACCCCTGTCCCAATAATTCCATAATTCCTGAGGAATTCCATAACAATTTGCTTTTGGAAAAAAAGACATTAAAAACTGTACCAGAAAGCTTCGTATTATATTCATCATTCAGGTTCAGCAGGTCAGAATTTTTTTATGAGTACGTATGATCACGTGGCCTTTGAAGGGAACGTCATTGTGCTATGAAGTTTTGAGTGAGGAGGCTGCATTTAATTCATGTTTGTTACAGGTGGATGTCTCCATTGTTCGGTCACCTCTCGACATTCGAAGGCCCATCAGGGAAGATGTACCGTCGGATAGTAGGACACTGTAAAACGTCAGTGTTTGACGCTACTATCAAGAGCGTGATCTTTGCAAAACATCACACTGTTGGGCAATTCGATGTTTGTGTTCAAGACGATCGATTTTGGCGTAGCTGTGAAGCACTATTAAGAGTCACGCTTGCTAGGACACACTGTTTATGACAGTTCGGAAATAAATCCATCGAGAAGCTGTCACTCGTAGTATGGACGTTAAACGGCAGCCATCAAAAGCAGAGTTTATTCAGCCCTTGTGTACCCACGGGTCTATATACAGACACGTGGATCATCATTGCATCAGCTACCAGCGCAGAAGACGACGTCGGCAATATTAAACTCAGAGACGTCACCAGGCAGAGAAGAGTGCTGTCGGTCCTGACGACTTCCGTAGACCACAACGGTTGGTGATTTACCTTTCGGAAAGCAACGTATCAGATTCCTACTACATTTGTCAAAACACCTTGCGACGGATGAGACAAGATTCATGTTAACCTGGTGAAGGGATGGCCGCCTTGTGCCCATTACTTTCAATGCCGTTACGCTGCTGGCAACTCAAACATCTCATTCACGCTACAGGAAATCTCCCAGAATGTTTCTAAAATAGTTGAGCATTGGTAATGTATTCAGCTCAATTTCAAATTTACTTTTCATCAATATTTTATGAACGTGCACTGTTCTTGCTCAAAGATATTTAATACACATTTCTCTAAGTAAGACGTACCATACTATTTGTTTTGTACACCTGCAATCATCAATGGACCAGTAGGATATTTTGCAACTTGCTGGTGTTTCAGTCTGTGGTTTAAGACGGCAAAATATTAGGAAAATTACGACCTTGTTTGAATCAATTTACCTCACTTTTGATTACTAAAAAACTTGTGTCAAAATTGGATGTTACTTTACCGAGCAAAGAATTTTAAGATGAATCACCCACAGCCCGGGTCTGATAAAATGCCGTATAAACAAAGTTATTGTTCAGACTAAATTTACGCTTGACTGACGCAACATTCCATTCTATGTACGAACATAACAGAAACATAACTTCATTTACACCTAGGTCATCTCTATGAAGAACTGACAGGCATCGTAGATGACGGTTTCTTCGGTGTAAATTGATGCAGAATGAGTCATGGCTTGCGATTAATAAATAGCACATGAATGCCGTTACATCTGATGTTAAAAATTTAACAATAAAATGTGACTGTTACCTTCCTGAAGTTTGCACAGCAGCTCTTCAAAAATCAAGGTGTCCAGTTGGTCCTCAAAACACAGTGGTACTGAAAACGTCGCGTTATAGTACAGTCCTGTGTTTATGAAATTTATTCGCCATTAGGAAATCTTTCTGTCATTAGCTGCATTAGATATGAAGATATTACCTGTTGCTGATAAATGGAAATTTGTGCTGGACTATAACTCAAACCTGGATATTCCGTTTGTCGCTAGCAGTCACCTTAACCATTTTTTCTCCTACTTCCTTTTTGACACAGTCACCAATTTCCTGCAAAAGATCTTACTACGGCGTTCGTCATAATACCGAGGGCAGGGTAAATGAAAAATGAAAGACGTCGTTTCGTTACGACGTGAGGACACTCCATGCAGCTACTTAACGATGCATGCCTCCTTGTAGCAATGGTGTCGCCGTTGATAGTTCAATTCCAGGAGGTTCGTGCTTCAACTACTCCCAGTCTAGATAAACCCACCTTTGGGGTGGTTTATGGAAAACGCTCCGGGGAAAATTTGGATATATTCCTGGTACTTGGGGTTCCGTAAGAACGCACAGTATCTTTCGTTTAAGCAGTGTCAAAAATAGAGTACTGTCTTCTGACTATGATCGAAAACATGGCGGACGGCGTGGCCGCGTATCCATGTCACAGAATTAGTTTTTGCTCCCGGGAAATACGCCTAATCCGGGAATAGGAGCAGTAGTGCCGTTATCCTGTCGGGCGACTCTTTTCTGAGGAAAGCAACATCTGGCGCATCAAATGCCGAGGCAATAGTCATCCATATCCGTCAATACACAGGTGATACACAGTGGCACACCTGCATCCCGTTAACCGTTTATACTAAGCGGACTGAACGTTCGTATCAAGCAAGAGTGGCCGAGCTAAGCACTTGCCACACAACTCTATATAGGGGTATTTCCTTGCAGTCGCGTTCGGTGAAGCCTCTTTGGCTCTCCGAGGACCTGCCCAAGCTTCTTTATCTCATAATGTCTATGACCCCATCGCTCACAACTTTACTTGGATTCTCGCCACAGGTTTCAAGGAGACAAAAGTGTTCAGCATTAGTATTACGATCGTCTCTTTGCCCGTTGCTTGTAATACTTCTTTTTATCGATGTCTGAAGAAACAGACAATGGTGACGACATCGCATCTGTCTTATATGAAGATCTCAAATGAGTATCTGACACAATCAATATAAGGAACATTTCGTAACAGAGATCGTTTGTAGGATGATCTCTTTTATGAACCCGCCGACCGAAGTGGCCGTGCGGTTAAAGGCGCTGCAGTCCGGAACCGCAAGACCGCTACGGTCGCAGGTTCGAATCCTGCCTCGGGCATGGATGTTTGTGATGTCCTTAGGTTAGTTAGGTTTAACTAGTTCTAAGTTCTAGGCGACTAATGACCTCAGCAGTTGAGTCCCATAGTGCTCAGAGCCATTTGAACCATTTTTTTATGAACTTAGTAACTGTCACAATCAGTATTTACATCATTTCGTAATATAGATCATATATACGATGATCTCTGTCAGGAATTGATGTCAGTACTGATTGTGTCAGTTACTAAATTGTAACGGCATAGCGCCTTCTTTTATGATCATCGTTCAATTACACAGGCCGCCGACAATGAGAAGCTGTTTTTAATTATGTAATGTATGGATGCTGTCATTTTAAGAAAGATTTTAATGATGTCTGAAGCCGTAATGGTACACAGGAAAAAATGCTTTACTAACTGACGATAGCTATATTGTTAGCTGAAGCTAGTAATCAATCCAAATAAAGGAGGTTTCATGTGCCACCTTGAATTCATGAGCTTTCTGTCCCTAACATAAATGAAAAATTTACAGCAGATCACGTAGCTCCTGGTTCACAACGTAACAAACTTGATAAATTTACGAAATTAATTCGCAATTATGGAATCTTTCTGTCAAGTCAAAATTCCAGGTTCGGGACTCGTTCTGGCAAAAATTTTGTCACCAACAGGTACTATCTTCGTATTTAATACAGCTAACATCAGAAATATCTCACAGTTGCAAACAAATTTCATAAATTTAGTACAGCTGTAAGTTCTTCAACAATGACTGTTTCTTCAGACATTGATTAAATCGAGTTTTAAGAGTTGCGAAGTAGCATTTCTTCCTCTGTTCCTTAGAAAATAAAAGCACGTAGGTTACGCAGCTCGTGACAAGTCTGTACCAAAAGAGACAATCTGAACTTACGCTCGCATGACTTCGCAGCCAGACAGCACTTTTCCTTGTAGAAAATTGGCCAATTTCCAAGTGGTGTTGCTTTGCCTGTGGCGGCTACTAGAAGAAAGAGATCAACTACACGGTAGGCAGAGTAATCACAGACGAACCGTAACCCTGCCACATATAAGCGGAAATATCTCATTATTGTAGTGAGCAAATTACTTCGCAATGCCCTACTGACTCGTTTTGATACCAGTGTTCTTCAGACAGTATACACACGAAGTTACCCTTTTGTCACTATTGAGCAACTGGTATTAGATCATTTTTGTACGTGGTCATTTATTCAAAAAATTTTCATACAGATGATAGTTACCTGCAGAAGGTGAGTTCTCGTTCCTCCGAAAGATTTTTTCTACACAGGATGAACAAATAAAGATTTCGAAGGTGTATTATGCTGCATGATTGACTACATACTTGCTATGGGATTAGCGATGCAGGTCTTCTCGTAGCAATGGTGTCGCCATTGGTAATTCAATTCTAAGAGATTCGTGGTTCTACTTCTCTCATCGTTGATAAACCCACCTACTTTCAGTCCAGTTTTCCGTTGAGCGACATGTCCCGAAGGTCTAGGATTTTTTAACTGCCACAATCACTTTATACTGTTAATTCACGGAAAGCGCTGTGTAATACACCACTAATAGAATACTAAGAGCAGTTTCCGTGATGTATGCCGGCCGGAGTGGCCGAGCGGTTCTAGGCGCTACAGTCTGGAACCGCGCGACCGCTATGGTCGCAGGTTCCAATCCTGCCTCGGGCATGGATGTGTGTGATGTCCTTAGGTTAGTTAGGTTTAAGTGGTTCTAGGGGACTGATGACCTTAGATGTTAAGTCCCATAGTGCTCAGAGCCATTTGAACCATTTTTGAACTGTGATTTATAGCTGTTACGTATGTACCTACAGCATGTCTGTTCTCCTTTGTCTGCTGCGGTAGATGTTGTTTGCTGCCTAGACTGTCTTACAGAGTGAACTACGAACGTTCTCTTGCGGTTTTGAAGATATCTGTGGTACCCATGTATTTGATTCGTTAACAACACGTTCAGAGAAATAACCGATGAACTTCGCCGATTTTGTGGTAGACTTCCCAGCTGTCAGGTTTCACCGTCTCTTCTTTTCTGAACTCTTTTAAATCAGCGGCTTTCCCCATTCCAATAATTATTCTACATCATACTTCGCATGCCACCTAATGGTGTATGGCAGAGGGTACCACTATCTGATCCCTCCAACGCTGTTCTCTCGTAAATAGTGCGTGAAAAGAATGATTGTCAGTAAGCCTCCGTACTGGCTCTAATTTGTCGAATTTTCTCCTCTTGTCAATACGCGAGATGTATGTGGAGGGAAGTAAATTCCTGGAAAGTGGTGTCCCAAAATGCCAATAGTAAATCTCTCCGTGATCCACAATGCCTTTCTTGTAACGTCTGCCAGTGGAGTTTGTTTAGCATCACCGTAATGCTGTCTCGCCATCTAAACGATCCCGTGACGAAATGCGCCGCTCTTCGTTGGATTTTCTCTATCTCCTTTATCAGTCTTAGCTGTCAGAGATCGCAGATAGATGAATAATACTCAAGAATCGGGCGAACAAGCGCCTCATAAGCCACTTATTTCGTGGATGGGTTACATTTCCTGAAGATTCTTCCGTTGAACCTGAGTCTGGTGTCTGCTTTTCACACTATCTGTTTTATGTGGTCATTCCACATATGGTCGCTCTGGATAGTTACGCCCAGATAATTTACGGCAGACGCTGTCTCCAGTTGTTTGTCGTCAATATTGTAGCTGTACAGTAGTGGATTTCTTTTCCTATGTATTAGCACTATGTTATATATATGGTCAACTGCCAGAGCCTGCACCATTCATCAGTTCTTTGCAGGTCGTTCTGCAAATACTTAATATCTTCTGGCGTTTCTACTTTGGTGTGGACAACTGAATCATCTGCAGATTGCCTTTAAGAGCATCCGACGCTTTCTGCTAGATCATTTATATATGCTGTGTACAGCAACGGTCCTATCACACTTCCCTGTGGAACTCCGGATATTATCATTACATCTGCCGATTTAGTTCCGTTAAGAGCGATGTGTTGAGTTCTATCCGCAAGAAAGTCTTGAATCCAATCGCAAGTCTGCTCCGATAATCTGTAAGTTCGTATTTTTTTCATTAAACGGCAATGTGGGACGGTGTCAAATGCCTTACTGAAATCAAGGAACACGGCATCAATCCGAGCGCCGTTGTCCGCTGCGCTGAGCGAGCTGAGTTTCGCAGGATCTCTGTTTGTGGACTCCATGTTCAATTTTATTGAGGAGATGTTAATTTTCCAAAAAGTCATAATTCTTGAGCTTAATACATGTTCCATAATTCTACAACATCAACATCAACATCAACAATATAGGGCTATAATTGAGTGGATCTGTCGTACGGCCTTTCTTAGAAACGGGAATGACTTACGCTTTTTTTCAGACGTTAGGTACCTTTCGTTGCTCGACTCATCTGCGATAAATTACTGATAGAAGGGGAGCAAGTTCTTCCACGTAATTTTTATAGAATTTTATCGGTATCTCATCTGGTCCTGACGTCTTTCCACTTCTACGCGATTGTAGATGACTTTCAGTCGAAATTAAATGGCTCTGAGCACTATGGGGCTTAACTTCTGAGGTCATCAGTCCCCTAGAACTTAGAACTACTTAAACCTAGCTAACCTAAGGACATCACACACATCCATGCCCGAGGCAGGATTGGAACCTGCAACCGTAGCAGTCGCGCGGCTCCACACTGTAGCGCCTAGAACCGCTCGGCCACTCCGGCCGGCCTGACTTTCAGTTCCGCGATCGGTTATCTCAATATCTGCCATTTCGACGTTCATGCGACGAGTCATTCTTATCTAATATCATTCAAAATGAGTGAAGCACCTAGAAGACAGAGTCGTACGTCAGATAAACATAGACAACATCACTGGATATGTAAATGATTAAAATGGCAAATCCTCTGTGACAAGAAGAACTGTCAGAGCTGTTCATTTGCGTTTTTCGTGTATAGTGTTGTAACTATGTCTGGCAGAATATATAAGGGGTGTGAATAGCGTTAGATGCTGACTGCTAACTGTGAAAGGCGTGGAGAAACAACTTAGTCGTGTAAGGCAGCATATCAGCATTGACAGAGGTTGACAGGGTCTCCACTGCGTCCATATTTGGCCAGCTGGTCGAATCGTGCAGTACTCAGATCCGTACGTTAGTTAATTTAGAAAAGTAAAACTCTTAGTCGAGACGAACGATTTCGTCATCCTCTCGTCAATACGTACACGAATTCTGTTCTTGTTAACCATCTTCTTAAACTGAGGTCCACAAGTTGCCTGTAGATAAAGCTGAGAGTTATAAGTTCAGCCACAGCATCTTTGAGCAGCTCTAGGAAGAAGCCCTACGATTCTAAAACGTTTCTTCCTCCAAACTGGCCAATACAAAGAAGTTCCCCTCTGGAAAAGAGTGGGTATCTGCTCTTATCGAAATGTTGCTGACTCTGACAGCATCCGATTTTCATTGGACAATCACTGTAGACCTTCCAAGTTCTCACCAACGAAAAAATCTCTAACTATAGGAGTGGTTTCACGTTTCGGCCAATGATAGCGACTGCGAGTACAGCTCATAAGTGTTCATGCCCGCTACGAAAATAATTTTGGTGAACCAGCCTCCTTGCAGAATTTAAGTATCAACTACCGCTGACCTTTGTTGAGTCCAACAGAGTCTTATCGCTATTGTTATGTCGCATTTTCCCATCCTTCTGCAGATTCCTGTATCACAATGTAAGTTTACAGGCTGTTGTATTCCGCCTCTAGCTCTTTGCGAGGCTCTTATAGAGACATGGGACACTGACAGCGCCTATCCGTTCAGTGTGTACCTGGCTCAGGACTCGGTTTTCAGTGAGGAACTGTTTTATGACTCACTTGCACCTGCATCCCAGTCGAATTCTCTCTCCCACAGCCATACAGCGGACCCAGCTTACAGTAAAACATTACACATATTCTTAACCGTATAGAAATGAAATTTAGAAGTGCACTATGTTGCACACAGGTATTTATGATATTGCAGTGTCTGTGTTGTTAGGAAGAACGATGCAATTTTCCTTCGAAGATGGGTGCAAGTCCGAAGGAACAGCACTGCGGCGAGTACAGCTGTTATGAACAGGTGATGCAATTTCGAATTTATCCACAGATAATGGGTAGCGACTTTCAATTAAAAAATATCCTTCCCTGTTCGTGAATTATTTACTATGTCTACGAGTACAGATTATGACGTTGGGGCGTGACATATGGAAGTTTCATTCTGACGCAGGTATCGCACGGATACCCAAAGCGTCCGCTCGCGTAAACCGGGAGATCTGCGTTCGAGTTCCAGTCCAGCACAAAATTTTCATTGTGGTCGTTCCGTTACACTGGTGGTGGTTGTTCGTATCAGCAATCTACTAGCATCAAACATAGGCCTTAAATCAAGAAAGAGATTTCTAATAATGTACGTTTGGAGCACAGCATTGTATAGTAGTTGAACATGGTCTGTGGGAAAACCGAAACAGAAAAGAGTCGGAACATTTGAGATGTGGTGCTATAGACGAATGTTGAAAATTAGGTGGATTTATAAGCTAAGGAATGAGGAGGTTCTGCGCAGAATCGGAGAGGAAAGGAATATGTGGGAAAAACTGACAAGGAGAAGGGACTGGATGATAGGAGATCCGTTAAGACATCAGGGTATGACTACCATGGTACTAGAGGGAGCTGTAGAAGGCAAAACCTGTGGAGGAAGAAAGAGGCTGTAATACATCTGCCAAATAATTGAGGACATAGGTTTGCAAGTGCACTCAGAGACGAAGAGGTTGGCACAGGAGAGGAACTTGTAGCGGGCCGCATGAAACCAGTCACAAAACTGATGTCTCTCTCGCGAGAAAATTTATCGTATTTATGCATTAGGCACATATTGGGCATTTTTCTAACTGAGTGGAGGATTTGGACTCTGTAAACTCATGTGTCTCGAAATACTGCATCTGGTAATGACTTTGCAAAGGATGTCGAGCGCGTTGGAAAAGGATCGCGGGACCCGTGATGGGGAGGGAAGCTGTGTGACAGAAGAGTGTAAAGGGGGTAATCTTAGTCCTGAAGAACGGACGGAATGTGTCAAACTTCAGAATCCATTCCTTAGAATGATTAAGGGAATAGATTATCTTGTTATAGATATCGTTATCCAGTTGGTAACATTTTTGTCGTTCTCTTTAAATCGGAAGAAACAAGGCACTGTTTTCAAGATTGCTTGGTAATTAGTTTTTCAGATTATTTACTCCTTGTGTAAAGGTTCGTAAGCTGAAATGGTCAGCAATGTTTTGGTCTCTAAGGGTGATGTACGTGAGGTGCGCTCAACGAGTATTAGGCGGTGACTTTCGGCACTGATCCAGAATGTGTTGATTAAGAAATATTTTTACCACGTGCATCACGTTGTCGATCCCCTTCCTGATTACATGTCAAAGTGCATCCTGTAGCCCCTGCTTTCTATACGCAGCTGTTAGAAGAGGAGGGGATGGCTACCACTGTTCAGGGCACTAATAAAGAGGGTCGCTCACATGTTTGCTTTCGGCAAAGCATACCACAAAGAGCGGCTTAGGCCATATCGTCCATGACGTAATTGACATTGCTCAGGGGGAGCCAGACGCGAGCTGGCTAGGGTAGTCGGGGGCCTTGCATATGACAGCACTATCATTTTTAATGATGTCGCTCACATGAAGGGGCGTTGTTTCAGTTGTGGGGACTGGAGAATTTTGCCCGTTCGTGCCCTCTAAAACTTAAATCAGTGCAGAACAGCTGACACCAGAGGTTAAACAGACGCCTTGGTACTTCCTCTATGCCTAGCACCTGTAGTCATCTGATTGTAGGTTGTTTGAATCCTTCCCCTTATGCTTTTGTAAGAAAATTCATGAGCCGGCGTGCGCTCTTTTGGACTCTATTAGCTCAGTATCTTCCATCTATGAGGGCTGTCTTAGACACCTTACCATCTGTGAATTTTCTACATTACTACCCGTGGTTACCAGGTGCCACACTGTTAGTAGGCAGCAGCTTGCCATAATTGATTCGTTGCGCATTTGTTGTGGGGTAAGCAATTTTTCATGCCTATTCAGGTCAAAGTCATTAAGGGTTTGAGTACTGATTTTCCCCTGGGCTATGACCTTATTACAAAGACCAGACTGGTCTTGGATTATGGGAAAGGACGCTTTTATTCTAGATTTTCCCCATTGGCGAGATTCCCCTTTTGTCAGATTGCTCATTTAGTCTGGAGCCTGTTCAGCTATTGTAGGGTACAGGGAGTTTGATTTGGTGCATCAGTCAGTGGAGGCAGCTCAGCAATTGTGGCCAGTGTTGTGACAATTCTCTCAAGTTCTTAGTAACAAATTGGGAACGACAATAAAATTGAATATCGTATTCATTTGACACATTAGATTCCTGTAATGAAATCGCCCTACTGCGTGACGCCTCCAAAAACGTAGGTGCTCCGTCTGGAAGCTGAGAAGATGTTGACCAAAGAGTTATCCGGACGTCCATTTCAGCCTACACTTTTCGCAATTTTGCTGTGAAAAACACAATGGGGGACTTAGACCAATCGTTGACCACCATACCTTGAACAGCAAGGTCGCTCTGGAATTGGATCCCCTGCCCGATCTACACTATTGTTTTACGTAGATAACTAGGGCGAAGTATTTTCCTGACCTGGACCTCAACCAAACCTGTTATCAAATACCCTGGCGGAGGAATCAAAAACTGCGATGGCATTTGTTACAGATTGGAACTTGTACGAATCCAGTCATTTCCCTTTCGGGTTGTCCACCGGAGCAGCGGTTCTCTTCCTTGCTCGATTCTCTTTTGGGTGATATCAAGTTCCAGTTGGTTTACAGCTATTTGCACGAGGCCATTCACAGCAACACTTTTCCCGAACAATTGGACTACCTCCACCAGATGTTGGCAAAGTTCAGAGAAAAGGACTTCACTGTTAATCAGTCAAACATTTCGTGTGGTCAGAGATTTCATTTTGAGGCATTTCAAAGTCGACTATACCCGAACTTGCCTTATTCAAAATTTTCATCATCGTACAACTGAAAAGGGAGTAGCTCAGATTGTCGGTAGAATAAACTTTTTTCGAAAGTTCATTCCCAAATTCCCCTAGCTGGCAGCCCCTGTCGAACATGTCATTGCTGATACACTAAGCATTATATTTGAATCTGGGGATGAATAGAATAGTTTTCCACGGATGAGTGATCAGGAAGGTAATGTTGATGTCATCTGGATTGAGGTGCCTGAGTTATTTAGTGATCTTGTTCAGTAACAACATTCAGAGCCAGAATTCTTCTAGATAAAACAGCATCTTCAGACTAGAGAGGTACTGTATAAGTATCCACTTAAAAGGGGCATTTCGTGTTTACAGACAAAGCGCGACAGGCAGTGGAAAAAACCTGGAATTGTGTTCCCACTATCTTTAGATACTACCATCAGTCTTTTTTGGGAGGGCATTTAGATATACACTACCGCTCTTTAACTTCAATACACCCAAAAAATGACATGTAGTTCCCTGTAGATAAGGTCTAATACCGTGGCTACGGTTGAAGAAGCAAAGGAGTAGTACAACAGTTGTACACATGTCATGATTTTTGCTTGTGGTCATCAAGATACAATAGTATCCAACAAACAAAGTTGTTTACATAAACACTATGTATCTATCTGATATGTTTGTTTACTTCTTTGACGACAGACGCCGCATTTGGTGCACCTCTGTTGTTCCCTGTAGTGATGCTATGATACATAACATGTGGTTCCTGCACGTCAGTTCCTTCGTTTCATTGAAGTGTGTACATCGCTAGTAATGCTCCACAAGTGGAAATATCCATATAAAAACGTGCTGCAATTGTAGCACTTAACGAAGCAGGTTTATGTATTCGCCAAATTGCGAAACAGTGTAGTGTGTCTACAGGGGGAGTGTAATACACCCTGAAGACAACAGGACATAACACGACCAGGACGACCTGGTAAAACAACTAAAAGTGATTATAAATATACCAGAGTTACCAGTAAGAGTAACAGATTCAAAACAGCACCGCAAATTCGTGCAGAATTGGTAGAAATGAACACGATAACAATATCTGTTGCAACAGTAAAATGAGACTGACTGGAGCCGACTCGAAGGGATGTATCACAGCAAAAAAAAAAAACTTCAAAGGCCCATAAATAAACAGAAGAGACTTGAATGGACTAGAAAACATCGTATTTTGGACATCGGAAGAGTGGACGAAGGTGTTATTCATCGATGATCGAAGTTCGATATGTTTGAAACCAGAAGGAGAATATTTGTTCGCAGATTTGTATGGGAAAGAGTAGCCCAGTAGTGTGTTCTACCTATAGTTAAACACGGTGGAGGTTCTACTACGGTTTGGGGAGGTTTTGCCGGAGATACAGTTGGCGACACTGTGAAAGTAGAAGGATGTCTGGATCAGAAGCAGTACCACCGCATATTTCAGTATCATGCAATACGAAGTGTACTGCGCTTAATAGGGAAAGGGATCACCTTACAACAGGATAATGACCCAGAACATGTTGTCATACTGTACGAACTACTTTGCATCGAAGAGAAAACAGAGAGTACTAAATGATATGGTAAGGCTGTCCTAAAGTCTCGATTGTAATCCCATTGAAATGGTCTGGGATGAAGTGGACAGACGTATCTGGGAAGTTAATGTATCCACCAAGGAACATCTCTGGAATATTGTAAAGGATATGTGAAATCGTACAGATTCACTATACCTACAAAAAATGACTGACCGCATGCCTCGAGTTTGTGAGGCAGTTATTAAGTCCAAAGGAAGATACTTTGATGAAAGTAAAATATAATGACTGTGATTGTATTATATATGTAGAAGTTAATATAGTTATATTTTGCGAGAAATAACGTTTGATCTGTCTTGTAAATCTGAAATACCAAGATGTATTGAATGGCTCTGAGCACTATGGGACTTAACATCTATGGTCATCAGTCCCCTAGAACTTAGAACTACTTAAACCTAACTAACCTAAGGACAGCACACAACACCCAGCCATCACGAGGCAGAGAATATCCCTGACCCCGCCGGGAATCGAACCCGCGAACCCGGGCGTGGGAAGCGAGAACGCTACCGCGCGACCACGAGATGCGGGCAGGATGTATTGAAATTAATGAGTGGTAGTGTATACTGGATGGCCCTGAACTATACGTCAAAAATATAACTTCACGTAGAGGGGACCGAAGTAAGCAGATGTCGTATAGGAATGTGTGTGCGGCAATGCTGCCTTGTGCCGGTAGAGAACGCTGATGACTGCAGCATATAAAAGAGCTTCGCTAGCTGGATTCATCTTTTCCCGCACAGATCTCGGGCAGCATGCACCATTTCACAAATGCGGAACTGGACGACATGCATTTCATGTATGGGTCGGCACAAGGAACTGGATTAGCTGCTTAATGCATGTGCAGGGAGCGAGCCCCGGGTAGGAATCAATTGGATCGCCGAACATTCGAGCGTCTTCATACGGAGCTGTGAACGAGTGGATCGTTTTATGCTTCCAGGTGTGGAACTGACATTGGAAGATATCGCAGAACTCCTGAAGTGGAAGAAAAAATGCTAAGCACAGAAGAGGATAATGCTTCGACAAGATCTAGAGTCCCTATATGTGCTTTGGGTGTGAGCTGTCAAAGTGTTTTGAGTACTTTAAATGAAGACGGAATGCATCCATAACATTTGTAGACAGTTCAAGTAATGACTCCTGACAATTATCTTCCGCGTCTCAACTTTGCTCGTTGGTACTTACAGCAGACTGCTCCCAATGAAACCTTCCCTACAGATGTTTTATTTACTGATGAGGCTACCTTTAGGCGATCAGGTATGTTGAAAATCCGTAATTCTCGCCTGTGGGCTCATGGTAACCCACATCGCACAATAGCACACGCTTACCAAGAAAGGCTTTCCATTAATGTTTGGGCAGACATTGTGTACATTAACGGCTACGAAGTAAAATTACCAAATATGCAGCAACCTGTCGCAAAATCATATTTTATTTATTCACTTTTGCAAATCTATTTCAACTGATTAACAGCCATCATCGGTGCTTTCAACCAGTATGTGACTTTACGTTTGATCTCTGCTTAAGAGCCGGCCGGAGTGACCGAGCGATTCTAGGCGTTGCAGTCTGGAACCGCGCGACCGCTGCGGTCACAGGTTCGAATTCTGCCTCGGGCATGGATGTGTGTGATGTCCCTAGGTTAGTTAGGTTTAGGTAGTTCTAAGTTATAGGGAACTGATGACCACAGAAGTTAAGTCGCATAGTGCTCAGAACCATTAGAACCATCTGCTTAAGACAGTATTACTACTCAGGGCACATATTGGTTAAAAGCACCGATGATGGCTGTTAATGCGTTGAAATCGATTTGCAAAAGTGCATAAATAAAATATGATTTTGCGACTGGTTGCTGCATATTTGGTAATTTTGTGGTTTACGGTCGTTGCACGACTTGGGAACCACATGGAGCCCACCATTCGTCTACCAAGTAGTTAAACTGGCCACACTTACATCTTCCAACGATAGGCCTTACGTGAAATTTTGCGCGATGCCCCACCAGCTGTCTGCAGACGAATGTAGTTCCAGCACCACGGAGCCCCAGCTTACTTCAGTCGAAACGACAAGAATCGCTTGAAAGCTGTCTACGGCCAGCAGTAGACTGGACGGGGCGGTCTAGTTTCCTGGCCATTGCGTTCTTTCCATTTAACCTGCGTGGATTTTTTCTTGCGAGGTCATATGAAAAGCCTGGTGTATGAGAGTCACGTCACTTCTGAAGAAGGTCTGGTTGCCCTCGTGTCTGTTGCTGCTGGACATAGGTCGACATGCCTGACGTCTTTTCTAATGAACGCCGATCCATGGACCGTCGCTGTGAGCCGTGTATCGTTGTTGGTGGCCGCTCTTTCGAGCACCTTTTAACCTGTTAATACACTCATGGAAATGGAAAAAAGAACACATTGACACCGGTTTGTCAGACCCACCATACTTGCTCCGGACACTGCGAGAGGGCTGTACAAGCAATGATCACACGCACGGCACAGCGGACACACCAGGAACCGCGGTGTTGGCCGTCGAATGGCGCTAGCTGCGCAGCATTTGTGCACCGCCGCCGTCAGTGTCAGCCAGTTTGCCGTGGCATACGGAGCTCCATCGCAGTCTTTAACACTGGTAGCATGCCGCGACAGCGTGGACGTGAACCGTATGTGCAGTTGACGGACTTTGAGCGAGGGCGTATAGTGGGCATGCGGGAGGCCGGGTGGACGTACCGCCGAATTGCTCAACACGTGGGGCGTGAGGTCTCCACAGTACATCGATGTTGTCGCCAGTTGTCGGCGGAAGGTGCACGTGCCCGTCGACCTGGGACCGGACCGCAGCGACGCACAGATGCACGCCAAGACCGTAGGATCCTACGCAGTGCCGTTGGGGACCGCACCGCCACTTCCCAGCAAATTAGGGACACTGTTGCTCCTGGGGTATCGGCGAGGACCATTCGCAACCGTCTCCATGAAGCTGGGCTCCGTTCCCCACACCGTTAGGCCGTCTTCCGCTCACGCCCCAACATCGTGCAGCCCGCCTCCAGTGGTGTCGCGACAGGCGTGAATGGAGGGACGAATGGAGACGTGTCGTCTTCAGCGATGAGAGTCGCTTCTGCCTTGGTGCCAATGATGGTCGTATGCGTGTTTGGCGCCGTGCAGGTGAGCGCCACAATCAGGACTGCATACGACCGAGGCACACAGGGCCAACACCCGGCATCATGCTGTGGGGAGCAATCTCCTACACTTGCCGTACACCACTGGTGGTCGTCGAGGGGACACTGAATAGTGCACGGTACATCCAAACCGTCATCGAACCCATCGTTCTACCATTCCTAGACCGGCAAGGTAACTTGTTGTTCCAACAGGACAATGCACGTCCGCATGTATCCCGTGCCACCCAACGTGCTCTAGAAGGTGTAAGTCAACTACCCTGACCAGCAAGATCTCCGGATCTGTCCCCCATTGAGCATGTTTGGGACTGGATGAAGCGTCGTCTCACGCGGTCTGCACGTCCAGCACGAACGCTGGTCCAACTGAGGCGCCAGGTGGAAATGGCATGGCAAGCCGTCCCACAGGACTACATCCAGCATCTCTACGATCGTCTCCATGGGAGAATAGCAACCTGCATTGCTGCGAAAGGTGGATATACACTGTACTAGTGCCGACATTGTGCATGCTCTGTTGCCTGTGTCTATGTGCCTGTGGTTCTGTCAGTGTGATCATGTGATGTATCTGACCCCAGGAATGTGTCAATAAAGTTTCCCCTTCCTAGGACAATGAATTCACGGTGTTCTTATTTCAATTTCCAGGAGTGTAAATTTCTGATGTCATTGTCTTTAAATGCCTTTTCAGTTTCTTGTGATTCACACTGCTGTATTGTGTCAACCCGCACACACATTCCCGTACGAAATCTGCTTATTCATGTCCCATCTATCTGCCTTTATATTTGTGCCGCATAGCTTAGGACCACTGTACAAAACCTTTCACAAAGTTATACAGCATGTGACGTGCTCTTTCCTTTAGAGGGGTGTTAGGGCAGTGCCGTAATGTAAACGCGTGAAGCCTAGTTTGGGGTTAAGGGAGGGCTGTCGCAGTCCACCAGTTCCGAACGTCGTACGGAAAGCCTTTTTATCGAATATGTGGTTCCCCTTCCCCTGGATCACGCTGGTTATCGCTACATTTTTGTTGCTGTCGCTTATTTCCGAGCGGCCGAGTGATTGCGGGGCATAGACTAGAGACCTGAGTAACATAATTTCTCTTTTTGCCCTCCTGGTACTCTTGTTAGTGATAATGCCCCAGCATTCGTCTCTCGATAGTTGGGCCGGTTTTATTTTGGGCATAGCTTACATTAGGTAACTATCACTCCTTAATAAGCCCAAACGCGGAAACGGTTAGTAGAAATCTAAAAGCTGAGCTTATAACTTTTTCCTCGGAGACGCAATCGAAGTGGGATCGCTCCCTCCCATGATCGAATTTTGTCTCCAGTCCCGCGAGGTCCTTCATATTTACCCATCGTGTAATTTCGCCATTTTCCAACCTGTGAGAAACAGCTGCTTAACCTCTAGTTGAGATTATTCCTGCGGTAATTAGAGTAAATTGCCGAGAGCATATATCCCCAAGGTCTACCAAAGTGAACGGCGCGCTACAACCGTAGGCACCGGTCAAATGCTCTATAATAAGGAACGAAAGATATCGAGCCATGCTTTGTGGGTCCGTGACGTGATCTCGAGGTCCCCAACCTGGTCACAATACGAGTTAAGGACGATGCTTCCGGCAGCAAATTCTCACAAATGTATGTGCTTTCTTTATGATCTCCCCTCCCTTAGTTTAGTTTATTGGAGGTGGGAGGGGACTGGGGGTGGTTGGAGACTGAGTCACCTGGTGAGGTCTATATCTCATACCCAGCAGACTTGAGCACCATCTTTCGGTATACCGCTTTCTGGAGGCGGAACGGTGGGGGTAACAGTCGGGCCGTGAGTTGAAGGGTGTCTGTTGAGGGGTGTCTTGGGGAGGACGGATACCAGGCGAAGTGTATTTTATTTGTTTTGGGTTAGCGTGGCCAGCTATCCCGATGTGCGCATGTGCCAGCAGCGGGCCAAGTGTGTTGACGCTGAGGGTATGAGGCAGTTAATGTGGCGTGTCAGCCGTTACTAGTGTACTCCGGGCGGACCGTTTAATGACTAGTGTTTGGTCGTAGATAGAGCATGAGATTTGCCGCTACATGTTTTAATGATGAGCGTTCTTTTACATTTCTGTGAAACTCTTTCCAGGCGGTGGCTCTTGTTTGTGCTGCGCCGGTTTCGTGATTATTGACCGCTAGCATGTGTTTTGCGGCCCGTTTTTTGGTAATGTATTTTTATGATACGATCTTGAGTTACGCCTGTTCGACTGTCTCATTCGCAGACAAACCACTGAATCTATTATGGCTAATCAAATGTCTCAGGTACATCATTTTAGGTTAAGACTTTTTAGTGCTATTGTTGTTTAATGTCTTCTTTTTTTTTTTTTTTTTTTAAATTGATGTTGGCGTTTTCATGCTGTTAACTTTCTTATTGCCGCTTCTGCACCACCCTTGATTACATCGTCTTTTGAGATGGGCCGGTGAACTGTTGTTTAATCTTTATTCAATATAGGTCTTATGTATGTTGTAGGCGGAGCCACTGTCGACTTCATGCCTTGTTGCCACGGGTCGTGTGCCCAAGGTCTATCTCGGACTGTAATGTGACATGTTCGGGCTAGCACCCTGATCTCACAATGGACAGGTCCCTCACAACTTATTAATTATGGTCGAAGGAACCTCTTTGAGTTAATTGTCTGGCCTAAAATTTTTGAAGCATAAAGATCATCAATATGTCACTGCTTTTTCTTAAAATAATTTAATGTCTCAAGGTAGTAAACCACATTTGTAATCCCTTTGGTGTATAAAGCAAACTTTGGATTATTAATGTTGGTGAACTTTTCCTAATGTTACGCTGTGTTAGCAAGTAAAATTTAATTATGGCAGCTAGTGAATGGATTATTGGCAAAAGAAAGGAACTTACGAATATTTGTAATATATTGTCAGCTGTATTGTGCTAGTAAATTTTGACAAGCTATTATTTAAGAGAATCAAACGATGTTGAGCTTGTTACCCATTCCTTCCACTAGGACCTATTTATTGTCTCTTCTCATTAACACCTTTGTTAGGCCGTATCACCGCCAACAACCCACTTGTTTGTGACGAAGATGCGACTGCTTGGCTGAAGTGCTTTTAGATGCTTGAGGTTCTGTGGCGTCCCGCTAACTGTCCGTCAGACTTTAAAGGGCATGATGCTTTCTGAACCATGAAAACACTTCAGTTAAGTTATCGATGACTGGTTTTTGAGAAAATCCCACATACTGGTTGTGGCTTAAGAGTCTGCTCTTGCCCTGTTTGACTGGCGCTATCTGTCTTTTCAAGTCCTGTAATTTTTCGGTAGGTGAAGGGTAAGTTTTCTACAAACGTAATTGCTTATGCTCCTCAGTTATAAAGTGTAGTAATACCTTACATATGACCACATTGCTCCTACCAGTTTCTAAAAATGTATAGAGCAAAGGATTATATGGAATTAAATCAGGCCTGCCCAAGTGCCTGCTCAGCGATCCGACTTCCCCCACCACTGCACTACTCCAAGCAGGTGTTAGGTACATGGCTATATGCCGTAGGTTACACACTCGGGAGACAGCAAGAAGCGCTCGCCACACTGCATTTACCTCTAAGAGGTGAATATTGCAGTATAGCGTTATTAGTAGGAATTTATCACGTGTGTTCATTTTCAACTGTTTTTATTTTCTTGCCAATGCAGTAAATTTTACTGCTTGATTAATTAAGTACCTTAGGTAGTACTAATACGTTGAGCGGAAAAAGGTTTATTTACAGATGTTGAACATTTTGGTGTGACATTTACATTTTTATACACATTCCGATTTTAGGACATATAATATACCAGGAACTATGGTTCCAGATAGAGACGAACACAAGGAGCTAAGCAAATTACAATGTGTTAGACCCTACCTTTACGGGACTTTGTCGATTTCAATAAGGAAAAAAAACCATCGCACGCATAGGTTCAACGAATAAATACGTTTAGCGGCTTGTCGGGGGAATCGCGATGTGACATATCTTACGAAATAATAGAACATTTGCGTTACCTCGTTTCGGTCAGAGATTACGTAGCAGTCCAGAGAAATCGATGGTAAGAAATATGAATATTTACTAATACTGACATAGCTCCCTGGTCACTAAAGAATAATGTGAATCTAACTATGGCCATTTTAAATTCCCACTCGTTCGTGGTTTCTGGTAGAGTACAGTCTTCTTACAGCAAATTATTGCTACGATTTTCAGTACTAAGAATAATTATGTGTGAAATAATAACTGTTGTGTTGGCAGAAGAGCCAGCACAGTGTTATTAGTGGAGGCCGAAAGAATTTCTGCGGCGGTGCTGATTGTTGTTCGGCACACACCATGCAAGAAGAGCACATATTCGTAATCGCGGCATCGATTCCGAACCAAGTACAGTGCTGACGAGCAAGTTGTTTCGTTCTCACTATACCCCAATGTCCTTGGTGGAGAAGCTTTAAGACAGAGGACTGTAACGAACGTGGTACCACGACCCTGGACTGATCATTATCAGAACGCAACAGCAAAACACCACACCGAACAAAAAGTCTCTCCTTGTGAGCAAAAAATCGGCGAACCAACGAGTCCCCATTCGGTGACTTTAACAAGGGCCATTGCGTAGCAACAAAACGCAGAACGGTAGCAAGGACAGGGTCGGCAGTTGTGGCTGTAGCTACACGACGAAAATCAATCGGAAACGATTCGACCACGTCATCGGTTTCCGAATCATTGAACATGCAAGCAAGTTCGGAGGAATCGAATGCCCTATCCTCAGCAATAGGCAAACGGGACAACGCATCGGCGTTTACGTGCTTAGCAGTGGACCGATACAAGATATCGTAGCGGTACTGCGAGAGGAAAATAGACCAGCGAATGAATTTCTGCGCTGTACGTGGAGGTACAGGCTTGTTCGGGTGAAAAAGCGATGTCAAAGGTTTGTGGTCTGTGATTATGGTAAAGTGACGACCATACAAGAAGTCAAGAAACTTTGTAACACCAAATACGGGAGCCAACGCTTCTTTCTCGATCTGTGAATAATTTCTTTGCACAGACGAGAGCAATTTAGACGCAAAGGCAATAGGGCTATCGTGCGAGCCATCTTTGTGCCCAAGCACAGCACCGATCCCGAAATTCGATGCATCCACCATCAGCAAAAGGGGCTTCCGGGGATCGAATGGCGTAAGGCAAGTATTGGAAAGCAACGCCGATGTCAACTGGCGAAAGGCGCGTTCGCATTCCGTCGTCCAGACGAAAGGAACACCTTTACGGCGTAAGCGATGAAGCGGAGCTGAAATGGAAGAGGCATGCGGCACATATCGGCGATAATAGTTGATTATTCCCAGCACACTCTGTAGCTGCTTCAAATTCTGCGGCGAAGGTAAGTCTTGTATGGCACGGGGGTGCGTGGGACTGGGATGTGTGCCTTGGGCATTGAGTACATGGCCCAGGTATGGAAAGTCACGAGCAAAATACACACATTTGTCCTTCCATAAGCCAAGACCATTATGTCGCAAGACCTGAAATAATGTTCTTCTTCCGTCTTTCCGGAGATCACAATATTGTCCAGATAGTTTGCTGCAGTAGGGACCGACGCACAAACAGTTTGTAGATATTGCTGAAACAATGCAGGGGCGGATGCACACCCGAATGGCAGTCGTTTGAATTGATAGAAACCAAGATGCGTGTTAACCACCAAAACGCGCTGATATTCTTCGTCCACCGGTATTTGCAAGTACGCATCTGCTAGGTCCAACTTTGTAAAATATTTGCCCAGGCACAGTTTGTCAAAAAGATCTTCCGGGCGGGGTAAAGGCAATGTTGCAATCACTAGTTGTGGATTCACGATTGCCTTGAAGTCCACACAAAGTCTCAATTCAATTACACCTTGTGATTCCAAACCGTGTAATGTTTTAGCAACCTCATCAAGCAATGTGCCCCTGGAAATGTCTTACAATTTAAAACTTGGTGAAGAGTTTGACAGAGCACTGAAAGACCTGAGTCGAAACAAGGCCCTGGGAGTAGACAACATTCCATTGGAACTACTGACGGCCTTGGGAGAGCCAGTCCTGACAAAACTCTACCATCTGCTGAGCAAGATGTATGAGACAGGCGAAATACCCTCAGACTTCAAGAAGAATATAATAATTCCAATCCCAAAGAAAGCAGGTGTTGACATATGTGAAAATTACCGAACTATCAGTTTAATAAGTCACAGCTGCAAAATACTAACGCGAATTCCTTACAGACGAATGGAAAAACTAGTAGAAGCCGTCCATGTGGAAGATCAGTTTGGATACCGTAGAATATTGGAACACGTGAGGCAATACTGACCCTACGGATTATCTTAGAAGCTAGATTAAGTAAAGGCAAACCTACGTTTCTAGCATTTGTAGACTTAGAGAAAGCTTTTGACAATGTTGACTGGAATACCCTTTTTCAAATTTGAAGGCGGCAGGGGTAAAATATAGGGAGCGAAAGGCTATTTACAATTTGCATAGAAACCAAATGGCAGTTATAAGAGTTGAGAGGCATGAAAGGGAAGCAGTGGTTGGGAAGGGAGTGAGACAGGGTTGTAGCCTCTCCCCGATGTTATTCAATCTGTATATTGAGCATGCAGTGAAGGAAACAAAAGAAAAATTCAGAGTAGGTATTAAAATCCATGGAGAAGAAATAAAAACTTTGAGGTTCGCAGATGACATTGTAATTCTGTCAGAGACATCAAAGGACTTGGAAGAGCAGTTGAACGGAATGGATAGTGTCTTGAAGGGTGGATATCAGATGAAAATCAACAAAAGGAAAACGGGGATAATGGAATGTAGTCGAATCAAGTCGGGTAATGCTGAGGGAATTAGATTAGGAAATGAGACACTTAAAGTAGTAAAGGAGTTTTGCTATCTGGGGAGCAAAATAACTGATGATGGTCGAAGCAGAGAGGATATAAAATGTAGATTGGCAGTGGCAAGGAAATCGTTTCTGAAGAAGAGAAATTTGTTAACATCAAGTATAGATTTAAATATCAGGAAGTCGTTTCTGAAAGTATTTGTATGGAGTGTAGCCATGTATGGAAGTTAAACATGGACGATAAATAGTTTAGATAAGAAGAGAATAGAAGCTTTCGAAATGTGGTGCTACAGAAGAATGCTGAAGATTAGATGGGTAGATCACATAACTCATGAGGAGGTGTTGGATAGGATTGGGGAGAAGAGACGTTTGTGGCACAACTTGACTAGAAGAAGGGATCGGTTGGTAGTACATGTTCTGAGGCATCAAGGGATCACCAATTTAGTATTGGAGGGCAGCGTGGATGGTAAAAATCGTAGAGGGAGGCCAAGAGATGAATACACCAAGCAGATTCAGAAGGATGTAGGTTGCAGTAGGTACTGGGGCATGAAGAAGCTTGCACAGGATAGAGTAGCATGGAGAGCTGCATGAAACCAGTCTCAGGACTGAAGACCACAACAACAACATCAAGCAATGTGTGGGGAACTTTGCGCGGTCTGAAAAATTTAGGTTGCGCGTTTACTTTCAGTTCCAATTGTGCTTTATAGTTCTTAGTGCAACCGACACCTGGTGCAAAAATGTTTGCAAATTCTTCACATAGACGAGAAACACTGTCTGAAGGCACAGTCTGGTTCAATGATAGGACCTGATTTACTATAGTTACAAAACTGAAATAAATCGAAACCAAACAAGTTCACTGCAGAAGAAGAACGAAGGACATAAAATGACACAAGTTTTGTTTGTCAGTTTTATGTTGCAAGAAGGCTGCACTGTCCTAACACAGGGATCTATTGACCTGAATACCTAGTTAACGTAACATTTGCGGCACGTAACAGAGGTGTGCCCAGCAGTTTGCAAGTGTCGGGGTTGATCAGTGAAACTGCAGCTCCGGTATCGAGCTGGAATGGTATCACTTTGCCGTTTATGTCGAAATCTACAAAAAGTTTATTGGCCCGCTGACGACAAGAGCTACTGCCTCGTGCAACGTGAACTGACACTGGTACAAAATCACTTGTGACTTGACGGGAGTTCGACGATGTCGACGCACACTATTTGCGGGATGAACACAGTCAGTGTTAGAGAGAGTGGCACTGGGCGGAGTGGAATGAACGACATGAATTACCATGGGCGAAGTTTCGTAAGCCTGAGTATCCTTGATTCGATTTCAATTTCGGCCCGAAGCAAAGGGCCTGGAAATGTTTATGTTTCCGATCTGAGCTTTTTCTGGCAAGCACTCTGAACATGTCCTTTTTTTATGACATAAAAGCAAATAGTTTGGCGTGACGTGTAAGTTTCACGCGAATGTTCAGTAGCGCACCGCGGGCATGATTTGAGCACTGCATTTACTTGCTGGCGCGGCACTCGTTGCTGAGAGCCTGGCGGCAGCGGCCCGGCCAGGTGCGAGGGCTGTTTACTGCTCCGTGCAGCTTGCCCGGCGGGCCGGTTAACCTGATACACGGCTGGCGAAGTTTCAAACGATTCCTGAGCAAAGTCTAGTGTGTCCTGCCGATCCAATATGTCCAGCACTGTTGAAGGGAGGGGCTGACTAGTTTCAAAATCTGTTCCCTTATACGAACATCAGAAACGTTCTGTGCAACTGCATCACATACCATAGTATCTGAATATGGGAGTCCACATTGACACTCAAAATCACAATCCCTAGTAAGGCCTTGCAAGGTTGCAACCCACTCCCGATTAGTCTGACCTGCCGCACGTTTTGTACTAAAGAATGTACACCGTTTTGCAAGTACATTGACCGATTTTTTGAAATGTGCATCTAATGCAGACAAAATGTCGTCGTAGGACAGAGTTGCTACGTTGCGTCGGGGAAATAATTTGACTATCACACAGTAGGTTTGCACACCAATGGACGACAAAAGAAAAGGCAGCCGCTCGTGACCTTGAATTCTATAGGCGGCGAGATGGAATCCAAATTGGCGTGACCACTCCAACCAGCTTCCCAGTGCAGCATCAAAAGGTTTGAAAGTCGTGTGTGGCTGCGTTAGTGGTGGAGCGGCGGCTGCTGCATCGTTTTGCATTGCACATTGACCCTGGACGAGCTGTCCAAGGGCATCCAGTAATGACAGAATTCGGACAGTACATCTAGAGATTGTGGCGAAGCCATGACACAATGAAATCAGGGCAGTATAGATAAGAACACCGTTTTTACAGTCGTCGCCAATGTTGTGTTGGCAGAAGAGCCAACACCGTGTTACTAGTGGAGGCCGAAATGCACGCGTTTTAGCTCATGTAGTCTGGTGTGAGGAGGGAAGAACTATACTGACGTGAGGTCTGGAACATGACAAGGAAATAGAATTCAGAAAGCAGGCGTAATTAGTTTGATTCTTTAATCCATTAATGATGAACGTCGCTCTTGACGGTACATGATCCACAATATTATCTGTTCAGAATACATTCGTATTAACTGAATATGGCACCTTGCTAGGTCGTAGCAAATGATGTAGCTGAAGGCATCTCTGCAAATGAGACCGTATGTAGTCAGTGAACCAACGCTAGCAAAGTCGACCGTCAACTGGGACGAGTGCTAGGGAGTCTCTCTCGACTAGACCTGCCGTGTGGCGGCGCTCGGTCTGCAATCACTGATAGTGGCTAAACGCGGGTCCGACATATACTAACGGAGCGCGGCCGATTTAAAGGCTACCAGCTAGTAAGTGTGGTGTCTGGCGGTGACACTACAATAACACCGTGTGAAGTGTTCTCATTGAATTTCGTCCAGTTCATAAAATGTGTCAGTCAAAGGAATTGATATCTTTAAAGAGTCATGAAGTAACTACAAATATCTAATGTAAGACGAATGAGACATTTGGAACTGCATTTACATGAGACAATTCAATCCTCGTATTAAAGACAGTGGAATATGAACCGGCTGCCTAATGCATCACTTCAGAGATTAACTGTTAGGCAATAATATTATAAATAATTAATTCCCTTGTTAACTGTGTGCCACTAAATAGGACAGACGATTATAATATTGGTTATTACGACCGAAAGACGTATCTCACATTATAGAGGATACTGTTTTAGGCGTAACATTTTACAAAAATCTTATAAATTTCAGGACTGGACAGAGAGGTCGTTGAGTTGCATGCTCCAATGTGAGTCTATCAGCAGGAAATAATGAGGTACATTATCAGCCATAAGCGCTAATGGTCTGAAAAATAAATCCAAATCCGTCTTCAGAAGTGCAATATCTTGGGATTTCTTTGGGAACTCACAATGAGGCATTTCAGTTACTGAAACTTAGTCAATCATGTCTGGTCCACAAATGACTGCCTCAACTTATGGGAGATGTTCCATGTCATGTACTTGAAGCTTCTTTTTTCATAGGATTACTTTCTGTTTGATAGCATCAATCTTGTCGCCATATCTGTTACTCAGCCGTGTGGCTTGATTAGCGATGTTCCCGCCGCCCGTAAGAGTTATCTTTGCGGTGGTGTGCGCAGGGCGTGCGATAGCGCCACCTACCTGGCCGGTCGGGGAGCGAGGGATAAGCTCTAGCAAGTAGCGAGGATTTTGCTTTGGGATGCCTAGCAGTAACGTCGTTTGGGAAGTCTGGCTGACAGTACAGGCGCCGTGCGAGATAGTAGGAAGAGGCCATCTAATAGAGGCTGTTTACCCGGGTGACGGCACCGTAGCAAATATCGCCGGCGTGGAAGCAGTCACGTTACTGGGAAGCCGTTGGTGTATTTCGTTCGCTTCATGTCTCCTGGCATCTGCGGCGGCTGGCTTTTTCGAACAAGCAAGACGGTAAGGTCCTTGCTTTTGCTGTAAATTGTGGCCGAAATCTACTACTAGGTTCAGTGGTGCTGACTTCATTTTCTTGGCCGGCCGTTGCTACTCCTACTGACTCTGTCCTGTGTTAATTTCAGCTTGCTTAGTACGCAAGGTTCTAGTGAGAGCTGTATATGATGTGATGATTAACGTTTACTAGGGCCTGGAGTGCTGATACATTCTGTTTGTAGATTGCTACTGTCAGTGTTAACCGCCATTGAAAACAGTTTGGCTGGTCCTTGAGTAAGTGCCACCTGGTTATTGTATTTATCGGCAGTAACGACAGACTACATTTCCTCGTTAAATTTTAGTTAATTGCTTTTGAGGTTGATCATAGTTTTTGAATAAATAGTTCTGAACTCATTTCACTAAATGTGTAATAGGCCATAAGTGCCGTGGTTTATGAATTTGTAAATTTTTAAGTGACTTGCTGTCACCCAAATGGTAATACTAAAAATGTGTTGATGGTTTCATGTGTTGTTTGTCTTGTTTAAACGTGCCAAATAAATGTTCATTGCAACTGTCAACGGTGACTGCCTGACGTGCCACTTGGTGCAGTCCTACCACCCCACAGCCTATTGTGATGAGCTTGTGTCGTTGTGTAAAGGTTGAATTCCATGCTGTGCTGACACATTACTTACCAAATCAATAATGAATTGAAGTAATTAGTAATGTAATAATTGGTAATGTCTACCATAAAAGATATTTTCACCACTTTACTACTCTTAAGTCCACTCCCTACTGGCGCTCTTCGCTTCAGCCAGCATTCACAGCCATTCGTCAGAAAAATAGAGCGTCCTGTAGTCGTTGTGGCTGGTGTGGTATTAAGGCTCCATCGTTCCAGCTCGTAATAGTGCGATGACGCATTAAGCCCCTTGCGTGGCCTTGAAAGATACGAGAAGTAAGGCAAATCCGACTGGGAACCGAATGTTGTGGATTCTCCAATGTTTGTATTTTAGAAAAATGCGTAGGCGCAGTAATATTCCCAATGCAGAACGTGAATCTAGTTTCATTCAGATAAGATTGCCAGGAAACCGCTTGACGTGTGACAGGTCGACCGCTTTGCTCTAGCGACGTGCGGCTGCAGACTTCCTCTTTCTCCTCCTTTACCTTTTACTCCTCGCCCCGCGCTCGGAACGCCAAGCAGGATTGCGGCTGGTCAGCCCACTCTCGCGGAGTGCCGTTTGGCCTCACTTAAATGAGGGGCTGCATGAACGTTAGGAAAGAAGAGAATCGAAACTTTCGCAGCGTAGTGTTACTAACATATACTGAAAATTACATTCACAAATAAAGTGATAATCCTTAGGATCTCTGCAGGAACGTCGAGAAAATGAATACATGAAAAACGTAACGAGACGATGACGGCCTGGAATACAGTTCGCCATACAGGACCATAATGGAGGAAGGGACAGGGGGCGGTGGAGAAGGAAAGCAGCGATTTTAAAATACGGGGTGTACCATGATTAATGGCGAACACTGACATGTGAAGAAGTAGGCTTTATAGGGGAAAAAAAAGAAAAAAATGACCTCTTAAAATACTTATGGTTGTTTAGACTCGTCGCCTTGTAAAACAAATTAGTAAAATAAACCGACGTTTTGACTGAGATGTAGCAGCATTCCCGATGGTAAAGTTATCAGCTGTGGAGTAAGTGCTTTAATATATCTGTATATCATTTCTGTCTCACTGGGTCACCGACGTCATCTTCATTACATTTGAAACTACACTATCGGTAAAATAAAAGGCAACCTACTCATCGACAACGTCATTTTGGTTCAATTGGTTCAAATGGCTCTGAGCACTATGGGACTTAACATCTGAGGTCATCAGTCCCCTAGAACTTACAACTACTTCAACCTAATTAACCTAAAGACATCACACACATCCATGCACGAGGCACGATTCGAACCTGCGACCGTAGCAGTAGCGCAGTTCCGGACTGAAGTGCCTAGAACCGCTCGGCCACCGCGGCCGGCCACCGTCATTTTATTGACAAGGGAGGTCACAAGTAGTTCATCATAGAAGCAGTGTATGAGAAATTCAGACCAAGAAAAAAATCATACGTCACAGTGAAGGGTGCCAAACAGCCACATCAGTAAATCGTGTACAAACCGTCCACCCCCCATCCCCTCATGTCCCATATGACGGCAGCGCCGGCTCGTATTCCCGCATGTAAGCGATTACAGCGGTGCCGAAAGGTATCCTGCAATAGATTTTCAGAAACATCTTGCTCCTATGGTTGCAGTTCGGCAACTGCTCATGCAGGTCTTTGCGGACGAGTAAGTTCCCTCTTCAACATGTCCCGCAACTGACGAGAAATCTGACTTTCTAAACACGTGTTCAAGTGACGAGGAATCTGGTGGTCTTGCTGACCAGGGCAGTTGACGTGAAAGCCTAGGGACAACGTCTGTGCCACTGTGGACAACAGCATCCTGCAGCCAGAGAGGAGCTTAGAGGTGCATTTCACAGAAGAGCACGTTTTTCCCACTAGCTGTGCACCACGTCAAGACTGCGTGGACCGACAATTTTCGGTAGCTTAAAGGTGAAACTATCAAGTGAGTTGGAAAACGAGAATATGGACATCTCCGGTACCAGCTGTGTGCGTAATTCGATATCTGCTCGTAGGCTGTACGATTCATCATTATGACGCGAAAATTCAAGGATATCCCACAAATGGATAGCCGCCGTTTACTTAGCTCAATGGTTGCGCACTGGTCTAGTAAACCGGGGGTCGTGAGTTCGAACCTCACAAAAAATGAATTTTTTTAAACTCTCTATCCGGAAGCAGAGCTGGCTGGAGCAGCAGCTTACGCATGGCGGTATACTGATTGAAAAGGAAGTTCTACAAGGAAGTTCTACACCCTATGACAAGTAATCGACTAAAATAACTTTGGTGGGTCTTAGGAGAGTGGGAGGGAATACGTGGCAGACTATTTGTGGCTTTCACGGCTTGCTTGCAGTTGGGAGCCCGCTACGAATCAGCGATAAGCTGCTAGGACTGTGTTTTCCCCCTGTCAGTACCAGAGGGACGGCGGCGGTTGTGCACAACCTGTTACTTTAACCGTTCGCGGCGGTTCCTACTGTCCGAATGCCGCCATTATCATAATCCTGCTCAAAATTGTTCCACCCTTCACACACTGACAGCTCAAGACAGTGCTTCAGTAGATATCAGACAAAAGCTGAAAGAGCTACATAATACCTTCAGAGCCAATGGTTATGACAACAAAAAAGAGCTATTAAATTCAGTACATAGCCAGATAAAGGAAATGAAACAGAATAACAGCTGCCAGTAGTGCGCTTACCTTACGTCAAGGGCTCAGAGATCGAGCATGAAGGGTGCTTAGTCGAGGAGGCATCAAAACACTTTTGCGGAGTCGTCACAGTACGTAGTAAAAGTGCTCAACTCTGCGGGTGTACGCGAGAGACAGTGTGAGTGTGGTGTCGCCTATTACGGAGGCAATGGAGTCATTAACCCCCATATAGGAGAGCATGTCCGCCATGTTCGGCTGAGACAACACGACAGATCAGCACTGCCAAGGGCACCATCGAGGTTGTGGACTGGTGTGATGATTCAAAAGGTCCGGTGATTTTTGCCGGCACGGTAATTTCGTCGCCTGAACTTGTTTATTCATAACCTGGATGTATATGCGTCACAAAGGTGTTTTTCATGTATCATTATAGCTGCTTGCTTATATGTTGTTGTTAAAATGTGTGTTGTAGAGCGCCACTGCGAAATTAGTGAATGAATTACCGACAATCCATCGGAAGCTCGAGCGGCATCTGGCCATTACCAAATAAAAGGGCAGCCTGTATTAGTAACATACAATTGTTAAAAGTAATGGCAGCGCTGTATATTTATTTGCTTTAAATGTTTCAAAAAATTGTGTCTTGGCTCTTACGGGCAGTTGCAGTTCTGGCTTCTTGTACTTGCAGTCGAGCTTGGGGTGCTCACAGGGTCATTGTAAGTACTGACTAGATAGGGTTTTCGGAAAGAACCGCTACAAACGTGTATAGGGAAGTGAATACATACTATTTTGTTTACTAACTCACGTCCGGAAACGAATCGCTTCTGTGCTTCGGCCGTATGAAAAAATGTTTGCTAGATAGGTATTCACAAGGGTTGTCATGGTTGCTCGTGGTTATGTCGTATCAGCTGATGTCGTTTCACCTACACTAATTCCACTAAGCTGACGAAACATTAACCCTTAAACACTTGTTTCTGCTATTTATACACGCCAAAGCTCGTCATTGACTATCCCTTTCCAATACTCCAATGAACGGCTATGCGTGCATTCGACTGCATTTGGTGAATACTGACTATCAGGTTGCTCGTGACGACTGGGAGAAAATCTGTAATCAGGGTTCCCTTTGGAACTCACGTAGCTCAGAATACGCCTTGAACTTTTTCTCTCTGAATTTTGGTTTCGAGTATCATTCTTACGGCCCTTTATGCCTAGCACTCGTGCTACCTTCCATTTGATATTTTCATAATCGTGGCCAGTATCCAATTTTTCTCACGCTGTCACCAATTTACTCATTTATCAATCTACTTGAACGCAAGAAATGATCTTACTTCCTCAGTCCCAGCCACGAGCACTGGGCACGTATCATCTGAGTCCTCTAGTGCAGTTCTAATTTAATTCTCTATCATTCCTACGTGACTAACGGTAAGCTTCTCTACTGCTTCCGTCAATCTGTGCTGACACTTTTGTAACCTCGATTTTCCATTGTCCATAAATTCCACTCTACTTGCTCAATTCCACAGATTTGTTCATTCTGGCATTGTTCTACACGGGTCCCCTCTTGGTGCATTATTTTAAGTTGCTCTCTAATCCTATCGAAGCATCCATCAACCGCGACTCCATCGCAGTTCACTTTTGACCTTGAGCATATCCTGTCTCCTGACATCATCTAAATAGCCCATCCTGCTTGTTTATGTCTTCATTAACTTTGTTGTCCTGCTGGTCGATCTTCCTCAAGTCCTGCTTGATATCTTGCAGCTCATTTCTTGTTTTATCTCATACCTTATTCATTTCTTCCTTTCACCTGTGCATCTCCCCCCTACCTCTATTCATTTCTCGCATAACTTCCACCAGTGCATCTCGGTTGTCTTCTTCACAAGAGGATGTCACAGGAGGATTCTGTGACAAAACTTGGGGTGGCTAACTGTACTGAGAATTCCTATTTTTAGTGGAATTAACAATTTTGCCACTGATTTCTTTGGCATTCACGTGAGCTGCCGCCGATTTCTCTTGTTGCGATACCACGATTTCTTCATCCTCTTTCTCGGTTCATTAAACTACCCATAGTGCTTAGAGCCATTTGAACATTTGATTCTGTACTATTGTGGAGAGTGACGTTCCCTCTCTACTCTACCCTTCCTGCGAGTCTTCTTTAGCCTATGCTTTAGCCAAACGAGATCTGACACTGTCTCCCTAGCAGTTCACAAAACTTTCATACTCGTAGGTCCCGCTCCAAAAATTTCAACACTGTTTTGTCAGGGCAATGAAACAACACGCTCAACAAAGATCATCAGAACACAAAGACCCTGAGCAAATGTTTTATATGCAGTTTAGATTACAGCGTACCAAACAGGACCACAAGATACGGAACAGATCGTATCAGTAGACGATCGCAACAAATTTTCAACACACACACAGATATATATAAGAAAATACCAGAATTGATTGCTTTGTCAAGATACAGCTCTAGCAGTCCTAAGTTGCATTATTCTAACAATTCATATATGTCATCTCTTTTTATACTATTATTTCTAGCGTGATTTACCGGTGGTGATATCAAGAAGATACTAAATTTTCTGGCAGTCACTCTCTTTATGGTGGACTTACGACACTTGCAAACTTTCTCTCTACTAACTCTGGACTTCCAGATATATTAATGGTGTTCGGAAATTCTCGTTACTAACTCCTAGGACTTGTAGAGGGCATTAAGTAGATAATATTTTAAATTGGAACCAGTGACCGGAAATGTACTGTTCGTGATACAACCATTTGAAAACATGTCCATCTTTAAAGGTAATTGATCAGGCGTGACTCAGCACGCTTTTTGTTTTAGTATTCCACTGATTACTAGCCGAAGAAATAGCTCGTGTAATCGTTGACAGGTTCTCTTCGACCCGATACGGTGTGGCATCTCCTTTGAGCACCACAGTTACGCCTTCTGAAGGTAAAGGTACCCTATCCTGACGTCGTTGCGTAATTGTGGCGAAAAGAGTATTCGATAGAATCGAAAGTTGTGGAGAACGATCCTGATAAAGGCGACCAGCAGCTCTTCCATTACCATGAGCTTCTCCATTCAGTAGGACAGCATCGGTGTATTGTGCAAACGTGTGCTCATCCATGTTGATCCAATGCTCACAGACACGTGAAAAGGCTTGACCTAGTTCGAATTTTTGGAGCGGTACCTATGTGTAAGTTTTATGAATTTATGTGTGGATGAACTGCTAAGAAGACAGTGTCAGATCTCGTTTCGGCTAAAGCATAGGCCAAAGAAGACTCGCAACAAGAGTAGATTAAAGAGGGAATGTCCCTTTCCACAATAGTAAAGATATTGAGACGATTAACGAGTCTTTTCAACTAAACGAGGTGCTCTTGATGCTAACAACATTACCGTTAGGTGCTCATGCGAAACGACTAAAACAAGGGACTATGACGAAATACAAATAGAAATCCTCAGTTGAGCCAGCCATCCCCACCATTGTCGCAGAATCCTCTTGTGAAATCCTCTTGTGAAGAAGACCGCTTAGCTGCACTAGTGGAAGTTATGCGAGAAATGAGCAGAGGTAGGGGGGGAGATGGACAAGTGAAAGGAAGAAATGAATAAGGTATAAGATAAAACAAGAAATGAGCTGCAAGAGATCCAGCAGGACTTGAGGGAGATCGACCAGCAGGACTAAAATTTAATGAAGACACAAAAAAGCAGGAAATGCAATTCAGATGATGTCAGGACACTGCATATGCTTAAGGTGAAAAGTTAACTGCGATGGAGTCGCGATTGGTGGAAGCTTCGCCAGGATTAGAACAACTTATAATAATGCACCAAGAAGGGACTTGTGTAGAACAATGCCAGATTGAACGGGTATGTGGAATTGAGTAAGTAGAGTGAGATTTATGTACAATGGAAAAACGAGGTTACAATGTGTCAGCACAGATTGACAGAAGCCGTAGAGAAGCTTATCATTAGTAATGTAGAAATGATAGAGAATAAAATTAGAAATGTACGAGGGGACTCAGATAATACGTGTCCAATGCTCGTGGCTGGGACTGAGGAAGTAAGGTAACTTCTTGCATTCAAGGAGAATGATAAAGAAGTAAACGCGATAGCGTGAGAAAACTTGGTTACTGGCCAACGGTTATGAGACGGGTTTCACGAGTGCTAGGCATAAAGGCCCGTAAGGATGGTGCCCGAAACCAAGCTGCAGAGAGCGAAAGGTCAAGGCGCATTCTGAGCTGCTTAAGTTGCAAAATGAGCCTTGATTACAGGTTTTCTCCCAGTCGTCGCGGGCAACCTGATAGCCAGTATTCACCAGCATGTAGCCGAATGCACGCATTGCCTCTCAGTGCACAAGTTCACCAACACGGTGAGAGGTTATACTGCTGGTCTTCGTGGTTGCCAAACCCTACCCTGACCAACAAGGTCGCTGGATCTCTACTGAATCGAGCACGTATAGACAGGGTCCTCCAACAAACTCGAGAATATGACGATACAATGTGCCAACTGGATGTTGGCAAGAATCTCTCAGGAAGATAGCCAACAACTCTATGAATCATTGCCAAGCCGAATAATTGCTTGCAGAATTGGACCAATATGTCATCGACTTTGTCGATTTGTGAAGTTGTTCCTCTTGAATAAATCATCCTGCTTTTATGAAAGTATGACCATTTGTTCGTCTGTATATGTACATCACATCTGACGATTTCTATCCCATTCGGAAGAACAGTTTCAGGGCGAGAGTTTATTTCCTTAGAATGGACTTTTGATGTACACTCCTGGAAATGGAAAAAAGAACATATTGACACCGGTGTGTCTGACCCACCATACTTGCTCCGGACACTGCGAGAGGGCTGTACAAGCAATGATCACGCGCACGGCACAGCGGACACACCAGGAACCGCGGTGTTGGCCGTCGAATGGCGCTAGCTGCGCAGCATTTGTGCACCGCCGCCGTCAGTGTCAGCCAGTTTGCCGTGGCATACGGAGCTCCATCGCAGTCTTTAACACTGATAGCATGCCGCGACAGCGTGGACGAGAACCGTATGTGCAGTTGACGGACTTTGAGCGAGGCGTATAGTGGGCATGCGGGAGACCGGGTGGACGTACCGCCGAATTGCTCAACACGTGGGGCGCGAGGTCTCCACAGTACATCGATGTTGTCGCCAGTGGTCGGCGGAAGGTGCACGTGCCCGTCGACCTGAGACCGGACCGCAGCGACGCACGGATGCATGCCAAGACCGTAGGATCCTACGCAGTGCCGTAGGGGACCGCACCGCCACTTCCCAGCAAATTAGGGACACTGTTGCTCCTGGGGTATCGGCGAGGACCATTCGCAACCGTCTCCATGAAGCTGGGCTACGGTCCCGCACACCAATAGGCCGTCTTCCGCTCACGCCCCAACATCGTGCAGCCCGCCTCCAGTGGTGTCGCGACAGGCGTGAATGGAGGGACGAATGGAGACGTGTCGTCTTCAGCGATGAGAGTCGCTTCTGCCTTGGTGCCAATGATGGTCGTATGCGTGTTTGGCGCCGTGCAAGTGAGCGCCACAATCAGGACTGCATACGACCGAGGCACACAGGGCCAACACCCGGCATCATGGTGTGGGGAGCGATCTCCTACACTGGCCGTACACCACTGGTGATCGTCGAGGGGACACTGAATAGTGCACGGTACATCCAAACCGTCATCGAACCCATCGTTCTACCATTCCTAGACCGGCAAGGGAACTTGCTGTTCCAACAGGACAATGCACGTCCGCATGTATCCCGTGCCACCCAACGTGCTCTAGAAGGTGTAAGTCAACTACCCTGGCCAGCAAGATCTCCGGATCTGTCCCCCATTGAGCATGTTTGGGACTGGATGAAGCGTCGTCTCACGCGGTCTGCACGTCCAGCACGAACGCTGGTCCAACTGAGGCGCCAGGTGGAAATGGCATGGCAAGCCGTTCCACAGGACTACATCCAGCATCTCTACGATCGTCTCCATGGGAGAACAGCAGCCTGCATTGCTGCGAAAGGTGGATATACACTGTACTAGTGCCGACATTGTGCATGCCCTGTTGCCTGTCTCTATGTGCCTGTGGGTCTGTCAGTGTGATCATGTGATGTATCTGACCCCAGGAATGTGTCAATGGGACAATGGGACAATGAATTCACGGTGTTCTTATTTCAATTTCCAGGAGTGCATTTCATTGCACAAGTTATAATAGAAAAGCGTACGGAAATGTGCTGTGCATTGAGCGAAGCGGAAGAACAACATTATCAAGGTTCTGGTGTGCAAAGACGGTTGACTGGCGAATTGCAGAGAGGGTTACTACGGCGACAATGACTTCACCACCGCACACACCCGACCACCATGGATGTGGCCGCGCAACACTTCTCCTCAGTAACACTCCTCGTGTACAAGTGATCTCTTGTTCCCTCTCGCTTCGCTTTTTATCGATGGTCGGTTTCACATAACCTCCTGCACTGCTTCATCCCATGTTGCCAATCCAATTGGCGGCATAAGTACGCTGCTCTCACAGGATCAACAGAATAATTTTACGTTTCCGCGGAAGGTCTATTTAGCACGATGCCAGAGGTTGGCAACATGTCAGTCTGAACGTAACGACCTCGCTACTACTACCTGCCCAAGACGCATGAAATTCCCCCAACGCGACCTTGAAACACGTGCCACCACATGTGCACCATAATGCTCCCCGACCACCCCCTCGTTCATATCATTAATAGTTCAAAAAGGTGTAGCTTTAAAATAAAAAAATTCTCGGTTTTCAAGCCGTGTCAGTTTGAATTAAATCCTCGAGCTTTCGATAACCATCTCCACCATCGTAGTGAGAAATTCACTGACTGCCGGGGCTGCTACGGTTTCTATATATACGTGGTGACATCATCAGCAACCAATCAGGCAGACCCAATGCGGCTCGCGCACGTAAGTCGGCCCGGGCACCTAGCGGAGCTAGTGGCAGCGCTGGTGGCGTCAGGTGGCGCCATGGGCGGGCGCCACGTTTGAAACTGCCGCTCCTGCGTCGCGCATCTGTTTTTGCTTTCTTTCGATGTTTAACGCTAGCTGCCTGGTTCGACTTACTCGCGCGAGTCACATTGGGTCTATCTGATTGGCTGCTGATGATGTCATCATGCCTATATAACAGAGAAACGATGGCTGCCCCGGCAGTCAGTGAACTGACGACGATGGCGGAGATGGTCATCGAAAACTCTAGGATTTTATTCGAACTGACGCTGCTTGAATACCGAGAACGTTTTATTCATGTATGCCGTCACGAGAGACTCCGAGGACATGTCGCTTTAAATGCATAAGATTGCTTCAGAATCACACGTCCAGATTAGTGGCGACGAATTAAAACATTCGTACCACTACAATTTCGACATGATGTACGAGCATGGGCAGCTGCATCAAACGAGTCTTAGGACTGGAGACCATTACAATAATGTAAGAAATAATTGAAGATGTTGGGTGTAAGTGAAGTGCTGATATGAAGTGATAGTGATAGGTACAGGAGACGAAAATCGTGGCGACCTGCACCGAAGATTAGCCACTTTCCATTTCAAAACTTCTTCTTCCCAAACTTTCAAATTGTGTTAACCACATTGTTTTCTGAACAGCTGTCCTACATGTCATGCACTGTTTTCAAAGGCTGAATGGAAATTATGCAGTGTATCATTAGTAAAACGAATGGTTACACTGTATCCACAACAGAACTGAAGCGTCTCTGAAGAAATCTTACCACATAATAGCCTTTAGTATTTACTATGCTTATACTTAACATACGAATGCGTAGTACTTAGGTATTTATTGTGACCAAAACAAAAGACGAAACAAAGTCCAGAACCAGTGAGCAGACTTAAATGAAGTCGGCTAAAAGAGGACGCTAGGTTTGCAATACGTCTACGTTTTACATACAGTAATTTCATTGACATTATGACACTTCCGGTCCCGGCCCCTTTTGCCAACTCGCAGCGCTAGCCGCTGAGGAGGAGGAGGGAGCCGGACACCCTGTGGCGAGAGCCCGAAGAAGACACTGCAGCACACAGTGGGACGCCGGGCGGACGTCCTCGCCTCGCTCAAGAAAAGACACGTTGTGAAGAGCCTGTGTGACAATGAGAAGCGTGCCGAGGAGTGGCAGATACCTGCAGTCATTAGAATGGAATGTCAAGAATGTACGCGTGAAAGCATGTGAGTTCTTCAGGCCTGACAGCAGTCACGTTACCTGCCTGAGAAAGCAGGAATATGCCGACAATTCCAGCACCTCATGGGCACAGGGAGGGTCCTACACAAAACATAGAGAGTTCGCGCAGGTAGGAGTGCGAAAGAGTTTAGCGTTCTTACAAAGATATTTTTCTTGACAATGAGGATGTTCCTTATAAATCATAGACTCCAACAGACCCTGAGTTGAAGCCGAGGCAACAGTCTCTCTAGGCCTCACGCAAAGAGAGCGGTTACAAAGAAGTGTTGTGTAACTATTCTCACATCAAGAATGCAGAAAAACAGCGTAAGAATGTGAAATCGTAAGGAAGCTGCGAATTCCCGAGCCGCACACCAGCCCATGCCAGACAGGATATTCGCACACTCCACAGAGAATGTGGCAATGAAACGGTGATGTGTCATTGGACTGCATTAAAAATTATTTCCGCGAAAGACAACGCTTAAAGGAAGAAAATTTCGAAGAGAATTGAACTGAGAGATGAAGGAGGAGCAAAAGGTAATTCGGTGAGACGGCGCGGAAACGACAGGACGTGAGGTGCCTTCCATCCACAGTTTACATACGCCTTCCGACAGAGTGATAGTACAGCTTCGGCCAAGCGTACGACAGTGGGCAGACAATGCGGAGGTCGTACCTGGGCTTCGCCCCAAAGCCGTGATTGCTGATGAAGGCAGCCGGCTAGCGCCACACAGCTCCGAAGCAAGGCAATGCATGATCACATCTTTCTGCACGAACACGTGCCTTCTTCCTGTCACACTATGTCAGTCTTTTTCTCTGGTCCGCCAGATCACCAGAGTTGTCGCCAATTGAAAACGTGTGGGGTATGGTGAAACGCTGTGACACAGTGCCAGCCGCCACAGAGCCACGTGAAGCAGCATGGGTGGTTATACCGCACGACGACATTAGCGCCTTACACGCGTCGGTGCCATCGCGCATGGAGCAAGTTATTAGGACCCATGGCGGACCTTGTGCCTATAAGGAAACAGGACAGATGCTGAACCGAGGCCACTCAAATGATAATCATTTCTGAACAACAGACTAACGTACATGGCTTGTGAATAATAACGTCCTATCTCTTGTCGTTCAGGGTGTTCTGCTTTTTTATTTCCTGAACATGATTCTATGTTACCCGTCCTTCCTTGTGTAAGCAGGCTGTTTAGGTTTTTATATTGGTATTGTCACCTAGCGCTCTGTATGAAAATCACTGGCTGCGCTGTGTGCAGTCTGTGGCTAGTGGTCATTGTTGAAATAGTCGCTATTGTAGTGTTGGGCAGTTTGCTGTTAACAGCGCGTAGCGTTGCGCAGTTGGAGGTGAGCCGCCAGCAGTGTGGATGTGGGGGGAGAGATGGCGGAGTTTTGAGAGCCGATGATCTGGACGTGTGTCCATCAGACACAGTAAATTTGTAAGACTGGATGTCATGAACTGCTATATATATTATGACTTTTGAACACTATTAAGGTAAATACATTGTTTGCTCTCTATCAAAATCTTTCATTTGCTAACTATGCCTATCAGTAGTTAGTGCCTTCAGTAGTTTGAATCTTTTATTTAGCTGGCATTAGTGGCGCTCGCTGTATTGCAGTAGTTCGAGTAATGAAGATTTTTTTGAGGTAAGTGATTTGTGAAATGTATAGGTTAATGTTAATTAGGGCCATTCTTTTGTAGGGATTATTGAAAGTCAGATTGCGTTGCGCAAAAAATATTGTGTGTCAGCTTAGTGTTGATCGGAATAGGTAAAGAGCGATATGTCTGAGTACGTTCAGTTCTGCTCAGCTGTTTGAAAATCAAATAATGTAAGAGGTTTATCAGCACAACCATTCATAAGTTTTTCTAAGGGGACGTTACACTTGTAGCTTGTATGTATGTATTGAACTGGGGAGCTAGAAACGATGGAGAAGCTTCTTCCCCACCGTAGCACTCAGTGGTACACAGCCCCACAACAGATTACAGCAGTCCACTCACCCCACAGCCACCCCACACCGAACCCAGGGTTATTGTTATTGTGCGGCTCGGTCCCCAGTGGACCCCCCCTCCCCCCGGGAACGTGTCATTCCAGACGAGTGTAGCCCCAGTGTTTGAGTCGTACAGTAATTATGGCGTATGCGTACGTGGAAACAGTGTTTGCGCAGCAATCGCCGACAAGTGAAACTGAGTGGAATAAGGGGAACCAGCCCGCATTCACCGAGGCAGATGGAAATTAGCCGTAAAAACCATCCACAGGCTGGCCGGCACACCGTACCTCGACACTAGTACTCTGCCAGGCGGATTCGCGCCAGGGGCCGGCACGCCTTCCCGCTCGGGAAGCAGAACGCACGGCTAGCCGGGCGGGATCCTTGTAGCTTACTCCCATTTTCCTCGCAATTTCGAACATCCTCTACCATTTTACACTGTCGAGCGCTTTTTCTAGGTCAACAAATCCTATGAACGTGTCTTGACATTCCTCCAGTCTTGCTTCCATTATGAAACGCAAAGTCACAAGTGACATTCAGGTGCCTTTACCTTTTCTAAAACCAAACTGATTGTCATCTAAAACATCCTTAATTTTCTCTTCCATTTCTCTGTATATTATTCTTGTCGTCAAACTGGATGCGTAAGTTGTTAAGTTGGTTGTGAAATAGTTCTGGAACATGTCGGCTCTTGGATGTTCGGAATTATGTGGATGTTTTACCGAAAGTCTGATGCTATATCGCCAGGCTTATACATTCCACACACCAGTGTGAATACTCGTTTTGTACCGCTTCCCTCAATTATTTTAGAAATTCTGATGGAATGCCTTATTCGATCTTATGTGTTACAAAACTCTACTAAATTGTGATTCTAGCAATGGATGCCCTGTCTCCTCACTGTTCCTGTCTCTTCTATCACGTCATCAGACAAGTTGAAATAGGTACATATAACGAAAATTGTAAATTTTAGCGTACTATCCAAGAGCACAAGATTCCCACGCCCGGGTTACCGGGTTCGATTCCCGGCGGGGTCAGGGATTTTCTCTGCCTCGTGATGACTGGGTGTTGTGTGATGTCCTTAGGTTAGTTAGGTTTAAGTAGTTCCAAGTTCTGGGGGACTGATGACAATAGATGTTAAGCCCCATAGCGCTCAGAGCCATTTGAACCACCAGCACAAGAAATATATCGATTTCAAAGACGTACGTGTGATAGAGCGCTGTGAGGCAGCTATCGCTGAGGCAGACTATGTCTAACAAAGAGCTCGTGATACGTCGCGCAGTGGTAGGTAGTTGTCGCTCAAGAGAAGCAGAAGTAGCGCGTCAGAGGCTTCAAATATTCAATGTAATAATTTCAGTGTTGTGTATTAATGATTTATGGAAGGAATAAGATTTGAGGTAAACTTAAGGAAGAAAATACTATAGACATTATTACGAAATTTTGATGAAGAATCTTTCTACGTATTCTTACATCAATATTCATGTATTTATGCGCTTTTGCTGTAGAACGAATTTGAATGTCACCAGCTTTGTATGTAACCCCAAATTTTTATTGTGTTTTTTTGTAAGGGTCATTTGTTTGCGTAAATGTAACTTTTATGATATCGCTTAACAATTGCAAGTCAGTTTCACAATAGAGTAAGATTTTCAAGTAAGATATTACAGTCATTCTTCTCAGTCATGTTCCGCCTCCCAATTCCAAGTCGTTTTAATTCTAACAAATTCTAAATATATCTCAGTCAAATATATTGAATTTTGGCTTTTGCGACTGTAGTTAGTTTAGTAGGCTGAGGACAGAACAACGCGTTATCCAGGGCGACACCAATACGCGGTAAGAAATTTATTTCACACATATTGCGGAAATTCGCACAGGGACCACTTTTGCACTTATTCAGATTTGCAGAGCTGTAGTAACACCGAGTAGATTTGAATGTACTTACGTCTACTTTGCCATTATCGCGCACAGGTTTTAACTAGTTTCGGTTTACTGGTATTGCTTCTTTACAGTAGACAGCTTGTCCATTATCATTATCCGGGCTGTTATGCCATGGTCGGTTGATGAATTCTGTGTCAATTCCCAACGTTTCGTCCCCGTCTGCGGGAGACATCTTCAAGGGGGTCTGTAGCTCGATGGAAGGTCCAACACACCCGCTGGCTCGCTACTGACTAGCGATCCAGCGGGTGTGTTGGACCTTCCATCGAGCTACAGACCCCCTTGAAGATGCCTCGCACAGACGGGGACGAAACGTTGGGAATTGACACAGAATTCATCAACCGACCATGGCATAACAACCCGGATAATGCTAATGGACATGACATTTCCGGCCGTGAAAGTCTACATTTTAGTAGAAGACGGCTTGTTTAAAACAGGGTCAGGTAAATATACAGATACACGTAATCAGATACACAGTCAGGACACTACTTAATATAACTTATTGTTAGACATAAACATCACATCTTACTTTAGATATAAACTTTACAGAGTATTCCCTCTCGTGGAGGCCTTCAATATGCTCTTTCCACCTTTCTGCTCTCTTATTTGATAGTGGAATTCACAGTGCGTTCATAATGTTACCGGCGTTGCTTTTAATTTCACCGAATGCTGTTTTAATTTTTCTATAAGCCGAGTCTGTTCTTCAGACACTCATACCACACATTCACATATCCACAAATAGAAGAGACCAGATTCTGCAGAGGAAGGTTTCTTGTGGCTGAACGCACCTCATAGGATATACTATCCAACAGTGGCAGACGATGATCAAATGTGTGCAGATTACGCAAAAATCTCAAAATAAACATACGGTTAGGGTTCATCGGACTTCAGGGTGACGGCGATATAGGGAGCTTTGACGTTAGTGACCAGGATGTGCAGGGTGTGTTTGTAAATTTCCGGCTGCCATCAGGCTCTCGTCATTAGCGGTGGTGGGGACGCCGGGAGCTGCCCTCGCCGCGGGCCGGCCGGCCTTACGCAAGCCGGCTGGCGGCTGGCGGCTGGAGAGCGCGCGACGCCGCGGCCGCACAGTGGCACACCGCCGCGGCCGCGAGATGATGGGACGCGCCTTCCTGCCGCTGCCGCTGCCTCTGCTCGCGATGGCGGCGCTGGCCGGCGCCGCGGCGGCCACGGCGCCCGGCTGGCCCGCGTGGCCGCTGCACGCCCTGCCGGGGGCCGCGCGGACGCCCGACTGCCGCCGCCAAGCCCAGGACCTCCTCACGGCGCTACACAATTTCACCTTCTGGGCCGTAGCCAGTGAGTAGCCCAGACACCTCTCCCGTGTGTGCGCAAATCGACGCTAAGCGTACGTCCCACTTGTCCGCTCGTGTCTAAGGCCTCTTTTACACGATCGACTCGCTTGCACGAATTGACAAGTGAGTCAACAGCAGCGCCTCTGGCGATTCATCCCTTTACTGACAAGGCAACCTCCCCGTCGCATCTCCCTCAGATTTAGTTATAAGTTGGCACAGTGGATAGGCCTTGAAAAACTGAACACAGTACAATGGAGGAAACAGGAAGAAGTTTGTGGAACTTGGAAAAAAATAAGCAAAATATACAAACTGAGTAGTCCATGTGCAAGATAGGCAACATCAAGAATAACATCAGCGTAGGAGCGCCGTGGTCCCGTGGTTAGCGTGAGCGGGTACGTAACTAGAGGTCCTTGGTTCAAGTATTACCTCGAGTGAAAAGTTTAGTTTCTTTATTTCCGCAAAGTTATGATCTGTCCGTTCGTTCATTGACGTCTCTGTTCACTGTAATAAGTTTAGTGTCTGTTTTGCGACCGCACCGAAAAACCGTGTGATTAGCAGACGAAAGGACGTGCCTCTCCAATGGGAACCGAAATCATTTGATCGCAAGGTCGTAGGTCAACCGATTCCTCCACAGGAAAACACGTTTGATATATTCTATACGACACTGGTGACGGCATGTGCGTTACATGACAGGAATATGTTGTCGACCCACTTAACTTGTACACTTGACGAATGGGTAAACAGATTCTTCTACCTTGCCCAATTTAGGTTTTCTTGTGGATGTGATAATCACTCCCAAAAAAGTGATGAAAACATAAGAGTTTGTCACACAAACTGCAACAAATGAATGCAACAGTTTCGCAGTCGCACAGTTTTCCCTGTGCTCTGTCAAAACATATGTTTTTAACGTTTTCAAATTTTTCCGTGTGTAGACCGTCAAATCCTGCATATGTCCAAGCAAATCTGAACATGTCCTGGAATTTTGGAGAGCGAAGTTGATTATGTGTGAGTGCCTGAACTTTGATAATTGACACACGATCACGTAAACAATACTGCTCTGTGGACCTGTGCAGCTTCGCAAAATAATTGTCGGAAAATGAAAAATTATACTTTTCACTCCAGGGAAGACTTGAACCAAGGACCTCTTTTTTTCATTTTTTTTAATTCCACAAAAACAGTAACATCCACGAAACTTCCTGTTTTCTCGAGTGATCTGTGTTCAGTTTTTCAAGGCCTATCCACTGTGCCAACTTATAACTAAATCTGAGGGGGTGTGATGGAGAGATTCCCTTGTGAGGTTCGTATGTCTCTAATAAACGTTTTCGTTTGCACGTCAGCACCCAGTCGCTTCTGTTGTGACATCTGTCCGCTGGGAAGTTCGGCACATGAAGGATGAAAGTGAGGTTATGAGGGCCTATACTTTTTACGAAAATAATCTATTTGTGGAAACATGTAAAAGTAACAAAGTTTATTAATTGCCAAAACGAAATTTCTAGTCGATGTTCTTGGTAACGGCCCCATGGTAAATTCGTAATTACTGAAGAATGGGATACAACTCGTTGGCTTCCACCAATGACGTCAGAAGTTACCAGAGATGATGTATTGCACAGATTTAACAGCAAAGGCGAATGTTGAGAGACAAATGAACGTAGGACAGAGAAAACAGATAGTAGATATATGTCACACACATTCATTTTTCGAACATAATGTTAACTATATCTCTTATTTCAGTTGTGGTACCCTATGCTTCAGTACACCTACATAGAAAAGCTGAAGAATGGTATACTAGTGCCAAAAAGTTCGAAGGGAATAGGGACACAAGTAATGTTACCATGGGATACCTCTGTTGATATACAGGGTGGTCCATTGATACTGATCGTATTCTGGAGGACGACGGTTCAATCGCGCGTCCGGCCTTCCTGATTTAGGTTTTCCGTGATTTCCCTAAATCGCTCCAGGCAAATGCCGGGATGGTTCCTTTGAAAGGGCACGGCCGACTTCCTTCCGCATCCTTCCCTAATCCGATGAGACCGATGACCTCGCTGTCTGGTCTCCTCGCCCAAACATCCCCAATCCATTGATAGTGATCGGGCCAAATATTTAAGAGCAGAGACGAATGTTGAGAAACAAATGAACGTAGGACAGACAAAACATATAGTAGATACATGTCACATACATTCATATTTCGAATATAATGTTAAGTATATCTCTTATTTGAGTTGTGGAATCCTGTTCTTCAGTAGACCTACATAGCTAAGATGAAGAATGGGATACTAGTGCAAAAAAGAACGAAGAGAAAAGAGACAGAAGTAACGTTACCATGTCCTACCTCTGTTGATATGCAGGGTGGCCTATTGATATTGACCGGACCAAATATCTCACGAAATAAGCATCAAACGTAAAAACTACAAAGAACGAAACTTGTCTAGCTCGAAGGTGAAAACCAGATGGTGTTACGGTTGGCCCGCTAGATGGCGCTGCCATAGGTCAAACGGATATCAACAGCGTTTTTTAAAATAGGAACCCCAATTTTTTATTAAATATTCGTGTAGTACGTAAATGAATATGAATGTTACGTGATACCACGTACTTATACGTTTGTGACTATTACAGCGCCATCTATCACAAAGCGAAAAAAGTGCTCCAGCTAAAACATTCATATTACTTTACGTACTACACGAATATGTAATAAATAATGGGGGTTCCTACTTAAAAAAAAACAGTTGATGTTGTGGACTGGCAAGACAGCCAATCCACAGTGACGGGTAACGGAAAGGCACGCGCTTAAACTCACGCAGGCTGGCGTGAGGTCTGGAACAGTTAAAGGAGTTGAGTCTAGTAATTAAAGTACGTAGTTGCTTGAATACTTAACTTTAATCCACAATTGGTGAACATTGGTCTTGTTGATGTACATGCTTCATTAGATACGTAGCAAAGGATAAATGGCGCCTTGCTAGGTCGTAGCAATTGACTTAGCTTAAGGCTTTGTTAACTATCGTCTCGGCAAATGAGAGCGTAATTCTCAGTGATCCCCTTCTGGCAAAGTCGGCTGTACAACTGGGGCGAGTGCTAGTAAGTCTCTCTAGACCTGCCGTGTGGCGGCGCTCGGTCTGCAATTACTGACAGTGGCGACACGTGGGTCCGTCGTATTCTAGTGGACCGCGGCCGATTTAAAAGGCTACCACCTAGCAAGTGTGGTGTCTGGCGGTGACACCACAGTTGATATCCGTTTGACCTATGGCAGCGCCATCTAGCGGGCCAACCATAACGCCATCTGGTTTCCACTTTCGAGCTAGACAAGTTTCGTTCTTGTAGTTCTTTCATTTCACGCTTATTTCGTGAGACATTTGCCACGGTCACGATCAGTGGACCACCCTGTATATATGACTTGTATTCCGTAGTTCAGTTGATCCGTATAGATGAACTGCAGTACGAGGTACAAATTAAACGTATGTCGACATTTTCGCCTTCGCTACCATTACTATGCCAATCTTCAGTAAACTATGTAGGTGTACAGGTGTTGCATTTTTCGCCTCCGTTAATACTAGCATCCTATTCTTCAGCTGATACTACTGCTAGCGACATACGTAAAATTTGCGTCCCGTACTTCACCTGACCTATATAGGTCAACTGAAAAATAGCATGCTGACACTAGCGAAGACGAAACAAGAAAAATAGGATACTAGTGCTAGAGGAAGCAAAAAACTGCGACATGCATAAAATTTATATACCATACTTTAGGTAACCTCTGTAGGTCAGCTGAGAAACAGGATACTACCTTCGTAGTTCAACTGAAGTGCAGGATGCCAATGTTACGTATGTCGCTTTTTTCGTCTTTGCGAGCACTAGTATCCTATTCTTCAGTTGACCTATGTGGATCAACTGAAGTACGGGATACAAATTTTTTGTACTTCGGTCTTTTCGCCTTCGATAGAACTATCATCTACTGAAGAGCATCGTAGTTCAAATGGCTCTGAGCACTATTTGACTTAACATCTGACGTCATCAGTCCCGTAGAACTTAGAACTACTTAAAACTAAGGACATCACACACATCCATGCCCGAGGCAGGATTCGAACCCGCGGCCGTAGCGGTCACGCGGTTCCAGAATGAAGCGCCTAGAACCACTCGGTCGTACCGGCCAGCAGCATCGTAGTAATACTAGTACTAGCGAAGGCGAAAGAAAGCGAGAACTGTAAAATTTGTGTTCCTTACTGCGGTTGACAAATCCTGCTTCAAATGTTCCATATTCATAGGAATGGCCGGCCAGGTTGGCCGAGCCGTTGTAGGCGCTACAGTCTGGAACCGCAGGCATGGATGTGTGGGATGTTCTTAGGTTAGTTAGGTTTAAGTAGTTCTAAGTTCTAGGGGACTTATGACCTCAGAAGTTAAGTCCCATAGTGCTCAGAGCCATTTGAACCATTTTATTCATAGGAGACGATAGATCCATACCCACAAACGAAAATCAAAAAGTTAGAATTGTCCAGAAGGAAAAACAATTCCTCCAATATACCCCAAACACATTAAGAATGAAAGTAAGTACCGAATGAACTGGAACCAGCAAACGATTTAAATTAATAAAAGCGATAAAAGTCGCACACAATGTCAAGCCCTGTCTTAAAAACACATTCATTTACTATGACTTACAATCATGACGGCTCGCCACAGAATGTAATCGATTTATTATCCATGGCTTGAAAATAAATACATTAATATCTATGAGTAAACAATGACCTCAAAGGTCAAATCCAATGGGTTGTATTCCATTCTTCATTTGACCCGCAAATTCCCTACACTTCTCAGAGCTAAAAGAGTAGTACAAGTGTCATACAAACGCTTTAAAACATATACAAGTATTTGCGCGAGGTAATATATACTTCCAAACACATGAAACAATACATACGACGTTGTAAGCATCTCCTTTTTACTTTCTCCTTTGTATTGTTTTTTCTCGCCGAGTGCCAAATGTCACTGAAATTATTTTTCTTCTTAAATAATCCTGACTTTTACGCTATTGAAATAATTTTCAATGAAACATGTTTGTCTGTTTACGTTCTTATTTATACCTGCTTTCTCTCTGTAAAATGTGAATACTTTTTGACATTCAGGTATTTCGACTCTTTTGTGAGATAAGACAAGTAGGAAATACACCACGTCAACATGCAACCGTTTCAGGACGTTAAGGAACCAAAGTGAACACAGTAAAGATTATGAAGACACGAAGGCACAAATCCATTTCCTTAACAGGAGTGGGCTCAGCCAGGGCAGCCAATGTTAGTAGACACCACCACAGTCCGCTATTTATGCGCATGCGCAGTGTGCAGCATACTCGGAAATTTGAAAGTCCACATTCAGCACAATGTATAGATCATAGATACACATGCAATGTAGCTGGCTGCTGATTTACACGCAGGCACGCAAGGCTCATGCACTTTGAGTATTCGATTTTAACCATAAAGTCCCTTGTGTAATACGGAATTCATAGTGGTTAACAAGCGCTAAGTCTGAGTAGTATCGGATACGTTTGAAACGAAGGGACAAAACAATTACTCACATTGTTCTACTGAAATGAAACGTCATTGCTGTTCTTTTTATTTACAACGCGGGTACCTTTAGAACAGAACTGTACTACTTTTAAACGACATTCTCTGCACAGGGAAGGTACTTTCTTGCCAACAAAACTGATCGTAATTATTTCTTTTATTGTGGTTTAAGGCAGGGGTAATACTGCTGAGGAAGACCGGCATCATTGTAGTTACTGTTTTGCTAACTTCCATTCTCCACACGCGAGTAGAATTTTAATCTTCGTTTCGTACGTATACATTGTACACACACAAACCTTCGACTGGAGACGGTTGACAGAATGGCCGGTGTTCATTTTTCGTATGTTTCTATTTGTTTACTGACAACTCCATCAAGTGTACGAGTTAGCTTATCCAGGCGGGTACCCGCACTTTGGGCCAGCATGGAGGCCAGTTCTGTGTTTTTAATAAAATTACGTTAACGTGAACGGTACGCTGTGATAGATTTCTCAGTATTTCTTGATGAGAGGGCTATTGCATAGAAACTATAGTGTTTCTTGACGACCTGAGCGACAAGTAAGGCTGTTTAAGATCCCCGGAGGGCTAAACTAAATTGGCTTGATACATTTGGACAAATAGTTATTTGTGATGGGCAAAATAAATGGCACAACTTGTACACATTGCTTGGGAATAAGAATAAACTTTCGAGGCACCGATGACATGGATCTGAAGCACTTCTGCCACTGCCCTTACTGCTATCATTCTGGTTTCGTACCTCCAGTATCACATTACTACCGCTTTGCAAGTTTTGAGAGAACTCCATTCCAATCATGCTTGTCTAGTGTACTGATTACACCTGGCTCGTAATTAATGTGTGCTGCAACATTAATTTTCTCGGATGACCCAATTAAGAACCACAAGTCAATCGCTGTTCTCTTCATTTCTTCCAGCACTCACTATGATTTTTTTTCGTCCTGTCTTCTGACCACTTCTTACACTTTTTTCAGTCTTCTACCATATTCAAAGGAAACAAAAGAAAAATTCGGAGTAGGTATTAAAGTCCATGGAGAAGAAATAAGAACGTTGAGGTTCGCCGATGACATTGTAATTCTGTCAGAGACAGCAAAGGACTTGGAAGAGCTGTTGAACGGAATGGACAGTGTCTTGAAAGGAGGATATAAGATGAACATCAACAAAAGCAAAACGAGTATAATGGAATGCAGTCGAATTAAATCGGGTGATGTTGAGAATATTAGATTAGGAAATGAGACACTTAAAGTAGTAAAGGAGTTTTGCTATTTGGGGAGCAAAATAACTGATGATGGTCGAAGTAGAGAGGATATAAAATGTAGACTGGCAATGGCAAGGAAAGCGTTTCTGAAGAAGAGAAATTTGTTAACATCGAGTATAGATTTAAGTGTCAGGAAGCCGTTTTTGAAAGTATTTGTATGGAGTGTAGCCATGTATGGAAGTGAAACATGGACGAGAAATAGTTTGGACAAGAAGAGAATAGAAGCTTTCGAAATGTGGTGCTACAGAAGAATGCTGAAGATTAGATGGGTAGATCACATAACTAATGAGGAGGTATTGAATTGAATTGGGGAGAAGAGGAGTTTGTGGCACAACTTGACAAGAAGAACGGACCGGTTGGTAGGACATGTTCTGAGGCATCAAGGGGTCACAAATTTAGCATTGGAGGGCAGCGTGGAGGGTAAAAATCGTAGAGGGAGACCAAGAGATGAATAAACTAAGCAGATTCAGAAGGATGTAGTTTGCAGTAAGTACTGGGAGATGAAGAAGCATGCGCAGGATAGAGTAGCATGGGGAGGTACATCAAACCAGTCCCAGGACTGAAGACAACAACAACCATATTCAATATTTTATCGTTAAACACTTCTCTCTCAGTTTTTCTTCAGCTTTTATATTATTTCTTTTCGTAACCATTTTTTACTTCATGGATCCAACTTGTTGATAACTTATGCCGCAAATATTTGAAGATCTTTTTCCTTAATCTGCTGTTTTACATTCGACACGTGTCCAAAAGTTACAAGTGTTCTTTATCTTGTTACTTCTGATATGTTGTCAATGATTCGATATATTTCGTTATTATTACGTAATTTCCAACCCTTCTTAGTTTTTCATACATTTCCCTAATAATTCGCCTTTCAGGTATGTCAAATATATCTAAGCCTTAGCTTAATGCTAGACATATGTACCCTTTCCTCTATAGCAGCTTTGTCCACACCCTCTTCTTGGACTGTATTCCCTAGATATTAAATTTTTTTAATCTTTTCAATTTGGCCAATATATGTTTTAAGAAATTTCGGTGCATTGTTAATGTTTGTACAAAATTTAATTTTCTGTGCGGAAAGTTTTAAGCCGAACCTGCAAGATACGTTTTCTAAAAAGTTAATTTGCGGTACAGCAAATGTTACATTTTCAGAAATTATAGCAAAGTCATCTGCAAATGCGAGACAGTTTATTTCATTATTTTTGTTTCCACTCCTCAAACGTATTGGTGAAATCTACTTACTTCAAATTCTCACTAATTTTCTAAAACACAACTGGTGATAGGCAATCACCTACCAATAAACCTCTGTATATTTCAAAGGGCTGATATAGCTCTCCCGTGAGTTTCACTTGGATGCTGTGTCTCTAAGTGTTTAACGAATTAGATTTGCTACTTTAGACTTTACTCTAAATTCTCTGATTGTTTTATCCATAGTCTGTCAACCGAATCAAAGGCCTTTTTTGAAATCAACAAACCTAATTGCAATAGCTTTTAAATTTAGTATTTTGTGGCGAATGACTGATTTCAGGTTAAATATTTGTCCTGAACATAATCGGCTGTTCCTAAAACTACTTTGATATTCACCTAAGTGAGGCTCTATTGAAAATTCCATCTTATGGGCTGGTCCCGGGCAATTACGAAGCTGATCAAAATATTTTGCAAGTATTTCGCAATTTTCAGTGCTGCCTAAGTCACGTTTGTCATTTTCATTTATGAAACACACACCTGGGATACGATATACCTTTAGTCTGCCCTTAAATGTCTGATAAATTAAGGGGTGTAATTTTTTGGTAAACTTTCCTTCATTTCTATACGTTTCCCTTTCCTAAAGCAATCTTTTTTTTATTGTATTATTTATTATGAACAGATTCGGGCTTTCTGTCACTATCTCACATCGAAGCAGGCGCTATACATACCATGAAGTATTACTAAACATTCGCAAATTCCATGCGTACTTATAGCTTAGATATGTATTTTTGAGATTTTTATGAGGATAATTAATATTACAAACATCAATAATAATTGTGAATAGCAGTAATGATAACAGATGTTACGAATAACAATAATACTAATTAATTTAGCACTTCTGAATCCACGTTTAATATCACGAGAAACTGAAGTCGTAGGGACCGAAGAGAAGACCGAAGTGTCAGAGACAGAGGGTAGCTGTCAGGAAAGAGAAACTTGTTTCGACAAAAGACTCTGCAGTCTACGTGAAAGGAAAGGCGAGGAAGCCGGGAGTAATATGCTGAGATGGACACAAGCATGGGAAACTGGTAACTACTGCAACAGAAGACTGACCATTAAACATCTTTTAAAGTTGGTAAAGAGTTTGCTTCCCCAGGGGAAGGTCGTTACAAGACCAAGTTCCCGGGAGGGAAAATGATTTTGAGAAGAGGGCGGTGTTACAGATACAGTGAGGATTTTAGTTTGTCGAGAACTAGTATTTCTGCTATATTGTTGAGATAATAATGATAGTGTGGAAATCAAACAAAATGCACAGGTAAGCCGACGGGTGCTTACTGGCGAATCCTCTGCCACGCGATGAACCATCATCGCTCCGATTTCTGCTTGGAAAAAAGACTTGGCCAATCTCTGCGGCCAGAAGAACCAGCCTCTAGTAATTTTCTATTCACGGCGATAGATAGCTTCTCATTAGGAAACTGCGTATCGGAAAATTTCTCTTTATTTTGTTCGACTTTACGCTTACTAAGTAGTGTTGCACCATATGATTAAAATACTTGTGCAAGTTCTGTTACGTGTAACGTTCCATCATCGACAACCTGTCAAACTATAAACTTTCAGGTCCTCAGGGATTCGTCAAAAACTGTAATGTCTGCTGATGACACAAATACACTGATAAAGGTCACAGTAACACCCATTCTAGACAGAATCATGAAAGTAATGGATCAGGCTTAACGATAGTTGCCAACCAACAACTTAACTGTTAATCTCCCAAAAACTCATAATATGCCATTAAAAAGAACACAAAATGATTTAAAAGTACCAGAAGTAGATATCAATGGCAATATACCGGATGAGGCTCTGTATGTAAAGTTCCTGGACATCCATAGGAGTAATAAACCGAGGTAGCACCAGCAGTCGGATAAGTTAACCATGAGGCTCAGCTCTGCCTCCTTCGCTCTTAGGACCCTTTCCATTCTGTTGAGCTGCAGACACGATCACCGGTGTACTTCGCATATTTCCAATCATTACTATCCTATAGCGTAGTCTTCTAGGGCATTAAACAAATGCAGCTAAGATCAAAAATGTATTTTTAGACAGCAGTGTGCAATAAGACTGTTGTGTAAACTTGATAAACGAACATCTTACAGAAGCCTCTTCACATAGAGATATTTTACACATACGAGTACATACCCATACGCATACGTATGCTTCATACCAGTATTTCTAGTGACTAACGAGAACGAATTCGTAGTTCACAACTAGTATACTAGACATAAATTATAATTTGCATATAGACTATCTACCCCTCCTTGGATTTCAGAACAGAGTTTAAATTCTGGTGTAAAAGCTATTACAGGTCACCAGTAGATATCAAGTAGAAAAATGTGAATCATCAAATACAGAACAATAAAGTAAACGGATATCTTATCAGCCACTTCTTATACTGTTTATCACGATATTTAGATTCAAGGATGTAATTTCTGCGTAACTAACATTTAGATGAGAAGATCTGGACTTTGGCCAGCTTATTGACAGTTGGTAGTGGTCTGTCTAAAATTACATAAATGCTTTGTATAGAGTACTGGATAAAAACAATAGCCGAGAACGGTTTTCACAGTGTCTGTCTTTGTTCTAACAAACATATATTAACTCATCAGTAAATAATTATTAGTTTAAGTGGATGAGAATTAATCATACTTTTGAGCGAGGTAGCGCGGTTGAGAAAAAGAGAACTGGTTTTTGTTGACTAAGTAGACATTAGAGCTAAATATTCCATATATTTGAAATTTTAATATCAAGTGAGTCCGCTTACGTCTTTGGAACGTCTGTTTCCCGCTTCCTGGTTTCTGACGGCCTGCGACGGCGCCACTGTAGACATGGAGAGCTACCAAACACTGGCGACATTAATTTGTAACAGGAAACAGTATTAGTAGCACGGCCTATTGCATTCTCCTGGGGAAAAAAAACTGAAAATTACGTAAAACACTAAACCAGATGTCTTCAGTAATTTAATTCAGAATTTTGCCGATCTACACGCACCGCTGTTCACACAAACAAACCCAACACCAGGCTACACCAACAGGTAATCTACAGTGTCAACACACGACGTGAACAACTGACTGAAAGTGCATGTTACGACAAGGTTAGTTCGCACAAAACACTTCTAATGTGCCTGCAGTGATTAAAGTTCTGGTAACACCACACCACCACCAATAACTTATTGCTGTGCTATGCCGCAACTAGTGCTTATACTATAGTACGCTTAAGGATGTTCTTGACTTAATGCTAAGTATAGCCGAACAAACTGCACTAGCCACTAATGCTAAGTTTATTTAGACCGACGGGCACTACTGTTTATTGTAAGGCGGTAGTAGCCAGCGACACAGTTTTGACTTTAGTTAACTCGAGGACTTAGCTCCTCTCTCCCCACACTGCTGTTAGTGTGGATGAAATAATTCTTAAAGTACTGTATAACGCCCGTTGGAACTATACGGTTGGTCTGAGTCCTTACGCAACTCGTCACTGGTACACCGACTGAGCAACAGGGAGTATTTCGTATCCAGTATGAAATAGTCAAGGAAACGGCATACTAACTAATATATGCCGTGCGTAACTACTAGCCGAAATAAATTGTAAAAATATCCTCCAAGTACTAACTGACTGCAACAAATCAAGCAATCACACTCAGACAAACGTTTCCTGCCGCAGATGCGAAGTCACACTTGAAATTTCTCACCACAGAAATTAAGTCAGATAAAACCAATCGAGGGAACAACCCCAAACACATAAAACAGAATCAAAGTAACTTCACGTCCCTCTGATGTGGCACTGGCAACTGGCTTCGCCCAGACAACAGACAGTGACACACTTGCTCTGAACAACTCTTTAGCCAAAGACGGTGCACCAGCACTCGCTACGTTGAAAGTTTCTCACACAACAAACAGTCAATACTATCATGGATTTCCCCTTGTATAAAGTTCAAAGAACCCAATTACCGATCGACACCCTGTGCAGAACCGACAACGACAGGAATAAAAAAATGCGATCGCGTTCCATAATACAAGCTCATCAATAAACAATGGAGAGTGCACACTAATCGAAAAGTGCAGCTAGCGGTCAGATGCGATTAAAAGCCGAGCTTCCAGGTAGATTTCATGCTCCACCAAAGTAACATCGTCGAATACATCTCGTGTAGTTGTGGAAATAACACCATCAAACAGTCCATATTTCTCAAGATGTGATGACACCGTGCTGCAGAAAACCTAATGACTCACACATTACCCACCTTCGCATGGAGTCCAACAAGTCCGTTCCTAACGTAGAGGGAAGCTGTAAATAGGACGGGCGACTGTACTTAATTCTTACAACTCACCAACGGAGCCCAAGATATATAAGCCTTGTCGTACTTATAAGGGGACCGCATCTATTCGTCACTGCCGATTTGGTCCAAATTTCTGGCGTATGCAGAGCTTGACAAGAAATGAAAGTGACAGAAATATGAGCTCCAGATGAGCAAAGGTTTAGGAAAAATAGCTTTTATGGGGAGGGCCGGACGAGATATGAGCCTATATATGTAAAGTAGTTTCCATACAGCTATTGGCTCAGAACTGTGGTCTGAGGTTCGTGGGGTTCAGTACGTGTGGGGGGGACGTTCTTTTATGTTTTTGTTATTCTCAATTCTTAGGCTTCTTACACTGAAAATAAATCCAAATAGTTCTCAGTATAATGCATTTCTTAATGTTTTCTTGAAATGCATGAAGACGAAAGCAAAAGGAAAATTGGGGATAACAAATTAATTTCCAGTGAGGGATCATAAGGCATAGACAAGAGCTTAGTTTATAAAATTAGACACATGTATTATGTTACAGTTGACTTTTCTCATCATTTTGGTCACATTATGAAGTGTCTACTGAAAAACTAACTTGCTTTACATTGTCCCTAAAAGGTTTCCTCTCTTTGGCAGTAAACCCCACGTAACACATCATTTCCGCAAATATTGGAAAGGGTAGCTGGTGATGTACAGTGGAATGTATTTTGATGGCCTCTTCTCGGGATATGAATTCTTTTCTTCTTTCTTTAAGAGAAGAGGCGTTTTGAAGGTTTTTGATGAAATTCTTCTCCTGAAGTTTTGTACTCGTAAATTACAATTCCCTTCTTGGAAAGTTACTTGCAGTACAACAGTTTCTTGCAAATTTATTTGCAATACCAAATTTTGCTTTCAATTTCTTTTTCATCTCCTCTATGAAAATATTAATCACATAATACATTGAGCATTATTTAGATTTATTTGTAGTGAAAATAAGATAAAAACTTTAAGTAAAAAAAGGATTCAACTTGATAACTAGCGGACTATTGCCCCTACACTTTTCGCTACCTGAAAACTACGTTATCATTAAGTGGCTCATGCTTCACTCGACGGTAACGACGACAAGGCACAGTGCACCTGCAAGTCGGCAAGCGCACTCTTCCTGCTTCGAACGACACCAGGAAAACCGAGCAGTCTGACGTACATAACACGCCCCGAATGACGTCTCGCAAAGTGCGCCACCCCACGGGATGGCAGGCTACATCGGCCGACCACCGCTTCCGCACTGGCCGGCGCGACGAGATGAAACGGTAGCCACTACGGCGCCGTCTCCAGCTGCAGGAAAACCGTGCTGCCTAACTCGCCACCACTTTAAACAGCGCCGTGCACAGGACGAAGCGGAAGTTGAAACGCGTGCGCCAGATGAGCACTCGGCTCAGTTTGTTGTTAGCTTCAGTGAAGAAGCTGGCAGTGCCTGCTTCAGCCTAATGTAGAACTTGACCGCTTACGTGTACTGAAAGCTGGATTTGCGGAACGCCAGGAATGAACGAATCTGTGAGTGAATGTGTTAGTCGTAACCTTCGCTTTTGGCACGTCGTAGGCAACTGTAAAGGCTAATTTTATTTCTTCAAGGTAGGGCCGCTAACGTCTATGTGGCGATAATTGTTCGTTAACAAGCGTTAGCACTTTCATAAAAAATATCCCTCACATGCACTGCTTATTCAGGGCCGTATCAACACTGAAATATTCGTTTCTGACGGCTGATTTATGATCCTTTACAGTCTGTAATATTCTGACCCATCAGGTGTATGACACCAGTGCGTTATTCGTTCACTGTGTGAGCGAAAAGAGAACAACTTCTCTCGCAAGTTGATAAACATTTGTTGTTGGCGTATTTAAGGGAATGTGAAATGTGCAACTCGTTCTAGAATTCAGAGGAAACTACGACGTAACATCCGTGACCTGAATTTATGAACGCAGAGCGTTCTACGCATTTTCTAGTCAGTTGAGACCGTTCGTAGTTCAGTAGCAGTTTACCACTGAGTTGTTCTCCTGTTTCCTCTGGAGGTTGTAGGAAGAAAGAACTGACGCTTTCTGTGGTACACGTATGTTTACCCTTGACATCCAGTTCTTGTAGAATCTTTCAGCACGGATTCCGGAAACGTCGCTCTTGTGAAACAAAACTCGGAGTTTTATCACATGACATCCTGAAAACTATGAATCGACACAGATGCATTCCGTATTTACCGGTTTGCGACGAGAATTTGACTCAGTACCACAATATTATTATTTAGCATATGATACAATAACACATAAAATACTGTACGACAGATACAGTTTAGATCTTTATATCTAAGTCATTGATCCAGTCCACCACTTCGGAAGTAACCGGGTTCGAATCCACTAGATTTCCAGGGAAGGCACGGAGGCGACAGTCCACTGCTATATGCTTCACTGTTTGTGGAATGTCAGCACAGACAGTATGAGGTGTCCACCCAAACACATTTATGAAGAATCGAAGCACTTCTTCCCACACCACATGTGAAACGGTTAAGCCTGCTCCAAATGTATCTTGGCAAGCTGAAACCATTGAGCCTTACTGTTGGATCTTCAACTTTCAAGATGCCCTGTGGAGCAGAAGATATCCATTCCTTCCGCCAGCTGTCTTTGGGGTCGAAATGGTTGCTTAAAATTCCATGGCCGTTTTACATGCCGGTTTACGGGACTTCAACCTGGATGATTCTAGCTGTCTCACATCTTCGTGAATTGGAAGTGACGAGTTATTCAGTATTCTTGACCACAGATGACAAGATGTTTTTGTCTCCTGATGTGAGGAGGTGGTATGTTACACAACACCGGCAGCCATTGGACTGGAGTAGCAAGTGCCACATCTATGCTTATCATTAGTAGTACGATCGTATTGGATATCAAGCGAGATTTTTGACTTTACTGAGGATTTCTTCGTTTTGAGGACGGAGCATATTATCTTGGACGAAGAGCCATCGACAGATTTGAAAGTACCCTTGATTATGTGGAGCACACACGAAGTATTATTCTCACTTAAACTGGAATGTCCCCTGTAGCTCTTGACGAAATTCTGTCCTTTCTGCCAGATGTAGCGGCATTCCTAGTTGCAAATTTTCAGTTCGTACAGGGTGGACATTAACGAAACCGACAATCTACCTGGACGGATTCTTGACTGGGAATGGAGGCAAAAGGGTCATATGAACATGTCTTCGGAAATCGTCATTGTGCGTGCAACGGCAACATATCGTCCCGGAATAGAATGCAGAACTGGATCACAATCACGTCACATCAAACGTTCAACATGGCCTGCATGGGACAGCAGGTGATAGGGATAATAGCGGTTAACTTGCAGGATATACATAATCCCACTTTAGCTTACACCATGCCGGCGGGCTACTTGGCTGGAGCTTGTACTACAGTTCGTCTCAATATCCTGCAGAACCGGGTGCTCCAAATCTGATATACGCACAGGCCGCCGCCTTCCGGCACTTATGTTTGTCTGAAAGGACTCATGTTCACACGAACGCCCAAAAGGGGCTTGGAATGTTGAGTCATGCGTCTGTGAGGAAACTTGTTGCGGTATAGCCCGGTTCACTTCTACCGTTTCCATCTGCTTGGCCGTACACACACGCCATTTCAGCTTGTTCCCGGGATGAGTAACGGTCCATTCTGCTGCATACAACACGCTGCGTCAATCACACAGCCTGCAACACACAACGAACACACAGCACTTGGTCAGAGGAGCTGTTATTCGTCAGCGATATTTACTATGGCAACTATACATATCTGGACACATGTTGATAGAATCTTTTTTCATCCACTTCTTAAAGGGATTCTGACTTTGCAGTTTGTCGGTTTATTTATGTTCACCCTGTATAACTTGTTGGGGTATTTAGGGGAATATGAAATGTGCACATCGTTCTAGAATTCAGAGGAAACTATGACGTAACATCCGCGACATGAATTTAGGAACGGACAGCATTCTGCTCGTTTTGTTTGTTTTCTGAGACTGTCAGTTGTTCAGTAGCATCCTACCACTACCGCTTTCCTATATTCTTTAAAAGTTTTAGGACGAACTACCTGGCAGTTTCTGTGGTAAACATGTTTATCCTTAATATATGTTTGTTGTAGAATCATAGAACACATTGTGAGGTCAAATACAACGAGGGATCTCGAACAGAATGACCTCCGTGCCAATCAGGGCGGATTTAGAAAAAATCGTTGATTTGGAGTCCAACTCTCAGTTTTCTCCCGTGACGTCCTGAAAGCCACTAACCAAGGCAGGTATATACTGCAATTCTCGATTTCCAGAAATCCTTTGACTCAGTACCACATCTACGCTTATATCCTACTCGATACCAAGCGAGATTTTTGACTCTGATTAGGATTTTTTGATTTTGAGAACGCATCGACAGGTGTTAAAGTAATCTTTGACATGTCGAGCACACTCGAAGTACTATTCTCACTCAAATTTATATGTTCTCTACGCCTTGAGAGGAACTTCCGTCACTTCTGGTCGATGTTTCAGCATTCCCAAGCGATAAAATTTAGCTCAGCGTATATACCGGACTGATGAAACTAAAAACCTAAGCCTACCCAAGGGATACACTTCTATTTTCAACGGCTTTGAATATGTTGCAACGTACAGCAAAATAAGAGAAACAATTTATTTATGTGTGCCTATCCGACCATTAAGGGGATGAATCAGCTGGAGACAACTGAATTTAATATTCCTGAATGTATACCGTTAAAACGGTAGTAGATATAAAACTTTTTCTAATTAACGTTCTATGGTTTCAAATATACGTTACAACGGTGCATGCAGATTTGTCCAAAAAGTCATTTTTTTCGAGATCTCGTCTTTCCCTCAAAATTCGTTTTTTATTTCGACATTTGACTTATAGCAAAACGTATGGCAACGTTAATGCCATATTCATATATAATGAAGTAGTATTGTGCTCAGAATTGTCTGAGGTGTTTGGTGCGGAGAATCAACGTGCATTCAGCATTGTCTTGACCCAAACAAATCCGTGCTTCCTCATTATTATACAGACTCACAACAATGTACAAACAACGTAATTAAATCAAAATGGTTACAACTTGGAAACAAAAATCACACTAACTGGGAAAAAGAAAAAAACAAGTACCACATAATATTTTATGTTTCGTATACATGTAGAGAATAGAATTAGAACATATTTATCTGGGATATACTTATTAAACAACGCAACATGAAAATCGTCATTGGAACGAAAACACGTCGGTCGCACATACAGTTATATAGAGATATTTATAGCTTATTTCCGACAAATGCGCCTTTGGAATAACACTTCATCGTATAGGATTGAACTTGATATTAAGGATGCTATACTTATTTCTAGTAGTCAAGTGGCGAAATGAAAAACAATATATTGGGAGGGGGGAGGGGAATTTTAAAGAAACTGACTTTTTCCGCAAACCGGAGTACAGCGTTGTAATGTGCATTGAAAACCATGGAACTTTGTTTTTTCTGCATCTGTAACCGTTTCCACGAATTCATTCACAAATATTACATTCAGTATTTTTCAGGAGGTGTTTCACCCATTTAACGGCAGAATGTGTAGCCTATTTTCCCCTATACCATAACGTATTCAAAGACGATCAAAATTGAAGTGTACTCCTTGGATACGTTTACTTGCTAGTGATATACATTTCCTGCAAAAGTTACAAAATCCGTGTGTTATTCATTAGTAGTTTAACTATGAACGGCGGATGCCATTACATACGACATTTCGGCTATGTTTGGTACTGCGGCGAACTATTTGCTTTCGTGAGGTTTAATTTTCTCTCTTAGCCTTGGAGGCTGAACTGTGAACTTTCCCGTTACACATTTTTTCAACCATCATTACGTCATATCCATTCCGACTTGCAATTAACCTTAGGAAATTGAATGGCAATAACCCAATGATGGTTGAAAAACGTTTAACGGAAAATTAGACAGTTTAGCCTCCAAGGATAACACAGACATTAGATTGAAAAATAATGCACCTCACGAAAACAAAAAAGTACTTCGTTCTTCCCTCCGTGGACAAAATCTCAAAATAGCAAATTCATTCGGTAACACTAAGATTCCATGACTAACGGTACGAATAATAAGCTGAATTCGCGCCTTTTGCACAGAACAGATAATATCACTAATCTTTACGGCCAGAGCATTTATAAGCTGAAATGCAGGTGATTGCAGATGTTGGTATGTCAGCCAGAGGGAACAGCTGCTGGTCACATGATATGGGGAACATGTCAATTCAAGTGAGATTAATTTTTCGTGTTTTGATGAGCACTTACGTGAAAATGATTATAATGTCAGTTACACATAAAATAATCTTACCATTGTCCAGAGGGCTGAAAAAGGTGGCTGTACGAATATATTGGAAGAATTAAAAACATTCACACCTACAGAGGCAACCAGAAATTGTGTTAAATGGACAAACAGAGTTGTGTAACAGGAGGTATGCTGACAACTTCAAAGAGATATTTAGTAAATGTCAACATTCATGACATAACCTGAACTTTCCCTTTCTTATACACGACATTTAAAGTTTTTTAGTTTCTTTTGTGCGTGATGGTTACATTAGAAGACATTAATTTACGTGCGGTATATCTGCATAATCTCACTTTACGATGTTCATTAAAAATCCTGTAGTATACTTGTGAATTCGTTCATGCGATTTGACGTGCTGTATTTTGTTGTTTCGTAAGTTTACGAAGTGTTTATTGCACTCTTCCCTGTATGTCATTTGTCTTCAAGTATACGACAATTTTATTAATGCAGTTAACCACATCTCGTTCCACTAATAGGCAGCAGAAACATATTAAACCAGCTTGCTTTAGGATTTTCAACTATTTTGCTTATTTTCCTTATTTAACTATATGGCAACATTTGTGCTAGCTGATTTTATGCTCCTGCATCTTACAGTCATGACAGTCAGGTTACTACAGTAGTTTGGTGAACGTTTGATACCGGAAGAAATCGTTTTTGAGTAAAGCACACACTACGGAAACTACGTATGTAGCGCAGCAACCACTGGAATAGGGGAGAGTATTGTACTTAGTGTACCTAGGAATACATGATGTTTTAGGTCGGTACTTCAGTCTAGTGGATGATTTTCGAATCACATGAAGGTTGTTCGCAAACGAACGGGTCCAAAGGAACGCTTCACAAAAATGGGCAAATGGACCGAGGAAAGGTTTCTAAAGGAAAGTCGTTCATCGATCACATCGGTCCTTCTATGAACGTTCGGAAAGTTCGCTGCCGATTCTCGTTCCTGGAACAGTAGCGGCCAGTTCTTGTCCAGGAACGGAAGGTTCTCATTACCGGAAGTGTCGCGGCCAGTCCTCGTTTTTGTAACTGTCGCGGACGGTCCCTATTCTAGGAATGGTAGCGGTCTGTATCGATCTTTTTCGTGTAGTCACACATTCCACATTATATTTCAACTTTTTATAACTGTATAACATACGTAAAAGTTTAGTTGTGTGTGATATATACATGTTTCATGAAGCAAAAAAACGAATATTTTTCTCTTTGTCCTTTTGATTAACTGTAGGACACGTATTTATCACGCTGCAAGTTGTTTTTTTGGTTATTTGCCGATTTTGTAGATTTCATCTGCTTGATTTAACAACTACTTTATGTCGTACTTTTAACTGTAGTGTAAGAAAGTTTGCAGAAGAGAACTTGCAATTTTCGCATTTCTTCCAAAAATTAAACGTGACGGTTAGGGAGCCTCTTATTTTTCAGGTTTGGCTGTTTCCTTGTACCGTCACCTAGGGTGGTGTCTTCGCACCCGAAACTGATTTGTCTGTGATTTCAGATCCATAGGAAAAGGGAAAGGGATGCCTCTCCGTTTGAAAATTCGTACAATGGTATAAAATCCTGTTTACTCTTTAGCTGAAAAAATATTATTCAGAAGTACCATTTAAGCGACAAAGTTTATTACTTTCAACTTAATTATTAATAAAACATTGCTGCTTAACTTTAATAATATAATCCACAAATATGAAGAAGAAATAATATATTTCTTTCAGACGTACTTGTTCTTCCATGAAGTGTACTTTTTTCCCTGGAACCTTAATGGGATACTCAGACAAACTAAAGTGCGTATGTCTATGCTCCTCGATCTTTTTTAATTTACTTGCTTAAGTGCTCCATGAACTTGATCCCTGTCTCAGTTGGATAATTTACAACATTTAGTTTAGTGGCTAGGTGTAGAATGTTGACATTTTTGTTTACATCTCACTGTGAAGAGTCAGTCTTAAGGAACGTGTCACACAAATTAAATTCGGAAAGTTCGCGGCTCAGATTATGTGATCGTTCTAAGTTTGTTAATACCAGTGCCTAACAATTTTAATTCTATCTTACAGCACTGAGGATGGTCACTAAGTGACCGAAAATCGATTTTGCGGATAATAAAACAAAAAACTACGACCAATGCTGTTTCTCCTTCCAATTATATACAAATTAAATTGTCGAAAAATGCTCTTTTATTCGAAACGAGCAGTTAAGTCGGATTAATCATAATTTTTTGGGTTTGATGGATTCCTACTTGAATTTTTATGTTATCTTCGTCTGTTTTTTCTCCTTCACGGTTCAGTGTAATTGCTGCATTAATTCTTGGTCCACAAGATTAATTCGACAGAACAAGAAACAGGAGCCACACGCGGGATATTACATCGGTAACCTGATCTAAACATATGAAGTTCCAAAAGAATTGTGAAGCGAATACAGAGTTTTGGATTCTGGAACGGTGCAGTATCATGCTTGGTCAGAAGTAGTCGTTAAGATTTATAGTCTCAATTCAGCTTCATAAAGGAACATAATTTTTTTCAGTACGTAAACTGTTTTCGCCATCCACAATGCATGATGGATCACTTTGGAGCACGTAAAGATACGCCATAAGATGGTTCTTCGAGAAAAAAGCTCACAGTCAATTCAAAAACTATCAATATAACCGTCTCATAAACATGTTACGCCTAAAGGTAAATACAAGAGATCTTTTTCCAAAAACTAATGATTTAACAGAAAGGCCATTTAGTGCGAACAAATTTTTCTGCCATTTCCTGTAGTATGTTAAATGACCAAACTACGCAAAAAATTAGAGGCATTCAAGTAGTAGTGAAGTTTTATTTTCTTTTATGTTCAAATACATTTCTGTGTAAAATTGATCTTTTAAGTGTTTTAGAACGAGATTTACTGTTTTATTGGTTTTCATATAACCGTTTCAATGCCTGTTCGTATCACAAGTTGTCTTTCACAAATAAATGATGAATAATACGTTACCTCTACCTAGAGACGCCTGTCAGCTAGCTGCTGACTGTTCAAAAACTGATTATCTTTTCTGATTGCAAAGATATTCGAAGCCTTGACATGCGATAATTTATCAAGGTTTTGAAAAAAATGTCGTGATTATTTTCACTTTTTAAGTTTAGCCGACCTCCCAGCATAGTATTGTAGTTGCTGTCATTACTAATATAAACTTAGTTTTAGTATACAGTTTCTCAGCTTCTTTGTGGGAATTTCGCTACTTTTCCAAATCTTCACTTCCCAGACCAAATGACACTGTCACAAGCTACGAAACTGTCGCGAATAAAGCAGTGATCCGTATATACAATAAGTTTCCTTTAATTTACGTCTATGGTCACAAACATTTTGTTAACAGATTACCGGTTTCGGTCTATAATGACCGTCGTCAGATATGTTTTATAAAACAAAGTCCTAATGTACTGCAGCCATAGTGACTATGCCGCTATGACTGCAGTACATTAGGACTTTGTTTTTATAAAACAGATCTGATGATGGACATTATAGACCGAAACCGGTTGTCTGTTAACAAAAAGTTTGTAACCATAGACGTAAATTAAGTCAACATATAGAATGACACTTTGATGCACAGTTAATTTACAGCTCCTAAGTTGTAAACGAAAACTATTACTGTTGATTTGATAGATGATAGTTTAGTGCAGTTATTTGATGGTAGTAATTCACACACACACACACACACACACACACACACACACACACATACATACATACATCACATACATCTAGATCTACATTTATACTCCGCAATCCACCCAACGGTGTGTGGCGGAGGGCAAAGGGCACTTTACGTGCCACTGTCATTACCTCAGTTTCCTGTTCCAGTCGCGTATGGTTCGCGGGAAGAACGACTGCCGGAAAGCCTCCGTGTGCGCTCGAATCTCTCTAATTTTAAATTCGTGATCTCCTCGGGAGGTATAAGTAGGGGGAAGCAATATATTCGATACCTCATCCAGAAACGCACCCTCTAGAAACCTGGACAGCAAGCTACACCGCGATCCACAGCGCCTCTCTTGCAGAGTCTGCCACTTGAGTTTGCTGAACATCTCCGTAACGCTATCACCCTTACCAAATAACCCTGTGACGAAACGCGCCGCTCTTCTTTGGATCTTCTCCATCTCCTCCGTCAACCCGACCTGGTACAGATCCCACATTGATGAGCAATACTCAAGTATAGATCGAACGAGCGTTTTGTAAGCCACCTCCTTTGTTGATGGACTACATTTTCGAAGAACTCTCCCAATGAATCTCAACCTGGTACCCACCTTACCAAACAATTAATTTTATGTGATCATTCCATTTCAAATCGTTCCGCACGCATACTCCCAGATATTTTACAGAAGTAACTGCTACCAGTGTTTGTCCCGCTATCATATAATCATACAATAAAGGATCCTTCTTTCTATGTATTCGCAATATATTACATTTGTCTATGTTAAGGGTCAGTTGCCACTCCCTGCACCAAGTGCCTATCCGCTGCAGATATTCCTGCACTTCGCTGCAATTTTCTAATGCTGCAACTTCTCTGTATACTACAGCATCATCCTATAAATAGTTTCAGTATCTTGTTGATATAGAGTCAGGGACTTTATTAAATTTCATAAAGCATTTACTAACGATTCCGTCGACTGTTGATAGAAAAGTTTTTGCAACTGTTGACAGAATTGTTAATAAACGCTTTATGAAAAACATGTATAATTTTCTGTAAACGAACTTAAAATCAAGACATTACACTTTCTACTACTTCAAGCTTCTGCCAAAAGTGGATGAAGATTAGGCATGTCCCCGCTGGGACGCAAGTAGGTCTCGTAGTTAGTACTTCCGTTCATCTTGTTCTGGACTCCCTCTGCATGGCTTGTGGCCACTGGCCCGTCACATTACCCGACTAATGTATTGCGATCTGCGAACACATTCGGCTAAGGTTCAAATGGTTCAAATGGCTCTGAGCACTATGGGGCTCAACTGCTTAGGTCATTAGTCCCCTAGAACTTAGAACTAGTTAAACCTAACCAACCTAAGGACATCACACACATCCATGCCCGAGGCAGGATTCGAACCTGCGACCGTAGCGGTCTCGCGGTTCCGGACTGCAGCGCCCAGAACCGCACGGCCACTTCGGTCGGCATTCGGCTAAGGAAATCGTAGTAAACAACCAGTCTACATCAGGTAGAATAATAGTTCTATGTACTTGATATTTTTTCGGGTACCTCATATAATATCTATACAGCACACAAATAGATATTATATCAAGAAGGAACCCTGAGCGAATAAAAATGAATGGTTCCCAAAAAGAAACGATCACCAGTAAACTAGTTCCGAAAGATGGGCTCCATCTTTAGGGCCCATAAAAAAGCCGCGTTCACAACTTGCTTAGAGGCTCCTCACGAGCGAGTAAGCAGCCGCCTTTCAACCTGGCTCAGTAAAGCTACAAGCTGGACACTTCCGCGTCCCAATTGCAACCAGATAAGCACTTCTGTAACCACACACAGAAGACCACAAGCAAACAGGAAGGATAGCCATTCCACGACTTACGTCTGATGATACCAACCATGACAATAAACCACAAACGGTACAGAATTAAATTCTTTAATCTCGTAATCGTTTTGCCTGTACAGAAAATATAAATTTGTGTTTGGTTTCAATATTTTCTACTTAAAAATGTCTTTAACGTGTAACTGGTTTTTTAAAGTATATCTGCTTGACTGAAATTCCTCTTACACTGATTATTGGTATGTTGTAGAGTAATAATGTAACAGACGGGTGATTAAATACAAAATTGATAAGATTTTGTCGAGTGCCACGCCTTTAGATTTCAATAAAATATTTTTCCCTAGGTACGTGGCCCTGTTGTACCTTGGAAGGTTTATTCACATTTTTGGAAGAAGACTGCAGCACTTAAGAAGTGAATGCTATCATTTAAAATGGAATATGGAAATATACTAAACTTCTATTACGGGGCTGGCTAAAGACGAAAGTATGAAAAGTGTACCTAGATATGACGTTTTCCCTATCTGTATATTTTCTGCACTGTTAAAAATTTGTAAGATGAGTCCTGGAAGAGCTCCGGTTTTTTGAGCATGAGTAATTGAACTCATTTATTTGAAGTTCTCGTGTTTATTTTCGTTTATCACATATAGGTCTTCTAGTGTCATAAACCAGATATTGGCGTCCACTAAAATGCAGAGACGCTATACTTAGTATATTAGATGGGTTTCCTTGCTTTCGTCTCGCAGCTTAAAATTAAGTTGTATGTACCCTTATTATATTTGCATTTCTGCTTTGCTTTTATTATTAACATAAGATTAATTGTACAACGTTCTTTTTAACGTACTTCAATACAACTTGAAAGTCTTAGTTTTACTTTTGTTCACTATCGATGAAGAACATCTTTTTTGGAAAATTTAACGTTCTGTACATCACATTATAATGATACAACTATCAGGTAATGGCTTTTGCTCAATAATCATTTACTTGACCTTTCATTCACTGTTCTATCTTCTTAATAGCGACATAACGTAATGCAAGCACTGATATTTCGTCTTTTATCACACACAATTCTAACGAGTTGAAAATGGATAGATTTTAATTTTGTCAGTATCTGACTGCACACATCCAGGTTACATGTTTAGTGACAACAAGCTATTTTGGAATCGATTTTACTCACGCCTCAAAACCATTCTACTATATTGTAAATGAATACTTCACGAACAGTTGTGTAATTAGCTACTCACTGTTTTATCTTTCTAAGGACGATACAAACTTGTGTGAGGATATACAGCAATATCAACATAGCTCACTTTCATTTCGTTAGCAACACATGCCTGGAAACATCCAGTTTAGTTACATTTTATTTGTCTTACATCTTCAATGACAACGGGTAGATTCAAGTAACATCTTTTACATTGTAGTCACGATGATTGTGTATGATCACAGTTATTGTTTCTATTATTTCGTATGTAACTGCTTCACAAAGGGTGAGTAATCAATCATTCAGTTTCATCTGCCTGCTGATGATACAGCTGCGTTTCTCTTACGTTGTAAAGAACTCTAATAAGTTTAAGATACATCGAATTTAATTTTATTTACATCATACGACGGAAACTGCTAGTTTCGTTGTATCAGATCTTTTGCATTTTAAATGACAATTCATCTTTTGTGACAGCCTTATTCACGTGTTTTGATAGTTCTGTGGGATCACGTGCACCGTTTCTGTGATATTTTACATAATTACATTACCACCGTATTGCGTAACTGACCACTTACTATCGTATCTGTCGAACGACGATGTAGTTTTGTGTAAGCACTGTCATCTGCTCACTTGTTACTATGCATAGACGTTTTCTTAATCTTTGTTTCTTTCTATGTTTGGCAATTGCTTTTAATATTTTTGTAGTGATATTTTAGACTCTAATGTTAATTATTTGTTTGAGGTTTGTCTTTGCTTGGCACTATTATGATCCCACAGCAGGTTTATCGCACCCGAGAGAGGCCAGGTAGTACGTTATGTGTTTATCTCTCCCGTGGGGCGGTTGTGCCTTCACAATCTAGGGTACACAATATTCCGTGTCTACTTACCATGCTTTCCCCAGGGGGTCGGCAGAATATTTGTGATCATTGTTTCAAGATTTTATACCTAATATTACATATGACAACAAGGCCATCTCCATCTTGATATTGATTTAAAACTGTTGGCAACACAGGTGTTGGATCAAAATATAGAAACAACGGGATAAATGCGTGCTTATACGTAAATACAAGTGCCTACCAGTCCTGCAGGCTGCACTGTTGTTTTGAGCACGAACGATACTTGTGCAATTTCATTAATTCCCTGAACGTGTCACTCGTCGTCGGAATACTGATCTGTGTACGTGTGAGTGCATTTTGTTGGATTTAAGTGAATTTGAACATTGGGAACTGCCGGTTCGCATATGGTAGGTGCCTCGTTAACCAATATGTACATAGTAATTGGTGTTTCAAGAAGCACTATACCGAAGATTTATACCGCAAACAGGGAAAGTGGAAAAATATAAACCGCTGAGTCACAATGTGGACGAAGGTGTGATTGACTGATAGTGATAGGTGGCCATTGAAGAGGATTGTGGCAAAAATAAGAGAACGACAGTTGCAAAAGGGACCGAAAAACTTAATGTCGCACCGGCAAACCCAGTCAGCAGCAAAGCAACATGAAGAGTGCTCTATTCGCAGAAAAATTCAGGTGAGCTATAATTCCAAAACCACTCGTCAATGGTGCAAATGCCCGTTGCAGAGAAAGTTTGGGCACCAGCCATAAAACATAGTGTATGGAACAATGGGACAAAGTCATTTGGTGGGATGAGTCATGTTTCTCACTGCTTCCAACTTTCGGCAGAATCTGCAGCCCACGAGTGAAACAAGACGCGAGTTGGCCGATGAGATGGACAGCCACGTTGTGGAATTCCATACGCCCTGGGCTTACTTCACAAGGCCGCATTACTTCCGAGGATTATGTGACCATTTTATCTGATTTCATCCATCTCATGGTTCAAGGATTTTTCTCAAATGGGATGCTGTCTTACTCACACTAGTTGTAAATATTACGAAATGGATTCGTAAACTGCGAATCCATTTCGTAATTTCTCAATAGTGTTTCGCAAAAAGGACGTGCTCTTGCCTCCAGGATCCCCATTTGTGTTAACGCAGCATTTCCGTAAGACTCACGTCTTGGACAAACCTAGCGGTAACAAATCTAGGAATACGCCTCAGAATTGCTTCGACGCTGGTGGGGATCTCAAACAATCAAGCAGTACTCACGAATGAGTTGCACAAATATTTTGTACTCGCTATCGTTTATAGATGATCTACACTTTTTGGAGTTCTCCAAGAAAAACAAAGTCGATCGTTCGCCTTCACCCAACGTGTTCATTACATCTGCTTTGCAACATTACGTCTGGATATTTTATCGGAGTGACTGTACTAAGCAGCACAGCACTAATCCCGAATACTGCGGCATGTATCATCTAACTACACAGCCTGTTGCGATTGAAACTCTTACATGTAGTGTTAATGGAGCAGACAAGTGTGGATGTGGAATCATTTGCACTACCGTTATCAGCTACTAGACCAAAATTCTTGTAGGTAACCTGATAATCATTCCGATACTAAATTACTCTATTTCAGTCTGTTGTATCAAATGCCATTGATGTCAGTGCTGGGACTGCGTTTGTTTCGCAAAATATGGGAGGTAAAACCCCACCGTTAGTCACAAATCGTAATACATTTGGAGCCGTCGAGTCCCATTAGCAATTATTATCATCGGTATTTAGTCATTGTCTGCGTCCATTAGTCTTCACTGATGCAGTTACGCATTTATAGGTTAGTCTGATTAAGCTGATGTAATTATTACTAAAGTAATTATCTCCAAAAATGTCATTACTAATACTAGTAGCATATGCACAGATAATCTACATTGCTTAAAATTGTTTTGGCCGTTACCGTTTTTTTTTAGTCATAATAATACCGTCAATACAAGTGTACACTGTAAACATATCCAGGTGTCAAATAGTAACTGCATAGAATTATAATACATTATTTTCTCTACTGGATTGTGACTATAGACGTCAGAGATGTCTTTTTCAACGTGAAACATCGATAGTTCACTAGTTCCGTACTCCAAGTACTCCAATGAAAAATCCGTCTTGAGTCTATATGTCACCATATCTCCTTCACACAGTTTGATGTTTGAGAGGATTTTAAGAAATAGTGGGTGTCCGTGGCTGCCATTGTCTGCTAGCTAATTGACATCTCTTGGCGATGACAAGAGTTTATGTGAAAGATATCGACTCGAACATAAATGATCTCGCAAACAGGGTAATCGATTACACCAACAGTTATTGGTTGTCAGAGGACAGAGTAACGTCTGACTACAACAAATGCACTGAATACAGTTTCTGAGACGAAACTTGTAAAAGCGAGTATTTTGGGACAATTTTGTCCACCCACCAAGAATATTTGCAGCCCAAAGAAGGGCGGTGAGACCAATCCGCCGTGTCAGGTAGCGAACTTCGTGTTCTGGTTCACCTGTCTCGCGATACTAAAAATGGTTCAAATGGCTCTGAGCACTATGGGACTTAACATCTGAGGTCATCAGTCCCCTAGAACTTAGAACTACTTAAACATAACTAAACTAAGGACATCACACACATCCATGCCCGATGTAGGATTCGAACCTGCGACCGTAGCACTCGCGCGGTTCCGGACTGAAGCGCCTAGAACCGTTCGGCCACCGCGGCCGGCTCGTGATTCTAATTCTGTCGTCTCTGAACAAATGTTTTGTGGTGTCACCGCCAGACACCATACTTGCTAGGTGGTAGCCTTTAAATCGGCCGCGGTCCGGTAGTATACGTCGGACCCGCGTGTCGCCACTGTCAGTGATTGCAGACCGAGCGCCACCACACGGCAGGTCTGGAGAGACTTCCTAGCACTCGCCCCAGTTGTACAGCCGACTTTGCTAGCGACGGTTAACTGACAAATACGCTCTCATTTGCCGAGACGATAGTTACCATAGCCTTCAGCTACGTCATTTGCTACGACCTAGCAAGGCGCCATTACCAGTTTATATTGAGATGGAAATTATGTACCGTCAAGAGCGGTGTACACCAATTATGGATTAAAGTTAAGTATTCCAGCAACAGCGTGCCTTATTGGCTATATTAATTACATTTAACTGTTACAGACCTCACGCCAGTCTGCGTGTAATTAAACGCGTGCATTTCGGCCTCCTCTAGCCACACGGTGTTGGCTCTTCTGCCAACACAGCATGTTTCGCTGTGGGATTTGTAGTAGGAAACGTCGACTCATTCCGTAAACACTAGGATAAGTGATTTGCACTTGCATAACACTTCCTTATCCACTGTAGAGAAATGTGTGCAGTATTGAACAGGTTCCATTTTCAGTACGTTTCCACCATAATCGAAGAAAAGAAAGAAGATCTTCGCAACAGTTGAGAACTTTTCTGCGTAATGGGTTATTTTTCGTATTCTAGTTCGTGTTTTAATAATTCTTTAGTTTCTAAATTTTCTTCATCATAATTCAGTAAACTTCATATCCAAGTAGCTCTGCCCCTCGAAACCTAATAAATAAATAAATGAAATAACATAAAGAAATATTTTACTTGGACCCTTTTCTGAACTTCTGCAGAGTTTTATTCGTTCTGGCTGTGTAGAAGATCACTGTAAGGAAATCAGTTTCCAACGTTATGTAAACAAGCAGACGTAAAAGTAAGCAGAGGAAGCAATCAGCACCTGCTCTGTGTACCGAGTCAGGAAAACTTTTTGCGGTTGACAAATGTTCTCATGCTGGGAGCTGTATAGTGAGTCCCCTCGACTGCAGGTTGGTTCACTTACAAACCAGAGAGGAGGGTTAAGATGTGCCCCCAGTTTATTTACGGTGCACTTGTACTGAGAGTTCTGCGGCTCGCTCCTCGCAAGAGGCGAGGATTCACGCGGAAGACGAGGAACACGCCGCGTGTGGGAAAAGTGCGACTGCTGCAGTGAACGAAAGCAGCCCCATCTCTCAGCGTCGAGTACGAATATACGGGAGCGGTAGTAACTCAACCAGTAAAGTGTCAGTTACTTTGTTATTTCCAGGTTCTGTAGATGGTTTTGATTCATTACGCACTTAAATAGTATATTGAGTTTTATAACTATACTATGTTTAATCTTGTGAAATGAAACTGAACTCTACTGTGCTGTTATTCCTTATAAGTCATATATCTGTGTTGTAATCTTGAACAATGCATGTAGTGTAATTACTGGCCAGCCGGAGTGGCCGGGCGGTTCTAGGATCAACAGTTTGGAAGTCTGGCACCGCGCGACCGCTACGGTCGCAGGTTCGAATCCTGCCTCGGGCATCGATGTGTGTGGTGTCCTTAGGTTAGTTAGGTTTAAGTAGTTCTAAGTTCTAGGGGACTGATGACCTCAGAAGTTAAGTCCCATAGTACTCAGAGCCATTTGTAATTACGGAAATGCTGTCTGAAAAATGAATAGGCAAAATTGAAATTGTGTAATCGCAATTTTAATTTACTTCCCAAAGTAGTTAGAAATCCATACCTCTAAAGTAAGGTTTCATGTGAAACAATGTATTGCGCAGGAATGAGGAGGCCGGCCGCGGTGCTCTCGCGGTTCTAGGCGCGGAGTCCGGAACCGTGCGACTGCTACGGTCGCAGGTTCGAATCCTGCCTCGGGCATGGATGTGTGTGATGTCCTTAGGTTAGTTAGGTTTAAGTAGTTCGAAGTTCTAGGGGACTGATGACCACAGCAGTTGAGTCCAATAGTGCTCAGAGCCATTTGAACCAAGGAATGAGGAGTTTTACAATGCGTGACGTTAGAATACGTGACTTGCAATTCCTACCAACAAAGCTAACGCAGTAAAAATGCACTAGAAACTTACTAGTCAATTTTTTGAATGAGTAAATTATCAAAATGTTTTGATCAAAATGTCCTGTGAATTTACGTAGCCGGCCGGAGTGGCCGTCCGGTTCTAGGCGCTAGTCTGGAGCCGAGCGACCGCTACGGTCGCAGGTTCGAATCCTGCCTCGGGCATGGATGTGTGTGATGTCCTTAGGTTAGTTAGATTTAATTAGTTTTAAGTTCTATGCGACTGATGACCTCGGAAGTTAAGTCGCATGGTGCTCAGAGCCATTTTTTTGAATTTGCGTACATAGTACGATTGAACGAACTCCAAATGATGCATATGCAAAAGTAACAATGCAATGTGAAAAAAAACTGTCTGCATAAGAAATGCAATCCTAACTGAACTTTACCTGTGCTGAGCCTGATAATTATTTCTAAAGCACTGAATGAATGAACTGTATGCTGAGTGTAATATAACTGGCCCTAAAAAATTTTTAATCGCTTAGCAGTAGCAGCAGCAACATAGTGCTACAACCAGTGATGATCATAAAGTAAGCAGTTAAGCAGTGTAGCAGGAGGCAGGCTGAATAGGAAAGAAGTTGCAAGGATATGCAACTATTCTAAGCAGCTCACGCTTCAATCAATGTTCCGCAAAGTGGAATGCAGTGACACATATAATCAGATAATATAAAATTCTTTCGTGAGAGAATGGTGATGGAATTCGAATTTGTAAAATAATCAAAGGGACACAAAACTTTGAAAACCCGTATAGCAAAAATTGAAACTCATTGTCTAACTAATACAATCACCTTCACAGAAATTATCTTTTGTAACAAATATTACCCTGTGGAGAGATTAAGTGCTGAAAACGGTAAAGGAGTGAACAGAACACTTTACTTATACTCGTGTGAACTATGAAACCAACTAACCTAAACTAATAAAGAGAAATTGTAGTGAAAACTTCCGCTGCTCAAACACATAATTACATGCAAGCAAGCAATGCAGCAAGCACTGTACCTAGGCATCTCCACAACTGAAATTACTCTTTACCCAATCATATTTTACGGTTCATCTTCCTCTGTAATTTTCTCTCTGTGCTCTGCAAGGTATTTCATGATCACTCTTTAGTGTAGCCAACACCCAATTATCTCACTGTCTTCGCTTAGGATGCTCACTGGAATGACAATTCTTTTGACAAGCAAAGATCACACTGCTTGTACTCAGAACCTCTATTGTGTAACATATAGACTATCGAAATCTATTGTCGGAAAGATGTTTAGGATACAAATACGAAATATGACATATACAATGAAAATATAAAGATCACAAGAAATCTTGCAATGTGAGACAAGTCAAATTTAAGAAACGAAGAGAAAGAGATGAAGAGAACATCGTAAAAACTTCAGTTTAAAATTACAACGAAATTATTTCAAAGTAGCGGCCACTCGGCGTTTCACGGAAAGCACTAAGTACACGTTGGTTATAATTACATCGCAGACCAAGTCTGGGTTGTAATTATCGCATAGCGACGAAACTTCGTAGATATCGTATTCATGAGGAACCGCTTTACGCTAGAAAACGAATTAGTTCCACTTTTTGCCACCAGGAACAAATCTGACACTTTTAATGCAAGAAAGACGTACAGAAATGTTTACATACGTAATGGATCAGGAGTGAGGCCTGTGCAGAGAAGGTCCAACAAGCGATAAATGTATAATGCTGATGTTATTGTTAATTGCCTCTTACACAGTTTGATCAATATTAGCACCATACACATCGACGAGTCGCCGTACAGCTACCGATTTTCACTTGGTGAGCCGGCCGTTGTGGCCGAGCGGTTCTAGGCGCTTCTGTCTGGAACCGCGCGACCGCTACGGTCGCAGTTTCGAATCCTGTCTCGGACATGGATGTGTCTGAGGTCCTTAGGCTAGTTAGGTTTAAGTAGTTCTAAGTTCTAGGGGACTGATGACCTCAGATGTTAAGTCCCATAATGCTCAGAGCCATTTGAACCATTTTCACCTGGTGACCAAAATCTGAACTACTTTTTTCCAGCGTGAGTCGACTCCGCATTAATGCGTTACCATGTCTACCACGTTTCACTGCCATACGATAAGTACAGCCCACACTGGGCGTCCATCAGTAGCTGCACTTTAATTATAACTACCCGGTCTGGCGTAACGATTAAATTAAGTGTTCTACCTTTTCCTTTTACATTATGTGTGGCTGGTTATGTATTGACCTAAGTACAACGCAAGCAATCATATTTTTCTTCTTGTCCAGCTGGCGGTTGACAGAAAATGCTGGACGTACGCTCGTAGGGAGAGGTTGGGAAAACGTAATGCATCCAAGGACCTTGTCGAACATGATCATTTTGTTGATCCAGGCGTTATGTTGTGGGTACGCATAATGGCGTATGGGTCTACTGACATCCAAATCTTTGAACACGGTACACTCACTGGTCAATGGTATTGTTGCAATGTACTACTTCCCCATTTGCGTATTTTCAGGCGTGCATTTGGCCCTGACTTCATTTTTGTGGATGACAAAGGACCGACCGCATCGAAAGCACAGATCTAGGAGCTTCTGGGAAGGAGGCTATTCGGCTAGTGGAATGACCTCTCCGTTCTCCAGACTTAAATTCCGTCGAGGGGAGGCGTACTGTACCACGTCCACACGCAGCAACGACAATTTAGCATTTGTCACTCACGCTGGAGTGCCCTATAACAAGAAGTTTTTACCAACATTGTGGCCAGTATAGATTCACGTCACAGTGCGTGCATTGCCGCTGTCCGTGATGATCACAAACATTTTTAACGAACATCTCCCGGATTTTGTAGTGTCCAGGGGGCAGTGTCGTAGACTGTTAATACTGTTGGAGTCGGCGCCTGGAAGATTCCTCCAGGCGCTGCGAGCCGTGCTTTGAACATCGCCACTAATGAAGAAACTCCAGGCTAACCAATAAAGACTGTCAGGACGGTGTTAAAAGCGGCCGACACCTGAGCACCAGTCTTCTAGTCGAGATTACCTCCGCCTGCGTTGAAAGTTGTACCGAGTTGTCGACAGCTAGCTCTACAGGCAAACATTCAGTGTACACAGAAGCAAGCCCTTGTCGGTCCTCTGCTTATAGTTAGTCACGGCTGCCACGATAAGTCAACAGTGCATCAGTTATTTCGCACGAGTTGGCGAAATTACATTTATTTAAAGAGCACTTGTGTAAACTAATATTTTGCTTCCCTGTATAGATCCTACGGTGACAAATCCTTTGTCCCCTTCCACCCGTTTACCATTAGCATCGAGGACATTACATTACACTTCGCGAAACATAACAGTTACGACTCACGTAACACGGGGAACCGTCATAAATGATTTCAGTGTAATTATTGTCTTTGAATAAAAGTGTTATTTTTGTTCTGATCATTGTATATATCTTTCATTTACCTTCTGCACTATACAACAGTAGTTCTATATATGTATGGTCCAAGTTTCATCGAGGTCTGTTACTTGGCAATGACAAATCATGCGGAAGTAACATTTGTCCTTTAGTTTAGCACACCAGTATCTATATCATGCTGGAAATGAAAGCGAAGCCGGCCGTGGTAGCCTAGCGGTTCTAGGCGCTACAGTCTGGAACCGCGTGACCGCTACTGTCGCAGGTTCGAATCCTGCCTCGGGCATGGGTGTGTGTGATGTCCTTAGGTTAGTTGGGTTTAAGTAGTTCTAAGTTCTAGGGGACTGATGACCTCAGATGTTGTCCCATAGTGCTCAGAGCTATAAATGCAAAGTTTTTCTTACATACAGTTTACCTTCAACGGACCACATGACATTTCCATACATTAACAAAAGGTAGGGAAGTAACACTGTTTAATTAACACCCATAATATTATTCAACGGCTGGAAAAGCAAGGAGACAAATAATTTGCAAACCCAGATCACTGAACAAGAAATAAGTATCAATCTCGACGTGTTACAAGCAAACTGGGATAGCGAACAAAGAAACTAGCATTGCTCATGTGAAATTCAATTGCAGACAGTCCCTCCTCAAGCAATGTGATAAACTACATAACGTATAACTAGGCAAGGTCTGTGGAAGCAAGCTGTCATTATGACAGCAGGTGGAAGTAAAAATTGCACCTAAGAGATATGGACTGGTTGATCTCAATCAACTATAAAGCTACAGTAGCAGACGGAGAAGTGACTGTAGGTTCTTTGTGACGCGCAAATGCTTATCAAAACGCGAATGAATACCGAGTATGATAAGTTTCTGTAGTAGACGGCTTTCATATAGTTGCCTTAAGGGGAGTTAGAACGGATTTTTTTTGGTCACATTTTCTGATTTTATTTCATAAAATTTGCAATTGTCTGAATAAAATGATATATATACCACTTATAAACTTCCATGGGAGGTATTTTATTTTATGTTTAAAATATAATCTACACGTGCATTACTTCAAGATCTAATAAAATCGGTAATTCTTTATATAGAAGGCTGTGGATTGCTGTGTTATAAAGGTTAACAGTGTTGGTCATGTCCGGAAGAGGATGGGCACCAGGTTGAGGAAGCTGAAACAAAGTTTGAGAAACAAGAAAGTTTCTGATGGTAAAACCATAAGAGACAGGCTGACAGACAATATGGCTAATGAACTACAGCAGTATTATGGGATGGCCATTAGAAATAATGGGATTTGTTAAAAATGCATCAGGCAGTATGGGCTACCTTCTTCCACAGACTGTCAACTGATGAAAAAACCAGTACACCACCTTTGGCGCCCTGGACTTGATTCACGGTGTAATTTCCGCAATGCCCAGTACTCAAATAGTTCATACAGCCACAAACATTCCATCCCAGCAGCAGTCATGGATATAATAAAACTTATTTACAGAAACCTGGAAAATCCTGAATTACTGAAGAAGTGTCAGCATGGTCAGACTTAAAATGCCAGTCACCAAAAATTTTTTTTTGGAATGAGGACACTAAAGTAAAGGCTCATTGATGCTGTTATTGCTTTTAATGATGGGAACACTGGTAGGGTGAAAGTGCTACAGCATATGGGAATTAATCCTGGAACAAACAGCATCAGAGTACTTGAACAGATGGACAAAGTTCGCATTGATAAAGCAGAGTATGCAGCACAGTTGGCACTGTTGGCCACTAGGGAGTCCAGGAAGAAGAAATGAAGAAAAAACTTGCAAAAAAAAACGTGAAGAAGAAGATGGTCAAGTGGCCGGTAAGCCTTCATTATACACTCCTGGAAATTGAAATAAGAACACCGTGAATTCATTGTCCCAGGAAGGGGAAACTTTATTGACACATTCCTGGGGTCAGATACATCACATGATCACACTGACAGAACCACAGGCACATAGACACAGGCAACAGAGCATGCACAATGTCGGCACTACTACACTGTATATCCACCTTTCGCAGCAATGCAGGCTGCTATTCTCCCATGGAGACGATCGTAGAGATGCTGCATGTAGTCCTGTGGAACGGCTTGCCATGCCATTTCCACCTGGCGCCTCAGTTGGACCAGCGTTCGTGCTGGACGTGCAGACCGCGTGAGACGACGCTTCATCCAGTCCCAAACATGCTCAATGGGGGACAGATCCGGAGATCTTGCTGGCCAGGGTAGTTGACTTACACCTTCTAGAGCACGTTGGGTGGCACGGGATACATGCGGACGTGCATTGTCCTGTTGGAACAGCAAGTTCCCTTGCCGGTCTAGGAATGGTAGAACGATGGGTTCGATGACGGTTTGGATGTACCGTGCACTATTCAGTGTCCCCTCGACGATCACCAGTGGTGTACGGCCAGTGTAGGAGATCGCTCCCCACACCATGATGCCGGGTGTTGGCCCTGTGTGCCTCGGTCGTATGCAGTCCTGATTGTGGCGCTCACCTGCACGGCGCCAAACACGCATACGACCATCATTGGCACCAAGGCAGAAGCGACTCTCATCGCTGAAGACGACACGTCTCAATTCGTCCTTCCATTCACGCCTGTCGCGACACCACTGGAGGCGGGCTGCACGATGTTGGGGCGTGAGCGGAAGACGGCCTAACGGTGTGCGGGACCGTTGCCCAGCTTCATGGAGACGGTTGCGAATGGTCCTCGCCGATACCCCAGGAGCAACAGTGTCCCTAATTTGCTGGGAAGTGGCGGTGCGGTCCCCTACGGCACTGCGTAGGATCCTACGGTCTTGGCGTGCATCCGTGCGTCGCTGCGGTCCGGTCCCAGGTCGACGGGCACGTGCACCTTCCGCCGACCACTGGCGACAACATCGATGTACTGTGGAGACCTCACGCCCCACGTGTTGAGCAATTCGGCGGTACGTCCACCCGGCCTCCCGCATGCCCACTATACGCCCTCGCTCAAAGTCCGTCAACTGCACATACGGTTCACGTCCACGCTGTCGCTGCATGCTACCAGTGTTAAAGACTGCGATGGAGCTCCGTATGCCACGGCAAACTGGCTGACACTGACGGCGGCGGTGCACAAATGCTGCGCAGCTAGCGCCATTCGACGGCCAACACCGCGGTTCCTGGTGTGTCCGCTGTGCCGTGCGTGTGATCATTGCTTGTACAGCCCTCTCGCAGTGTCCGGAGCAAGTATGGTGGGTCTGACACACCGGTGTCAATGTGTTCTTTTTTCTATTTCCAGGAATGTATATAGTTAAGGCTCCCCGGCCACTTGACCACCTTCTTCTTCTGTGCGAATGCACAAACAGTGCCCGAACTCTTACGGGATTCGGCAACGTGCCGCGAGTAATGAGTAAAATGGGCGGGAGCACTACGAATGTAGTGCGGCACAATACGGTGAGTTTCGCGGGAGGCGTGCCAGAGATAAATTCCTGCAGTCGCGCTGTTTTCTTTACCCTCGGTGGCTCAGATGGATAGAGTGTCTACCATGTAAGCAGGAGGTCCCGGGTTCGAGTCCCGGTCGGGGCGCACATTTTCATCTGTCCCCGTTGACGTTTGTCAACGCCTATAAGCAGCCAATGGTGTTCATTTCATTGTACTTACATTTTCTGTTGCATTTTTTCCTAAATCTCAGAAACCAGTTGGAGTGGAGTATTCAAATTTTCATATATATCCTGAGTCTACTGAACTAAAAGAAGAACATAATGTTGTGTATAATTAAAACTAACGTACAAAAAGCTACACAAAATTGTAACCGTGTACTTAAAAACTTGTATTTCCGAAAGCAGTGGCTCAAATGTAATTATTGTAGTTCAGTAGGCTCAGAACACACAGCTTAATGTCCTGTAAAAGTTTCATATGGTACAGTGGTTCCCGAAATACAGGGAAGCCAATTCACCAAATTTAACGTTGTCGGGACATGGCGTTCCAATTCACCTTAAAAAAAAGTTGTCGGCAGCATTCTTCGCTAAAATCATGACATACTGTGCGACAAGGTATCATAAATCGTTAAAGACCTCACCTGATTGGCATAAAACATTTTTGGCTTCGATATTTGTAGTACAAGATTGATATCTTGTAGATTAATGTCAGAAAATGAACCCAGGCGACCGAATCAGTCAGAATCATACATTGTCAGGAAGTTTGCGATGAAAAACAATGAGACCAACGCAAATAGTCGCGGCCATGTTAGTAACTTTGGATATATTGTAAGCTTATGCCCGACGATACAGCACGTATGTTTACGTTTTTCTTGGCATATCATCGAGTAAGTTTTCTACAAATTAAGAAAGGAGCTCAGTAGATAATGTAACCTTTTTAAAGCAAGTTAGTTTATTCCAGATTTAAATACATCATATTATTCCCCACTCTTTTGGCTGTAAAACCCTGCTATTCTACGCAATCTCCGTTCAATGCGACGGCCTTGTGCTACATTACTGGGAGGGCCTGTATGCTCGTATTGTACCACTCTTCTGGTCGACGTTGAAGCCAACTATTGAGGATGGATATTCTCCCAATCTTCCACGTACTGTTTCCCGCGGAGAGAATCCTTCATTAGGCCAAACAGATGTAAGTCGAAAGGTGCGAGACCCTTGCTGCAGTCTGGATGAGGTACAACAGTCGAATGAAGATTTGTGAGCTTCTTTCGGGTACTTACGTGGCGCCTTGCATTGTAACGGAGAAGGTGAAGTTTGTTTGTATTTTCCTGGCAACGAACACACTGAAGTCGTTTCATCGACACCACTGACCATTAAAATTGCTACACCAAGAAGAAATGCAGATGATAAACTTGTATTCATTGGACAAATATATTATACTAGAATTGACATGAGATTACCTCTTTACGTAATTTGGGTGCATAGATCCTGAGAAATAAGTACCCAGAACAACCACCTCTGGCCGTAATAAAGTCCTTGATACGCCTGGGCATTGAGTCAAACAGAGCTTGGATGGCGTGTACAGGTACAGCTGCCCATGCAGCTTCAACACTGTACCACATTTCATCAAGACTAGTGACTGGCGTATTGTGACGAGCCAGTAGCTCGGCCAGCATTGACCAGACGTTTTCAATTGGTGAGAGATCTGGAGAATGTGCTGCTGGCCAGGACAGCAGTCGAACATTTTCTGTATCCAGAAAGGCCCGTACAGGATCAACATGCGGTCGTGCATTATCCTGCTGAAATGTAGGGTTTCGCAGGGATCGGATGAGAGATATAGCCACGGGTCGTAATACATCTGGAATGTAACGTCCACTGTTCAAAGTGCCGTCAGTGCGAACAAGAGGTTACTGAGACGTGTAACCAATGGCACGCCATACCATCATGCCGGGTGATACGCCACTATGGCGATGACGAATACACACTTCCAATGTGCGTTCACTGCGATGTCGCCAAACACGGATGCGACCATCATGATGCTGTAAACAGAACCTGGATTCATCCGAAAAGATGACGTTTTACCGTTCGTGCACCCAGGTTCGTCGTTGAGTACACAATCTCAGGCGCTCCTGTCTGTGAAGCAGCGTCAAGGGTAACCGCAGCCATCGTCTCCGAGCTGATAGTCCATGCTGCTGCAAATGTCGTCGAACTGTTCGTACAGATCGTTGTTGTCTTGCAAACGTCCCCATCTGTTGACTCAGGGATGGAGACGTAGCTGCACGATCCGCTACAGCCATGCGGATAAGATGCCTGTCATCTCGACTGCTAGTGATACGAAGCCGTTGGGATCCAGCACGGCGTTCCGTATTACCCACCTGAACCCACCGATTCCATATCCTGCTAAAAGTCATTGGATCTCGACCAACGCGAGCAGCAATGTCGCGATATGATAAACCGCAATCGAGATAGGCTACAATCCGACATTTATCAAAGTCGGAAACGTGATGGTACGCATTTCTCCTCCTTACACGAGGCATCACAACAACGTTTCACCAGGCAACGCCGGCCAGCTGCTGTTTGTGTATCAGACATCGGTTGGAAACTTTCCCCATGTCAGCACGTTATAGGTGTCGCCACCGGCGCCTACCTTGTGTGAATGCTCTGATAAGCTAATCATTTGCATATCACAGCATCCTCTTCCTGTCGGTTAAATTTCGCATGTGTAGCGCGGCATCTTCGTGGTGTAGCAATTTTAATGGTCAGCACTGTGTATCCTGAGGGTAATACTCTTCAGAGTTCATCGTAGCACCATGAGGGAGGACATCAAGTAGAATAATCACTTCAGAGTCGCAGAAGATCTTCGCCATGACTGTACCGACTGACAGCGCGACTTTGAACATTTGCTTTGCAGGAGAGGCGGTGCGGCGCCACTCCATGGATTGCCGTGTGCGGCTTGACGGCACGCTGGAGATAGAGCTAGTTTGCGAGACCTTGTTGGTATGACAAACGCCTCGACCAACGATCAAGGGTGCTTTTGTTCGCTGCCAGGTCTCCATAGGCATTCTGCAAGCGCCCTGAATATCTGCGATGTTCTGGTTTTCCGCCAAAAGAAATCCAATGGCAACTCTCTGCTTGAAACGTACCTCCGTTATAGGTGGCATTTAGAAGGCTACATGAAACTTCAGAGGCTGTCGCTGGAATATTACACGATGGCTAACAACAAACTTCGCAATGAATCGAAACGGGGCGAGAAAACAAATTGTTGCATCATTTTCGAAAATCGTATAAGGCCGGTTCAGAAAACTGTTGCGATTCTCGCTCATGTCATGTCAGCAAACAAGCGTCGAAGGGTGCTCCCCAACAGTGCATATGAGGTGCCATCCCAGCCACGGTTTCTCCGAACGTTGCACATGCCCTCACCGCACCTGCACTACTTCCCTCCCCCTCCCCCCCCCCCTTCCCCCCATTCACCACTCTGAAAGGGCAAGATTGAAAATTGCACTAGAAGCGGAATTTCTACACACAGTTTTGACCACTCATTCTAATACGGGAGGTTGCACTCACATAGATCCTCGTATGTACGCTGCTCAAAAACGTATTGTAAGTTTTAGTCAGTTGGTCTGAAGCTAGGTCATTTGTAAACATAGAAACACATTTGGCTCGGTGCCCTCAGTCACGGTAGCTCAGCGTGTTCTGTCAGAGGAATAACTGGCTGGGTAAGTCGGTTCAGAGGTCGGATGCAGGTGAAAAATCTTCAATAGGACCATACCTAGCAAAGCTGTAAAGTTCGAAACAGTCAACGAATTGGTGACTGCACTGCGTTTTGCTTAACGAGACATAGCGCAGGCTCGGTTGATTCCTGCCTTCTGGAGCAAGAAGTTCGCGAGGTGGACGCTATGTGCTCGAGCATTCTAGACTTGATAGGCAAACTCAACATCGAACTGTTCCTTGTAGATCTGGACACCAGGTCGGATGATCGTGTTGCCACATTGCACGGCGCTGAAATTACCCTCATAAGTGGTGATGAGAAACCTCTCAATTTGTACTTGATACTGACCAAGCCCCCTTCTGAATCGGCCGGAATGTACGCCTGAGAGGAGCGTTGGTATCCTGTCACCCCCCATTCTTCTACGACGATCATCAGGCGCCAGATAAGCTGTTCCTTGTCGTTGCCCATCCTCTGCGTGTATTACCACGCTATGACATTATTACTGTTATTGATGACGAACGCCTACGTCTCGAGTTGCTGAATATTTTTTCAAATGTCGTAAACTTACCTCATTTCTCTTACAGTTACTGGTGAAACTTTAGTGGTGAGATTTCAGCGCATTCCCTCACAGCCAAGTGCCACTGGATTGTGCATTATGGATGATATAGGTACCTACGTGAGGCTTTCAGTAAGTAATAGCACACATTTTTTCCTTATAGTTTCGGAGGAAAAAAGCGAAATTTGTTGTATGACACTGTGGAATTTTTCTCGCTTCAGCTTCTACAGTTTCATGATGTCCCAGGAGGTGTCTGCGCTATAAGTAGCCTTTAAAATGGTGTCTGTAACGGAAGTGCGTCCCAAGCAGAGAGCTCTGATTCACTTTCTTTGGCAGGGAAGCCAGAGCGTCGGAGATATTCAGAGGTGCTTGCAGAATTTCAGCGGAGACCTGGCAGTGAACAAAACCACGGTGACTCATTGGAGGAGGCAAACTCGCCCGATGTTCCGCGTAACGGGCGGCTGCACACAGCTGTGTCTCCTGCAATGTTGGATCGTGTGGACACTCCCACTGAGGTGATCGATGGATCACTAACAAACACCTCGTACAGGATGATGGGGAGGTTATTTTTTTTTAATTATTGATCAAAAACAATTATTATACATGATAACGCACCATCTAAAACTTTAGTTGGGTCCTAATTACATACAATGTGTTACTTAACAAGCGGCATTTACTTTTCTTTTATCTACTTAAGCTTAACTACAGGATGGAAAACCAGCTACTCTTTGGGCAAGCCTACTATTCACCCTAATATACTATCTTCCCTACTAAGCTCCATCCTGCAGCGTTACAGGTGTGCCAGCAAAGTCAAAACCCACCAACTCTTGGCCATGCCTACCGAGCTAAACCCAGTGGGCGCGACCCTGGCACTGGGCTGGCCTTGACTTGGAAATCTCTGCAGGTCTTTCAATGGTATCCCAAACAACATTCTACTAATAAATTCTAACTACTAAGGTCATCATCAGTGTGCGGTGACTAGTTTGGGTAACTTCACACCCTTCCCCTAATCCAGGACTTGGCGGACTCCAATCGTCACGACGGTTGGCCAATCCACGCCACGGCGGAATGCGATAGGAGTGGAATGTCGATTCATTGTTCACGAATCAATCTCCCTTCGGTATTCACGCAGGACCTTGGCGGATACCTCGCTGGCAAGTCTGTCGATGATACTGAACGTGACTGGATTCCTAATCAAGTGAAATGTATATGTATCAGGTAGTTGGTTCCTTCATTCTGCAGCAACGTTATCAAACATGGGGCACTCGTAGACCACGTGGTCTGGTGTAACTATCCCGGCACCACATTCACACGAGGGAGTCTCCATTTTCCCGTTTCCCGAACCGGCAGAGATATACCGGATACGGACCATGCCCCGTGAGGAAGTGCAGCAGTCCCTTACTTGGTTGAAAATGTTTCATTCGAAGCCGTTCTCTGATGTTTGGCAGCAACTCGTAGGTTTTTCTGCGTGTATCCCAGAATCTGCCATAATTCGTCCACCCTTCTTCTAATCGAAAGTTTGTCCCCAACTCGCACCCCCAAAATGCCCTCAGTCTTTTCAACTTGTCCCCTTTTTGCCCAATACCACTCTGCCTGTTCCCTGATTTTAGCATCTAAGGGATACAGCCCCATGAAAATAAGCAGTGCCCCCCCCCCCTGGGGATGTACGGTAGGCTCCAATCGATCGCCGTAACATGTTACGCTGCACCCTTCTCACGACCGTGGCAGGCACGGCCCTTGTGAGCCCGTGAGCCCAGACTGTGGACCTGTGCACTGCACAGACATGATCGTCTCCTCCATTTTCTCACTTCTTCCTTCCCGAGTTGCACTATGCAACAGGAGGGGGGGGGGGGGGGATTTCGCATTAACTTCTGTCACCACCACTATCTTGTGACCACAGAGCGAGGTACACATCTATATCGTCACCATACTGAAAGTACATCTTCACTAAGTGTATGACTCCCACGGGCGTCTGGAGCTCAACGACAGTACAGTGGTCATCTGAGATATGTGAAAGCACTGTAACTCTTAAGGCTTTGTTTATAATGATGATGGAGGCCTTTGGATCATTGCCGAAGCTTACTATTTGTCAGTTTACCGCAGAGAAAGCTATGTTTCCTGTAAGAGAGTATGACTCCTGAAGACAGAGTATGCCAAGTCTCATCTCATCTACCACCCTCCTGAGCTCCTGCATGACCAGTCTACTATTATGAGCGTTTATCTGTCCTAACTGGATCGTAGTAGTCATGGAAAATACGTATGAATCTGAGAAGGTCTTCCTTCAGTCATATGCTATCCTACCGTTAGCTAAGACAGCCTGATTCTAAATTTCATCAAGATCAAATGTTTCATTCATTCTTTCGATAACTTTTTGAAGAGGTCACGCAGGACGCCAAAAATGGTGGGGAGATTCATGGTCGAACCGTGGATTTATTTTCAAAAAAGTACTCTTAAGGATTTATTTACCAGCGATTCATCAAGAACATTAAAACATTTAATCACACTATGTGAGCGTAGAAGTAGTTGCCAGAGAGTAACTAATGAAATCGTAATGGTTCAAATGGCTCTGAGCACTATGGGACTTAACATCTGTGGTCATCAATCCCCTAGAACTTAGAACTACTTAATCCTAACTAACCTAAGGACATCACATACATTCATGCCCGAGGCAGGATTCGAACATGCGACCGTAGCAGTCGCGCGGTTCCGGGCTGAGCGCCTAGAACCGCTAGACCACCGCGGCCGGCGAAATCGTATTCAAATTGCTTTTAACAAATGGGAATTTTATTCATTAAAGCGGTTCTTTTTAACGAAACAGATTTAAAATTACAAGCAGAAAGCACCCTCTAAACATCAACTTACAATTTATACCAATAAATTTTTGAGTGTATGAGTTTTCGGGCTGAGAACCTTGCCGCTCCCTTTTGACACGGCCGCAGTCACGACCGCTCACAACAACCTCTGAAAGACTACACTGGTGTAAATCTGCAACACACCAGATTACTTTAAACAAAAAGTTTTAACAATTCACACAAGCACACAAACTATGCACCTCGTAGAAGGGATGGAAATGGTACAAAACACTAAAATTAACAGATTAACTTACGGTGGACGGATGGCAACTTTATATACTAAAATGACCATTTAAATAAAAGCCCATGAAATGCAATCTTATAAAAAATTATACAAGGTTGGCCAAACGAGTTAACATGCCCTACAGTACACATATACCGCCTATCAAGATGATAGGCAAGACAAAAACATAACTCCAAGCAAAAATTCGTTAACACGCCGAATCCGACGAGCATGACAGAGGCAGCTCCGAACGACTGACACACATTAACTGCCTAACAAATGCGGACGAGAGACAGACGAGCAAGCTGGGGACGAGAGACTGACCAAGAAAACAAGTAGAATTTAACAAGAGTAATCACACAACATATAACCAATCATGTAACTTCTAATAAACGGTGATTTCTCGAGAAGACCTGGCGCAGCACCCCCAAATCGCTCTCCCGAACCGTCCGCTGGCAGCCGCTTCAACGGACGCAGGAAGGCGCGTCGATCTCCCGTCTTTTCTCGTACGCACCAACCCACCGACTGCCCGCTGCTCCGTTTGCGACTGCTATTTCGCCGTGACTGCAAAGCTGGTGCGTCTCTCACTCACTTCCAGACACACGACGGCGGAAATGCTGGCTTGGACCCAACCATGCAGAGGAAACACGCCCACTGGCAAAACGACATACCTGCACCATGAAAGGACCGAGCCACATCCACAAGATGGTAACTGAAGGGGCCCAGAAGCGCTCGGAGAGCCAGTTACACCACGACGTCGCAGTTCGCACCGGCCAGACTGATGTTGGGGGTTGACTCCTGTTGCTCTCGTGTCGACCGCGAAATCACTACCCCTTGCTATACGTCGCAGCCCACTGGACTTCCGTGGCGACCTCACATGCACCGACGCTCAAAACCGACAAGTCATCTTGTGTCTCAGTGCGCGACCGACCAACCGATCGATCCAACCGACTTTAAAGGTTGATCCGAACGACAGACATACTAGCACTCCGAACGACATACACACCCTAACTGCCTCACAAATGCGGACGAGGGACAGACCCAGACTGACTATAGGCTGACCCCAGACTGGCCAACTAGCGAGCTCAAAGCGCCCCTTAAATGCACGTGAACAGGCAACCTTTCCCCTTTCCCACCAGAGGGAGACACCAAAGCTGTGATTCCACAGCGGTGCCACCGCCGGAAACGGAGGGCGACTGCTTCACACAACGCGCTGCGGCACGCTCTTCAAAACAGCAATTATTACCACGTATCAATGGTCTCCAACTGTATTCTATCAACAGCCACCATAGCCGAGAAGGTGACTTTACGTCCGTGCTTATGTCCTACCCACACTATGTGCCATAGTGCTGTGGTCAGGGCAGCCGGCTCCTCCAGACGGGATAACTGCAAAGAATGTTCTAAGTTAGGATAAATTCTTAGGGGATCAACATCCAAGCGTCTGACCAGTGGCTGATCTGAGATTACTATGGCATTCATGCTACTAACTGCATTCACTTGCACTGGTTCTTCAGGTGTGGAGCTACCTTTCACAAATACTGGCTGGCCCATCACAGCAGGACGCCTAACTTGCAGTGCCCGTTCTTCTAGCAAACTCTGGTCTAGGGAGGGGGGGGGGGGGGGGGAGAGGGAGCTGCCAGCAGCTTCCATGGCTCCGTCTGGACGCACGCGTCCACTATTTCCATTCTCCGCAATTTGCCTTCTGCAACAAAAGTTGAAAACTCTTTGCTATTAACAGCCCTTGCCGCATCCCTTCACCGCTTACCCAGGGACTTCCTTTTTGGCATCCTGCACGACGATGTGGCTTGAACTATAATCAGTTCATGAGATCAGTCTTTGCTCCAACAGACTGGGGCAGTTTCTCCGAATGGCATTGAAGGTCTTCTTGCCTCTTTTAACGCAAGGAATGCAAATTCCAAATCTCGTACAGTTTTTCTTGACAAGGTTCTCTGCTCCACACCTGGAGTAAGCTGGCTTCCGATCACAATATTTATGAATATGATTCATGTCCCCGCAGTTACGACAGCAAGGCACCACCAAACAGTCGCGCACATTAACGGCATGGAATCCAACGTACATCCTGCCCATAGATGTGAGATTTTTCCACATAGATCCAGATACCTCTGCAGCATGGTTTACGACATCTCCTTCTCTTGGTCCTGTCCTAAATCTTAGTCTAAATTCATTTTTGAAATCCTCATCAGTTACATCATCAAAATTTTGACTTCTAATTGTTTCACAGAGTTCACTGTTATCCATTGTGACAGGTACATCATACATAATCACAAGTGGGTTCCTCTTTTCGGGAGGTTTGCACTTAACTGCTTTACATAACTTCTGGTTGTTCAGAATTTTGTTCCTATCCTCTACAATTACAACGTTCTTAGTTGCCTTAACATTGTTTACTTTTATTTTTTTCTTAATTGGATTGACCATTGTTGTAAAAATCTCCTGCACTTTCTTCGTGTCCTGATCCGACAGAGGTCTTAAAAAGAGCGCCATGTCCGGTTTCTGTGACACTTCCGCGATAGTCTCTCTCGTGGTTTGGGTCTTGGGTGCAGCTTGAGCCACTACAACCGCCCATGACTTGATCTGTTGTCTACGAAAACTGTAACTCTTTCTTGGACGTTCTTCAACTCGGCCCTCAAACTTCGCATGAGTGATGGCCCAGGAGGCAAGTTCATTTTTCAGTGCCAAGATAGCAGTTTGGTTAATCTTGCCGTTTTCAACATTGGACTCCAATAACTGTGTGATCCTCATATGCCTATCGCTAACACTCTCCTCGATCTGCTCCATCTCCCATGATGGGAAGGGAACAGGAAGCATTCAAGCCCTCGCAGACGCACACGAGTCGCTTGTCTCTTCGTCAGCCATGAGTAGATAAGCGAAAAACAATGGGTTGGGAGCCTAAGCACGAACCAGCTCCTCCGTCGTTGAGGGGGGGGGGGAGGGGGGAGTGCTGCAGCTCGCCCACCAACCTCGTCCCTAGGCCACGGGCACCCCTGAGCTACCGGGTTCAGCACACCGTTGCCAACGTACTGGCCCCGTCATTTCACTCAGCGCTCACCGGCAAGTGCACGCTGCACTCCGGAGAAGCGGATGCACTCCTCATCATTCGCCGCCTACTTGCCCAAGCTTCCACCTTGCGGCCAAGGACTGGCTCCTACTAAGGTGGCGAGCCGGTCACCCAGTCGTTCAACGGTCTGGACCCAGCTAACCTGGCCCAGGCAATGTCACCACCTCCTGGGTTTGGCAGAACAGGCCCCAGTTACCCATGGGCGCGGCGAAGCACCCTTGCCGATTCGCGCCGAGGTCCCACGCCCACAAACGAGGTCGCCGGCATGCAGAACACCTGTTGGTCTGTGCTCTGCGCGAAAGAGAGGGAAGGGAGTAGCAACTGCCCAGCGCAGAGGGGTCGCACACAGAGTGAGAAACGTCCCCTGCAGCCGAACAGCCCCACTCTACCCTCCTCCCAGGGACAGATCTTCCGTCCCAGGACACAGCTTCCCCTGTGTCACGCACCCTTCGCTTTCGCCTCGGGTTGGGAGCGTTTACTGCCCTACCTTGACGGGAGTTTAACGTCCTTCCTTGACTCACGACAACCCTCACCGTTCCACAGCCTGGAGATGTTATGAGATTGTGATGGTGTTGTGATTTGCGTTGTTATGGCCCGGGATCAGAGGGTCTCCTGGCGGTTTTAACCCAGTTTCGGAAGGCAACACACCTCCCCCAGGTGGCACCACGCAGACTGCTTTCCCAGCGATGGGGAGGTTATTGCTGCCATAAGACATTGTCTCAGACGTCGACCATTAGAGAGGTAACGTGTAGATATACAGGCTCTCCCAATAAGATGGAGTAAGGCCGTCGTATTGAACGGAAAGTATGTTGAAAAACAGGATTTTGTAGCTAAGTCAGTGGAGAATAATGTGTCATATTGGAATCCTGGATAACACCAACCAACTATCAGAAATAAAGCTATTTCATTACTTCTGGAACGTCTCTCCTACGCGGCCACAAATTTATGTATAGAGCTTCCAACAGTTGCTTCTTTTTGGGTGCTCAGATTCACAAACGTTCCTGAACGAAACATTTGTGTACTCTAAATATAAGGGAACGACTGGCAAAGAGAAACTTTTGCCATCCCAATTACGAGAATAACTCCCAAAAACACGCCAAATTTTGTTTTAAGTATGAGATTTATTATCTGCATGTTTAATGTTTTTACAGTGTGTGGATACATACTTGAGAGGCATTCATGTTTACACATAATCTCCGGCCCTTTCAAATGAGTTAAACCGCCGTAGAGTTAATGCCTGTATACATGCACCCCAGAAGTCAGCAACAGCACGTTTCAGTCACTGTTCAACTGTCTTCACAATGGAATCATGATGTTCAAATCTCGTTCCGTGAATTGACTCCTTCATTTAACCGAATTCATGATAATTACATGGTGCCAAATTAGGTAGTAAGACCATGTTTTTGGGCCCTCTCGGAAGCTGCCTAGTGCATACGTTTTTCAACTTCAAATGCCCCAATATTCTGCGCACACTCACTTCTCTAGCTGCCATTCGGAGTGACAGTTCGTTCACTGTCATGCGTTCGTGCGCGAAAATCAGACTGTGGATGCGCAGCACATTATCAGGAGTGTGCCGCTGCATGTGAGTTTCCGACTCCCGAGTATTAGCGCGCCCATTGTCACTACTTAATATGTCCGCCCAACGACTAACTCTATTGCAATCAACAGCGTCATCCTCACACATCTTCTTCAATCTCTTTTGAATGTTTGTCACTGCCTCGTTCTCACAATGCAGAGACTCTATAACAGCGTGCTGCTTCAGACGAGCATTACGACAGGGCCACTTGCTGACTTAAATTTGGATACAAAGGGAAATAATGTTTCTATGAACTCCGTGAGTAGTAAAGACGTAGAATAAAATTTGAATTTTGGGAAAAAATTATGCATTTCCTTTAGAGTGATCTTCGCATATGACAAATATGCGATGGTATCTTTATCTGTGTAATCCGACTGCAATTTAACAACGAAATAAAATTAATTTAGTGTGACAGCATAGTAGAAACCCTTAGTTTTGCGGTTGATCTGGCGGCATGCGTGACATTTTCGGTGCCTATTGGTCAAACGGTTTATCCTTGGACCTCACGAAATTTGGTGAATGCCCTTACAAAATCATTGCAGGTAATCACAGCAATCGAGTCCTGTGCACCCGCATACGAACTGGGTTGTTGTAGTTGAGAGACGCGTACAAAGCCTGACGGCTTTCGCACTGTACCTGGTAGCCTCGCTGCAGCCCCGGTTACCTGATGGATGCCACACTCAGCTTCAGCCTAATAAGAAACAGCGCACTTTTATGTATAACATTTTAATGAAGGTCAACTCTTGAACCGGGTAAAGGATTAAACTCATTGTTCTTGGCAAGATTCAAGTGGCTCTAAGCGCTATGGAAACTAAGCACTGTGGAAACTAAAAAATTTTGCGTAAAGCAACACACAGAAACATGTGCATGTGAGCTTTAAATAAAGGCACTTTTATAATTGTAGCCGTGTATAGGTCCCCATTTCGAAATTTTCAACTATTTTTGAAAAACTTTGATTCTTTGTTGTGCTCTCTGGCAGACGAAAGAGTCAGATAGAAAGCATGACCCCGAAGCATTACTTGTTTCTTCCAATTTGACATCAGTTTTTGATTTTCCCACTCAGATGTTACAGGAAAGCAGCACACTGATAGATAAAGTTTTCATAGACAAAGATAAATTTAAACAAATAAAAACTTTTCTTGTTAAGAATGGTCTGTCTGATCATGATGCACAGCTCGTTACAGTATATGATATAGCTCCATACAGTAATACAAAACAGTCCTCCAAAATAGTGCGTTCCATTAACGATTTAACAGTTCAAAATTTTAGGGAAAGCTTGCAACAGTTAGACTGGGATGAGGTGTACAGGGAACATGATGCTAATTTAAAATTTAACCTATTTCATAATACCTTTGTGAGTATGTTTGATAACAGTTTCCCTAAGAAAACAATGAAATATAATCGTAAGAAAACATGTAAAAATCCATGGCTTCCTAAAGGGATAAAAATATCTTGTTCACAGAAAATGGAAATGTATCTTATAGCTATGAGGAGTAATGATATTGAAACAATGAGACATTATAAAGACTACTGCACTGTATTAAGAAAAGTTATTAAAAAGTCTATAAGCATGTGCATTATGTCTGAGTTTAGCACATCTGATAGTAAAAAGATAATAATTTGGAATATTGTGAAAAGGGAAACAGGGCAACCGAGAGCACAGGAAGATTGTATTTCTATCAAACACAATGAAAAGTTTGTTAACAAGAAGTCAGAAGTATAAAACATATGTAATAATCATTTTTTAAGTGTTGTAGAGAAATTGGAAAATTCTAGGCAGTATATGGAAGTGGTAATATTTACGCAATTTGATAAAATGGAAATTCAACCCACCTCTTCTACTGAAATTAGTAAAATAATAAATTCACTCAAAAGTAATTGATGGCATTTCCAACAGAGTATTAAAAGCTTGTTCCCAACAAATAAGTGTGATACTCAGCAACATATGTAGTAACTCACTGAAACAGGGAATTTTTCCAGATTGATTGAAATATGCTATTGTTAAACCATTGCATAAAAAATGGGATGGATCTGGTGGTAACAACTACCGCCCAATCTCACTTCTGACAGGTTTATCAAAATTCTAGAAAAAGTAATGTATTCAATAGTAGCATCATATATTTTTAAAAATAAAGTACTACCAAATTTCAATTTGGTTTTCAGAAAGGCTTTTCAACAGAAAATGCTATATATGCTTTCACTGATCAAATGTTAAATGCAATGAAGAACCGAACATCACCCATTGGGATATTTTAGGATTTCTAAAAGGCTCCTCATTTTTTGAATAATGAAATTCTTCTACATAAGTTTAAGTATTGAGGTATGAGTGGAACAGTGCACAAATGGTTTAAGTCATGCTTAACTGGAAGAATACAGAGGGTTGAAATTAATAGTACACATAGTCTACAAAAAACCAGCAGAGGTATCAAGAATGGTGTCCCACAGGGTTCTGTCTTGGGTCTCTTACTGTTCTTAATATATATTAACGACTTACCACTCTATTTTCATGAAGATACAGAGTTAGTTCTTTTAGCTGATGATACAAGTATAGTAATCACAGCTAAGAAGCCAGAATCGGCTGAGGAAATTGCAAATAATGTCTTTCAGAAAATTATTAAGTGGTTCTCTGCAAATGGAGTCTCACTAAATTTTGAGAAAGCACAGTTTATACGATTCTGTACAGTACCATTCATAAATATAGACTATGAACGGAAGTCTGTTGCTGAGGTAGAATACTCAAACATTCTGAGAGTGTGTGTTGATGAGAAATTGAATTGGAAGAAACATATCGATGATCTTCTAAAACAGTTAGGTTCAGTTACGTATGCTATTAGGGTTATTGCAAATTTTGGTGATAAATATATCAGTAAATTAGCCTACTATGCCTATTTTCATTCACTGCTTTCATATGGCATCATATTTTGGGGCAAATCGTCATTAAGAGACAAAGTATTCATTACGCAAAAGCATGTAACCAGAATAATAGCAGGAGCCCACCCAATATCGCCTTGCAGACATTTATTTAAAGAACTCGTGATATGCACAGTACCTTTGCAATACAAATATTCACTTATGAAATTTGTCATTAATAACCCATCCCATTTCAAAAATAACAGTGAAGTGCATAGCTACAACACTAGAAGAAAGGATGATAATCACTATTCTGGATTATATCTCACTTTCGCACAGAAAGGTGTGAATTATACTGCCACAAAAATCTTTGATCATTTGCCAAATAGTATTAAAAGTCTGACAGATACCCAACCAACATTTAAAAGCAAATTAAAAGAATTACTGAATGATAACTCCTTCTACTCAATAGATGAATTCTTAGATATGAAGTAGTAACTGTAAAAATTTAATTAATTTTGTGTAAAGGAAACTTATGTCAAAGTGACACGTTCATGATCTATGGAACAAGGATTAATGTATGTAATGTATGTATGTATGGGACTGAGGTCGTTAGTTCCCTTGGATTAGAACTAATTAAACCTAACTAACCTAAAGACATCACACACATCCATGCCTGAGGCAGGATTCGAACCAGCGACCTTAGCAGCCGCGTGGTTCCGAACTGAAGCGAATAGAGCCGCTCGGCCACAGCGGCCGGCCTCTTGGCAAGAAATGATGTTCATTTGAATTGAAAATCTGCTTATTAACTTTAGTAGCAAAATAATTTATCATAATCTTGTCATCTGGTATAATGTTCCCTCATATTCTCAGAAGAAGGCAGCACAATACACTAAATAAAATATTTATGCTGTCTACACTGATGTACTTCAGTATCAAATGGACTATTATACTAACTCAATCTAAACCGTTTTTACGTCCAGTCGTGAAGCTCTAATACAACCCATCTCTTTTTTGTTCAACAGTTACTGGAAACAAATTTCGCCATTTATGAAAAACATGGATTTGTTCCTGTGATCCAAACATGTTTCGGTATCTCTGTGCCATCAGTGGGTTTTGTTTACTGAAAAACTGTAAAGCATTGAAGTTGTAACTGATATAGCAAAATTAGGTCTAAAGGCTGTTCTTGTTCTAAACCTTATTTTAGATTATATGCATTTGCAGGACCATCTGTATGGTGTCCTGCACAGGCAGCTTGTCATCTGCAAACCAAACGATGTAAATGTGAATTTTATCACCAAGTTAACACGTCCCTTGATTTTTAAAAATACGGTTTCGATATAGCAAAATATGTTGCTTACATATTTGTTACTACTGACGTTTTGCTGTGATTGATTCGATTTCTTCAGCATTCTGACAGCATTGCACACACATATTGAATGTAATTCGTATACTTTCGGTTTTACGAACGCCTTTTCACTGCTCAAAACGAGGTGTGCACGATGTCGTTGTAGGTCCTAACCCCGTTGGCGTTTATGTTTTCCTGAGGGGACATACAGCAGCATTGGGAACACCGCGTTTTGTGAAGTGAAAATACGTTTGTACATTTAATTTTGTCCAAACAAGCCCTTTGGTGGAACTCTCTCAGTGATGGTAGTCTTGGCAGGCAAGAAATAAGGCTGTTCACAAAAGTAATAAATCCTGTTGCTAAGTTTCCTTTCTTTGCTGTTTCCTGCTCCATTATCTTCCGCCATTTCTTTGGATGGGACTATGAGCAATTGCATCAGAAAACATTGTGGCAGGAGGAATTATCAGAACCAGTAATCCTAAAACGCATGACACACAGATCAAAAACAGTTTTGCATCACCTCGGTTCCGAGAGTTCCGTAACCTGTGCGGAAAATTGGAATACAGATCAACATAAACATCATTTCCGTACTTTTTATTGCTCATGAAAACCACACATTGCATGTTGTACCACAACATAGTGAGACCTTCAAAGGTGGTGGTCCAGACTGCAGTACATATCGGTTACTGAGAAGATGTGTACGACGGGCACCCGAATTGTCGTCCATGAAGCGGAATGCCTCGCCAGTATGCTGCCGATATGGTTGCACTGTCGGTCGGAGAATGGCATTCACGTATCGTACAGTCGTTACGCCAACCTTCCTTGACCACCAGCGGCGTACGTCAGCCCCACATTATGCCATCCCAAAACAGCACAGAACCTCCACCTTGCTGTACTCACTATACAGTGTGTCTAATGCATTCAGACTGACCGGGTTGCCTCCAGACACGTCCCCGACGATTGTCTGGTTGAAGGCATATGCGACAGTCATCGGTCAAGAGAACGTGATGCCAATCCTGAGCGGTCCATTCGGCATGTTGTTGGGCCCATCTGTACCGCGCTGCATGGTGTCGTGGTTGAAGAGATGGACCTCGCCATGGACGTCGGAAGTGAAGTTGTGCATCATGAAGTCTACTGCGCACAGTTTGAGTCGTGACACGACGTCCTGTGACTGCACGAAAAGTATTATTCAACGTGGTGGCGTAGCTGTCAGGTTTCCTCCGAGCCATAAACCGTAGGTAGTGGTCATCTGCTGCAGTAGTAGCCCTTGAGCGGCCTGAGCGAGGCATGTCATCGACAGTTCCTGTCTCTCTGTATCGCCTCCATATCCGAACAACATCGCTTTGGTTCACTTCGAGACGTCTGGACGCTTCCCTTGTTGAGAGCCCTTCCTGGCACAAAATAACAATGCGTACGCGATCAAATCGCGGTATTGACCGTCTAGGCATAGTTGAACTACAGACGACACGAGGCGAGTACCTCCTTCGTGATGGAATGACTGGAACTGATCGGCTGTCGGACCTCCTCCGTCTAATAGGCGCGGCTCAAGCATGGTTGTTTACATCTTTGGGCGGGTTCAGTGACATCTCTGAACAGTCAAAGGGACAGTCTCCGTGAGTCAACGTCTATCTTCAGGAGTGCTGGGAACCGGGATGTTGCAAACTTTTTTTTTTGATGAGTGTACTTGCAGACCGCTCTGGAAATATCTCTATGAGCCAGTTTTGTATACTTTCTTCACGTTCTGAAATTAACTTTCTCGCTCTGAAGAAAAGGTTCTAGTGCTTGTTCCTTTGGTTTTCTTTTTTTTTCGTTCTTAAAGGCTTACAGACGAGAACATTCTGAAAGATCGATCCATATTTCGACAGCTTGTGAAACATTTCTGCTGTCTGCTTGACGAAGGTCCAGGACTCTACAAACTTCTTTTGTCGAAGGAGATGACTGGCACCTTTATAATTTATAACATTGTCTAACATTTTTCTAATGTGATTAGTAAATTCTTAAGTGTGTTCTAATTTATACGTATTTAGACTACAGTAGTTGTAAGAACGAGTTAGTGTTTTGAATAAATTAATACATTATTCCAGAGTTTTATCAGCGTGATGGTAAGTAATCAAGGCTTCGTTTAGTCTATGGTTTGCACCCTCCGAAAATGAGTGGTTTGGCTTATAATGTGTAGTGGTAGGAGTCCTGAGTTCTAGCTCATATAAGAACTCTGTGTAGACTCTGGCGGTAAGTTCCGCGGCATTGTCGGAAAGTAATACTCGGTAAGGAGCGAAGCTACCAAAAACCCTCTTCAGCCAAAGTATCTCAGAATGCGTGGCCAACGATCTAGTAGGAAACCACAATGTGAACCTCGAAAAGGCATCCACACCATACTTGTTCCTGGAAAGCCATCCATAGGCTGATCAATCGTCTCCAAAGACAGTGGACCATGCTTAGTACCGTGTGGGGGAAGCTTGTTAAACCAAATAGTCCTACCTGCTGGACCCATGGTTGGAATATCTCGGCGCATATCTTTCTCTAAGAACTCTTGAGAATCTTCTCTCCTGTTCTGAAATCCCTCAAGTTTCCCCCTCCCCCCACAGGTGTCTTGAGAAAATAACGTGCTTACGACTGCTGTAGTTAGCAGCCTACCACTACCTTGGGCATGATACTATTACCCCCTTTCTTTGAATAATTAGAATGGTTTGATGCAGCCCACCACGAATTACTCTCTGTGTCAACCTCTTCATCTGAGAGTAGCACCTCCAACCTACGTCTTCGTTATTTGCTGTATATATTCCAACCTCCGTTTTCCTCTACAGTTTGTACTCTCTACAGCTCCTTCTAGCACCTTGGAAGTTATTCCATGTTGTCTTAACAGGTGCCCTACCCTTCTGCCCCTTCTCCTTGTCAGTGCTTTTCACGTATCCTCTTCCTCGCCGATTCCCCCCATGCGTTACCTTATCTATCCAACTAATTTTCAACATTCTTCTGTAGTACCACATCTCAAATGCTTATATTCTCTTCTGGTTTCCCCACAGTACATGTCTCACTACAATGCAATGCTGTACTGCAAACCCGTATCCTTAGAAATTTATTCCTCAGAATGAGGCCTAGTAGATTTCTTTTGCAAGGACTGCCGCTTTTGCCTGGGCTAGTCTGCTATTTATATCCTCTCATCCATTATTTTGCTGCGGAGATAGGAGAATTCCTTTACTTCACCTTCTTCTTGACAGCCCATTCTGGTGTTAAGTTTCTCGCTCTTCTCATTTCTGTTACTTCTCATTACTTTCGTCTTTCTTCGATTTACTCCCCATCCATATTCTGTTCTCATTAGATTCTTTTTCCATTCAACAGATCCTGTAACTTTTTTTCCACTTTCGCTGAGAATAGCAATGTCGTCAGCAATCTTATCATTGATACCCTTTAACCTTGAATTTTAATTCCACTCTTGAACCGTTCTTTTACTTCCGTCCTTGCTTCTTCGATGTATAGACTGAACAGTGAGGGCAAAAGGCTACGTCCGGGTCTTTCACTCTTTTGAATCAGAGCGCTTCGTCCTTCGTCTTCCACTCTTATTGGTTCTTTTTGCCTCTTGTACATATTGAATGTTACTCGTCATTCCCTATAGTTTACCGCTATTTTTCGCAGAATTTCGAAGACCTTTAACCACTTGACATCGTCTAACATTTTTTCTAGATCGTCAAATCCTATGAACGAGTCCTTTTTTTTCTGTCTTGCTTCCATTATCAACCGCAACGTCAGAATTGCCTCCCTTGTGCCTTTACCTTTCCAGAAGCCAAACTGATCACCTAACACATCCTCAATTTTCGTTTTCATACTTCTATATACTATTCTTGTCAGCAACTTGAATGCATGAACTGTTAAACTGGTTGTGCGGTATTCATGCACTTATCAGCTCTTGTAATCTTCGGAATTGTGTGGCTGATGTTCTTCCGAAAGTCAGATGGCACATCACCAGTCTCATAGATTTTACACACCAAAGTAAAAAATTGTTTTGTTGCCACATCCACAATGATTTTAAAAATTCTAATGGAATGTTATTTATCCCCTCTTTCTTATTCGATCTTAAGTGTTCCAAAATTCTTTTAAATTACGATTCTAATACTGGGTCACTTCCATATTTACCCCCCGTTTCTTCTTCTACCACCAGACATATCTTCACCCGTATATACACCTTCAATGTACTCTTTCCATTTATTAGCTCTCTCCTCTGTATTTCAAAGTGGAATTCCCATTGCACTCTTAATATTACCTCCCTTGCTTTTAATTTCCCCTATTTTCTGCTTAATTACTCTGAAGGGCTCTTCTATGTACTGTCATTTGGCAACACACTTAAACAAAGAAGAGAAATCCCTCAATATATAATCCACACCATGAGCTTTATTATCCTATCCGCTCACATTTCGCCAAAGGTGAATTTACAGAACAAAAGGAAGCTTCTGTTTGCAGGTTTGAGTTGTATTACCTTTTACGTACGAGACTCTACTGTTGTGACTGCCATTTGTCGTACAGGGTTTTCCCAATCGTTTCAAGACAAGCCACAGCTGGTGGCACGGTCTTTTATCTTGTGGTAATAGTTTCCCAGAAGTATAAAAATATGACGGACGTTTTTAGCTTGTGACTCTGTTCCAGACGAAAGAGCTTAGTAAATGCAAATACGTTTCTCGGATTCCCTGCTGAATAATATCATACAAAATTTTTCCATTCTGTTGTGGCAGGTTGGTACAGCAACCAGTTTGGAATTATTTCCACTGGTAATCTCAGCGTTGAGCGTCCGTAAGCTCCGTCCTTCCTTCGAATTATCCCGGAGTAACTACAGTCTTGGGTAAGAAGTTATTTAATGACAGTGACGCGTTTTATCCTTATGTAACATCGTCAGAGTCTCTAAAAAAACTAAGAATCCAATCAGTTAGAAACAAATAGAGGACGGGGGACGGTAGTATCTTGTACGACTATGCAGGTAAAAGGAACCAAAATTAATGCAAACATACGTAAAAGTAGCTAGATGTGCAACCCACGCGCGTAAAGCCAATTAAAATGGGAAATGCACGCAAGAGTAACTGGGTATGTAATCTATCCGCTTACGACTGCCCCTAACCCTGATACCTTGATGTTTGGTTTGCTGATCTTATATGCATACGCTGTGCATGCATTTTAAAATTTATCTGTTTCACTCCGTATGACAATTTTAATGACTTACTTTGACCTGCTATTTTTATGTCAACATTTTACCTATTTTTTTCTGCTTTATTCAAGGGTACGTTAATACACTTTTGGCTTCATGTGGTTGCAATGGTTTGCATGTATACGTCTCAACTGCATGTATACTTCTTAAGTATTTTGCAAATGTGGCCCTGTTTTGTACTGCTACGGTGGAGTCAGCTGGGTTTTAAAGGTAACGTATGATAGTCTTTCAAAATTTTTCCATCACCTTCTGCACGTTCTTGATGATGTTCTGACTTATTTTTTCTTTTAATTAGGTCCTCTTTGCATTTATATGTTATAACGAATGGTTCAAATGGCTCTGAGCACTATGGGACTAAACACATAAGGTCGTCAGTCCCCTAGAACTTAGAACTACTTAAACCTAACTAACCTAAGGACATCACACACATCCATGCCCGAGGCAGGATTCGAACCTGCGACCGGAGCGGTCACGCGGTTCCAAACTGAAGCGCCTAGAACCGCACGGCCACACCGGCCGGCTGTTATAACGAATGGATTACGTAACCGATTACTGTAGCATACAGCTTCTATTTTATATGGCTTTATGACGGATGGGTTACGTATCCAGCTACCTTTACATAAGATCCTATTCCTTTTAGTTCATTTTACCTGCACAGCCGTACAAGGTGGAACTATACCTCCATCTCTATTTGTTTCTAATTGACTGTTTTTCATAGACAATCTGACGATGCCCTGAAAGGGTGTAACGTGTCATTGGTATTAAGTAACTTCGCAATGAAGACAGTTTTCATTCTGAAAAAATACCGTATAACATTTTTTGACGGCAGACCCGTGAAGTTTATTTGGAACACATCAGCTGGAAAACTTGATAAGACAGAGTATAGAAATTGTTGTAATCATCATCACTCAGGGTCAGCACGAAACAGTGATGACGAATCTCTTGTAATTTTCATGCAATTACTGTGACATACGAGTAAGTTGATAGTCTACTGGAAAAATCTGCAGGGGCTACGAAAATCACAGCCGCGACTCATTAGTCAAGTTCGTAGTTCTCGTACAAGGCCACACTTTCTTAATGCGTTTGTAAATGGCTTCCAGTTCATTCCAAACATAAAGCCATTTGCACAAAAGGAAACGCTCATTTTCGGGATTAGATAATAATGACTTGTGACGAAACCAGCAGAGCCCTGTTCTACACGATAATCTGTACTACGTATTCCTTTAGCCATCTTCCTTCGCATGTTTTCTCGTCTGGCTGATCACAAGTACAACGTGTCTAACGACTCTTCTAATGCTGCTTTCTTCTTGTACTCTTACCTCACCACTTGAGTTTTAACGTGTTTACTGACCCCCGCCCTCGCCCCTCTCGAACTCTCTTCTCATTTCAAGTGAAACAAATGTCTTGTTGTCCTTCTTACGTGGTAGATATTAACTAAGTTGTATAATAGTAGCTAGGTTTTTATACTTATATAATGTTTCCTAGCAATGCTGTGTTGCGTCATGTTGCTTCCCCGAAGGCAAAAATCATATGTGCTCTGTTTGTCTCATATTTTAGACAAAGCAAATAATTATTGTAGTGTTTATATTTTCGACAAGCAGTTTAGAAATTTGTGTGTTATTTCTGCCATATTTTTATTTGCAAGACGTTTAAAAATCATGTCATCTTCAGGCACCCAAAATGCGGTATTAATTGCCCTAACATGTTTCTGTTGTCTAACTTAATATATAGGTTATGTTTCTGAGAGCGTTGAAAAGATCGGATAACATATATCTCAAAATAGAAATGAAAATCATCGGTAGATCCCGAGTACGATTGTGGGAATAGATTGACTCAACGTAACTTACTATCAGATCGACGTATAGTCTTATTTCGGCAAGAATATGTTTTTTCATATCTGTGTACGGAAGCATACTGTAAGAGTTATCGTTACCCTCGTGAACGTTCATATTAGGTCAATAGCTGTTTTGTTAGTATGCACACAGTAGAGGTTCTTGAGAACCAAATAATATATAACTGAGTTTCTAAGATGTCAAACAAAAGCAGATTTATCCTTCTTTTCCACTTCGTTCAACAAGTATAAATAATAAATACGTGTTTTGTATAAATTTTTCATGCTCAACGTTGGACATTAGTGTCTGAGAACAATTTTACTGATAAACCAATGGGGAAAGTAACACGCAAGTATTGTATAATAATCTTTATAACAGAGTCACGGTATAACAATACTACTGTTATGACATACAGGGAGTTTCAAAAAGAGTGACCTGACTTCAAAACCCTGTACTTATTGATAAAAACATACTACAGATATGGGATGAATTGCAAGATACTCAGAAAATTTTAAAGTTTTAGCTGTGTTGTTACAAATGCACTATGTACCCACCAGCAGCAGGAACTCCAACATCTAGACGAACGTTTACAGAAGTTATGGCTGCTGTTAATCTGTTCTTCACCCTTCGATGTCAGGAGATGAAGGGGAGATGGAGACACAGTCCGCCATATGTCCCCACAAGAAAATATCGCATAGTGTCATGTCTGGCGAACTTGGAGGCCAGCAATGGAGGGCAGTGTCTCAGAAACTGACGTAAGTTGTTGTGCCAGTGTGGTGGAGCTGCATCCTGTTGGAAAATGAAGCCATGGGAGTCCTCCTGAAGTTTCAGAAAAAGCCAAATCTGCAGCATTTGAGAAAAGCTCATTCCTGTCACTTGTCTTTTCCTCAAACAAGAAGGGACCGTATACCTTTTCGCGAGAAATGGCACAAAATACCTTCACTTTAGATGAGTCTCTTTCGCACTCAGTAACATCGTTAGGGTTCTGCAATCACCATATGCGTACGTTGCTTCTAACATGAAATGTTGCTTCATCACTGACAATTAACCGAAGTAAATATGTATAAAGATGTAATACGTGCTGCTGCTGTTGGACACATGGAGCATTTTTAACAGCGTAGTTAAAATTTTAAGATTTTGTGTTTTGCAATTCATCCCACGTTCTTAGTACGTTTTTATGAATAAATATGGACTTTTGAAACCAGATCATTCTTTACGAAAACCCCTGAATAATTACGATATTTCTACTCTCGTTTAAAACATTTAACAATGTCTTTAAATAGTAGTACATACGTTTTATTAGTCATCAGTAAAGTTCATTAACAGTTATTTTGGACCATAAAATATCTGTGGTCTGCAAACCCCTTCGTTAGTGGCTATCCGCTTGCATATTTACTTCTGCTTTTAACATTTTATTTCACTTTACTTGCAGCATAATTGGTACGTGGTGACAATATTTAACGATGTCAGTATTGATAAAGGTCGACATAGTGACTATGTCTTAATACTCTACACCAGAGAGTGTTATGAGTATGCAATTACTGACCGAGACCTGTAACCAAATAGTGGCCTATCTGACCAACAGTGGCCAACAGCGGCTACAGAGTTGTTCTCAACTTTGTTGTGAAAGTCTTAAGCGTGGTAGTGAGGATCCAGTGGATGCGTTTTGCTTAAAATCCATGAATAGTTGTATTCTGCTACGTTTCCAGTTTTTATCTTCCCATTGAAATTCAACGCATCCTGTATGCAGAGCTCCATATTTCAGGAATATGGCAGAAGATTCGACTTACGCTCCACATGTGAAGAAACAAAAAAAAAAAGACTTAAAGTTTGTTTTCTTAGCCGAAAAAATTTAGAGACTGGGCCCTGAGGTTTCATGTCTCGTCAAGCGAAAGCAGGAACCTGCCTCTTTGCCTGTACTACGGCAATTTATACTGCCATTCTTAACACGACCTGTTGAACCTTGTGGACGTCACGTAACGATGCAGTGGACTATAAGTCATGTTCACGCAGCACCTCGGTCGTGAGGAGGGCATGTGCTTCTGCAATCGTTACATAAGTATGAATCACTGGCAAGCGTTACGATGTACCTAGGGAAAACCATCTACACAGACGCCTACGTATGATTCACATACTGCTGTGGATTGCACTTTTAACGTTAAGTTAAACGAAACGTTTCAAATTGCCAATGTATGTTCCAGCGACTGCTGTTAAAAACACTGTGGTTTAATTAATATGTTGCTTCCACACGCAAATTCTAGAGTTTGTTATAACACGGCTTTTGGATCCTGTCAGTCCATTTGGTACAGTTTTTAGTTTGTTTCATCATTGCTTTCATTATAAAGCGTGTCCAGCACGTGTAAGAGTCGAATCTGTTGGACTGTGGAGCTCAATAGTCTGACGACTCATTTGAAACACTTACCCATGCTGATCACTCGTCTGCAAGTCTTTTCGCATTTGCTTAATCGTCGTCGCTAGTAGACAATTGAACCTACGTACTTAAATCAAACCTTGATCTCCGTCTACAAGTTTTACACTTAAGACTTATCTCCACTTCCAAATTAATTGTACCTTATGCACTCTTTCAATTTCTTCTACTCTGTATTGCCAAACGTCTACCTTTATCTTCACTTATTGGCTGCCCTTCAAATATACTGCTAGAGGGAGGATACCAATCAACTAAATTTGAATTACTGTGGGTACAGAGTATTATAGAAAGATTTCGTGATTGAATTTTTACGGGATTTTTGTCCACACAACTTACGGAATTTAGTACACGGTGCTGCCACCTGTGGTCGTAACACTGGCTCTCAACCGCAGGGCATCGAGTGCAAGTGAGCTTCGATTAAAGACACGGGTACATCACTTAAGGCCACTTCAATATGTCGTGATTTAGGAGCCGTGAAAATGAGTGGCTTCGGGCAGCCCAAGACCAGCTATTGTCAGTGGGTGAGAAATCCAGATACAGCACCGGCTAGCATGACCGACAGCAAGGGCAATATACAGGATGAACAACCTAAAACCTTCACCATAAATATAGCGGAAATTGAAAGTACTATTGATTTGCGGTTTTCACAGAATGGATTAGTAGTCAGGGACTTGTGTTGTTAGGCAATAAACAGATTGTAATAATACTTAGAAAGTGGGTTTTTTGCGCAAACAGATTCTTTCTAAACGGAACAATGCGTATTGTCATTAACAAACAAAACGTAGGGTAAATTAGAATGTTGTGTGATGAAGGATTCTAGTACGAGCTGCTTAGGAAGTATCGTAATTTGGAAAATTTCCACACCGACGCTCGTTCGTGTCATTCAACTTGCGTAGTTCTGCATCTGCATGTACCTCTACATCTACGTCGATAATGCGCAGTCCATCTTGCGGCGCTTGGCGCAGGGTACCCCGTATTACTACTGGTCATTTCCTACCCTGTTCAACTCGGAAATAGAACCAGGGATAAACGACTGTCTGAATGCCTCCGTATGAACCTTAGCACGCACAATCGGTATGTTGACAATCCCCGTTTGGCTTCATCTGGTGGAACGTCAGCGTCCACGACGTGTAAACCTGTGGTATGGGGTAGTGAACCATCAGCTCTTAGGCCTGTTTTTCAAGCACACTGAGCGCGCACAAGTATCACAGTCTCCTAACAGACCATCTTCCACCGATGCTAGAATCAGTTCCTCTGCAGACTAGGAGGAACACGCAGAGGACCTCTACCTTGGCCGGTACTTTCCCCAGATTTGACGCTTGTAGACTTTTCTCGGTGTGGAAATCTTGAAGATGCTGTCTACAAGGAAATACCAACTACACCCGATGATATGCAATAACATATTACTGGACACTGCTCGGACATCTCCGATGAAATGGTAACAAGCGTGCAGCAGTCGCTCCAGACCAGTCTGGAAGTTGGTATTGCCGCTGCCGGTGGTCATTCGGAACACAACCTCTGATGGTCAGTTGTCTCATTACTGGTCAGAATCCTCCAAACTAGTGTATGAACAATACCACAGGTACTGAGCAAGTATCTGTGTGGGAACTTTTCAAAATACGAATCTCGTAAACGACAAGCTATAGAATTCTGAAAGAAACTCCACTGACATTCTAATTTAACTTACTATCAGTTTTTTAATGTCAGTAGGCATTCTTCCATTTAAAAAAGTGTTTTCACACAGAAAAATACACGTTCTAAGTATTACAATCTGACGATGTTGACTGGCTAACAAAAAAATGGATCAAATGGCTCTGAGCACTATGGGACTTAACATCTATGGTCATCAGTCCCCTAGAACTTAGAACCAATTAAACCGAACTAACCTAAGGACAGCACACAACACCCAGCCATCACGAGGCAGAGAAAATCCCTGACCCCGCCGGGAATCGAACCCGGGAACCCGGGCGTGGGAAGCGAGAACGCTACCGCACGACCACGAGATGCGGGCGACTGGCTAACAATAGGAGCCCTTGACTACCAATTCACTCTCTGAAAACCGCACATCAGTAGCACATTTCCGCTATATTTGCAGTGCAAGTTTCAGGTGATTCACCCTACATAATACTGCGTTGTCTTGTCGCAATGTAACGTCACCGACGCTTCTAAGATAAGTCACAGAAGCCGACCTCAACAACTCAGAATTTAATGGCTACGCAAATTACCAGCTACGCGAACTATAGGTAATCGTGGTTTTACCCAATAGCAACCAATAGCATTACACCACGTGCTGGTTCTATATCCAGTGTGCTGATGGGTTTAGCCTGTTTCGAAATCGGACAAGTGCATTTGGACGTTTATCCTCCTTACGCGACGAATAACGCTTCTCTTACAAGTAAATGGTGTCCCATAAAAAACACGTGTTATGAATTTTCCACAATTTCTAGTAAGCTGGCAGCACTGAACGTTACATGATGTTCATCTGTTTTCTTTATGGATAGTAACGGAGAACTTTACGGTGGAACAACATGTTGTCACAAAGAAACCTTATTGAAAAAGTGGTGAATGTTGTGCAGAGACAGTTCGCAGACTACGTTGAAAGTTTGATCAACCTAATGTACCGAAGAAGCCGAATGTAATGGGAATGATTGATAAAGTTGAGAACAAATGTTTGGTTGTCGATGTTAAATTCAGGGGCGTCCTCGTGCAAGTCGTTCTACGAAAAACTTCACCATCATGAGTGATAATGTGGCTGCACTTCTGGTGAAATGTATTCGGCGACGTCCACGACAATTAGACATTCCCAGGGCCAATACGTAACAAATCCTTCCGCAAATCGTGGCCGGCCGATGTGGCCGAGCGGTTCACCGCTCTTGGATGTGTGTGATGTCCTTAGGTTAGTTAGGTTTAAGTAGTTCTAAGTTCTAGGGGACTGATGACTTCTGATGTTAAGTCCCATAGTGCTCAGAGCCATTTGAACCATTTTTGAACCTTCCGGAAATCACACGTTTATACTTATCGTTATTTCTGTAACACGTGATCATTGTAAAGACCCTTTGGGAACAACCTGTTTACCTCTCGAGGGACCACAAGAGAAAAAATAGGAAATATTTGGGCACGTGCAGAGATATAGAAACAATTACTTTTTTACCCACGCTCCGTAAGCAAATGGAACAGGGAAAAATTTACAATATTGGTGGAATGTATGCTCCACGAGGCACTGTGCTATACCTTGTGGCGTATTCATGCAAATGGACGACGGCGTGCCGGAAAGTACTACCTTCGAAATGTTTTTTTTTTTCTGTCGTCAGTGTCAGTTGAGGGATGACAAGCCATGGACAAAACTCGGTCGACTTTCCCGTTTCGGTTCCGCAAGATGCAACCGTCTGCCGCTAGAGGGCTCCGAATTATACTGTGTGACATAGCGGTAACAATGTCAGTGCGTAAGACTCAGTGTCCTGTAATCGATTTTATAACTGTAGGAATAGCGCGTCCAAGTGAAATTCATAGAAGAAGTAAATCTGTGCAGTGTGATGGCTGGATCGAAATCAGTAATAAGAGACGCTGGGCTGTTCGTGCTTGTAATGAAGGAAACGGTGGTACTAACGTCAACGTAAGTGTCAGAGCACGGAGTGGACGGCTGCATGCGGTAAGCGACGTGACTCACAGGAACGGAGTTGATGAATTCATCAGAGAAAATCTTCGGGTAACACAGTCAAAGTTCTCAGGCAAGAGCGGCACATAACGAGAGCGGCACAGACCACCATGGCAGAACATCAGTACAAAAAACCGTGTGCACGGTGAGTGCCTCGAATTCCCATACGGAGGAGACAGGACATCTGTCAATAATTTCTTTTGCATTTAGACCATGAGGGTTATTGGTCCCTTAACAACCTGGTGACAGGAGATGAAAGCTGGATTCCCCATTTCGAGCCCATAAAGAACAGAGCATCAATGGAGTTCCACCACGAGAGATCACCGATGCCAAAATTGTTCAAGGCCATGCCACCAACATGCAAATTCATGTTCATAGTATTCTGAGATGTTCAAATTGTCGCGCATTTGTAATTCACGCCTAAAGGCACCACCATAATGTCTGTAAGGTACTGAAAGGCGAACTCGATGGGTTCGTCCAGAGGTCCCACTACTTCAGCATGGCAGTGCCAGATCACACATGAATCGTGCAACAGTTACACAGTCCGACGCCTTAGGTCCAGTGTCATCGGATATCCTCCATACAGTCCCAACTTGGTCCCATCCCGTTTTCAACAGTTTCCAAAACTTAAGGAATACTTTCGAGAGATATACGTTTACAGTGATGAACCACTGGAAGCAGAGGTGAGGTTGTGGCCCCGTCAACAATCATTCTACAGTGATGGTACCAACGAAGTGGTATCTCGTTCGGAGAAATGCGGTTGTCGCCTAGATGGCTATACTGACAATTAAATACGCAGACTTGAAGGATTTTCTTCATTTAAAATTTTTTAAGAGTTTTCGCATAAGAAATTCTGAGTCATTACTTTTCAGCACGCCCTCGCAGACCTATCAGGCAGAGTTGAGACACAATAGTTTTGTTACCCACAATGAATCCTCGTCAACAGCAAGGCTGTGGTTTCTGCTTCTTAGAACATCTTAAAACCAACGCCTGTTTGTTCCTACGCTAAGCTAAGACATATTTGTGTACATCTCGGAGGTGCCGAACTGCCTCGGAGATTTTACGTATCCTTCGGCTGTGGTGCACAGCAAATTATCTTCCACAAGATAAGTTTTGGGAGAATCGTTGTTGATTCTCACACAGTAATCAGTATCATTTGAATACAACCAACAGATTTATTTAGATAGTTCTGTGGTTGGGTATTCCTTTATAGTGCTTCTTCTTAAACACTGTAACACACAGCGCCACAGAATAGTGTTTATGTATGAGTCAAGAACATGGGATGACAGCTGGCCCACGCATTTTGTTACGTTCTGTACGTATAAATATAACTAGATTAAAGAAAATAATAGTATCGTCATCTTTTCTGTTTTCCGTCTTTCCCTTAGTTGCTTTAAATTCGTGGAAGCTTGTACCGTCTATGCAACCAATCGAAGGCAGTTTGTTTGCTGCCATACGCGTTGGCTTCATTTATTTCGGAAGCATCATCTGTGGCCTGTAAAACATCTTTCCTTTCTTACATACAGTAAACGTATTATGTGGTAGATATAATATGCTGATGTAATACATTTTGTCGTGTCTTTCTCTTGTTTTTTAGATTAAAATCAACGACATAATGTACTATAGCAGCATATTGTATCTATCACATAACAGGTTTAGTGTATGTAAAAAAGGAAAGATGTATTACAGGTCACTGATGATGCTTCCAATGTAAATGAAGCGAAATGCGTATGGCAACAAACAAACTGCCTTCAACTGGTTGCATAAACGGTACATACCTCCAAGACAATAATAGTAATTTAACTTATTCACACGAGCTGCGGTGTGAGCTTACACAGCAGTGCTGCCAAGTTTAAACTTATTTCCTTGACTGTAGAACTGAAACAGTGTTTCTGCTGCAACTCGTATACTATAACACCATCAAAGTACTGTTAGTACTGCCGTGGGAATAATTTCGACCAAATATACAGGGATAATAAGAATATTGTGCTTTAAATCTGTACAATGATCTCGAGGTCATACTGCGTTTAGAACAGCACTTTGCCATGTTCTAGTCTTTGTGAGATGGTGATGAAATAATCCGCGATAATGCTTGTTTTCAGCTAGTAGAACGGTACTGTAGTAGCTGCTCCTAAGCGATTGCTGAATCTCTCTAAAACGTCAAAATCTGTACAGGCTTTTAAACGATTTAAGAGCAAACGAACGATAACTATAGCTGATGCTATCGTGTCCTGTGCATTGTAGTGAGAGGCAACAAATATCGCTGTAACTGCCCAACACACTGGTTCCCATTTGTGAAGTCAGAAGTAAAACATGCACTGCGTAAATGTTTTATTACCTTAGCCACAAATGGAAATATTTTATTTGCGCAGTTAATTCAGAGTAAAATTTCGGCATGATTGTTCAGATAGTAAACTACTGCCATCGTTTCGTTGCATCAATTCAGTAACGGGCATTGACGGGGCGGCTGTTCTGTTGCTCATGAAAATAAAACGGGTCACATTTTGTTACTGCCATTATCGCATGCCATGAAAGAATACACTTTAACGGCTCTCAAAATTGCAACACTCAGAAATGATTCACTGAATAAATGCGCACTTGGAGGATCTCTGGCACTATGCATCAACACAAAGTATCCCAGATATAACGTGCGATATAAAGATTAGTAACGGACATCTGGGACAGGTCGCATCGATTAATTATTCAGGGTTGTCAGTGATAAAATGCGATGAATACGTAAAATCATTATTAGGGAAGTAGAATTGAAGACAGATTTTCTGGAAGCGTTCTGGGAAGTTGAGCGCATTTGTAAGGAAATGGCAAACGATACTCTAGAGCGACTAACTGAATACATCAGTGGAAGAAGTCGCTAATGCTCAGATTAGTAAGAACTACATCATCGCCCGTGCTTCGCTCGCATTTGTGTAGTAATTACATCAACAATAATTTTACAAACATATATTAGGCCCACTGAAAAACTGATTTATTAATGAGCCGTTTCTTTTTCAATGCAATTTTGATTAAGTCAGTTTACCGTGCTGAGTGTTAAATAGCTTTCCTTGACTTATTTCACAAAATGCAACACCTTCTAAATTTTTACACTTATTAAGGATTCTAAAGCATGGTCTATTCAGAATGTACTTCTGACGAAAAGCGATTCTCGTAGCTGGAGTCTAAGGTTTTCGTTAATCGTGGCCGGCCGGAGTGGCCCAGCGGTTCTAGGCGCTACGGTCTTGAAACGCGCGACCGCTACGGTCGCAGGTTCGAATCCTGCCACGGGCATGGATGTGTGTGATGTCCTTAGGTTAGTTAGGCTTAAGCAGTTCTAAGTTCTAGGGCACTGATGACCCAGCAGTTAAGTCCCAAAATGCTCAGAGCCATGTGTACCATTTTGTTAATCGTGCCTTTTGCGCTCTTGTGGTGATATTTCCATAGAAACTTGCATCCCCTAACTTTCTTTATATCTAACGGAGAAGCGATATATTCACAAAATCTTTCAGTCCCTATTTAACTCCCTTGGGGAGATGAGTTTACAAATACATTGAAATAATTATTTTTCCGATATTAGTTGTCATAGCTTGTAACCTCCCTACAAAAATTTACATGATAGAAATATTATTTATGAATGCCAATGGACATTGCGCTAAGTGTAACCTCTCCACTGAAATATTTAAGACAGAAATAATAAATGAATAGGAGCCAAACGTAACCTCCCTAGCAATTAAATTTAATGACAATAAAAGTGAGAATCGCAATCTGACTCCAGTATAAGTTCTTCATAAAAAATTAAAGTCCATTCAGTGATAAGAAAATCTCAGTGATAATAATGATTCAATTAAACCGAAATATCGGTCTTTGGCCCTGTGCAAAAAATCAAAATTAAAATTCTTACCTCATTACAACACCTAATCAAATTTCTGCTCTTGTTGTTGCGCACCGCTTGGAGGAACTGCATTGCAAATAATAATATTCCCTTTTTTTTTCTTTTTTAATCTAATTGAAAACTGAAACTTTTGTTTAGGGGAAGTGGAACGAAATAGTTACTTCAATTAAATGAAAATTTTATGTAAAATTGCTTTTGAAATCAAAGTTATTATTGGGGGCACTTGTTGAAAATTAGTTAAACTTTACATTATCCGATGATTATCTTAATTAACAGTATACCTCATTCAGCATCTTGACCAGTGTTGTCGCCAGACCACATCACGCAACCCCACTGGGCTGCTACCACTGACCGACTGCTCTGCATGACGACTACTAGCGTACTGCTCGCAACTGAACTGCGCGACTACTACAGAGTACTGCACGCAACTAGACAGAGCTACATACTCGCAACGACTGACAGAGTACTGCCCTCAACTAGACAGAGCTACAGACTCGCAACGACTGACAGAGTACTGCCCTCAACTAGACAGAGCTACAGACTCGCAACGACTGACTGACAGACTGAGAACCGCTCGCAACACTCGCGCGGTCAAGCGCATACTCTCTGGTCACAGATGCTACAATGCCTCGCCATCGCTGCTATGTTACATACGTGTTTCATAACCCTCCACTGGGGGGGCAAAAATTTGGCAGCGATGGTGAGTCATTTGGACTTGCCAAGCGCGGCAAAATTTTTCTTTAATTAACAAAATTGTACAACTTACAGAATATTTAAATGTTGTGCACATGCACTAAGTACAAAATATATCAGACAAAGACAAAATGTGAGTACAAAACATAGTAGCAAATCAGAAAAATGTATATACAAATTATTTGACAGATAACAAAGTGCACAGGCACTGAAAAAAAATTCTTTAGCATATTCAGAACAAATAAACAGACTGGCAAAATATTATGTTGACAAGTGACATGAGTGCACATGCACTGCAGTTGAGAACATATCAGTAATTGATGAAATGTATGTACAATTAGTAACAAATGACATAAGTGCATACGCATTAAAGTATTGAATATACAGAATAGTAGAAATCATATTGAAAAATGAGAAAAGTGTACAGGCACTGAAGTTCAGTAGAAAACATATTAACACCTAACAGAAGTGCTCATGCACTGTAGTTCAGAAAATAAAAAATGTATATACAATATAAAAGACAAAAGTGCACATATACTGTACTTCAGAACAAATCAAAAAAATGTCTTTAGCATTTTGGCAATAAATAAACATAATAGCAAAAAAAAATCATATCGACAAGTGACATAAGTGTACTCGCACTGGAGTTCAGCAAATTGAAAAAAAATGTATAACCTATGAACATAAATAATGTTAGCAAAAATGATTTTCACTATGTGACAAGAATTAGGATAGGAAAGGGAAGGATTGCATCATGGTTGTAGCACTTTAGATTGCACACAGCTGTTTTGAAAGTCCATATCTTTCCACAGAAGTACAACACCAAGTGACACAACTTGAAGTTCTTTTCCCCTCAGAATTTATCAGCGTAGCCAAGACACTGAACTGTCGTAGTAATATTCCATTTTTTTTTATTTTGGCAGTATATTAGGTACACCAAACAGTGGGACCATAATAACGTCTTCATCGCTCACGGTGGTGGACAGCATGTCGTGTCAACACCACGCTCTTACACGGCACATCAACGTATAATTAGTGCAAAACCAAATATAGTGCTCCATGATCACTAGGATAAACAGGACAAATGGACATCGCAGTAATTCGGGGTAGTTAGCTCATAAGGTGAAGGACATTAAGTCACATAATATTGTCAATTACAGTAGTAGTTTGCGGCATTCATAGCCCAGTTATTGAACATTTCTGTACCATGTATGTAGTATTACAGAAAAATGTTCATTAATTGTTTTACATAGAATCAGTAATCTTCTTTTCCTAGTTACAAAGCATTATTAAATAATCGCTTCTTTTCCAGTTACAAAGTATAGCATAGTTAATTAATCATTTGTCATTCCAATATAGTATTAATCATTAACCTTCTCCTAATTACAAAGCATCATGAAACAATCGCATTCTTTTCCAGTTACAAAGTATGGCATAGTTAATTAATCATTTGTCATTTCAATAGTAATAATCATTAGCTTTTTCCTAATTACAAAGCATTATTAAACAGTCACATTCATTTCCAATCATAAAGCATAGTTAATTAATCATTTGTCATTTCAATATAGTAATAATCATTAGCCTTCTAATTACAAAGCATTATGAAACAATCGCATTCATTTCCAGTTATAAAGTATAGCATAATTAATTAATCATTTGTCTTCCAATAGTAATAATCATTCGCTTTTTCCTAATCACAAAGCATTATGAAACAATAGCATAGTTAATTAATTATGTGTCATTCCAATCTAGTAAGAATCATTAGCCTTCTTCTAATTACAAAGCATTATTAAACAGTCACATTCATTTCCAATTACAAAGTATGAACATTGAAAACAAGAGCTAATTAATGGCATAATTAATAACAATTCATTAAGTGACACTAATTATTGGCACTCAGTGGCCATCAGGTATCGAATAGTATAAAGCATTTTTCCTCATTCAGTATTATTCAGATCATTACGAAGTCATTATTAAAAATCAGTTAATTATAGTCATAGCATTAATAATCATGGGGATTATAAGTAGTCTCATTACAATAACAGTGGCAATTACTAGCCAGTTACTAAGCATTATTTTATATATATGTGTATTTTTGTTGTCTCATTAAGGAGTCATTACTCAAGTGACATACTATTCAGAGCTAATCAGTATTATTCAGAATTTTCTCAAACTGGTATCACTATTTGGGACTGTTAATACATTTTTTTGTTAGCAATGCATTGCGTTGGGATGATATGGATAATTAATTGTTGAGGCATAACACTTTTTGCTTTTGACCTATTGCTGCAAATGAGGATAGGTAATGTCATTCGTCATGAGTCAGCTGTAGCAAGGTTATGTAGCAAGGCAGTATATGTGATTACATTTATAAATGGTAAACACAAATGGGTAAAAAATAAAAATGCAAGTACTATAACAGGTATAATAAGTAACAGGTTTAGTAAGTATCATGAAATGCATCTCCTGGAAAAAAATGCAAAATGGATTATTGACCTGAAAGAAGAAACGCACACTGTGCTGAAAAGTAGTGAACTTCGAATTAACAGGTAGTGAAATGTGTATAAAATGTGTTCCATAGCTGTCCTTTCCAAAACTTTCCGTCATCCTACTATGCAATATAACACCTGCTGTCAAAACAAACTGCAACAAATACTTAAATAACTACATAGCATAAATATAAAATTCCAACATTATCCTCATCTGTAAGGAAAAAACTTCATTATCAATCACTTCATTATCCATATCATCATAACTTCACTATTATCATCACCTGTAAAGAAAAACTTCATTATTCATAATACCATATCCTTCATCATTATTCATCAGTATTCATTATCATCTGCAAAAAATCACTTCATTACTCATTATACAACTATTCCTTATGTCTAGCATATTTCATCACTAAAACTAAGATGTGTAGTTCAGTCTGACAGCCTGCATCAATCACCTTGTACTCTGAAAGAAAAAATTAGTTAAGACTGCTATTCTACGATGAGTATAGTATATTCTTGTTAATGCTTGTTAATCCTGATCCATTTACTCTTCCTCATAAAGTTATTGCATCTTCTTTCGTTTATTCCGTAGGTGAAATTCCCATTTCTGTTGAATTTATTTCTTACACGCACCATTTCTTACTGAAATTGATGAACAAAGATTAATGTCTTACATTTAAATCATATACCCATTAAATAATGACTGGTTTATGGTAACATAATTAACCATACAGCATAACATGACAGAAAACGTAATATGTCAAAGGCATTGACAGTGTTCAGAGGCAAAATGTACAGATAATATCACAATACAGCAGCAAAAATGTAAAACAGTCACGATGTTGAGATGTCATAAGGCAAAAAATGTCAAAGTCAACAGGTGTGTTATATCTTAACTATTTCACAGTGCATACAAACAAAACTGGAGTACAATCATATACACAAAAAAGTGGAAAATGTGCACGGTCTGATGTGTAACGACATAAAAGCGACCTGCTAACCTTACCTTGCCGGGCACTTGCCAATAAAAAATGCGATAATCATCAGTAATTAGTCAAGTGAAATAATTGCATTAGTAAATGACATCATAGTGTGTTGAATCATAAAGTGTCTTCATTCAATAAACGGTTTAATGTTTGAGATATGGTGGTTGCCTTTCGATTTTCTAGTTCTCAAAGATTCGACGTGTACAACATTGGGGTGAGGGATGCTGCGAATCCGATATGGACCTGCGTATAGAAGTTCAAATTTACTGCACTTACCTTTTAATTTACTGGATAAATAATGTGTACGTACTAATATTTTCTGTCCAACGTGAAAGTCTCGGCGTCTACAAACCTGTTTTTGCCGTCTTCTCCGGCGCTCTGCGGCACGTTTGATGTTGTTCAGCGCAATGTCAATTATTTCGTGGTGTCTTAGTCGACGACATTTAGGGAAGTTTACTAATTCTTTAATTTTGTTTGGTGGTTCAACGTTTTTCAGTATAATAGACGGAGATAGCATAGTGGATTCATTTGGAATGGAATTAATTACGTCTTGGAATGAGAGTATGTGTGTATCCCAATCAATATGTCTTTTGTGGCAGTATATTCGGCACAGCTTACCAATTTCTTTCATTAATCTTTCACAGGGGTTCGAAGAAGCGTGGTACTTGGATATATAAATCGGAGAAATGTTTCTAGCTCGTAACATGCGTGTCCATACGCTACTACGAAATTGTGATCCATTGTCGGAAATTACTTTCATCACATGCCCTACATGAAATAGAAAATGTTTTACAAATGCTTTCGAAACAGTTTTAGCAGTAGCTTTACGTAACGGAGTGAAAGTAACAAATTTTGAAGTGAGCTCAACAGCGACAAAGATGTAGCAAAAACCTCTGTTAGTTCTCGGAATCGGACCAAAAATATCTACTGCGGCCATGTGTCTTAATTTAACAGGTATAATGGGATATAATGGAGGAATATGTGAAGTGGTGTCTGATTTAGCTTTCTGGCAAATTTTACAAGACCCTAAAACTCGTCGTATACGTTTCTCCATGTTAGTAAAATAAGAGTTCTGTCTAGGTATAAGAAAACATTTTCGTGCTCCGTAATGTGCGTAACTTAAATGAGTGTACCAAATTAATTTGTTAACCAGTTCGTCAGGAATGCATAATAACCAATTGTTGCTGTCAGGATGAGAGCGGCGAAACAGAATGTCATTGCGTACAGTGTAGTGGTTCCTAATCGTAACATTTTTCCTATCTTGCCAAAGGTGTTTAATTTCTTTCCACACATTGTCCTTATTTTGCTCTTGCGCTATGTCCTGTAGTGACGATGAAATAAAGTTTTCAAATGCGACTTGCTGAATGTACATGACACTGAAATTTGTTTTGCAGAAGTTGGTTGCTACGTCTTACTGATTGTTGCCGAGAGAACGCGATAGTGCGTCTGCTATAACATTTTGTGTGCCGGGAATGTGAACAATCGTAAAATTAAATTCTTGCAAATAAAGTTTCCATCTGCTTAATCTGTCGTGAGTAAATTTAGCTGAAAGCAAAAACTGTATTGCTCTGTGGTCTGTGTAGACGGTGGTATGTCTGCCATAAAGAAAGTGCCTAAATCTCGTAAAAGCCCATACAACACATAATGTTTCCAATTCTGTAACGGAATAATTTCGTTCAGCAGGTGACAGAATGCGGCTTGCAAATGCGATGTTTTTAATAACTGTTGAACCATCTTCTTCAATTTCCTGGAAAATATGTACGCCTAAAGCGGTGTTAGACCTGTCGGTGGCAATGGAAAAATTTCTAGTAAGATCGGGGTGCGATAAAAGTGGAGCATTCAACAAAGCATGCTTCAGGTTCATGAATTCACAATGTGCTTGCTTATCCCAAGACCAAATAGTGTTTTTACCTGTTAATTGACATAATCTGGGTGTGTCTAAAGCAGAGTGATGAATAAATTTACGAAAAAAGTTAATTAAGCCCAAAAAACTGCGTAGTTGTTTCTTTGTCGTAGGAATACTAATGTCACGTAGAGCCTGAAGTTTTTCCGGATCAGGTGCAATGCCTTCTGCTGAAATCACGTGTCCAAGAAATTTTATAGAAGTTTTGCCAAAATGCGATTTACTGAGGTTAACTGTAAGTCCTTGTGCATGAAAAGTTTGTAACAGTTGTTCAAGAATCAGATTGTGTTCAGTCCAGTTAGCTTCTGCGATAAGAATGTCGTCTACATACGTCGTAATTCTGTCCTTAAGTTCTGTCGGAAGTATTGTGTTCAAACCGCGAATAAAAGCTGCAGAAGAAATAGTTAAGCCGAACGGTAATTTTCAAAATTGATAACAGTAGCCGAAACAGAGAAAAGCTGTGTATTTTCTGCAGTTCGGATGAAGTTGAATTTGCCAAAATCCCGATTTCAAATCTAATGTAGAATAAATAGCTGTACCGTGAAATTTCTGTAAAAGTTCCTCTAATGTCTGTAGTCGATCTGTTTCGTTAATAATAATGTCATTAATGTGACGTGAATCAAGTACAAGGCGAGCCATCTTTTTTCTTAACAATATGCAGCGGGTTTATGTACGGACTAACTGCTGGTTCTATAATTCCTTGATCAAGCATATCCTGCAATTCTTTTTTAACTTGTTCTCTATGGATATATGGAATAGGATAATGCTTTGCTTTAAATGTATCGTGCTGCTTGACTTGAAATTCATGCATAAATCCGGACATAGTACCAGGAATGTTGTCGAAAACTGGAGCTTGCTGTAAAAGAATTTCGTGTAATTGCGTTCGTTCGTCGTCTGTAGTTGCACTGCTCTCTTTAACCTTATCAGAAATCAATTGCATTATGTCGTAGTCAGCTTCGTCTGGAGTATTATAGTTGTGTACGTACGTATCCGTGAACAATGTGGGATTACAGTCTATGTTACGTGTTACGGAAATGACCTCTGTGCGGTTAATTGTTTGTTCTTCCGCAGATAAAGAGTGCTGAAATTCTAAAGCCAATTGTACATTTTCATCCTTTAACATTAAATAAGAATTTTGAAAATCAATAACTGCGTCGTGTTGTACCAGAAAATTCGTACCTAAAATAACGTCTGTTGTCAATAAAGGAACAATCCAAAAATTAGAGTGGAAAGTATGACCTCCAATACAAAATGATAAATGCGTCTGTAATTTAACGTCTACTCCTTTACTCGGTACTGCTCCTTTCACTTTTGTTTTGCCTAAAGGTAATGTCGGATAAGTATTCTCTTTGTTGCACTCGTTGAAAGTCTCCTCATTTATTACTGATATAGGTGATCCGGAATCAATTACTGCTGAGAATTTCGATGAACCAATCTTAATTTCGATAACAGGATGTAAAATGGTTTTCTGAATAACTGGTCTTTCCTGCAAGAGAGTGTCTCTGATATCGTCAAAAGTAATTACATTTTCGTGAACAACATTTTGCGTGTCAAAGGTAGTGCTTGTGTTATTAGAAGATGCGTCCTGTGCAGTATCTAGTCAGATTCTATCTGACGTGTTATTGTTATTAGGAGGATTCTGTGGCATTTCGACTATTTGAACTGTTCTATTACCTCTTCCAGACGTGTTACGCTCTGGATGGTACCTACTGTCGGGTTCATTCATGAGAATACGTTCTCGTGCATAATTTTGCTGTTGGTATGACCGACTGTTGTTAGATGTACGCTGAAAATTGTCCTCATTATTTTTACGTCTGTCGTAATAGTCATTCCTATACGGTGCATTACGATAGGAATTGAAATACTGTCTTCTTTGTACGTAGTTGTTTCCTTGCTGCCGTACGTTACTATTTCTTGCATCAGGGACTATACGTGCACGCGGCGGAACATTAAAGCTTGGTTGACCTTGTGCATTACATTGTTGGTTAGGTATGCTAACCGGCTGGTTTTGATGTTGTTGTCGTGAAATACCTCTATTGTTACTAAAGTGTGGTTCCTGTTGCTGAAAATTTTGACGATATTGATAATTAGAATTTTGGCTGTTATTAGAGTTTTGGTAGTAGTCGTTCCTAAAGCGTCTGTTATCTTTCCTATTGAAATTACGTGTCTGATCATAATTGCTGTACTTTTGTTGACCTTGGTTATTATACGAAAAGTTTTTGTTTACAAAAGAATAATCAGATTGCTGTACTTCCAAGAGCTGTAAAAGACCTCTGAACGCTGAAATATTTTCTTTTGCTGACCTGTTAGAAGTGACACTCGTAATGACCGTGGTAATTTGGAAATGCATAATTGTATAAGTGCGGATTCACTGTACGGCTCACTCAGGTATTGGTTTTGTTGTACCATGTGCTCAAAAAATTGCGTCACACTGGGAAAATTGGAGTTCTCATAATTTGGCAAACTAATTAACTGATCTTTAATTCCGCGCTGTGTCGTCTTCGACCAGTACGCTGACAGAAAAGCATTCTGAAATTCCTCTACCGAGTAACACTGTCTCGCGATCGGTCTCATACGAGTTGCCGGTTCGCCTTCCAAAAAACTGCAAATAAATTCAAGTTTATGTGTTACAGGCCAAGTCGGTGGAAGAGCAAAGCTAAATTGTTGAATCCAATCCAGTGGGTGAATCTGCGTTCTATCGTTTTTGAAAACCTTAAACTTTCTCACTGACAGAAAATGTTTGTAGTCGAAATTATCATCTCTGTGTGATGGAACAGATTCAGGATCGTAAGAGAATCTATTGAACTGTGGTTGATCGGAATCTAAGTCCCGTACTCTCTGTAGATTACCCAAATTATACGCACTGCGTGAGTCTGACACATGTTCATAAAGTGGCGTCTGTTGTGGTATGTTATTAACTGAAATGTTTTTCATTTCTGTTACTTCTTGTTGTAAATTTGACAACTTCCTACGTAACGTGTTGTTAGACGAATCGATCTCATTAATTGCCTGCTGTAAATGTTGAAATTCAGGTGTTTGGATAAATGAAACCGGTGCAGTATCGTCTGATTTATTGTCATTAGTATTTTCGATGACATCAATACGACTGGCCAATTCATCACATTTTTCAGACAGCATTTTAACCTGATCATCGGTTTTAGAATCAGACGCATTAATCTGTTTTTGCAACTTACGCGTAGTTTCGCTCAGTTTTTTAATATCAGCTTTGATGACATCGCAATCCTGTGTTAGATCTAATTGTTCGAATCTATCTGTCACTGTTTGAATATTTACTCTGTGTGTACCTGTTTTTGATTTAAGATCAGAAATTTCATCCCTTAATTCCACGTTCAACTGTTCTATGGTATTAATTTTGTCGGACACTGTAGTAATATTATTGTCTACATACGTTTTTGCTTTCGCGAACATTTTACGTTTGTCCTCTTGTCTTTGTGCAGTGATTGTTTCCATGACTTGTCGTTTTACTTTGTTTTGATCTTGAATAAATCTGCGGAAACGCGTATCACTGTTCTGTATGTGCTGATTAAAGCGCTCGTTAATCTGAGTGTTCTGTTGTTCGAATTTCGCGTCTATCTTTGCGTCCATTGTGCGCGAAAGTTCTACCGTCATTGCTTTAAACTCATACCGTAATTGTGTAGTTTTTTCAGAGCATTGTTTAGCGACTCCGCTAATTTCGTCTCTGAGTGTTTCTGTTGCGGCTGTCTGCATTTCCCTTAATTCTTGCGCAACAGACTTAATTTCTTCGCTATTTTTATGTGAACAAGCCTCAATTTCCACGCGCAACTGTTCCTTAGTGTCATGGCACTGCGCGGCAACGGCTCTAATTTGTTCACTAAGCTGTCTGGAATTGTCGTCTAATTTTTCATTCTGTTGTCTGACCTGTTCACTAAGTTGTTTGAGATTTTCGTCATTATTGTCAAGTTTCTCATTTAAGTGTTTGTTATCTTCCCTAAGTTGTTTGACCTGTTCATTAAGTTGTTGTTTGAGATCTTCACTATCTTGTTTGCTATCTTCCCTCTGTTGTCTGACCTGGTCACTAAGTTGTTTGTTTGATTCAAGAATTTGTAGCAACAATTCCTTAAGTGGATCCGACACAAAATTAGCATTTCTATTCTCCGTGCTATTTAATGGTGGATCTGAAATTGTCATGTTTTGCGTGACCATTTGGTCATTCTGTAATTTACAGAAAGGTTTATCAGTCGGATGTACACTGTCAGACATTATTTCGGAATTAAATAGATCCATCGTACTTTGAGTATCCTGTTCATTTTCATTAGACAAATTTGTCTGTACATTACTTGAGTTTCCCGAATCGGGTGTGTTAAGCTGGGCAGCGCTCATTACAATAGAGCGTTCTGCGTCATCAATTGTCGTCAAATTAACAGACGAGACAATTGAGTTCGTTTGTTCATCATTAAGGTGAAAGTCATCATTAGTGGTTGGAATGCACTGATTGTTAGTGAACGCAGGATTGTCATCATTACACTGCGTGTCACATGTCCTATCGGCAAAGTTGTTTGGGTCGGTAATTTCATTCATAATACCTCGCGATACACTATTTACTGTCTTTCGCGGCATTTTAACAATAGTCAAAATTATTCACAAAATAAATAAGCACAATGCAAAAACAACACACAAATACAATAGAGCAACAAATTGCCGTTGACCTGTAGAAAGAAAGTCACAAGTTAATAAAAGCGTTGCGCCAAATCCTAATTATATCTAAGCAGATATCTGACTGTTGTTCAAAAGACTCTCAACGAAATACGATCCTGGACTGGGTGTCGCCAAGTGTAACCTCCCTACAAAAATTTGTAAGGAATGTAAATGACAATACTTAATAGAAATGGGAGCCAAGTGTAACGTCCCTAACAATTAAATTTAATGACAAAAAAAGTGAGAATCGCAATCTGACTCCAGTATAAGTTCTTCATAAAAAATTAAAGTCCATTCAGTGATAAGAAAATCTCAGTGATAATAATGATTCAATTAAACCGAAATATCGGTCTTTGGCCCTGTGCAAAAAATCAAAATTAAAATTCTTACCTCATTACAACACCTAATCAAATTTCTGCTCTTGTTGTTGCGCACCGCTTGGAGGAACTGCATTGCAAATAATAATATTCCCTTTTTTTTCTTTTGTAATCTAATTGAAAACTGAAACTATTGTTTAGGGGAAGTGGAACGAAATAGTTACTTCAATTAAATGAAAATTTTATGTAAAATTGCTTTTGAAATCAAAGTTATTATTGGGGGCACTTGTTGAAAATTAGTTAAACTTTACATTATCCGATGATTATCTTAATTAACAGTATACCTCATTCAGCATCTTGACCAGTGTTGTCGCCAGACCACATCACGCAACCCCACTGGGCTGCTACCACTAACCGACTGCTCTGCATGACGACTACTAGCGTACTGCTCGCAACTGAACTGCGCGACTACTACAGAGTACTGCACGCAACTAGACAGAGCTACATACTCGCAACGACTGACAGAGTACTGCCCTCAACTAGACAGAGCTACAGACTCGCAACGACTGACAGAGTACTGCCCTCAACTAGACAGAGCTACAGACTCGCAACGACTGACTGACAGACTGAGAACCGCTCGCAACACTCGCGCGGTCAAGCGCATACTCTCTGGTCACAGATGCTACAATGCCTCGCCATCGCTGCTATGTTACATACGTGTTTCAAGCTGGAACTCCAAAATACTTCAGTAGTTCCCTAATTACGATTTATTTTCGAAATAAGCATTCACACACTATTTCATTCCCATAAGGATTAAACTTCCCAAAATCCTGAAATCCGTATTTCTTTATTTTTGACCGTTAAATCGAATACCATTTTTCGTAGGTTTAGCTCCAAAATTGCCTTAATAGCGACATTATTTCAAAAAATCGTTCATTCCCTATCTCACCACCTTTGGGGTGGAATTTCAAAACAAAACAAAAGTGCTCCTTAAACGACGGCTACAGTATAAGATCAAACAGTATAAGGCCACAACCTCTACAGATTTCAATTTTCTGTCCTTAGAGATTTTCGCTGGGAGTGACATTGAGTGAATCAATTGGGACACTGTGTTTCATAAGCAGAGATTAGTGTAATCACGTTATCTGTTATTTTTCCTAATGAATTATATGCTGGATACTAGTAATTTCATACGTATGGCTAGAAAACGCTTTCTACTATATAAACGGTTTTGCCTTTTTTATTTATCTTCTTGTCTCGAATTCAACCAAACGAATTGCACGCATTACCTCGAAGTATACTGTCGGCCCCTTCAATTTTATAGTACTGCTCCAGCTCTTAGAGCCCTCATGGCGTGGACATGAATGCAGGCATCGCATGATTTCAAGGACGCGTTGCAGGGTCGAAGCAGGTGTGGTCTGTTCCATGCGAAAGTGCAATAGAAGTAGTCGGGAAAAGTTATTGGGGATCGTTAAAGGAAGAATGACGTTACGTTAGTGAGAAAACTCAGTGAACCTTTATTCGATGCGAGTGTGCGATAGTTCTGCTGCAGCAACTGTATACCTCGGGTATCGGTAAATGGAATACAGTAACAGAGACTAGAGCGCCTACGGAAGCATGTACACACTCGTTCTTCCATAGCTAAAATGGAACAGGCGGAAGATCAGTGCTACTTAAATGAAGTGACCTCCCCCGTGCTGAAACATATCAGTGCTGCCCACATTGTGGCGCTGCGCCCCTCCTACTGTGTATTCGAGGTTCCTTTTCTTTATTTTATATTTAGGATTATTACTATTGTTAATGCTAATTCACAAACTGGCACAGCTGCTAATGTCGTGAAGGACCCCCACGAGCTCGCAGACGTGCCGCAACACGACATGGCATGGACTCGACTAATGTCTCAAATAGTACTGGACGGAATTTTGACATCATGAACCTTGCAGGGCCGCTCATAGATTCGTAGGAGTACGACGGTGTGGACATCTTTTCTGAGCAGCACGTTGCAAAGAATCCCAGATATGCTCAATAGTGTTCATGTATGGGGAGTTTGGTGGCCAGCGGAAGTGTTTAAACTCAGAGCAGTGTTCCTGGAGCCACATTGTAGCAATTCTGGATGTGTGGTGTGTCGCATTGTCCTTCTGGAATTGACAAAGTTCGTCAGAATGCTTGCGTACGTGTCAACTGGCAGAGTCGTATCACAGGTCTCATATCACTCCAACTGCACACGCCCCACACCATTACAGAGCCTCCACCAGCCTGAACAGTCCCCTGCTGAGATGCAGGGTCCATGCATTCATGAGGGTGTCTCAGAACCTGTACACGTCCATCTGCTCGATACAATTTGAAACGAGAAGCGTCCGACCAAGCAACATGTTTCCATTCATCAACAGTTCAGTGTAGGTGTTGATGGGCCCAGGTGAGTGCAGCCATCAAGTGGACCTTCGGTACCGAAACCCCATATCGATAATGTTTCGTTGAATGGCTCGCACGCTGACACTTGTTGATGGCCCAACTTTGAAATCTGCAGCAATAGACGGAAGGGTTGCACTTCTGTCACGTTGCGCGATTCTCTTCAGTCGTTGTTGGTCCCGTTCTTACTGGATCTTTTTCTGGCCACGGCAATGTCGGAGATTTGATATTTTACCGGATTCCTGATATTCACAGAATACTCGTGAAATGCTCGTACGGGAAAATCCCCACTTCATCGCTACCTCAGAGATGCTGTGTCCCATCGGTCGTGCGTCTACTACAACACCACGTTCAAACTCACTTAAATCTTGATAACCTGCAGTTGTAGCATCATATGCTACTGGCAGTAGTGTCCATTTGACGGTTGTAAAGGTATTCTGATTGAATCGTTGAATGTTAAAGAGGCAGTACTAAACTGAGGCTAACTACCAGTAAACGAGCAAAACTATATCATTCCGAAAATTGGAAAATTGTTCGACTGGGTGGTGCGTGCGTGTGGAACCAGCGAAGAAGAGATATTTGATGAGAAAACATAGTTTTAAATCAAGGTTTGTATTTTAGAGACGTTTTTAAAGATCGAGGACAACTGCCCTTTTAACATACCAGGAAAAAGTCAAGGAAAGTTTCTTCGGTTCCTCCAATGAATTATGAAAAGCAAATGTTTTTATGACAAACGAACATTGTTCAAGTGAAATGGAACATTTACTATGCGAAAAGGCAATTGAAAGTATGAGAGACACTTCAAGATAAATCAAAAGCGTTCAAGAAACCGCAGCGTTGTTTGATCACTGTACTCGTTTGGTTGGCCGTCACGAATGGGCCATCAGGAGGTGATTTCCTCAAACAGTTCTCTGGAATCTACTGGGATGTACTCCCGGAGTTCTTTTCAAATATTCAAGTTTTCTAGGTTTTATCGAGATTTTTGCAGTGGGATACGCTGTACCGGTAGATAGACGAAAGATGTGGTCGCTGGGAATCCTCTCAATGAGGATGGAGGTGTGTTTTTCCTCTGAATTTATGGATTCGCGAGATTCAACAACACCTTTTGGGTCAGATCTGTACACGAAATGGAAAAATCACGAGACCGAAAATTTCACCTGAGCAGATTTCGGCATCGTCAGCGTTTCCACAGAAATACTATGTTTTACAGCAAGGTGACCACCAGTTTCCCTGTCCGTAATCTTTTATGATCGAAGAATCTTGATCATCGGTAACTTGGAATTTCATTAATTGCCTACTGCTCAACATCAATTCAGTTACCTCGCGGAGTGAAAAAATTGCATTCCTCATTTTTCTCTTTACCGTGAAGAAATCACGATCATAGGAGAGAAAAACGTGATCCCGGACAAGAAACAAGTGAACGGTTTGGAACCGATTCATATCCGACAAAGGAAGTACTAGACGAACCAAATCATTCTCTTGGTTTTGGCCGAAACAGTTATCTGAATACAGATCAGGTTCAGTAGCGTTTTGGAGAATCTGATCAATAAATACATCAGGAAGGAGCATACACCATTTGGGAGTGTTTTTGGCTGTTCCCTCCCGATATACGTCGAAATAACTGTGGTTGCTTATTACGTTATAGATATTGAAGACACTTAGTTGCCTCAGATGGAAAAACTCCTGCACTAGTATTTTTGGCAGTTGGACGTTTTGCATGAAATCAAAACACAAAGCAAAGATGTGTTCTTATTTTTTGTCTTTTGCGTTTTGTGGATCAGCAGCCCACGCAGTGCCTTTTGTGAAGTTCAGGTACAGTAGCAGCTGCCCTTCTAAGCCTGTGGTGATAAAATGGATAAGGCGGAACTTCGTCACAAGTAACTTCCTGTGAGACATTCCAGAGAGATGACGCAGGATTTCGTATGCTGTTGATAGTGTATGGTTAGAACTGGCCGTCGGTCAACTTGGTAATACTAAGAAGGGAAAGAGACTGAAGTCTTAAAGAGTCAACATGTTTCCAAGAAGTGGAAATTTTGGTGACGACTAAAGAATGTTGCCGAGTCTTTTCCCTATACAGTTTTAGATTTTAGTACGTTGCTCCGTGTTTCTCAGCAACAGCCATTATGTTCTTAAGAAGCGAGTCAAATCATATCGTCATTATGACGCTCGATCTTCAGTAATCGATGGAAAACCTGATTTAAAGTAATAATATATTTATATGGTATTTATTCTGGATAATTTTGTGTCATTTTCGTGTCGATAGAGTGCTTAGATTATGTTTAATAATTGTTTCTGGTAAGACCAAACCTACGTTCACATCTGGGATTACGTGTTGTGAAACTAGAACTGTTAATGCTCTTAATACTGAATTTACACCTTTTCATATTTAGTACAGCTTTCTTGTAATATTTAAGCACTCCGTCTTTAGGCCACAAGTGGCCCATCGGGACTATCCGACCGCCGTGTCATTCTCAGATGAAGATGCGGATAGGAGTGGCATGTGGTCAGCACACCGCTCTACCGGTCGTTATCATGGTTTTCATTGACCGGAGCCGCTACTGTTCGGTCGAGTAGCTCCTCAATTGGCATCACAAAGCTGAGTGCACCCGAAAAATGGCAACAGCGCATGGCGGCCCGGATGGTCACCCATCCAAGTGCAGGCCACGCCCGACAGCGCTTAACTTCGGTGATCTGACGGGAACCGGTGTATCCACTGCGGCAAGGCCGTTGCCTTTGTTATATTTGGGCATTCGAAATTAAAACAGACATTTGTTTACTTGTGTTCCATTTTGTTTTTCTAAGGCTGTATATTAATACGTTGGGTGAAGTTGGTTACGGCTCCATTAAAAGATGGATGACAGCCGTCAGACATTCTATGATGGGATCGGCAGAGTGAATTGTGCTAGTTACCTTCGAGGCGCTGACAGAAGAGAGGGTGTATAATAGTGGTGTTGCATAAAACTCCCTTTTGTCCCAGCAATTCTGTTTAGAATTTTAGGACGTGTATGGGAGCGAACCGGCGTAAAACTTTCAGCGACAGAGCTTGTATCATAGAATCAGTGATGTATAAACTGCAAAATCTTTATCTCTTACTCATAAAAAATAAATACTAGCTATTTAGAAGTTGTAAAAAGAATGTGTGGAACGTGTTTCGTCGAAAGCTATCAACGAATGAAAGCCCTAACTATTGTCAATTGTCAGTGGGTACGGTTAGTTGCTTTCGTTATAAGAGCAGTGTTCACTGGAACTTTGTGTGAATATAAACATTCCTTGTCGACACCGGGCACGAATATATTAAACGTGTGTCAAAGGCTTTTGAAAACTTAGGTTTTCTGAGTGACAGCACACTATTACACTGGCTGTCGACATTTGCGTTAATACATTCCTTTGTTTTAGATTCTGCACTGCTGCATATTCCGGCTGTGAAGCCATTTTAAGTGAGTGTAGTATCAGCCGCATACGGATATATTTTCGTTACCATCAAAAATTTTCCTGGCCAGAAGCGACGCAAAGGGTCACTATGTAAGGTGACCATATAGTCGAAAATTTCTGTGTCATCTCACATTTTTATTAATTGCTGAATACTTAAAAGTATTGTATAGACACATAAATCCAACATGAACTCAATCCCAGATTATGTACACGTTGTGTGTTGTGTTAAGAAATAAGCTATATCAAGATGAGGTGTAGTTCGGTAAAAACCAGATCTGTTAAGCTGTGGTATATTATGTGAACGATTGTATCTCTGGGCACAGTTACGTCAAGTAGGCGACCTGAGCACAGATAATTGAAGAAATAGTCACAGAATACACAGGGTTGTTCTGACCTTCACGGGCAGCACGGAGTCAACATCTGTGCTAGCGTAGTGCTTCAACTGGAAGGTGGATGGTATCTGCCGTATTGTACGAAAACTGAAAATCAGTGTAATAATAATTTTCCCATATGGGGCAATGACCGTGATGCATATTCGTACTAGTAATGCATCCTACACGTGTCCCTCCGGTCCATAAACAGCTAATAATGATACATGCTGATTTCAGCGGAAAAAAGTACTGGAATAATGATCGCTAACGTACCTTGAAGTTCTAATTATATTCTCCAGTAATATTACACTTTCCTATCTCTAGACGTCAATCATAATTGAATTCTCGTCCAGACATCAACGAGCCATTACATCTACGTCAGTTCCTTCAAAAGCAACTGCAACCGTTCCAGGTGTTACATAAAAGGTACTCGCAGCCGTTCTCCTACAAGTCTAGGACAAGAGCTTTTTATCCATTCTTCCTTTTATGTCATCATATGTTCAAGGAATAATGCGTCGCAATTCAGAAGACGCCCAGCTCAGTGACTGTCCATAAGCATTATCGTTAGCATGCAATTCACCGTTAGCGTCACATTTTTAAATTTCTCTACAGTACTCGAAAACACGGAACAATACGGGATGGTACTATATGAGTAACAGTAATGAATGTATACAGTTTCGTGCTCGAAAACCCAGTAGTGGGTAGTCACTCACCAAATCGTATCCAAAAATTACGTAAGATGTTTAGTTTCACCGAAAGCGGAACAATGAGGATGTTTCCTCGTATCTGTGACACTAAATCTAGAGTGCAAAACATCGATTATGGAAACGATTTACTTAACCAATGAGATAGTGACGTAATTTAGAAGCAAAACCTGTGCACCCTTTTGAAACTGTAGCTCGCCTCTATAGCGTATGTACCAGAAACTACATCATTATTATAGAAAAGCAAGCGCACTATCTTCTGCAGTCATTTACATTCCAGAAGGATCTACCTATAGCACCAGAACGTCACTCATGCAAAAGAACGGAATGTTTAGTGTTGAATCCTGCCTTGGCGTCAAATATGTGAGGTCTAGGAAGGCTACATTGTCGGATCGCTTGACAACATTCAAACAAATCGTATTAATGAGTTTCATTACGAAATGAACAATGGCAATACTGAACTTTGACAATAACACAGAAATGTCGCAAGCAAAGGGCGACATGCAAATAAGAAATCTCTTCAGTATATACAATTCCTAATACAAGTGAGCTAACACAGTTGACTCTTGCATTCAGGTCGCTAGTCGTCAAGCTTCTGTGGAACAGGGCCGCGGCCAGTCGGGCGCAGCAGCGTTTATGTCCTCTTCGCATAGAGGCCACTGCTGTCGCGTTGTCATCCTGGGGAGGGGTCGGAGAGCGTGCAATTGCTTGACGTCTTGTCACAGCCCTCTCTGCTCTCTCGTTCCCCACTGGCGTGCCGGCGCTAGACTTTATGCCGTAACACTCCTCCCCAACAAAGCAACGGACCGTAATAGTATACTGCGGAGGAGGCATGAGCGTCGATGCTACGGTGGACTAGAGGCTGTGGCCGCAGGAGACGGCAGACCTCCAGCCGTACCCCGCCATCCGGCATTCGCTCTGGCGGAAACGTCCTTCGGAAAACGCGTCCACTTCCTGAGTCCCATAGCAAGATGTAAAAGGTGTCTGGTAGTCCAGCTCCATCGCTAGGATGAGAAGAGGCGGGGAGGCGAAAGCACCGTCTCCATGGGGTCGTCCCACGGTTTCGTGGTGACACCTTCTGACGGCTGCTGTGGCCGCACTGTCCTCGGGATCCATGAATCAGGGGGAAGAGATAAAGAAGGATCGCGGTGCACATGACAGTGGCGAATTTTATTCTGATGTCGGCGCTGCAATCCGTCGAGGCCTGAAATGAAACACATGCATGCGCCAAATCGACGAAGTATCACGCCTTGCGTCCACCGTCTGCTGCCGCTAAAAACCCTGAAAAACACGATATCATGTGGGGCGAAGAGATTCTTGCGGCCTTCCTCCGGCAACGGATGCTGATGAGGGTGGAGCAGGTGGACTCGTGTCCGATGGCGGTGGCCGTGAAGCAATCCCTCCGGTGATGGTCCATCTCGTGGATGCGAACGATAGCAGGCGAGAAACAGTAGCAAGGCTTGAGGCCATTAGGTGTGTGTGGTGCTATGTTTGGCCAACTGCTGCTTGAAGGTTGTGACAATACGTTCCGCTCCGCCATTTGACTGTGGATGAAACGGTGAACTAGCTAGATGCTGTGTGCCATTGCTTTCATAGAATGTTTTAAATTCATTTGACGTGAACTGAGGGCCTTGACTTTACGCCGTAACATTTATTATTAATGGACTGAAGTAGAAGCGTACGATTTAATTGTTTGAATATCCGCACACTGACTGGCCTTTGATACGACAACTACTATATTAACAGGTGTTGAAAGATGGAAGCACACTCACATATAACTTTGAAAAGCGTTGAATAAGTGATATAACACTTACTTTTCTTAGTGAGTTTCCTTTGAAAAAAATTGAATTTGGTGTGGAGCATTGTGAAATATTGCCTGCTCAGCCCCTATGGTTTCACGAGGTTCCGATAGGTTACGGGCGTGTACGTAGCCTTCAAAATGGTGTCTGTAACAGAGGTGCGTTCAAGGCAAAGAGGTAGTGGTCATTGAGTTTTTTTAACCTGTCCGATCTCCACCGCGTCGACCGACCGCGTAGAGCTGCGACTCCCGCAATGTTGGAACGTGCGAACACTCTCAATCGAGGTGATAGACGAATCACAAGCAAACACCTCTCCGTATGCTGGACACGCAAGGCAGCCCACACGAGATGAGCTCACAAAACTATGTTGGGCTGTTCTTCCTCATCCACCGAGAGCCTGGATCTCGCACATTCCGACGTCCAAACGTTTGGCCCAATGAAGGATGCAATCCATGGCAAACAGTACGTGGTTGATGCGGAGATTACTGATGCAGCAAGGCGATGGCTCCGACGTGGTCCAGCAGCGCCGTACCATGCGGGCACACAGCCCCTCCCAGAAGGGCGACGTGGGGCTGCCGCACTGAACGTAGATTGTGTTGAAAAATTGGTTTTTTTAGCCAAAAGAGTCGTGTAATGGAATCCTGAATAAAAACAATCTGCTTTCAAAAAAGAGGTGTTGCAGTACGTATCGAACAGCCCTTGTATTTAATATAATTAAGGAATGCCTTAGACTGCGCGAAATAACTAACACAAATGTCGCAAATACTTGCATTGACCTCAAAACTAAGTGTGTTCTCAGTACATGCAGAGTGTATTCACATCATAGAAAAATCTTACATTTTAGAGATATGTCTTTTACCAAAAAGACTATTTACAATGCGCGAGAGGAAGATATGAGTGAATATTCTATGAGACAGATTCAATAGACATTACTCCCTCCTGTAAATCAGCTTCTATCCTACGAAAGACGAGAGATCTGCCAGCATTTGTGTCACCACACTAAAGAATACTGCCTCACGTTATGCTTCGCTACAATTCTGTGTGTGGAATGTTTGCAAAATAACTGCGAGTTGAGCCATGCTGCGGGTCGCGTTGGTGCTGTTTGTAGGTTTCTGCCCTCTCTTGGAGGCCAGATGGTATCGTTTAGTTGACATGGTTGCGGTTGTTTGTCTCCTTCACGTTTTGAGTGTCGCCACTTCGTTTCGAAAGCGTTGCCTGTCCGCTAGTGGCAGCAGCGGCGGTTATCGATATGTAGTAACTGTTGCCCTATTTTTGGGACGACGTCGTTGTTTTTTCGGGTCGTGTGAGTGGGCCAGTTCGGTTGGGGACTCAGGAGCTAGGATCGCGCAGTACCAGATCACACTAGGACTGATGGCGCCACGCATGGACAGCTGGATGAAATGGCTGTGGTCACGAGGATGCGCAACCTCGTCGTAAACATGATCCAGTAAGCTTTAAGATGAGTGCATTTCAATCCAAGTAGAGAAACCTCCACCATTGTTATATCTCTCCAGTGACTTGGGTTCGTGTTGCTGCTCGTAGTGTCGCCGAGGTCAAGAGCAGCAAGTGGAGTTCTTGGGGAAGTCGGATCTGATTAGCTTTCCTCTACTTCTTATTACTATTTGCTGCGTTCAACTTGTTACAATTTGTTAAGTTCAACCAGCGGTAATTTTTCTTGCCTGGTGGCCGCTAACGCCCAGTTCCTGCCCCGGGGGTTAGTGTATGTAACGGCAGTGTATGTTTCCTCGCCTTGCCGCTGCAGTCCGGTAAGGCGTGTAGTTTTGACAGCTTTCTTGATTGAAGGCCGGTGGGTGATTCTTCTACTGTGGTGGTAGTGGTTCCATTCTCGTTCTGGGAGACCTAAACACAGTATTCAGGGAACGTAGTGCAGACCGCCGGTTCCGGATTTGGCGTATTGTTCCATCGTTGCATTTGGTTTATGGAACATCAGGTTGCTTCAGCAAAACGATCATTAGCCATTCGTTAGACTATCACTAGTCTGGGTTCCCATCTTGTGAAGTGAATGCAACTGTTGGCTGCCTATCTCATCACTCGCGAAAGTGTTTCTTGCCGGACCTTCTCAGAGCTCGATTCCTGGAGCACCGTCTGTGGCCCCTTGGTTCTTGTAAGACATGTGTGTTCTAAAAGGAGGTCTGATGGCCAGTAGTTCAGTGTAACGCTCCTTCAGCCCACGCCTTCTGCTGGTATAATGTGCCTCAGTACCCTTTAAGGAACTTATGTACTGGTTCTTGTGTTTTATTATTGTATTATTTATTATAATACGTTGTAATACTTGCATTAAAGGTTATCTATGTCTAATTAATAGTTCTGGTCGTCTTCTGGAATAAACCTAGCAGTGTAGTGCTCAGTGGATGTTAAGGGTTGTGTTAAAAAGTTTACCATCATCTTATTTCACCCGTTTGGCGATCAGTTGCTTGTTTTTAATTAACCTTTGCTTCTGTATTTGCTGTTTCACAGCAGGTTTCAAAATTTTTTATGTTATTGCCGTTCCTGGCGTGTAAGGACTTCAGCAGCGATTGTGGTCACATGCCTTAAAATTCAAATTTGGTATTTCTATTTTAGCAGTAAGCCTAAAACCCTTATTTACTGCCATTCCTGGCGTCTGATGCCGTCTGCTGTGTTTGTGGCGACTTACCTTTAATATTTCAATACCTGTAATTTGTAAGCTGCAGCGAATTTTAAACAATTCTTAATTTATTGTCATTCCTGGCGTGTAAGGCCTTCTGCCCAGACCACAGTGGCTTGCTTTTAAAACATTATCTGCTGCATCTGTATTTAATGGTGATTTGCTAAATTGCAACTCACTTAAAACATTATTATTTACACAGTTGTTTATTCTTTCATTAATAATATGTGTTATTTTTATTTATTGTTGAGTCTGGAATTATTGGTTTAAAAAATTGTGTGTAACTGTAAAAGGCAACCAATAGTAACTAATTACGGCCCCGTCCACAATCGTAACCGAGTCCTGTCTTCGCTTGAGTACCAGGTCTCACGAGTATTTGGATGACTTGACTGAAATGAAACAATCGAAAATCCAGGATGGACTATAACAATACATAATGAAAAGGATAATTGCTGCTCACGTTATAGCGGAGACACGGAGTCGTGGAAAGGCACAACAAACAGACTGTCGGAAAGTTGGCTATCGGCCAACAAGATCCTTGTCAAAAGTAGACACACACACACACACACACACACAGAGACACACACACACACACACACACACACACACACACACACTGACACACACACAAACACAAACACTCACGTAAACGCAACTCACACACACATGACCACAGTCCCCGGCAGCTGGAGCCAGAGCCGTGTGGTTCCTCCTGCCATAGACTGTGTGTGTCTACTTTTAACAAGGACCTTGTTGGCCGAAACCCAACTTTCCGACAGTCTTTTTGTTGTGCCTTTCTGCAACTCAGCATCGCGACTGAAATTAGCAACACGTCGCCTCGTAACCCACCACAGAAAATATTTGTAGAGGTCTCACGTAGAATCTCCAATATTCTAGGAACCACGTCACGCCGTTCAAGCAGAAAGCAGAATGCAACATTCCGAAATCCAAGTGTCGAACTGAATCTATTCGGCCTCGTGGCCTGACAACGGCGAAGGCTGAAGGTCCGGACGACACGCCAAAGGTAGAAGTATGAGTCAGTTGTGCCACAGCGAGATAAGTTAAGGAGTTCGGTTCGACTAATAGTATCTGACCCGAGGACGATCTTGCAGAAAATCCAAAGATAAATTCACGATTTTAGAAAGGAAAAATACTGTGGGCAAATATGAAAGCGCATATGAACAGGCCACTGTCAAAGCGTGCTAAGAAAAAAGCATCTGGAAAGATTGGAAATGGCTTGAAAGAGGAATGTAGCCTTTGGGGCAGCGTGCCATGCCATGTGGTGTAATCGGCAGCAAGCGTAAGGTGCGACGCAGAGGCGCTAATAATGCGAGACGTGGGAAATGCCAGGGGCCGCAGGCGACGTCGTTAGCGGCAGACCCCGGCAGGACACGGAACAGAGCGGGACCATAAGGCGACGGATGAGGGGCACTAGCTGCAGGAGCCGCAGGGCGGATGCGAGACTCCAGACAGCGAACGACATTAGAGGCATGTAGAAATGTTGACAGACGTAACAGTTTTAGAAAGAACAATGTGGGCCTAGATTAAATAATGAAACAAGTCTGTTTCTACAAAGTGATGAACAGAGTGAGCTAATGTGGTGAAGAGCATGATAACAGTGTATGATAACGATTGGAGACAAAAATTTAAAAAATCAATAATTGCTGACTGAAACGAAAGAATTGCAAGTCTCTGTCTTCGGTTTAACCACTTACATACAAAATAACTACAAGAAAAGATCGACGCACTCGAATTCATCATTATCTTCAATTTAACAAAGGACCATATTTATGCATGCTTACAAGACAGTTTCTTCCAAGATACAGGATCAAAAGTCCAGGAATCAGAATTAAAAGTTAATATGCTGCAGATTATTTCAATAAAAATTTTATACCAGTCAGGCAACATCATAAGAAAAGATATAAAGCTCTGTTGCCCAGATAAAGGGTGAAAAACTAACAGTTCAAAGTTCATAAACACTATAATAGAGTAGTCACGTTATACTGGGCTTCATATGCCAGCTTACTAAAACATAGAGACAGTATAAATAGTTTAAACGTAAAGGGGGCGTTAAAGCTGCTACTCAAGAAGACAACGTAATGTTTTTCAACAATGTACGATGATACGAACGCTCTTATTGTAACCCTTTAGCGAATGATAGTATACTCACTTTAAAATAACTCCAATGCCGAAACTGTGCACTGGTAGAGACACCAGAATAAGTGAATATCTTAATCGAGCAAACGACAGGCTGTGCGAAACGTTATTGGCACTGAAAAAATTTGTTTCGGCTGCGGAATCGCTGCAACTCTCAGATTATGAAAGGTTAGGGAGGAAAATCGGCTGTGCCCTTTTCAGAGTATACATCCCGGCATTTGCCTGGAGCGGTTTGGAGAAATCAAGGAAATCCTAAATGTGGATTGCGTACTTTCACTCGTAAGAAATCTATAGTTGCTGGAGATACGTCTTAACGAAACACCAAATTCAGTTACCAGCCTACGTATTCTACAAATTATCTGGATCTTTTGAGAAAGATTTATGTTTTACTATGATGCTTCCAGTGTAGATAAAGTCTTGACATTACTGATTCTGAACAGTGACCAGAATTACTGAATAAGTTAAGCTTTGTCCGCATCGAAAGAACTGGAAAAGTTGAATATTGTGTTATGAGTACAAGAAATCTTCAGTAAAAAACGCGAAATAAAGTAAATATTCTGTTAATAGGATACTTAATTTGTAACTGTCTTATATTTAGTTTGCTGAAACTGACACCAGACTGCGTTACTCTTAAGTATTTCTTTCATTTCCCTGTCTGCTCTGTCGATGTCATCAACCGCCTTACATAAAATTTCCATCAACTGATTCTAAGACATCTTCATTAATTTGTACTATTGAACATGGCTTATGCCTTATTATAATAATTTATTATCAAGCTTAGTATAAAAATTTATCTGTTAATCTGTTCTACTCTTTGCGGAGGCTTATCTGTTGTTGTTGTTGTGGTCTTCAGTCCTGAGATTGGTTTGATGCAGCTCTCCATGCTACTCTATCCTGTGCAAGCTTCTTCATCTCCCAGTACCTACTGCAACCTACATCCTTCTGAATCTGCTTAGTGTATTGATCTCTTGGTCTCTCCCTATGATTTTTACCCTCCACGCTGCCCTCCAATACTAAATTGGTGATCCCTTGATGCCTCAGAACATGTCCTACCAACCGATCCCTTCTTCTGGTCAAGTTGTGCCACAAACTTCTCTTCTCCCCAATCCTATTCAATACTTCCTCATTAGTTATGTGATCTACCCATCTAATCTTCAGCATTCTCCTGTAGCACCACATTTCAAAAGCTTCTATTCTCTTCTTGTCCAAACTATTTACCGTCCATGTTTCACTTCCATACATGGCTACACTCCATACGAATACTTTCAGAAATAACTTCCTGACACTTAAATCTATACTCGATGTTAACAAATTTCTCTTCTTCAGAAACGCTTTCCTTGCCATTGCCAGTCTACATTTTATATCCTCTCTACTTCGTCCATCATCAGTTATTTTGCTCCCCAAATAGCAAAACTCCTTTACTACTTTAAGTGTCACATTTCCTAATCTAATACCCTCAGCATCACCAGATTTAACTCGACTACATTCCATTATCCTCGTTTTGCTTTTGTTGATGTTCATCTTATATCCTCCCTTCAAGACACCATCCATTCCGTTCAACTGCTCTTCCAAGTCCTTTGCTGTCTCTGACAGAATTACAATGTCATCGGCGAACCTCAAAGTTTTTATTTCTTCTCCATGGATTTTAATACCTACTCCAAATTTTTCTTTTGTTTTCTTTACTGCTTGCTCAATATAGAGATTGAATAACATCGGGGAGAGGCTACAACCCTGTCTCACTCCCTTCCCAACCACTGCTTCCCTTTCATGTCCCTCAACTCTTATAACTGCCATCTGGTTTCTGTACAAATTGTAAATAGCCTTTCGCTCCCTGTATTTTACCCCTGCCACTTTTAGAATTTGAAAGAGAGTATTCCAGTCAACATTGTCAAAAGCTTTCTCTAAGTCTACAAATGCTAGAAACGTAGGTTTGCCTTTCCTTAATCTTTCTTCTAAGATAAGTCGTAAGGTCAGTATTGCCTCACGTGTTCCAGTATTTCTACGGAATCCAAACTGATCTTCCCCTAGGTCGGCTTCTACTAGTTTTTCCATTCGTCTGTAAAGAATTCGTGTTAGTACTTTGCAGCTGTGGCTTATTAAACTGATTGTTCGGTAATTTTCACATCTGTCAACACCTGCTTTCTTTGGGATTGGAATTATTATATTCTTCTTGAAGTCTGAGGGTATTTCACCTGTTCCATACATCTTGCTCACCAGATGGTAGAGTTTTGTCAGGACTGGCTCTCCCAAGGCCGTCAGTAGCTCCAATGGAATGTTGTCTGCTCCGGGGGCCTTGTTTCGACTCAGGTCCTTCAGTGCTCTGTCAAACTCTTCACGCAGTATCGTATCTCCCATTTCATCTTCATCTACATCCTCTTCCATTTCCATTATATTGTCCTCAAGTGCATCGCCCTTGTATAGACCCTCTATATACTCCTTCCACCTTTCTGCTTTCCCTTCTTTGCTTAGAACTGGGTTTCCATCTGAGCTCTTGATGTTCATACATGTGGTTCTCTTATCTCCAAATGTCTCTTTAATTTTCCTGTAGGCAGTATCTATCTTACCCCTAGTGAGATAAGCCTCTACATCCTTACATTTGTCCTCTAGCCATCCCTGCTTAGCCATTTTGCACTTCCTGTCGATCTCATTTTTGAGACGTTTGTATTCCTTTTTGCCTGCTTCATTTACTGCATTTTTATATTTTCTCCTTTCATCAATTAAATTCAATATTTCTTCTGTTACCCAAGGATTTCTACTAACCCTCTTCTTTTTACCTACTTGATCGTCTGCTGCCTTCACTACTTCATCCCTCAGAGCTACCCATTCTTCTTCTACTGTATTTCTTTCCCCCATTCCTTTCAATTGTTCCCTTATGCTCTCTCTGAAACTCTGTACAACCTCTGGTTCTTTCAGTTTATCCAGGTCCCATCTCCTTAAATTCCCACCTTTTTGCAGTTTCTTCAGTTTTAATCCACAGGTCATAACCAATAGATTGTGGTCAGAGTCCACATCTGCCCCTGGAAATGTTTTACAATTTAAAACCTGGTTCCTAAATCTCTGTCTTACCATTATATAATCTATCTGGTACCTTTTAGTATCTCCAGGGTTCTTCCATGTATACAACCTTCTATCGTGATTCTTAAACCAAGGAGGAAAACAGCCGAAAGTCGTGAGCAAAACGCGGCCCACATATGCTCCAGTAACATGCACTTCTTCTCCCTTTCAGCAATTTCAGGAATTTGAAATTCTCTTCTTCGACTGCTGAGAAGAGATTTGGTGCTGTGCCAACTCCTTCCCTGATTCCTCTCCGTATTCTAAATTGTCCGCCTATCTGATGAAGTCTGTTTGGAGATACAGCCATGACATATATTTCTCCAACATAGAGACATAGAGACATGCTTTCTTTTCTTTATATAAAAAAAGAAAATTGGCTATTGCTACATATTTAGTTGAATTTGTTTAAAAGCTTTCTCAGTATTTCCGAATGACGATAAAGCGGAAGTTCATACTCAATCCAGCGTTATATGATTCCATTCAAGACTTAGAAGTCTTACGTTATGCTGAATCCATTCCTAATACTAGCTTAGTTTTAGTTTTATCCGTATTTTATGGCTGTGAACGTGACTGTGTTCAGTACACAGGGACTTTCAAAAAAAAAACGTTTTCGTCACAATTTTGTCGTATTTTATAAACTTACACGATGCATAAATTGTGTGATACATAATTTACATTTGCTTTTGAGTGAAGTAAAATACAATTTCCTGTAATGAGAAAGATGTTACGTTTCGCATTTGGTATACATTCGTTTATTAATTCCATTTCCGCAAATCACGTCACTCGAGAAGCACATGTGTTTTTACACCTGTTTAAAAATACTTCACAGACGTAGTTTAACCTGGTGTGATCAAAGATACAATGTCACAGGGCGTCAGAGACCTGAGTTATAAGAAGTTGATATATCCAAGGAATCTATTTAGAACAACTCCTTAAAATTTCTAAAATAATTTTGTCTATCGAAATTTATTTGTTCACTTAGCATAGATTCAGGCTTTCTGATTTTGTGAAGGTTTATTTCCAATTATTCTAACAGATTTAGGGTCTTACCATTGGCTTCACTCTGTAGCACTATAATTTATTTTTTATCTTGTTAATCAAGTGTTTCGTTTCTAACGTATGTTGGCCAATAAGTGATTTTTCAGAGTGGTTGAGTCTGAAAGCAGGTAGGACGGTTACCAGTTCACAATATAAAAACAGATAACTAAAAATTTAACAGCAGTGGAGTGATTAAAGTTTCATGCCCCCATTGTCCTCACTACTACGAGTACGTGGAAAATCAGGCAGAAATTTTAAAACTCGTCTCCAAGAGCACATAATTACATTCAGACTTATTGCACTGCATGTGTTAGAAACCAAGTATGTGATAAACAAGACGGAAAACAGTTTAGTAGTACGACACAATGAAGCCAATGGCAGGATCTTAAATGTGTTAGACCAATAAGAATTACTCACATGCCACCATAAAATCAAAAAGTCGGAATCTATGTTAAATGAACAAACAGATTTCGATAGACATAGTTATTTTAGGAATATTAAAGAAATACTTTAAATTTATTCCTTAGATGTATCAACTTCTTAATAATCTGGTTTCTGACGCCAAGTGATAAACTCCATCTTCAATCACACGGGGTTAAACTACATCTGTGAAATATTTTTAAACAGATGTAAACAATGTGCTTCTTGAGCGACGTGATGTACGACTGTAGTATGAATAAACTAAAGTATGCTGACCTCAAACGGTTAAAATATTCTCCCTAGTTTGTTCGATAAGTTTTCCATTATTTCTCACGTATTTCTACACATAATTCACGAAATACTAAACCTAACGTCTTTATCATAAAGGGCAAATGTAAATTTTGTATTAGACGATTTACACCACAAGGTTTGAAATGCACCGCGTAATTTAACGAAACAGGAAAACATGTGACTGAAGGAGTTTTTATTCAGACTAACTGTGTAACGCTAGCTTGTTTCGGTGCTTTATAAAAGACCAATAGTCTTTTATGTGACCGTTGATACTTCTAAGGAGCAGCTAGCATGTTAAGGATAGGAGAACGATAGATCGATAGTTACTTCTTTCTAGTGTCCTGCTTTAAGTTTGATAATTACAACTCATGGACGACACCAAAATTTTGAGAAATCTTGGAATGTAAGCATAATTTTCTCCCTGATGTTGGTTATGTGCTTTCGCACCTCTTACCTGATGCGGAGAGAACGACATTGATATAGACACCACACAAACTCTCTCAACAGCTAGAAACCACAATAACACGAAGAAAAAGTGTAGACGTAGTAAACGTGCTGCCTAGCGGATTTGAAAGTGTAAGTTGAATACTAGCTGTGCCACCACAGTAACAAGGAAATATGTTGTGGAGAGGAAACCCAATTCTTAACTAGTAAGTACATATAGGGTGAACTACACTCATGCTCATAAATTAAGGATAACTGCAAAATGTAGTGCCACACAACGTGGCATTACGCAAACATGGCGATAATAGCATAGGCACATAGGGAACACACACGACACAGATATGTATGTAGGTCTACGATATTAGTGATAAGTTGAGAAAACCCTCCCGAAACACATGTGTTACAAAACGCCACTGTTTCCTGTGCATGTACCCGAACATCAATATGGGATATGATCACCATGCACACGGACACAGGCCGCTCAACGGGTTGGGATACTCTGGATCAAGTGGTCGAGCAGCTACTGGGGTATAGCCTCCCATTCTTGCACCAGTGCCTGTCGGAGCTCCTGAAGTGTCCTAGGGGTTGTGCAGCGATACGTCGACGGAGAGCATCCCAGACGTGCTCGGTGGGGTTTAGGTTTGGAGAACAGGCAGACCACTCCATTCGATTGATCTGTTTGAAGGTACTCCTCCACGATGGCAGCTCGGTGGGGCCGTCGTTATCATCCATCAGGAGGAAGGTGGGACCCACTACACCCCTCAAAAGGCTGACATACTGGTGCGAAATGACGTCCCGATACACCTGACCTGTTACAGTTCCCCTGTCAAAGACATGCAGGTGTGTACGTGCACCAATCATAATCCCACCCCACACCATCAAACCACGACCTCCATACAGGTCCCTTTCAAGGACATTAAGGGGTTGGTATCTGGTTCCTGGTTCAATCCAGATGAACGCCCGGCGACAATCACGGTTCAGACTATACCTGGACTCGTCCGTGAACATAACCTGGGGCCACTGTTCCAATGACCATGCGCTGCGTTCTTGACACCAGACTTTAAGAGCTCTCCTGTGGCCCAGGGTCAGTGGAATGCACCTTGCAGGTCTCTGGGCGAATAAACCATGTCTGTTCAGTCGTCTGTAGACTGTGTCTGGAGACAAATGTTCCAGTGGCTGCGGTAAGGTCCCGAGCAAGGTTACCTGCAGTACTCCGTGGCCGTCTGTGGGTACTGATGGTGAGACATCGGTCTTCTTGTGGTGTTATACACTGTGGACGTCCCGTACTGTAGCGCCTGGACACCTTTCCTGTCTGCTGGAAACGTTCTCATAACCTTGAGATCACACTTTGTGGCACACGGAGGGCCCGTGCTACGACCTGCTGTGTTTGACCAGCCTCTAGTCGACCTAGTATTCTACCCCTCATAACGTCATCAATATGTGAGCCATTTTCATCAGACAGTCACTATAACACGTATGAAAACGTCTGCACACTTACTCGCTGCGCCGTATTCTGACATGCACCAACAAACCTGTGTGTATGTGGACTGCTGCCAGCGCCACCGTGCGACGACCGCAGGTCAAATGCACCGCATGGTCATACCCCGAGGTGATTTAAACCCGCAAACTGCCCACCAAAGCGTTGTTTCACTATGTATCAGCATTATCCTTGATTTATGAGCTTGAGTGTAGAAATTCGGAGGCGGTGGTATGGACCAAATATAGAAGAAATATCAAGTAAATAAGGACTCTAAGATGCATACCCTAAGAGCTATAAACACCTATTCATCTTCGCTACTGTCAAACAAGTGTCTACTGAAAAGGTGCTCATAGATTTTAAGGTATCCAATTTAGAGCGAGCGTTTCCCGGACACGTTTTTATTGTTTTGGTCGATCCTACCTCTTCCCAAAATGTGGAAGACAAACAGCTTTCAGCAGGAGAGGTGTTTCACAATATAGAAGAGGAACAAGTGCTCGTAAAGGACAGATGGTGGCGGCCTGCGGAGGCGGGTGGACGGGGGGAGTGTCACGGAAACCCGTGACGCTCTTCGGATGACACACGCTGCCCTCGTTAGTGTTGTCTAACGATCCGGTAACTACTGGTGCGTAACATAACGCTAAGGCTCCGTCATCCTTGAAAGTGGACGTCAACTGTGTGGCACAGAAAATCGGAATGGGAGCAAATGTATTATTCAGTTGGAAGTAGAACAATTTCCTGGCAGAGGCTTGGTATTTAGGAATGTATAGTACCTTCCAGTTTCTGGATATGAGCCTCCTCAGCTGATGGTATGAGCGTTGGCATGAAACTGAAACATCACTCACTATTAAACAGCGTACTGCTTTGTCTTGACTAAATCATGCTACATTAATGTAATGATTAAACAATAGCGTGGCCTACGGTTTCTGTAACATGATTTAAATGTTTGTGTCCAAAAGCAAAGTTCCTTGCCTCAAGTTAGCTGCGACGAATACATTGTTATTCCTCCAGAGATATTTATGTGTATATCATCGTGAAGTTTGGAGACAGTGGAACAGGAATGCGAAAGCTGTACAATACATTAATATTAGTGTAAGTCACTTAGATTGTTTCACAGCGGATGTAATCACAATCGGTACTTTATGGCTACCCGTAGAAACTCAATCACGTCACATTGACAGAATATTGAGATAGTGCGCTAAAGTGCAGAGTTAGTGATTTCAACTGACTTCCTGGATACCAGATTCGATAGATTCTAACTTATTTGTGATACCATCCAGATTCATGTCGGCGGAAACGAAATATTTTCCCCGTGCTCTTTTTGGACAGCAAGACCAACTGCTGGATAGAAATACTGTGCTATGAAAGCGGTTATTATTTTCTGGGGCCGAGTGAGGGTCAGAGGTGGGTGAGGACTAGTTCAGTATTTGCGACAATATTTGAAATTTTTGTACAAGCTACTTTTTCTCCTGAATTGTTTTTGAATATATCTCATTTTGACCGTAAGTTCATCATCAACAACTAACTGAGAACAGGACATGTCCGAAAGAACCGATGCCATCTTCATATCGTTAAGACTAACCGGCTGATAACCTTCTTGGGTGCGGATGCACACGAATTGCCTAAACTCTTACGAGACTCGGTGGATTGTCTGCCACGAGTAATGGGCATAATGGCAGGGGCACTACGAATGTAGTGTGTGGACTATAAGTTGAGAATTCGGGTCTCACAGAGGGCGTTCCGGCGATAAGTCCCTGCAGTCGCGCTATCCTCTGTGCCCTCTGTGGCTCAGATGGTGCCGGCACGGTAGCTCAGCGTGTCCGGTCAGAGGGTTGGTTGGCGTCAGTAATAAAAAGAAAACTGAGTGAACGGATCAACGAACAACCTGAACGGGTGTCATCGGACGTCCGCCCGAAACGAATTCAAAGAGCAATGTAGAAAAAAAAATGAAATTTAAAAAAAATTGGATGGATCTTCTGCCAAGTAAGCAGGAGATCCCGGGTTCGGGTCCCGGTCGGGGCACACCTTTTCAACTGTCCCCGTTGATGTATATCAACGCCCGTCAGCAGTGAATGGTGTTGATTTAACTGCAATTTCAGAAATGTTTATAGCTTCATTTCTAAACGACACGTGGAACTATTAAAAAGTGTGCAATAGAAGCTATAGATCATGGATAATAGATAATTATGTGATTTTCATACTACTGTCATTGTGTAATTAAACCAGATTACTCAGTCAATAATGATGTTACTTAACTGTGGCCAACCGTTACAATCATGTTTCAATATTGACGTATTTGAGTGAAGTGAGCATTAAATTCATATTACCGATATATTTCCAATGAGTCTTAAAACTGCACTATAATTAATAAAACACTCACTTTTGCACGTAAAGCTACGCTGAAGCGCTAACGAAACTGTTATAGGCCTGCTTATTCAAATACATAGATATTTAAACAGGCAGAACACGGCGCTGCGGTCGACAACGTTTATATAATACAAAGTGTCTGGCACGGTTGTTAGATCTCTTACTGCTGCCACAATGGCAGACTGTTAAGATTTAACGTGCTATTATAGTCAGCGCACGAGCAACGGGACAATGCATCTCCGAGGTAGTGATGAAGTGCGGATTTCCCGTACGATCATTTCACGAGTAGCGTGAATACCAGGAATACGGTAAAACATCTAATCTCCGACATCGCTGCGGCGGGAAAAAGATATTGCAAGAACGGGAACAACGACCAGTGTAGAGAATCGGGAGCCGAAGTCCCACTCGTGTACCCTTGATGACTGCACGATACAAACCTTTACGCCTTGCCTGGATCCGTCATCACCGACATTGGACTGTTGAGGACTGGGAACATGTTGTCTGGTCGGACGAGTCTCGTTTCAAGTTGTATCGAGCGATTGGACTTAATGGTATGGAGACAACCTCTTGGATCCATGGCCACTGTATACCAGCAGAGGACAGTTCAATCTGATGGATGCTCTGTAATGGTTTGGGACGTGTGCAATTGGAATGATATGGGACCCTTGATACATCTAGATATGACTCTGACTGCTAACACGTTCGTAAGCAACCAGTCAGGTCACCTGTATCCATTCATGCCCAATTTGCATTCCGACGGACTTGGGCAATTCCAGGAGCATACTGCGACACCCCACACGTCTAGAATTGCTGCAGAGTGGCTCCAGGAATACCCTTCTGAGTTTAAACATTTCCTCTTTCTCACCCAACTCTGCAGACATTAGCATTATTGAACATATCTGAGATGCCTTGTAACATTCTGTTCAGAAGAGATCTCCGACCCCTCTTGCTCTTACGGAATTATGGGCAACCCGGCAGGACTCATGGTGTCAGTTTCCTCCAGCAATACTTCAGACATTAATCGAGTCCACGCCACGTCACGTTGCGGCACTTCTGCGTGGTCGTGGGGGCCATACACGATATTAGGCAAGTGTACCAGTTTCTTTGGCTCTTCAGTATATAAGCAATCTACTATGTTTAGGTACATTTCCAAGAAAAAATTTAAATAACCTTCCACGTTTTAGTTATTGAATCATTGTCGAAAATCATAATAACCGATCAAAAGTATCCGAACACATATTAAAGGACATTAACATCTGGTGAGTCCATGTTTCGCTTTTATGACGGCTTGAACGCTGCTGGGGACACTTTCAGTGAGTTGTCTGAATGTCATTGGAAGAAAGGAAGCCCATTATTCGTAAAGAGCAGGAAGTAGAGAAGGTAGTGATGTTGGACGCTGGAGTCTGGAACGAAATCAACGTTCTGACTCATCCGCAAGGGTAATCTATTGGACCGGAACTCAGTACAGGCCAGTCCATTTCAGGAATGTTAGTGTACACAAAACATTGCTGCTTTATGACAAGGTGCGTTGTCATGCTCACACAAACCTCCATCGTCTGCGAAATGTTCCTCTACTTTACGCAGTACACAATGCTGTGAGATGTGTTGTTATCCTTCCGCTGCTAACGTCTTCTCATGCAAAATAAGGGGAACACAATCAAGGCAAGAAAAACACTCCCAGAGCATAGCACCACCTCCTTCTTACTGCGTTACTGGCACTACACATAACGGCAAGTAACATTTTCCAAGCATTCGCCGAAGCCAAATCTTACCATCTGATTGCCAGAGGGTACAATGTGATTCATCGTTCCAAATCACTCGTTTCCAGTCATTCACTATCCAGCCATAGGCCCTTTGTACAACTTCAAGCGTAGCATACCACTGATTTCAGAAATGTGTGGCTTGTGGATACCTGCTCGTTCATTGTACCTCACTCTTTTTAATTCCTTCTACGTAGTTATTGTTCTACTAGTAACTGGACTGCTGCCAGTACTTTGGAACTCGCGAGTGACTCCTTCCGCTGATTTCCCGCTATTTTTTACAACCACCCTCCGCAAGCTCTACGGCCCCCATCCGTCAGTACATGAAATACGCCTGGTCTTGGTTTCACATCAACAGTCCACGTGGGCAGCTATAGAAGGGTTGAAATGTCCGTGATGGAACTGTTACTCCGGCAGCATCCCATGAT